>NC_045430.1:63399435-64026435 GCF_902635505.1 Sarcophilus harrisii | reverse complement strand
CTTTATGACTCCATTTGAGGTTTTCTTGGCAAAAATATGGCAGTGTTATCCCATTTCTTTCTCCAGCTCATTTTACAGAGGAGGAAACTTAAGGCAGACAAGGTTTAAGTGACTTGCCCAGGCTTACACAGTAAGTATTTGAGGTCAAATTTGAACAGGGGGAAATGAATTTTGTTGATTCCAGACCCCACAATTAATTCCAGACTCCTTTGCTACCTAGCTGAACCATAAAGACCTCATGAAAAAATATAGAAAAGCAGAACTAACAAAGCTGTCACTTTATTAGGCAAAACAATTCTGTTTAATAAAGAATTAAAAAGAAGTTGGAGACCAAAGAGACTCATTCTAATTCTAGAAACTGGTAGATCTTTCAAAAGTATAAATGATAGGAAATTTCATCAAATATTATAGCAGTGAGACAGTATACTAGATTTATGCAACTAAAGCAGATTTTAGAAGAAAATGTATATTTAAGAGTTTTTATCAATTAAAGGGGGAAATGAATTGGGTATGAAATTTTTTTTAAAAGCTTGAATGTCAAAAAATCTTCAAGTTACAAGACAGAAAAATTTGAAAGTTAAAGAGTTTAATGATAATAAAGCAAAAAGTCCATTGAATTGTGATAAATCTAGAATCTGTTTTTGGAGGGAAGAAGGGGGGACTAATAAACTAGAAAAGCATTTATTCAACCTGATAATGAAAAAAAGTCAAAATTTTTTTCATATCAAAAGAGAGAGCCTCTAATAATTGAAGAGGAAATAGTCAGAAATTATTTTCCCCTATTATTAAAAATGATAATTTAGAGGAAATGGATGAATACTAACAAAAATATAAAATATTGAACAAAAGAAGAAATATTATTTCAATAACCTGGAAGAAATTAAATGAACTCTCAAAAACTTCAGGAACAGATGGATTTACAAGTGAATATCAAACATTCAGAGAACAATTGATTGTAATATTATATAAACTTTATGGCAATATGAAAATAAGGCATACTTCCAGTCTCATACTTATGATATAAATATAATCTTGATACTAAAGGCAGGAGAGACAAAGCATAGAAAAGAAACTACAGATCAGTGTTTCCAAAGAACATTGGGTGCAGAAATTTTCAAATAAATTATTAGGAGGTAGGCTGTGACAACATATTAAGAAGATTATTTCTATAACTATGTTTGGTTTACACCAAGACTGCCCTGACCAGTTGGTTAAGTATAAGGGAAAATATAAAAATATAATAAATTTCTAAAACTCATAGGAATAAAAAGACCTTTTCTTACTATAGTAAATAGTATTTATCTAACTCTTAAAAAGAAACTTTATATGTAATTGGGTAAAATTAAAAGTTTTCCAGTAAGTGTTATCACTGTTACTAGTTAATAGAATGCTAGAAATGTTAGCTCTAGCAACAACACAAGAAAAATAGAATATACATAGGCAAAAAAGAAAGTAAATTGAGATGATGCACTTAAAAACTTAAGAAAAAGCTAAAAATGAATTCAAATAATTTTTAGCTAACCTGTAAGATACAAGGTGAATCCACATAAAATATCAGCATCCCTATATATAACCAACAAAACCCACTAGGGATAGTTTTATAACAACAACAGAACCTATAAAATGTTTGGGAATGTATCTGCCAGATTCATCTGGGTATTATGTTAGTTTAACTATAAAATACTCATTGCAGAATTAAAAACATACCTATATAATTGAGGAAATAGTCATTACTCAAAAATAGGTCAAACCAATATAGTAAAAATAGCTGTGCTACCTAAATTCACAAAAAAAAAATTTCATAGAGCTAGAAAAAAATAAAATTCATATTGAAGAACAAAAGACCAAGAATCTCAAAGTTAATAGTGATAAATTATGGGAAGATAGGAAGTTAATCAGTATTAGATTATTTATTTGTTATTAATTATTATCATTAAATGTAAATAATTATTAAAATTATTTGGTACTGTTTCAAAAAAGAGAGGTATACCATATATAGAATCAAATAAACAATAGCATAGATCAACCTGAAAGCTATAGTTACTTAGGAGAAAAACTGCTAGGAAAACTGAATAAGCAATCTGACATAAATTAGGTTTAGACCAGCACTTTATCCATATATTAAGATAAACTCTAAAATGGACACAGAAATAAATAAGGATTAAAGAAAACTTTGCCTTTCACATTTTTTAAATAGAGGAAGATCAGTATAAAATGAATAGTTTTTAATTAAAGCTTTTTATTTTCAAAATATATACATGGATAATTTTCAACATTTACTCTTACAAAACCTTGTGTTCTGATTTTTTTTCCCCTCCATTTCCACCACCCCTGCCCTAGATGGCAAGTGATCCAATATATATTAAATGTGGGCCATTCATGAATAGAGTATTCAAGAAAGAAATCCAAGCTATCAACAATCATGAGAAAATACTATCACTAGTAATTATAGAAATCCAAATTAAAACAACTTTTAAGAATCCACCTTATACATATGATCCTGGCAAAGATGATAAAAGAGGAAAATGACATATTCTAAGATGTATGGGGCAGGGGGAGAAGTACACTAGTTTACTATTGATGGAGCTATGAAAGGGTTCAGCCATTTTAAAACAAATTTGGAACCATGCCCCAGAAAGTTAACAAACTATATTCTTTTACCCATGTTAATCCTACTAGACCTATGAAAGAAAGAAGAATGTGTACAAAAATATGTATAGCAACTTATTTTAGGTAACTAAAAATTGAAAATCAAGAGGGCTTCCCATTTGAAGAATAACTGAACAGAACAAAATATATGATTCCAATGAACTGTTATTGTGCCAGTAGAAATGAAAAAATGAATAATTTTAAGATCTCTTTGAACTAATTAAAAATGAAGAGAGTTGAAGTTAGAACAATTTATGCAATGGGGCATGAAAAATAAAAATTATTTTAAAAAAGATTGGGAATTGTTGGGTTGTTGCAGTTGTGTTCACCTCTCTATGATCCTGTTTGGCATTTTCTTGGGAAAGATACTAAAGTGGTTTTCTGTTTCCTTTTCCAACTCATTTTACAGATGAGGAAATTGATAGGGTTAAATTACTTCCCCAGGCTTACTCGGTTATTGTCTGCATCCAAATTTGAACTCAGGTTCTCCTAATTCCAGGGCCAGCGTTCTCTCCACTGTACTACTTAGCTGCCTAATTGTCAGCCATGTGGACATTTTTTAGACTATGAAAATGATTTTCCTTTTTCTTCTTTCCTTTCTCTTCAGGACTTATTAAATGAAGCAAAGGTGAGACTTTCCAAGGTAGTGAAAGATACAGCTAGATATCAGGTCCTTTTGGATGGACTTATTCTTCAGGTAATTTTCCATACTGTGTAACTTTATACTTTTTTTTGCATACTATATAATGCCAATATATATAATATGGTCAGAGGCCCCACTCTTTCTAATAAACATTTCCTAGAACTTTACTAAGTTGGAAATTATTAATCATGAAATCATCTCTTTTCCATCAACTTTTAATAAAGTTTTCTTTTATTTAGTCTTTTTTCCTTGCCTAGTATGGAAATATGTGCTATCTAACCTAATAAAATTGTCCTGAAGATATTTTTCTGCAACTTCAAGCTAAATAACTCAAGTACAGCATTCAAATTATAACTTCCAATTTGTATCAGAGAGCCTTGTGATAAATATTCTGACAGTTTGACCAAAGAAACTATGTGCTTATTCATTGTGTGATACCATCTCATAAAATTATTTTAATTATGGTATCTGCAGGTATCTTAATTATATTAAGACATTCTTTGCCTTTAGCCAATAAAAAAACAAAAACTGGGTTTTGTTTTAACCTGATACTCTCATCTGCATCATTAAACTTTATTTCTGTTGTTTGTTACTGGCTTTTTTTTTTTTTTTTTTTTTTTTTTTTGGAAATTTATGTTTATCTTTTTTCTTAAGCTATATGAAATAAGTGCCAGAAAACTTCTGCTTTTGCTACTACTATTAGACCATATTTTGTATTTTCTGCCAGCTCTGTTTATTATTTTGCACAGGGTTTATACCAATTGCTGGAGCCACGAATGCTTGTCCGTTGTAAGAGAAGCGATCTCCCTCTGGTGAAGGTAAAGAATATAATGTTTACAAGAGAAAAAACCTATTCTTTTTTTTTTAATAGCTTTTTATTTACAAATATATGCATAGGTAATTTTTCAGCATTGACAGTTGCAAATCCTTTTGTTCCAACTTTTTCCCTCCTTCCCCCCACTCCTTCCCCCAGATGGCAGGTTGACCAATACATGTTAAATATGTTAAAGCATAAGTTAAATACAATATATGTATACATGTCCAAACAGTTATTTTGCTGTATAAAAAGAGTCGGACTTTGAAATAGTCTACAATTAGCCTGTGAAGGAAATCAAAAATGCAGACAAAAATAGAGGGATTGGGAATTCTATGTAGTGGTTCATAGTCATCTCCCAGAGTTCTTTCCCTAGGTGTAGCTGGTTCAGTTCATTACTGTTCTATTGGAATTGATTTGGTTTATCTCATTGTTGAAGTGAGCCACGTCCATCAGAATTCATCATCATATATTATTGTTGTTGAAGTAAATAATGATCTTCTGGTCCTGCTCATTTCACTCAGCAAAACCTATTGTTCTTTAAGAAGAAATTGTTGGGACTTCTGGCTAATCTGAATCAGGAGAGTTGGAATCTGGCATGTAGACAGTATTTGTATTTATTCTTGTCTCTGGGGAAAAAATTGAAGGAGAGCTCACTCATGCAAAACAAACAGTTAAAAATATAAAGATTTATTGGTAAAACATATTCTCTATTAATTATTTTGGTGTACTGCAATAGAGGGATTCTAAAAATCTAACTATACATTCCTCTCCCACCCTTTTATTACCTTTCTCCCCCAGAATGTAGATTATTTATCAAAGTAAGTGATATGTATGAATAAATGTAAAATCAATAAAAATATATTGCAATAATTAACATCATTACTCTGTAATTAACAACAAATTTCAGATACAAAAGTAGAATGATAAAATCTCTTACGTCTCCAGCTTACTGGTCTTTGCTTAATTCTTAAATAAATGAGAGGTTTCTTGAGTGGGATTGTTTGCATTGTGTTTTTTTTTTTTTTTGTTTTTGTTTTTTTTGCATTGTGTTTTTGTCACTTTATTGAATTAAAAAAAATGTAACAGCACTTACAGCACACTTTACAATAATGGTAAACATTTATTTGTATATACTCTAGAGTTGCTGCCAAAACCTTTAATCAGTATTGTCTTTTGTTTTCCAGGCTTCAGTGCAAAATGCAATTCCTGTGTACAAGATTGCAACCAGAAAAGATGTTGATGTCCAAGTTGATCCGGAGGCATACCTGCCAGAGGACATGTAAGGAGCATTATTGCTTTAATATCTAGATTTCTAGATTAAGGACTAAAGATGACGCCTTTTGTTTAACATTTATCATGCTATAATTTCTCTAAGCCACTTTGAGCGGCAACTCGTTAAAAATCTTATGATAGAATTTGACAGTGATAGGGAATAATTATAAGATCAGCTTACACTTGACACTGTTTTATCAGAAGTTCATTTTCTGTCTTTTCTTTGTATGTCTTTTTTATATTCCTCTCATTCATTATTTGAAAGATCTCTCAAAAGCCAGCTTCCTTGAGGATGAACTGTGGACATTATCCTGCAGAGAAGTAGGAAATGGAAATCAAATAGCTACTATTTGTTAAATGCTAATGCTGTGTGTTCTAGGTGCTAAAAAGAAATAAAAAAAAAAACAAAGAAAAATAATTTCTACTCTTGAGCAAAATATATCATTAAAGAAAATCAGATCACTATGGTGGGTTTTTTCTGCCAGAAGCAGTCAGAATGGACCACAAGATGTGTCTGGATTTAAACAGTGCAACCTGACTCACTGCCTTTGCAGTGTAGGATGCTGATATGGCAAGGCAGTCTTGGGGTATAGCCAGCATTGTGATCAACACTGGCCTTAGGGACTTGAATTAATTCCACATTCTTTGTTAGAACTGTCTCTGTGATAACAATTGAAAGCCCTTTATTGTACATGATGGAATGAGCAACAGTTAAAAAAAAAAAAAAGAAAAAGAAAAGATATATCCTTCAGTTTCCTGGAACTCAGTCTAATCAGGGAGACTAAATGCATATAAAATAGATAACCAGAAGACAATTACAGGACCATAAATAAACATTTTTAAGATAATATTCAGGTTTCATTACAGAATAAATGCTTATAAAACAAAACTTTCCAAGTCCCAATTCATATTTAATAGTAAAGTATTTTTGTGTTCCAAAAGAACTCTTTACCTTGTGTTTCCTTATTGCAAGAATTTGGCTTCCAGCCTATGTAGGTGGTGCTGAGGTCCTGAGGACTTAGGGGTGGAGTAATCATAGTGAAATGTGAAGGGGAAAAGTAAATTTTAAATTGGCATTCATTGTTTCATTGCCATAGAGCCACTAGGGCCCTCCCTTTTCTGCTTGCTTGATCATGGATAATACTGAATCAGGTGTTACATTATCAAATGAAATAACTATTACTGTAATTTTATACTAATTGTATACTTTTTTTACACTAATTTTTTAGTATTATTGATTGGGGCAGCAGATTTTCTTAAATGGCTGGTATTTTATGCTCAAATATTCATCTTTCTTGAATCTAAAAATTATTATTCTCTTCTTTTTAGAGCTGGAGGTGTTGAGATTTATAATGGGGATCGTAAAATAAAAGTTTCTAATACCCTAGAAAGTAGACTGGATCTTATAGCCCAACAGGTGAGTAGAAATAGTCATTGATGTTCGCTTTGCAAGCTTTGATGGGGAGGTGTGTAAAGAACAAATGTCCTTGGCTTGTCTGCAAATGAAGAACACTGATAATTGGGATTCTGTCACTTTGTTTCTAGAAATTTTTACTATAGAAAGATTTCTGGAACTATATCTAGGCAGTGATCAGTGATCTTGATGAGAATAGTTATCAAGGCATTGGGTCCCATATACTAAGATGGTAATTCTCACATAAAAGATGATTTGAGGTCAAAGTAAGAACTCCCAAGCTCTTTTTATACATATATGTAATCAAAGTCTTATTGTAGGAATGAAAGGAAATAAATATTCCTTTAAAAGTGGTTGCTGTGATCTTGGGAAAGTCACTTAATCCCAATTGCCTCAGCAAAAAAAAAAAAAAAAAAAAAAAGTGGCTGCTGCAATCATTCCATTATGGAGTTTGATTCCATACATCATGATTCAGGTAGATGTATTAAGTATCCATTGACAACAGAGACTTCATTAGAAAAAAATGTGGACTATTCTCGCAGGAAATTTTCCTACGGTAGGTCTGGGTCACCTTACAAAAACTTCCAAAGATAGGAAGGCCTAATGTGCTAGGTAAAGTAAGTATAAATGATAAAATGTTCCCAACATCACTGGTGCTGCCATTAACTCCTTTTGAGAAACCTTTAGAGAAAGCCTTATATTGTCAAAAGATTAGGCTGGTCTTTCTTCTCTTTGTTACCCTACACCTAGATTACTGCCAGAGACTCCCAAATAAACTTTTCTATCTCTTCCACCCTACCCTGATCATCCTTCACACCTGGGAGGTAGGGATAGGATCAGGTGAAATATAGGCTTCCCAAAACCCTAATCTGGTCATGTGACTCTCCTTTAAAAACCTTGAGCCCCGCCCTATTGCATTACTGCAGCATAGTAAGACAAGGGTTTGACTGGAGAGCAGCATTTGGAATTGAGAGAAGTAGCTGTTTGGGAAGTATTTGTTTCCAAAAAAAATGACCATAGGACAAGAGTATTCAGGCTTAAATGATCACCACAGGACCGGCTGGTGTTCCTGAATACCCGACAGTTTGTGGTGCTGGTAGAGGCTTGTTCCTCATCCAGGAGTGCAAGGATATTACTCTGCACTTTAAATCCTACAGTAGGAAAATTTCCTGAAGGAATAGTCCAAATTTTTTCTGATGAAGTCTTTCTGATGTTGATGGGTATTTAATACTCGTTCCTCAATCATGTATGAAATCTGATTCCTTAGGAATCGTGTTTTGGGTGGGAAGAGATGGAGGAGACAGTAACTTTCTGGCTTAGGAACAGTTCATCTTCAGTATGAACTCAATATGGCAAGGGCAATTCATATAGTTTGATTTGGCTAAGAATCTCCTAAGCACTTCTCAGTCTCTCTCTCTCTTACCCACATAAAGGCCATAGAATGAGCCCTTGCTTGCATTGGGCTGGGACAGGAATTCTGATCTTAGGCTGGGATGGCCCATTCCCCCTAAGTAGCCTACAGGAAACCTCTTTGTAATCACTGCTTTTTTTTTTTTTTAATTGTTTGCCAAATAAAATCAAACTCCTGAATCTATATTTGGCATAATGTTTTCTCTGTCCAGTTTTTGGAAACTAGGATTTTTGTCCCTCCTTTTGCAGTACCTTCTTTGTAGGACTCAGTAGTATAAATTATGAGCCAAATGGCTTAGATTCATTCAAGGCAGCTCTTGTCTTCTTTAGCTTTAGGCAGTTACCTATTAGTCATTTTCATTTTTGTTGGTAGAAAAAACCCAGAAATCGAGAATTGAGCAGCTTTTTTTTCCTTTTTGCTTTCAGTTAGCAATATTTCATTTGCCCCAAACACCAGGTTTTGCATACAAGGGATCTTTATTTTATTCAAATCTTTGTATGCTTGCCATTCAAGGGCAGATTTTTATGTTCACTGATTGTTCACACCATATCAGCTCCTCAAAGGACCAACAACCAAAAATACGGGTTTGGATTTTATTTCGGGTCTCTAGTTTGCAAATTCCATCTTCCTATTCCTTTTTCCTCTACTCACTTCAAGTTTTTACCATCTCTTGCCCTGTACTATTGTAGCTTTCTAATGGGTTTTCCCTATCTTTTTTCTACTTTATGTAATATTTCTCACAGCTGTCAAAGGGATATTCTTTTTTTTTTTTTTAAAGTAAATTTTATTGATATGGTATTTTACATTATCTGCATTTTCCACTCCATTCCTCCCAATTTCATAAAAGTTTAAAGAAAATGAAAATCTGCTCAGTTACATATCAAAAGGTCTCCGGTCTTAATGCAGTATTTTACAGCCAAATCCTTAGACTTGTACAGAGTTGGAGGAGAGATATCTTCTCATCTCTGCCCTTTGGACCTAACTGTGATCTTTATCAATTTAATAATACTCCATTGGGATAGTTTTCCAGTTGTTCTCTCCATTTTAACATGAGAGTCAACGTGGCAACTGTTTTCTTGGCTCTCAGTCAGTTCATGGAGAGCTTTCCAGGGTTCTCTGTATCTAAGACATGTGTCTTATAGTACCTAAATGCCATTTATGTTTCTGTGCCAAAGTCGAGTAGTTCTTTTACTTCTAATTCCTGATTGCTTTTACACAGTGGTTGTACTGATTTACCACTTCACTTACCACTTCACTAGCACTACCATCTTTCACCTACAAAGTGATTTTTCTGAAACAAGTTTCACCATGTCATTCTTGTGGACATTTCTGGTGGTTCCCCATTACATGTAGAATAAAATGTAAACTTTCTAGCATTTAAAGTCTTAAGAGTGTCTTTTCTAAGCTGATTACACATAATTTCCTTTTATTCCTACTTTCATTCATCCCCATAGCTGGAATGGACTCTCATTTCCTTAGAATCAAAGCACAGCTGAAGTGCCACTTTCTAAAAGAAGGTTTTCCTGATCTTTTCTTTTCTTTTTTGGCTGAGGCAGTTGGGGTTAAGGGACTTGCCCAGGGTCACACAGCTAGGAAGCATTAAGTGTCTGAGGCCAGATTTGAATTCAGATCCTCCTGATTTCAGGGCTGGTGCTCTATCCACTGCGCCACCTAGCTGATCTTTTCCCTGATATTCTTGAGCTGTACCTTTGCCCCTCTGTTCAGTTGTTAGTGCTCCCAGTCACTTAAAATTATCATTCCTTCTCCAGCTCATTTTACAGGTAAAGAAACTGAGGCAAACAGAGTTTATGGACTTGCCCAGACTGACACAGCTAGTAAATTATCTGAGGTCAGATTTGAACTCACAAAGATGAGTCTGATTCTGAGCCCATTGTGTAACCTTGTTACCCCTTTTCTATCTAAAACTATATTTATTTACATCAGGGGTCCTCAGACTTTTTTTAAAAGGTGGTCAGTTCACTGTCCCTCAGACTGTTGGAGGGCCAGACTATAGTAAAAACAAAAACTATGGACAAATTCCTATGCACGCTACATATATCTTATTTTGAAGTGAAGAAACAAAACGGGAACAAATACAATATTTAAAATGAAGTAAAGTTAAATCAACAAACTTACCAGTAGTATTTCAATGGGAACTATGGGCCTGCTTTTAGCTAATGAGATGGTCAATGTCTGGTTCCATATTTGTCACTGCTAGTCGTAACAAGTGATGCAAGTGTGAATCCATTAGTCTTGATCTGGTTGGAGATTTCAGATGTTTCATTCTAGAAAAAGTCTGTTCACAGACATAAGTGCTGCCAAAGATGGTTGCCATTTTGAGTGCATGGTTCCTGAAATAAGGATATGTCTCAGAGGGAGAGATGCATAGAAATTATGAAGGCTGCTTGACTTGAATGCATCTTTCAGATAGACAATTGTGCAGTTCAGCCAGTTCCATTTGGTAAATTGTATCCACATTTTCAGTGTCAGTAAAAAATGGGTTACGGAAAAGCTGTATGTCTTGTTTGTGGAGATAAAACTCTTTAAATCTAAGCTGGAATTCCTTTTGCAATTTTTCCAGTGAATCCATACATGTTTTGTTTGGGAGTGCAATCAGCGGTTTTTCCACTAACAAATTTTGAGTTGTGGGGTGGTGGCAGAAGTTTTCCTCCTTCACTTGTTTGATGAGGAGGCCTAATTTTACTTCAAATGCTTTGACATGTGATTGAATATCACAGAT
The DNA here is from genome assembly GCF_902635505.1 of Sarcophilus harrisii. NCBI lineage: Eukaryota > Metazoa > Chordata > Mammalia > Dasyuromorphia > Dasyuridae > Sarcophilus > Sarcophilus harrisii. The sequence goes on along the minus strand of NC_045430.1, from coordinate 64,015,489 downwards.
GAGCTTCCCCTTTTCTTGAAGTTGCATATTGAAATTGTTGAGTAGCTCTGTTACATCTGTCAGAAAGGCAAGGTGCCATTTCCATTCTGCATCATTGAGCTCTGGTACTTCTTTGTTTTTTGAAAGCAGAAAAGGTGTAATCTGTGGAAGTAAGTCATAGAAACATTTCAAAATTCTCCCTAGACTCAGCCAATGGACTTCTGTGTGATATAGAACATCTTCATACTCAACATTTAGCTCAGACAGAAATTCCTGAAATTGTCTGTGATTTAGTGCATTAGCTTTAATGAAGTTAACACAAGATACCACAATTTTTTTTTTTTTTTTAATTTAATAGCCTTTTATTTACAGGATATATACATGGGTAACTTTACAGCATTAACAATTGCCAAACCTCTTTCCAATTTTTCACCTCTTACCCCCCCACCCCCTCCCCTAAATGGCAGGATGACCAGTAGATGTTAAATATATTAAAATATAACTTAGATACACAATAAGTATACATGACCAAAACATTATTTTGCTGTACAAAAAGAATCAGACTCTGAATTATTGTACAATTAGCTTGTGAAGGAAATCAAAAATGCAGGTGTGCATAAATATAGGGATTGGGAATTCAATGTAATGGTTTTTAGTCATCTCCCAGAGTTCTTTTTCTGGGTATAGGATACCACAATTTTCATAACAGAGTCCCACTTCAGTGATTTACTACACAGCACTTGTTGGTGGATGAGGCAGTGTATGGCTATTGGATGAGAATGAATATGTTTATCCATCTCTTGGTTAATGCAAGCAATTACTCCTTTCTTAGACCCCACCATGCTAGGAGCACCGTCAGTTGTCACACTGGCTAGTTTAGCCTAGTCCAGCTCCAAACCATTCATAGTTTGGCAAACCTTTTCATAGATATCCTCTCCTATAGTTGTTCCTTTGATGCTTTGCAGTGCAGCAAACTCTCCTGTGACTTCAAAATAATCATTGGTCCCACGAATAAAAATTAGAAATTGTGCAGAATCACGAACATCATTGCTTTTGTCGAGTGCCAAGGAAAAACGACATTTTTCTAATAGAGTTTTACAAATGCTGATGCAGATTGTCTCCCATTTCTTCAATCCTCCATGTAATTGTAGGTCCTGAAAGACTCACTGTACTAAATAAATTGGCCTCCTCTGGACACATCTCTTTGGCAACAGAAAGAAGTCATTCTATAACAAATTCTCCCTCCACAGATGGTTTGCCAGTGCGTGCTATTAGCTTGGCAACTTGAAAACTTGCTCGCAGTGATGAAATATTTAGCTGCTTCTGCTTCACAAAAGTATTTTGCAGAATTGTCAATGTATTTTTCAGTTTTAATATTTTATCTTTTCTCAGTTCTCCAACCAACCAATCATATTTATCTTTGTGTTGAGTTTTATAGTGTCGACGCAAATTATATTCTTTGAACATAGAGACTATATTCTGATATATACTATATCAGACATACAGCTCTTTCCTTGTACTGCATGAAAAAGTAATCATAAGTCCACTGTTCTTTGAATATCCTACACTCTGAGTCAATTTTTCTTTTTCTTGACATCATTATTTCCTAGGGATTCCAAATTGCTATTAGTAAAATACATATATATATGTACAGCGCTACAGAAACAGTATACCAGCAATAACTTTGCCCACACAGAGACATACAGACTGCAATGCCCAACTTCCTCCAAGCTGCCTCTGTGCTGTGATGCCTCTGTTTCCCGCACTCTCTCTCCCGTTCTTTGCACTCCTGCTTCCAACCTTCACTGCTGCAGTGAATTCCTCCATTAGCGGCCGTGACATGCGCAGCATGCACTATACATCCCCCGCACCTGTCTGTCTATTGTGGTGACTGCCGTTACTGAACAAGGCTGCGGGCCATCAATTCTCCCTCTTCTGCATCTCTCTCCCTTCCCCACACCACACACCCCGGCCTGGGAACTCATCTCACCTCGGTATCACCTCACACTCTGTCTCTGCTGCCTCAGCCCAGTGCCGGAAGTGTGCATTGCTAATGAGAGTTTAGATCGAACTTCACTTCTGGTCTGATTTTGTCATAACTTGGTGGGCCGCATCTGGCCCGCAGTCCTAGTTTGGGGACCCCTGATTTACATATTAATATATTTTCTTTAATGTTTAAAATCATTGTATATGTATAATCTATATTAAATTGCTTGCTTTTTTGAGGGGGAGGGAAATAAAGAAGAGAGAAAAAAATCTGTAACTCAGAATTTTATAAAAATGAATCTGAGCCAGATTTGAAGAGGTGTTTTCCTGACTCTAGGCTGGACACCCAGATTTGAACAGGTGTTTTCCTGACTCTAGGCTGGACACCACAGCACCACCGAGTTGCCTATCTGGCACATAGTAGGGAATGAAGAAAAAAGTAGTTAACTGAATGTTATATGAGTTAACTATTAATGGAGGCAAATAAAAATCTATTCTTTCTCTTCACAGATGATGCCAGAAGTCCGTGGGGCTTTGTTTGGTGCTAATGCCAACAGGAAATTTTTGGACTAAGCCTCTGATGAGGTGGGATCCATTCCATCTTCTGTGTTGATGTTATAAAAGTGTCTAAAATTGAAGAAACAACTATCAATTTCCTCTTCTTTGATGCTCTGACATTGTCCTTTGTGGAATAGTCTTTGTGTAGAATGCCATCAGCCTAAATGTTAACTTTGGGAGAGAATTTATGGACTTAAAAACTGTCAAGAAGTAACCTAGTTGATATAGAAATGACAGGTTCTGATCTCTACATTCTAGGGACAAGGGGAATACATATCATTTGCATGGTTTTCACTGAGAATCCTTCTGTGATCTGCCTTAGATTGGAGTGAGCTCTGTGTATGTGAGGTATATTATAGTTTCTTTGTATTTGATTTCTGTAAGTTACATTAAAATGCATAAGGAGCATGCATTCACTCCAGCATCAATAGTATTACCCCTGTAACTATTTGGGCTTAGAGGCTTTCTTCAGTTGTATCTGTGATTCAAAAAGGTGTGAATATGCTTTATTTATTAAAATAAAAACTATGTGGATCAAACTACAATAATCTCTTATTCAGGGCATATACAGACTTGAGAGATGAGGTGAAATATTGAAGGTGTTATCTAGGAAAGAATAGCTTTTAGCCTGCTTTGGAGCATTTACTTCACGAATCACTACATTTCTTATTTTTTTTTTTAAAGTCTGTACCAAGTTGATGTCTTACTTTCTGACCTCATATGCTAGAGTAACATAGTACATCCCATTTAAAGATTCTAAAATATTTGGTGGGAAAGTGTTTTAATCCATTTGGGCTAAAATTGTTTGTCATGGTGGATTTGCATTCAAGAGTGTGTAGTAACCATGTTAGCACCATCCTCTCCAATCTCCTATTACAATAGTCTTGGGATGTGTGGAAAAGAAGTGGCTTTTGTAGTCCTTTTTTCTTGGAAATGAAAACATTTGTAAGCTCACTTTTTTTTTCCTCATAGTGAACTTAGAGAATTCCTACTATCGCTAGACTAGGCTAAATGACTTCTCCAAGACCTCCCCATTGATGGCAGAAGAACTTAAAACCCATTGCAGCGCTCATTCATACATAAAAAGTAATTATTGATATAAAGAAACTTGTAACAGTGCTTTGTCCATTGCTTGTTTTAATGTTTATTTTGTTCAGATAAGATACAAGTATTGTTGCCTTAAAAAAAAACCAGCCAGTCTTCACTCTATCTTTGTTTAGTTTTCTCTTAAACTTTTCATAGCAAACTTTTTTTATCTCTAACATTAACTATCAACAATGCTGAGGCTTGATCTCAGTGACTCCTTTAAGAATGATTGATTTTCATGCATATAGCTGAAGCGACTTCCCAGAGAATGCTCATCAGCTCTAGTCACCCTGATCCTTGAACTGGTCACGATTTGGAGTTGCTATAGTTAGTTACTTAGGTTCTCATAATTATCGCTTACATTTCTGATTTTTCTCCCCCCTCCCTCCCCCAATGTCTGAAATTAATTCCTATTATAATTAGGAATGTGACACCAGGTTCATTTCTCAGTGTTTAGCAACTATTAAAAGAGTACTGTTATATCTGCTAGAGTCCTTTATTAGCTAGATCTAAAGAAAAATGTTAAGATGCTTTCCCCAATACCAAGGTAATAGACACCTTGGGCAATACCAAAAAGAGGTGCTATGACTAGGGCCCGGCAGCCAGCCCCTTTCATAAAGGCAGCAGGTCCCTCACGAGTCCAGACTTTCCTGGAAAGAAAGAACAACATTGTAAGCTGAAGAGCAAAAAGTGTAACACAGGCAGAATGTCATGAATTTGGTTTATATTACTGTTGATTGTGGTAGGTAATTTCCCTTGGGGTTAATAAGTGCCTAAGTAGGAAACCTTGTTCCACAGACTAATAATGGCAAATCAGGGTTTCGGCAGTCATATCCTGTATGCTTGGTCCTGAATTGCTGGTTAGAGGGAACTGGCTAAAAGGAGCTTTCCTACTCACTACTCTTTTTAACAGCCAGAGGTTACAAACATAGTATTTTTTTCTCCTATGAAGTTGGAAGGAAGTAGAATGGGTAGGTCCCAGCATTTTTTTTTTTTTTTAAACAGGACATTATTTGGGTTGGAAGGAATGAGGACATGCTGAGGTTTAACAGGACAGAGCAGTGAATAGTCCCTGGATTGGTTCCATATGTTTGACTAAAAAGCAGCACCCAGGATGTGCAAGGCACAGTGCTAGATATGAGGGAAACATTGCTGCAAAAGTGACAGATCATCAAGATTGTCCTTGGGGATAGGGATTACTGTGGATAAAAAGTAGACTACACAATTACAGAACTAACCCAGTCTCACTCTATACAGCAGTCCTCACCTGGCACAGTCTATGATCCCATTATAGGCTTCATCCCCCACACCTTTCTTGAGAGTCTGAATTCGAGTTTTCAAAACTAAAACAAGTAGAAAAAGAAGTTATCAATTTCTTGCCTCTGGTATCTTTAAGCTGCTGGGTTTCCCTGCCTCCATGTTCCAGAATGAACAAGAAAGAAAAATATCATGACAAGGCAAGTCAGAAGAGACCTAATTAGTCATAGCCCTAAAGTTGGAAGCCCATTATTTTGTTAGGTCATGTTTTCCCCAGCCTATGCTAGCCTACTGGGGGAGGAGCGGAAAGTAACAAGCTAGGGAAACCAAGGCAGAAAAGGACTGGTCATTGGCTGAAAGTAAAACAGCTCTTGTTCCTTCCAGTGCCTCCAACTCCCTCCAATATTTCTTCAGAGGGTACTGGTATCATCCTTTATGGAGTGTAGAAGAACTACATCTATGTATATCAAATTCCCTATACTCTAGTTTTTATGTAACTTTCTCCTACTCTGATGCTGCAAAATGACACTGTTCAGTCCTGTTACTCTAAAAATGTTTTTTTAAGCATACCTTAAAATTAACTTAGCCATCACCCCAGACTTACTCCTGTCTCGGAGTTGCCAGTTTACCCCAGACTCTTACCATCCAAGGGTGTCACTGCAATGGCGGCCGTTGAGCCAGCTAAGCAACCAGATGCAAATGAGTGGAAAAAATGGGCCTTCCCAGTAGCTTCATTGATACCCAGTTGGTTGAGGTTGGCAAAAAAAGGAAAATAGATGATTGAGAAAGGAATATCCCTGTAGGAGAGATGGAGAAATTGCTTAGCTTTGTATGGGCTTTATACCACAAACCAAAAAGACCAATATCCTGGCAACACATAGGCCCAGTCCAGTTAATAGGTAGAGATCCTTTCAATTGTCTTGAGGCCCTGGGGAAGGATCCTGCCAAAACTGGGGATACTGAGGCACACACTTGATGTAGCCTACCAAAGTTCCCTTTGAATGATCCTCTCCCTCTCCAATCAGTTCACTTGCTGGAAAATGCACCCTGATTCACAAGAAAACAACTTCCACTCTTACCTTAGTAGAGTAGCACCAAGACCCCTATAAAGGCCACTCACGCCTCGAGTACGAAGCAGCTCCCAGGCAATGATGGTGGCGGAAGGCCGCTTAGGGGTGGAGTCCGTGGTGTAGGGCCTGACGGGGGAAGCTGCAGACGCGCAAGTCCTGTGCTGCTGACCAACTGAAAAAGATGGGAAAAACAAGCTTCCTTTTTCTCCCACCTGACTTCCCCTTTTATGCAGATGGACATCCCTCCAAGCCCACGGGTAGGCATGGTGGAGCGGGGTACATCTAAGATTCACTGAACCAAATTTTTGGCAGAAATTTTCCAAAAGGGAAGACTGGAGAATCAGCTCTCTTTATGACAACTAAGTATTTAGCTCGAGGATCCAGTCCTTCACAAAAGAGAAAGATGATGCTTTTCTACATTACCCTCCTTGCTTTTGGGCCCCTTAGGAGTGGGAAGTCTTGCTTTGCAGGTGTGAAGGGGCAGAAAGACTCCGCTTTTCCACTTGTCATGAGAACACGAACAATCAAGTCAATCTTTGTGTACCCTCTCCAAGCCTCACCTAGCCGTCCCGCATCCTGCAGCTGTATCTTTAGCATTTCCATGGGAGAGGTAACCACCGCCTGGCACACTCCAGCTCCGCAGCCAGCCAGCATCTCCCTTATCAGATTGTGTTTCGACCTGCAGGGCCAGCGCAGACACAAGCCCCAGAGAGACCAGATGGACAGTCAGACTCCTTTATCATATACGGATAGCCATCCTTCTCACCCTTTGAAAGGAGTAAATTAAAGTGGTGATCGGCCAAAATGCTTCTGCCCCTAATGACTGCCATTCATATACTACCAAACCAAGGGGGAGAGGGACATTCTGGGGTCAAATCAGGATGTTAAGAAAAAAAGAATTTGAAATAAAAGTTAAAGCCACCATGACAGGTCCTGCTTCTTCCCTGATTGATTAAAACTCAATCATCACTAGAAAGAACAAGAGCGAAGGGTTTTTTTGTTTTAAAGAAATTTCAAAGCTAGCAGACATCCTAGAATTATGCCTTTTCCCTTCCTATCCCCAATTGCAAGCAATACTTCTCTAATCCCTAGCCATGTGTATAAACTTAGATGCACATAGATACATGCAAACCAAAGGGAGTTATTCAAGCCTCCCTTTTGCCCATTACCCATCTTCTAAGAGCTTCTCTCGGAAGAAGTCATTGGCTGCCAGCTTGATAGCTTTCTCTGGAGTGACTAAGGTTAGGTTCACTGCTGCCCCTAGGAATTGATACAAGAAAAGAAAAGGATTGATCCAGTGCCAGAGGTAATAAGATAAACCATTGTGCATATAACTGGCTATATACAGTCAATCTCTTCTGAGACTTAATTGCTAAGATGAATAAGTGGGCCACTTGGATAAGTGGGCAGGGTGAATTTGGTTTCTTGCATAGTGAGTAACTACATGCTAGAGTTCTGGGAGACCTGTATTACCCGTTTATTAAGTCTGTGGATTCACTTAAAAGTTCCTGTTTTCATCCAGTCCTGTATTCTTGTCTCTTCCAGCTCTTAAAAAACAAACCAACGCCTAAAACAAAACTTCTTAAACTGTGGTTCACAACCCTTTCATAACTGAAGGTGGGAGTTGTAAAATAATGATGTATCAGAAAATGTTTAATTTATGTACCTATTTTATATTCCTATTTGCCCATGGTTGCATAAAAATTACTCGGGCAAAAAGGGGTCATGAGTGGAAAAAGTTTCAGCCCTTCCCTAGAAGACATGGAACATCTCTAATTTGCTATGGCTCTGTAGGAATTAGTTTTTTATTTTTTTATGCTCTGCTCATTTGGGTCTCAACTCCAAAAAGATATGAGAAGTATACTGTAGTACACTTGATTTTTCTAGTGCTGATAAGTGAAGTTGATCCAGGGTAGCTGCTCAATTAGGAAGGAGCAAGGTCCAGGAAGAAGTAGGAAATGGCAGGAAGATCCACTTCATAATTCTGAATTCACGTTAGAGATCGAATCAATAATGTTACAAGGGATCTTCTAAATTATACTGACTGCTAATTTCATTGGGTGGTTTACTTTTTTGAAAATCTAAAGATAAGTTTTTGGGACACCTATAAAATTAAACCTCTAATTCTGGTCAATATCCTATTTTTAAATTTTTCTAAAGGTGTTAATTTCATAATAAAATGTATGTATGGAGCCACCTCCTCTGACCTTGAACCTGATTTTCTGGACCTGAAACCAATGAATAGAGTTTATAACCAGGAAGACCTGGGTTCAAGTCCCTCCTCATACATATTGGCTGAGCATCCCACATGACCTAAGTGGGAGCATTTTCTCTTGAGAATTCCCTAGAACAGTGAAATGCCATTTCTCTTCCCTATGCTAATACCATGTAATTATTAACAATAATCTCATTTCATAATGATACCCTCTCGGTTAATTGTTTAAATTATATATGGGTCTTTAAAGAATTGAAAGCCTTTTGACAATGTAAGTTTAATAATTACATTTTTTAAAAAGTCAATATAATCTTTAATAGCAGATTAAGAAGAATTTCTAGTGTCACTTTGGATTCAGTTTACATCACTTGATCTGTGCCTCAGTTTCTGTATCTGGAAAATGGTCTTCAGTCTTTTTCAAGCTTAAATAATCTGTATTTCTGTTAATTGCTAAATGGCAGAGTTAAAACTGATAATCTATGATCTTTGATCTGTAAGATCCCTTTTAGTCACTCACAATCCAAACAACAGTTATAGCCACTTAACTACTATTAACTGTTTACCACTGCACTCGCAGCTAGTGCCCAGAGCTCCAGGCTTGGACTCATCTTCCCGAGTACAAATCTGGCTTCCAGGGCAAGTCACTTAAAACCTGTTTTCCTCAAGTTCCTCATCTGTAAATGAGCTAGAGAAGGAAATGGCCAACCACTCCTGTTATCTGCCAAAAAAGACCTCAAATAAGATCACAAAGAGTTGGACACAGTTGAAACAACTGAACAACAACTACTCCATTTTCCTCTTGCTGATGCTGTTATATGTAATTTGTCACAACAGCTCAGGAGGGGAAGGTGGAACCAACGGGGTGGGTTGCATAAAATGGGAATTGGCCTTTCAGGAAGATCAAAATCATCTGACAAATTTGGGATCAGAACTAGAAAGTTTTAAGTCAGCCTAGAATTCTATCTGGTTTACAAGCTAATACACCATGTTCATTTAACCCTACAGCTGCAGGAGAGGACTCCGTTGTAAGAATGCAGCAGTTGCCACAGATAGACTGATGACTTATCTTCTCCAGCAAGTCATATGTAACAGGACTTCTTAAAGTTTTTCTTCTCATGATCCCTTTTCAACTGAAATTTTTTTACTTGATCTCTGGTATAAAAGTATGTAAAATAGGTATATGAATCAAGCATTATGATAAAAAATCATAAAGAAATTTAATTTTAAAAAATTTTAGTATACTTAAAAATTTATCATTTGCTAAAGATAAAAGCAAATTTGTATACTAAGGAGAAATGTATTTTAAAGCAATTCTTTGCTAAAGATAAAAGCAAATTTGTATACTAACAAGAAATGTATTTTAAAGCAATTCTTTGCTAAAGATGAAAGCAAATTTGTATACTAACAAAAAATATATTTTAAAGCAATTCTTTGCTAAAGATGAAGGCAAATTTGTATACTAAGGAGAAATGTATTTTAAAGCAATTCTTTGCTAAAGATGAAGGCAAATTTGTATACTAAGGAGAAATGTATTTTAAAGCAATTCTTTGCTAAAGATAAAAGCAAATTTGTATACTAACGAGAAATATATTTTAAAGCAATTCTTTGCTAAAGATAAAAGCAAATTTGTATACTAACGAGAAATATATTTTAAAGCAATTCTTTGCTAAAGATAAAAGCAAATTTGTATACTAACGGGAAATATATTTTAAAGCAATTCTTTGCTAAAGATGAAGGCAAATTTGTATACTAACGAGAAATATATATTTAAAGCAATTCTTTGCTAAAGATAAAAGCACATTTGTATACTAACAAGAAATGTATTTTAAAGCAGATTTGTACACTGAGCTGGAAATGTGTTTTTCAACAATTTCCCGGCATGCTTAAAATTTTACCATTTGCTGATGAAAGCAGATTTGCATCCTAGAGATGTTCATGGTTGTTTATTTTTGCCTAAGTCCTGGCTGTTGCCCGATTCCCTGCCACGAGCTCAGGGCGCCAGTTTAAGAAGCTTTTCTCTAGATCTCTCTGGTAAGGAATTGAAACTGCAGAATAATCCCAGAGCCCCGGTGCCAAGCGCACAGCCCTCACCCCTCGAGTTGCCCATCCCTGGGGTGCCAGTCATGCCCACCTCTGTACATGCCAAAAAAGCCGTCTGTGCGGACCGTCTTCACCAGGCAGTCTATCCTGGAAGAGAGACAGAAGCCGTGTCCCGCCATGCGAGCCCGCAGCTGGGGGGCCCCGGCGCCGCCCCCCCCCCCCCGGCCACGCCCCGCAGCCTTCACCTACATTCCTGTGTAAGCCACCTTTCCAAGCTGGTTCTGCAGCCGCGTCTTGGCCAAGTCAATGGGAAACACGCAGGTCACCCCCACCAGCCCGGCCACGCCACCATTGATGAGCTTCGCTGGCACGCTGCGGGCAAGGAGAGGGAGGATGCGGAGAGGGGGAGGGGCGGCAGGGGGAGGGGCGACCCCTGCCGCTCGAGGCCGAGCCACCCGCCAGGTTCTTCCGGGGTTGGGTGGGTCAGGAAGGCAGCAGGTGGCCCCGCAGAAAAGGGCCCCCCCACCTCCCACACTGGGGCGCAAGGCCGCTTCCCCCCCGACTTCCCACCTCCCCACTCCGTCCTCCCCACATCCGGGGCGCCGAGGAACCCAAATCTCACCAGGTTTGTTCCCCACTTTCCCAGCAACCCTGGATGGCTCCCATGCTGCCTAACGCCTCTGGGGGAAGGGGCGGAGCTTCTCACGGAGCCTTAGGCCAGGGACCGCCCCTTCCCTGGGGTGTGGCCGGGAGGGAGGGGGGGGGCCATGTGGGGGTGCGCAGGGGCGGCTTGGGGGCCCAGGAGGGCACTTACCTAATCTCCGTAGCCATCCCCATCCCTCGGGAGGGGCTGTGGGGCCCCCTTTAGGAGCGGGGATCCCGGGCGGGCGCAGCTGGGAGGGAAGAAATAGCATCCCTGGAACTGACTCCGGCCATCTTCCTTCCCCCTGCCCCGGATCATGATTCTTCCCCCTCGCCCTGCCACACAGGGACGCGGCCGAGTTCCAGGAGCAGCTTTTAGTTAGGAAATTGGGGATTCTGCCCACAGGGCCTTCCGCTAAGCAGGCGCGCTGGCCCTGTCACTACAGCGTACGTTAATTTTCGTTGCCGTGGCGCCTGGCTTAGAGGAGCGCCGGCGGGGGGGCGGGAAGCGGTGGGCAGGGGCCCGAGGGCGGGAAGCGGTGGGCAGGGGCCCGAGGGCGGGAAGCGGTGGGCAGGGGCCCGAGGGCGGGAAGCGGTGGGCAGGGGCCCGAGGGCGGGAAGCGGTGGGCAGAGCCACGCCCTGACGCGGGGAGGGGGATCGGAGAGGGAGCCCTCGGGTCACCTCACAGTCCGGCTGAAGGAAAGCCCTGCGAGTGGGGTCTGTACATTTCCGCCGGCAGCATCTCCGTTTCCCGCCTTAGGCCATGCTGAGGGATCTCGCCAGGGCCCGAGGGATGAGGTGCTCTCAAAAGTGAATTTCTAAGGGAAGGAATTCTGGTGAGAGAAAGAAAGGGCAGAGTTGTCCGAAGAGATGGCTGTGGGTGCGCCTTTAACCAGCTCGAGAAGATAGAAACAGCGACGGGTAATGGGGAATGACTGCGAAGTCTTGGCCCGACCCGTGAATAATGGGGATGGACGTGCTAAGGGCAGCAAAAAGAACTTTAAAAAATTGTCAAGAGAAAGATGGAAGATCAGAGCAGGAGTGGAGAATCTGCTGGTGGGAATAATGGCCGCAGATAAGAGAAAAGGCAGACATTATCCATTCATATGTTGATTGTTTTCTCCTGGTAGGAGCCTTGAACTACTCTTAATAACAATGTCAAGCAATAGTTTGACAGAGTCAGAATCAAAAAATAAGGGAACGACTTAAAAAAAGAGCACTTGGATGAGTTTATCATCAGTCTCGGATTAAGTGCTTTACAATATGCTAAAAACAAACAAACAACAAAAAAAAAACATGATAAATGTGATTGCTGAACCACTGTCAGGGATAACTGAAGGTGCGATGGGTCTAGTGAAGGTCAAATGTCAGTCTGTTTTTAAAAAAAGGAAAGAATGATCTGCAAATTATAGGCCACTGGCCTTGATGTTAATGCTTGGCAAAAAGGAAAAAAAAATAAAACATTTAAAAAATAATTTTTATAAATGGCTTCTATTTCCATAGCGCAGTTACTCCTAAATTTTTATAAATGGCTTCTATTTCCATAGCGCAGTTACTCCTAAATATACCTTCCTCTTCACAAAACTGACCCTCCTTTGCCAAAAAAAAAAGAGAAAAAGTCAAGCAAAAAACAAGTAATGCAGCTGTGCACGTCTTAATCCCAGTTGCTTCAGCAAAAATCACCACCAAGAAACGAATAATACAGTGACCATATCAAAAAAAATCTGGGTAACATTTGCCCTGACTTTCCACTGAGAGAATAGAGACATGCTTGTCTAAAACAGTAAAGCTGTAAAAGACTAAATTTGACACTTCAGAAGTTAAATTATCTCTGTTTGCAGATATTATGATGGCATACTTTGAAAATCCAAAATAGTCAAAAAAAAAAAAAAAATCGCTGGAAGTGACAAAAACAAGACTGTTGGATTTGAGATCTGTTGATGACCATCAATCTGGTTTAGCCTGTCTACCAGGATGGTTTACTGTGGGGTAGCTACTATGCATTTTATAGTTTCTTAGAACCACAGGTAAAAGTTGAGTGTCAGGTAGACACCAAAGGTATGGAGGAGCAACCCTGAAAAAGTAGCAACCCTCATACCAAAGGTGCTAATTTTCCTTGAATACTCCATATGCCCTTGACTTTGGATTATATATCATTGGAAGAACCAAAAGGTCAAAAGCCTTCAGAACTCAAAAAACAACAGCACAAGAAACATGAAGCCTGAGATATTATCCCCCAAATCTTAGGAACAAAGAAAGCATGACCCTAACATAAGGTTAACAGCCAAGATATAGGGCATTAAAAAAAAAAAAAAAAAAAAAAAAGCAAAAAATAGACAGTAGATAGCTACTATGGTGATAGAGAAGATCAGTATTAAAACTCGGGAGAAGACAAAACAGCTTCTTTTAAAGTTTCATAGAAACCATCTTCAGCAATGAGATGAACCAAATCAATTCTAATGCAGCAGTAATGAACTGAACCAGCTACGCCCAGTGAAAGAACTCTGGGAGATGACTAAGAACCATTACATTGAATTCCCAATCCCTATAATTTTGCCCGCCTGCATTTTTGATTTCCTTCACAGGCTAATGGTACAATATTTCAGAGTCCGATTCTTTTTGTACAGCAAAATAACAGTTTGGACATGTATATTTATTTTGTATTTAACTTATACTTTAATATATTTAACATGTATTGGTCATCCTGCCATCTAGGAGAGGTGGGGGGAAGGAGGGGAAAAATTGGAACAAAAGGTTTGGCAATTGTCAATGCTGTAAAATTACCTATACATATAACTTGTAAATAAAAAGCTATTAAAATAAAAAAAGCTTCATAGAAAAGTGTAAAATGATCACAAGCCTAAAAAGAGTTATTGAAAGAGCTTTAAAAGGACTTTAAAAATCAAATAAGAGCATTTGAGAAATATTGGGGGAAAAAAAGAGTAAAGTAAGAAAAGCAAAAAAAAAAAAAAATCATGAAAATAGTCAATTGGAAAAAGAGATCCAAAAATTTTCAAAGAGAGTAACACTTTAAAAACTAAAACTGGAAAAGGGAAAGAAAGCTAATGACTTTATAAGACATCAAGAAATAATAAATTTTTATAAATGAAACTATATCTCAAGGTATTAAGGAAAATTGCTCAAAGTTCTTGAGCTAGAGGATAAAATACAAATAGAAATAATCCACCTATCACCACTCGAAAGAGATTCCAAAATGAACACTTTGAAGAATATTATAGCTAAATTTCAGAGTTTCCAGGTTGAGGAGAAACTTATTACAAGCAATTAGGGAGAAAAAATCAAGTATTGTGGGGCCACAATCAGGATAACATAAAATTTAGCAACTTCTTAATTAAAAGACTGAAGAGCATAGAATAAAATATTTTGAAGAGCAAAGGAGCTAGATCTGCAACCAAAAATAACTCATTTAGCAAAGATAAGTGTAATCCTGCAAGGGAAAAAATGGATATTTAATGAATATCAGGTATTGAGGAAAAGACTGGAAATGAACAGAAAATGACTTACACAAGTCAAAAGAAACACAAGAAGGTAAACATAAAAGACTAATTATGAAGGTTTTAAGAAGGCTAAGAGTGTTAGACTGAAAATCATAACAAAATCAATAAGGAACTTAAGTATATCAGGAAATTTTTAAAAATAGATCCCGCAAAGGGAAATTAAAGCTATCATTTTATCAAAATATACTATAAAAGTGTGTGTGTGTATGAATTGCAGGGCAAGTGGGGTCAGGTGACTTGCCCAGAGTCACATGGCTAGACCATGTTAAGCATCTGAGACCAGATTTGAACTTGGGTCCTCTTGTCATTAGAGCTGATGTTCTATCTACTGCGCCATCTAGCTGCTCCAAAAGTAACATTTTTTTTTTTTTAAAAGAAGAGGAAAATAGGTAAGCAAAATAGAAGAGAACCAGGAAGTACAAACTAGGTGTGATGGACACATTAAAAAAAATTATAATGAAGAAGTATGAGGAATGCAAAGAAATATAAAGGGAAAAAAAGGCAAAACTTGAAGAATGTACATTCATCATGATATTGGATCCACTTCCTGTGACAAAATCTTAACTAATTGGTTAATTTTTTAAAAATCGTACTTTATTTTTCCAAATACAAAAATTTTCAGCATTCACCCTTGCAAAACTGTGTTATAAATTTTTCTTTCTCCTTCCTGTTATCCCCTCACCAAGACAGCAAGCAATCCAATATGGGTTAAACACGGGCAATTTTTCTAAACATATTTCCTTGTTCATTATACTGGCATACAAGGAAAATCAGATCAAAAAGAATTCAAATATTTTTTTTTAAAACAAAGTATAATAAATCCTCAACTGTGATTAGGAGGGATATTTTTATAAGTCAAATCAGAAAACATTAGAAACAAAAATAGTTTGGTTATACATAAAAGGATTTTTTGGGGGGAGGGAAGTATTGTATAAGAAGCCATATTTCTGAAACTGAAACTGATTAACAAAAATATTTGCAATAAATATATCAGCTAAATACCTAATATCCAGAATATATAAGCCAATTTACATATATTTTTAAGACTAAAAAGACATCCTCCCCAGTGAAATGCTGAAAGGAAATGAACAAGCAATCATTTATTGAATATTTACATACCAAGCACTGTATTAGATACTGGAGATATGAGGACAAAAATTTAAAAATCTGTGCCTTTAAGAATTTTACATTTTATTGAGGGGAAACTCTGTGTGTGTAATATGTGTATGTATGTGTACATATATGATATATAGCTACATATAATACATATATGTATGTTTATATATGTATAAATGCACACATATACAAGTTCAAGGGACTAGTCATTTACACCCCCAGTGTGAGCATGCATAGTTTGCTCTGTGTGATAGAATTTTCCAGAGGAACTTTGGAGCATAACTATTCTATGGCTGGTTCCTGTTCCTTACTAAATGGTGAAGAAATGAGATTTCAATTGATCACTGAGCTGGAAGTGAATATGAAAGATTCCCATGGGAGCATCTCTTGTTTCTCCCGATGGTAACTAAGGCAAAGACTGTTGGCAGCTTTCTTGTTAGTATGGGGAAAATAATGGCAGTGGCGGTAGCAGCCTCCTGTCGCCCGCTGCCTGTCCCCTGTCCCGAGCCAACAGATATGTGGCTGTGAACCTGTGGTATCTGTCCTGTTGCCTCTCCACATTTGTTTTTTGTTGTTCTGATGTACTTGAAGATATTATAGACCAAGATATGACCCTGTGAGACCGGAAAGTTCTAGGAAGTAGAATCCATACCAAATGAGCTCCACACTGAGCTGTAGGAGGAATCCAGCCCAGTAGTGGAGTGGTCCTGCAGTCAGGGGGCCAGCTTTAATGGAGTGACTTTGCCCACTGGCTGTGCCATGTAAGGATGAGAATTTGATAGAGTGAATGAACGCTTTAAACCAAATGCTTCAAGTCTGAACCCACTATCCTCAGGGACTAAAGTTGTATGGAAGAGAGTGTGACTCCAGTTGGAGATAAATTTGTACTTTTGTTCTTAGTATATTTTAGTAAATTACCTCTGTCAATTAGTTAAATAATATTGGGATGAAATAGTAAATAGGTCTAGTGATTTCTATTGGTGACAACACACCAGACTGGAGTCTCAAGCTAATAGCATTAGAAATAAACCCTTAGATTATATCCCAAAGAGATTATAAAGAAGGGAAAGGGACCTGTATGTGCACGAATGTTTGTGGCAGCCCTTTTTGTAGTGGCTAGAAACTGGAAACTGAATGGATGTCCATCAGTTGGAGAATGGCTGAATAAATTGTGGTATATGAAAATTATGGAATATTACTGTTCTGTAAGAAATGACCAACAGGATGATTTCAGAAAGGCCTGGAGAGACTTACACGAACTGATGCTAAGTGAAATGAGCAGGACCAGGAGATCATTATATACTTCAACAACAATACTAGATGATGACTAGTCCTGATGGATCAGGCCATCCTCAGCAACAAGATCAACCAAATCATTTCTAATGGAGCAGTAATGAACTGAACTAACTATACCCAGAAAAAGAACTCTGGGAGATGACTAAAAACCATTACATTGAATTCCCAGTCCCTATATTTATGCACACCTGCATCTTTGATTTCCTTCACAAGCTAATTGTACAATAATTCAGAGTCTGATTCTTTTTGTACAGCAAAATAATGTTTTGGTCATGTATACTTATTGTGTATCTAAGTTATATTTTAATATATTTTAACATCTACTGGTCATCCTGACATTTAGGGGAGGGGGTGGGGGAGTAAGAGGTGAAAAATTGGAACAAGAGGTTTGGCAATTGTTAATGCTGTAAAGTTACCCATGTATATATCCTGTAAATTAAAGGCTATTAAAAAAAAAAAAAAAAAAAAAAAAAAAAAGAAATAAACCCTTAAGCCCTTAGAGATACCCTTAGAACGAGTTCCTCCCTTTGGGGTCCTGACTTGTCAGTGGGAGTAGGAGTCTTCATCCTTATTAGAATAAGGATGCTCAGGGTTTATTTACATAGGTTATATAGGCACATTAAATGAATACACCATAAATACAAGATAAATTTTTTTTGGGGGGAGGCAGAGTACTAGCAGGTGGGGAAATCAAGAAAGACTTCATAGAAGTGGCAGTTTTTGTTTTTTTTTTTAACAGAAGCAAGAGATTCTTGCCAAATCAGGCCAAATCAGCTGGATCATAGTCTGTTGGATAAAGAGTAGGAGATAACAAGGCTGGTACTCAGAATTAAGGATCTGATGACTTTTTAAAATAATGTTTACATGTGACTAATTGCTAGAGAAAAAAATTCCAGAACTTTTCAAACCAAATTAATCCTAAATACACTGTAATCTCAAACTTATTTAGACATAGCCAAGACAGTCATTTAAGACTAAATCAAAAAAGTCTCTTGAAACATTCATCAATTGTGGAGCCATAGTGGGTTTTTCATGCCCTGTTAAAGCCAAGATGACATTTAGCTAATTTTCCTGGATTCACACCAGGTCTTCAAATTTTTCTTGGGGTTGACTTCCCTTTTTCCATTATTCCTCTTTTCCACATTCAAGGAGGTAAGAAAGAGGTTAAAGAGGGGATCTTTTAGGATCTTAGTATCAAAATTAAGAGACCTCATAGTTCATTTAATATTCACATTTGCTCATGAACATACAGAATGTAAACATAGGGTCTATGTATACGTAAAGATATCTATGTCTTGATCCCTTTTCACTGTGTGAACATTCCCTAACAGAATTAAAGGGAACAATCTCACTGTATTGGCAAACATCAGACAAGATTATTATAGGGCTTTGAATAAATAGCTCAAATGCAAGGCTTAAGGGCACTTGGTTGAAGAGACCCCTAAGGTGGGGGAAACAAAGACTTTCTTTCCCTTGCCTGTACTGCTCATGGCTTCTAGCAGTGACTTGCCCACAGGAAGACGCTCCATCCATGAGTATGAGAGTACAATAGTTGGAGGTCTATTTGAGAGCAGAGAAGCATACTCCAAACAGACACAGATACATAAAGTCAGAAGGAGCTTTGAAAAGTGGAAACCCTGCCAACAGAGAAGAGAGTTGACCATGGAAAGGAGCAGTCTCTGGGGACCAGCTAAATGGCCTTTTCAGCAAAGGTTTCTTGATTTCCCCAATTGTCAATAACTCTCCTATTCCTAATCACTGTGTATAGATTATCTGGAAGCTCTTTGAGGGCAGAATGGATCTTGATTTTTTTTCTTTGTATCTCTAATCCCTAAATCAGTGCCTGTCACATAGTAAGTACTTAAAATGTTGATTGGTTGACTGATTGATGGTCTCTGTGATCCCTTCCATTTCTGAGATTCTGTAAGGATAGCTTATGTAGAGAATTTTGTAGTTTTATATCATTGTCAGTCAAATGAGTTTGAGATCCTTTCTGACACCAGCAGGGAGAAATAGTAAAGTACCAAAAAATAGCAAACAGGAAGGATGTTACCATCCAAAGGAAAAAAAGAAGAATGAAGAAAAAATTCCCCAAAAGGAGAGGCCAATATCCTTGACTATTTTATTAATTTGGCTACTTTGTATTTTTGTTTAGAGTTTGTCATTGGTTTAAAACTTTCACAAACCTGGGTTCTTTCTGTCCTGATCCAGGAGCCCTTCTCTTCTTCAGCTTGGCTCTATCTCTTTGCCTCACTGCCAATCAGGAAATCTGTATGTGACAGAGCAGTATTGACTTGAGGTTCTGAGAAAAAGTGCCATTTCAGGACAATGCTGGAGGACAAATATCATCAAAAATGTTTCTAAGAAGTAACTGTTTCCTCACCTTTCAAAATGCTGACATAGCAAAACATTCCTTGCTATACCACAAGGCTTAAAAATAGCTTGGTTCATGTTTATTCTTATTTGTACCTGAACATCCCAAAGATCTTTGATTTCATTTTAAGAAGTGCCTTGAGGAATGAATAACTTGTGCTAAGTCATATACCCTTTAAACTACCCAATGACAATATTTCTTCTATTTTTGTTAGTGATGATTTATTTTTTAAACTCCTGTATAAACTAGGAGAGTGAAAAAGAACCTTAAAGATCCACTTAAATCTTCTCATTTTATAGTTGGTGAGTTACAGGTCCATGGATATGAAATATCTTAAGTACTCAAATTGAGACTAAGACTCAGTTCTCCTTACTCCAGGCCCAGGGCTTTTTTCCATCACTCCACACTGGGTATCAAATCTCATTTTAACTAGCCTCATATAGGATGCAGACAAAAACAGTTTTGGAGCTGGCCACTTTTATTAATACCAAAAACCTGAAACATGAGTCACAGAATAAAGTTTCATTTAATTCCAGATATGACTAAAGCACAAATAGGTTGGGGGCTTTTTTTTTGCCTGAATGTGACTTTTGCCTCCCCCCTCACGGAATCTTTGCTTTGTGTTCTTTGTTAGTGTTACCATCACTAATTAAAAAAAAAAAAAAAAAAAAACAGAATTCTTGAATTTACTCAGTGTTTTTCTTCAGAGGACCTTGAAAGTACTCCATAGATGTGCTTTCCTGGTGGGAGTAGGGAAGCGGGCAGAACAGTACCCTGTGTTTATAGAAGGAGCAAAGGAAACAAACCCCAAGGTCACAAAGAAAAAAGAACTGGGCCTAGAAGCAAAGTTTTTCGATTCACAAGCTTATATTCGCTTCCCCGGATGGCTTTCAACTATCTCCTGCCCTCTCCACCCAGGAAACTCTCAGGGTCCCTAGCCAGCAGATTTTTTGTCGGAGGGAGTGGGAGGTTTTAGAGGAAAATTTCCTTCAGGGCTTTGCAGTCATTCTCCAAGGACAGCATTCTCTAAGCCTAGAAATGGGCTTTTTAGGACACAGACAGTGCTACAAGAATCCACAGGGTGGATCATTGAGCCTTCCCCAGCACAGAATTGCCAAAAGTAAATTCAGTGGGACCCTTGGTGTCTCCTGCCAAGACCCTGGTCCTTTTCTTCTTACCATCCAGGCCTATATCCTTTCTTATACATTTCTGCTCCTATTTCCCATCAAGGTTGACTCTCATAGGCACCTCTCTAGGCTAGTTTTCCCAGAAACTCACTTGATCAAAGACGTTAATGGCTAAAAATTTACTATGGCAAGTGTCTCAGCTGATGACTTTTGAGAGGGGTCTTCTAAAGATAATTGCCTTAAAATTTAAAACCAGCTCAAATTTGCATACCAAGATCAGCCAATCAATCAGTGTTGGATGCATCTATACATGTATTTGGAGATGGGGAAGGGATTTTGAGGCCCCTTAAGCCATCTGCTGGGTAGAACTCTAAAGTTTCTTCCTTCAGTATCATCCATCATCTATTCTCCCCAGATTTTTCAGTTGCTTCTCTGTAATGTGAAAGTCTAGCTTTGGTCAAAAAGGGGTGGACTTGTCCCTGGCTTGTTCTCTGGTTGCTATCCTTGTATTCAGGAACCCTATTACCTTGAGCCTAAATTATTACAAGAGTTTTTTAACTGGCTTCCTTCCCTTCAGTCCTTTGCTTAGCTAATACACACACAACATCAGATTAAATCATCCGGGAAAAACAAGTCTTGAGCAAAACCTTCAAAGGCAAGAGGACTTCCAACTGCTCACAGTCAAAATCCTGTTCTTTTTCTAAGCTCTAAGGAAATAATTTCCTTATTGTCCCAAGTGCTGCTTAATTCTCAGTGTCATGAGAAGTCTCCCAACTCCTGTAATTCATTCGGTTTTCTTACTATGGATGGAAGTCACAGGAAAGAGCAATACAGTCATTATTCAATCACTGTTCCACTTTTTTTAAAACTAAAAGTCCGTTTCTGAGCACATGTCAGCAGACAGAAAACTTACCTCCTTTTTTTCTTCTACAAGATGCCTAGAGCTTCTTTCCCATCCCAAGTTGTAGCAGGATGCCTTTTCCATGTAACCAGGGTGGCAAGCTTGCAAATTCACGCCCTTTCTGGACTAAGAGCAGTCCCCCTTCCCCCCCCCTTCTCTCATCACCAGGGACAGTTTATTCACTCAGACATATCAGGGCCCGGTAGAGCTCTTCTAGGCCCTCCTCCTCCTCCACCCCATCCCCTAAACCTCCCTCTTTCAGGGCTTGTCCCTTTAAATAATTTACTTTGCTATAGTAACCAAAAGTGGCTACCCACTTACCTGAGCCAAGTCCCACCTGCCCAGGCTAAAAGCAGATGTTCATTTGGTGACCACTGTTTGGGTCAAAGGCTCAGTGTGGGAGAGGATCTCAGCCAGGCTTATGGGGAAGCCTGACCACACAGTCACGGGCCTGCAGTGCCAGAGAGAATGAAGGGACAGGAGGAGGAGGGAAAAGGGGAGGAGGAGCTGGAAATCAGGGAAAATTCAGATCAAACGGTCATTTCCCAAAGAGAGGCTAGTTTAGGCTCCACCTCCCAATTTGATACATTTGCAAACTGCAGGTAGCTTGTTTTTTTTCATACAGATTTAATAGAGTCTGGGTTTTTTGTTGTTGTGTTTTTATTTTTGTTTTTAATGTGGGAAGGCAGGATGTGAATTTCCTGCTGGTAGATCTGTGAATTGGTTCAATAGGTCTGGAAAACACTTTGTACTTATGAAAGAAAAGTTATAAATTGTTCATGTCTGTCTCTAGAGCAAGGCTTCTTAAACTTTTTCACCTGAGAAATTTTTATGTGATCCCAAGTATATAGGCATATAAAATAGATAATCAAACCAAACATTTGCTGATAATAAATCATGATTTCGCAATCCTCACATTCCGTGTCTGAAACTTTGCTCTAGAACTAAGACTATTTCACAAGGAGGTTGTTGACATCAAAAAACCTCAAAGGACCCACATAGACAAAAATATTCACAGCAGCATTATTTGTGCTGACAAAAATCGGGAAACAAAATGAATGTCCAGTGATTGGCAAATAATTGAACAATTTATGATAGCAACCAAAGATCACTATGCTGGAATAGTGAGAAGTAAAAATTCTGCAAAACATAGGAAGATATGTAGAAAGTGCTGCCAGTTTAAGAAAGTGGAGCCAACAGAATAAGAAACATGATAACCAATGATTAAAGATAACACTTTGGGTGTTGTCCACAAGCTTTGGGTTGAGTATAGTGGATAATAACGATATAAAGTTTAAGTGTTCATTATTCCTTTCCTTTAATAATTGGTAAACAACAAAAGGGGGAAAAAATGATATGGTTGCAATCATGCTAAATGGTTTTGCTTAACTGTTAACAGAGAATATATTTTATATTAAGAAAGGAGAAAAAGGGATAAGTAAGCTTTTAAAAAAGGTTTTGCTAGAAACTGAATCAATGACCATCAGTAGGAGAATGGCTGAATAAGTTATGGTGTATGAAAATTATGGAACATTATTGTTCTTTTTCTTCTTTTTATTATAACTTTTTGACAGAACCCATGCCTGGGTAATTTTTACAACATTATCCCTTCCACTCACTTCTGTTCTGACTTTTCCCTTCCCTCCCTCCACCCCCGTCCCCTAGATGGCAGGCAGTCTTATACATGTTAAATATGTTATACTATATCCTAGATACAATATATGTGTGTAGAACTATACAGTTCTCTTGTTGCACAAGAAGAATTAGATTCAGCAGGTAAAAATAACACGGGAAGAAAAACAAAATATGCAAGTACTCTACATTCATTTCCCAGTGTTCTTTTGCTGGGTGTAGCTCATCATCTGTTCTGTTCATCAGTGATCAATTGGAACTGAATTGGATCCTCTCATTGCCGAAGATAGCTTCCATCAGAAATGATCCTCATACAGTATTGTTGTTGAAGTGTATAATGATCTCCTGGTTCTGCTCATTTCACTGAGCATCAGTTCATGTAAGTCTTTCCAAGCCTCTCTATTCATCCTACTGGTCATTTCTTACAGAACAATAATATTCCATAACATTCATATATCACAATTTACCCAACCATTCTCCAATTGATGGACATCCATTCATTTTCCAGTTTCTAGCCACTACAAACAGGGCTGCCACAAACATTTTTGCATATGTGGGTCCCTTTCCCTTCTTTAATATCTTTTTGGGATATAAGCCCAGTAGTAACACTGCTGTTTCAAAGGGTATGCACAGTTTGATAACTTTTGGGGCATAATTCCAGATTGCTCTCCAGAATGGTTGGATCCGTTCACAACTCCACCAACAATGTATCAGTGTCCCAATTTTCCTACATCCCCTCCAACATTCGTCATTATCTTTTCCTGTCATCTTAGCCAATCTGACAGGTGTGTAGTGGTATCTCAGAGTTGTCTTGATTTGCATTTCTCTGATCAATAATGACTTGGAGCATCTTTTCATATGGCTAGAAATAGTTTCCATTTCATCATCTGAAAATTGTCTGTTCATGTCCTTTGACCATTTATCAATTGGAGAATGGCTTAATTTCTTATAGATTAGAGTCAATTCTCTATATATTTTGGAAATGAGGCCTTTATCAGAACCTTTAACTGTAAAAATGTTTTCCCAGTTTATTGCTTCCCTTCTAATCTTGCTTGCATTAGTTTTGTTTGTACAAAGGCTTTTTAATTTGATATAATCAAAATTTTCTATTTTGTGATCAGTAATGGTCTCTAGTTCATCTTTGATCACAAATTCCTTCCTCCTCCATAAGTCTGAGAGATAAACTATCCTAGGAACATTATTGTACTATTATAAACAATCAGCATGATGATTTCAGAAAGACCTGGAGAGAATGGATGCTAAGGGAAGTGAGTAGAACACCAAGAGAACATTGTCCACAGCAACAACGATCAATTCTGATGGATTTGGCTCTTTTCAACAGAGATGATCTAGGCCAATTCCAATGATCTTGTGATGAAGAAAGCCATCTACACCCAGAGAAGACTGTGGGAACTGAGTGTGGATCACAACATAGCATTTTCACTCTTTTTGTTTGCTTGTTTTTATTTTCTTTCTCATTTTTTTTCCTTTTTGATCTGATTTTTCTTGTGCAGCATGATAATTATGTAAATCTGTACAATAAGAATTACACATGTTTAATACATACTGGATTACTTACCAGGGGTGGGGGAAAAGAAGGGAAAAAATTTGGGACACAAGGTTTTGAAAGAGTGAATATTGAAAACTATGTGTGTTTTTTTTTTGGTTTATTTTACTAAGGCAATTGGGATTAAGAGACTTGTCTAGGGTCACACAGCTAGGAAGTGTTAAGTGTCTGAGACCAGATTTGAACTGAGGTCCTCCTGATTTTAGGGCTGGGGCTCAATCCACTGTGCCATCTAGCTGCCCCTATGCATGTGTTTTGAAAATAACAAGCTTTAATAAAAAAATTATTTTTGAAAAAGAATTGCACTTTTAACATACATTGAATTACTTTCCATCTAGGGAAGGAGGTGGGAGGGAGGGAAAAAATTTGAAACACAAGGTTTTGCAGGGGTGAATGTTGAAAACTATGCATGTTTTGAAAATAAGAATCTTCAAAAATTAAAAAAAAAAGTTAGCTTCTAGTTCCAACAATGCTACCAACTAGCTGTGCGACATTGGACAAATCCCTAATCCTCTTGGCATGTATTCTCCTCTGTAAAATGAAAGCTTGGGCTCCATGATTTCAGATAGTGCTAATACCATATTATTCTATTTTGATGTTTAAAAGAAAATCAATCACTGATTGATTCATTTGGCTTGATTCTTTTAAGATAGAAATATCCTTATTTGTCATTCTCAATTCAGTGAAATAATACAATTTCTCTCTCTTGAATGTTTAGGGAATGAAATCAAGGAATGAAAGTGGAATTTGAAAAGAAGGAAATCTGAGCATTTGGGGAGAGGGCCTAACCATGAGAGAATTTAAAGAAGAAGAGGGCAGCATCAAAGACCTGGGAGACTTAAGGGGAGTGACTCCCATGGTTCTAATAGCACCAATTACATTCAACTGTTACTATTTACAGAAAATCATCAGTTTGGGCTAGATTAGGGGAACAAAATCTAGGGATTAACCGTTAATGTCATTGACCTTCACTATTTATTCAGCTAATTTTGATGGAGCTTTGTTCTTACCAACTTGGGGGATATTTCCATTAATACAAACCTGACATGTTCATCCTCTGCATGTTTGTCCAAATTCTTTTGTAACTTATCCAGAGGGAAGTTACCCAATGTACCAGAGGTTTCTCTTTAGATCACTCAGTCAGTCAACAAACGTTGAGAGCTTACCACATTCCAGGAACTGTACTAAGCCTAGGGATAAGACTATAAGAAAGACAGTCCTTCTCCCTAAAGAAGCTTACAATCTAATGGGGGAAGAAGACACCAGACCAAAAGAAGACAAAAGTGGCGGAAGGAGAGGTGCCTGGTTCGAGATGGATTAAGCACACCTCAGGTGTGTTACTTGTTGAGGTCTCCATTGGACTGTTGTTGGGTCACACAGCCAGGAAGTGTTGAGTGTCTGAGGTCAGATTTGAACTCAGGTCCTCCTGACTTCAGGGATGGTGCTCTACCCCCTGCACCACCCAGCTGTCCTTGATCATAATCTTTTAACATTCCATATTTCCCTGAATGTAAACTGTTTGCATTTTTGTTTTTCTTCCCGGGTTATTTCTACCTTCTGAATCCAATTCTCCCTGTGCAACAAGAAAACTGTTTGGATCTGCATACATACATTGTATCTAGGATATACTAGGACATACTCAACACATATAGGGCTGCTTGCCATCTAGGGGAGGGGGTGGAGGGTGGGAGGGAAAAATTGGAACAGAAGTGAATGCAAGGGATAATGTAAAAAAATATTACCCTGGCATGGGTTCTGTCAATAAAAAGTTATTATTAAAAAAAATTCCTTATTTCCCTCATGAACTTAAATAAATCATGTTTTTTCCCCCTTTCCTATTGCATTTCCCTCCTTCCTCTTCCCACCTTAACCAAGTACCACACTGAATACTTAATTGAGGCCATTCACCTCAAAGTCCTTGTTCCTTCTTCCTCTTGTTCATCCGTTCACATAGGAAGAAGTAGGTCCTTTATAGGTAGACTCTTATTCAGTCCTGTCTTCTCTAGCATATTCCCTTCAGATCTCCACCCTCACACCCCTTCTCACTCTCTTATTAATCTATACCTACTGTTGCCTAAAAACGGATATATCCATGTTTCCTTGCACAAACCACTTGGTATTTCTACTTTTTCACTCTCTTCTAAACTCTGTGCAATTTGGCTTCCAGCAAGATCATTTGAAATTGCTGTAAGATACATGAAAAAAGTTGGGTTTCCACAGTGTTGCAAGCTTTAAGGAAGATTAAGATTCCACAGAACAATTAAGTGATCCATAGAAACCTTGATCAAACAAGGAAATGTGCTAGGAAGCCACAGGTGGATCTTATGGATCCAATCAGCAAGTCTTGTGGTTTTGAGAAAATCTACCAACTGAAGGTAATATAGCCTTTCCAGCCCCAAACAGTTGGGGTCAATAATCTGACGTGACCAAATCACTATTGCTTCTGCTTAATAAGCTAATTGATATTAAACAACACACCTGCTTTTTAAAAACATGGTATGTAGGACTAGGGCGGGGGAACATGTTTATACATATTTAGAGGGAAACAGAGTGGGTGTATAAGAAAGATTATAACCCAAAAGGGAATGGACCAAACTAATAAATATAAAGCTTGTCTGGCTTGTGTGCTCCCTCTTCCCAGAGGAACAGAGCCCGCTTCTGGCCAGAAACATTAAGATGATCCCTTAAGATTCTTCTTCAATTTTACTCGATATCTGATTTAGAGTCAAGAGTGTGTTTCTAACATGGCTCTCTTCAAAGTTGCTAAAGATCTCTTAATTCCGGGTGTAATGACCTTTCTTTACTCGCTTATTCTTGATCTCTCTGATGTAAGAGAGTGAGAAGGGCTGTGAGAGTAGGGATCTGAGGGGAATATGTTAGAGAAGACAGGATTGAATAAGGGTCTACCTATAAAGGACCTACTTCTTCCTATGTGAACAGATGAACAAGATCACTGAATGAGGAAGAGGGAACAAAAGGCCTCAATTAAGAGTGATAAGCCTCTTCTGAATACTTCTCAAATTTTTGTGACCGCTCTCTTCTCTTTCCTGGAACTTTTCCCACCCACCTGACCACTTTTTCTGTTTCCTTTGCTGGATCTTCATTCTGATCATAACCATCAAGGAGCTATCCAAGGCCCTCTTCTCTTATTATTTCACTTGTGGATTATCAACTCCCATGGATACAATGTTTTCTATGCCATTTGACTGGCTGTTCCTTAGGGCTAGATCACTCCTTACTTCTTCTTAGCTTCCCTCAAGATTGAGCTCAAGTTCATTTTCTGTAGGTCTTTTCTGCTAGTCTGGTAAAAGGTACCCTAATAGTGCCTTCCCTCTTAGATTAACTTCCATTATACTGCCTATATTGTGTACATGTATAACTTTTTGCATTCTGTCTCCCCAACTAGTATATAAACTCCTTGAGGGGAGAGAATGTGTTCCCCCCCCCTTTTTTTTGAAGTCTCAGCATTTAGCACAGTAAATACTTGTTGACTAACTGGTTTAAGCTACTATTGTTTAACATTTATAGACAATTTAAACAGCAGGATTTTTATGGGTCACCAAGAATAATTGAGTTATATGTTTACTTATAGGAATGTTATCCTGCTAGAACTAGAGATCATTACTGATCACAAAATAGAAAATTTCGATTATACCAAACTGAAAAGCTTTTGTACAAACAAAACTAATGCAGACAAGATTAGAAGGGAAGCAATAAACTGGGAAAATATTTTTACAGTCAAAGGTTCTGATAAAGGCCTCATTTCCAAAATATATAGAGAATTAACTCTAATTTATAAAAAATCAAGCCATTCTCCAATTGAAAAATGGTCAAAGGATATGAACAGACAATTCTCAGATGAAGAAATTGAAACTATTTCTAGTCATATGAAAAGATGCTCCAAGTCATTATTAATCAGAGAAATGCAAATTAAGACAACTCTAAGATACCACTACACACCTGTCAGATTGGCTAAGATGACAGGAAAAAATAATGATGATTGT
This sequence comes from Sarcophilus harrisii, assembly GCF_902635505.1. NCBI lineage: Eukaryota > Metazoa > Chordata > Mammalia > Dasyuromorphia > Dasyuridae > Sarcophilus > Sarcophilus harrisii. The sequence goes on along the minus strand of NC_045430.1, from coordinate 63,987,120 downwards.
TGGAGGGGATGTGAGAAAACTGGGACATTGATTCATTGTTGGTGGAGTTGTGAACGAATCCAACCATTTTGGAGAGTAGTTTGGAACTATGCTCAAAAAGTTATCAAACTGTGCATACCCTTTGATCCAGCAGTGTTACTACTGGGATTATATCCCAAAGAGATTATAAAGAAGGGAAAGGGACCTGTATGTGCACGAATGTTTGTGGCAGCCCTTTTTGTAGTGGCTAGAAACTGGAAACTGAATGGATGTCCATCAGTTGGAGAATGGCTGAATAAATTGTGGTATATGAAAATTATGGAATATTACTGTTCTGTAAGAAATGACCAACAGGATGATTTCAGAAAGGCCTGGAGAGACTTACACGAACTGATGCTAAGTGAAATGAGCAGGACCAGGAGATCATTATATACTTCAACAACAATACTAGATGATGACTAGTCCTGATGGATCAGGCCATCCTCAGCAACAAGATCAACCAAATCATTTCTAATGGAGCAGTAATGAACTGAACTAGCTATACCCAGAAAAAGAACTCTGGGAGATGACTAAAAACCATTACATTGAATTCCCAATCCCTATATTTATGCACACCTGCACTTTTGATTTCCTTCACAAGCTAATTGTACAATAATTCAGAGTCTGATTCTTTTTGTACAGCAAAATAATGTTTTGGTCATGTATACTTATTGTGTATCTAAGTTATATTTTAATATATTTAACATCTACTGGTCATCCTGCCATTTAGGGGAGGGGGTGGGGGTGGGTAAGAGGTGAAAAATTGGAACAAGAGGTTTGGCAATTTTTAATGCTGTAAAGTTACCCATGTATATATCCTGTAAATAAAAGGCTATTAAATAAAAAAAAAAAAAAAAAAGGAATGTTATCCTGCTAAGTCTAAGGTGTTAGTGATAAGATACTGAGGCCAGATGTATAAGAGCTCAAGACCCAAGCACAGTAACATTTCAGATCTCTGCTGAAATCCTTGAAGTTTAGGAATAGTAATTGGCTGACAGGGATTTCCCTGTGGAATATATCGATTCTAGTTTCCCGTTTCATCCACATTCTGGATGACAATGAAGACATGCACTCTTTGACCAGATAATAGAAGACACTCATTTAGTGGAAGCTATCAGTGCTTTTGCTCCTGGGATGGCAACACTGCTGTTCTGGACTGGGGACATTTTACTTTTGTTCTGCTACTGTCTCCCCACTGTTGATTATCTTTATTTTATATCCTCTTTGCATCTTGTTTGAACAAAGTGGTTTGCGAGATATTTCCCCAATGAGACTGAGTTTCTTGAAGGAAGAGCTAATATTTCGGTTTTCCTTGTATCCCCAGTTTGCTTAAGAACAATGCCTGGCACATAGGAAGTATTTACATCACTCAACTATTCAACATCTGAAACACATTTTGGAAACAATAGCCAAAGGCAAAAGCAAACGAGGATTTTCAACAGAAACCTATCATTTGGTTGTTCAGTCCAGGACGACACCTGGTGGCAGTCATTGCAAAAGTCTTCTGGACTCATCTTTTATCACATCATTGATCAGAACTCTGTACAAAGTCTTTCAAAGTTGTTTTCCCTTGTTGTTATATATAATTTTAAAAATTCTGTTTGCTTCACCCTATTGAAGTTCACAGAGGTCTTCCCAGTCTCCTCTTTAAAGTGTCCATTTTGTCTTTTCTTATTGTACTTTTACTATGAAGTGGTATAATTAGGCAGATTTGAAATAGTCAATGTTTTCTCTATTGACATTTGTAACCCTTGCAAATGCAGCTCATTTTGTAACCAGTGTGGCTGTATGGGAAATCATGGGCAAATAATTTCCATCAACCTACACAATTGCTGTTTAGCCCCTCATAATTGCTCTGCATAGTTTCACAGGACCTCAGAGAGAAGAACTTTAATCACTGATTGACTGATACTTAACGTGTGCTGACCATTTTTTTCCTGTGGAAATGGAGTTAACTGTCAGTGAAAAAAGTCTGATGGATTTAGATAAGGTAAAGGGACTAAAGTATTATTTTTCTTGAAATTTGGGAACTTAACAGTGATGATGGCAAAAGATCTGTGATTGAGTATTAACTATGGCTCAAGGATTTCAGACAAATGTCTGTGAAAGCGTTGGCATCTCTAAGAGAGTGTTAAGAACATTCTGTGAAAGCTGAACTTATTTAACACATTGTGTAGAAAAGTCCAACAAGTAAATTATTGGCACATTCTTCCAGTGCTTTAGAAGATTCACGAGCTGCAGCCATTGTTAAAAGGATGTAATCTTCCTCACACAGTTGTTACAATCCGAAATATTTGTAGATGTTATTTGTTAATAAATTATATTGTCTGTAATGATAAGTTTATAAGATAAGGGATCTGGCATAGAGAAGAAAGCTAATGGGAAAAGAGGTCTCTCTCAAGCTAATTGAGAGATTTATATTTTTAGAAATTTATAAGAAATGTGAGATTATATCCTTTGAGTGATTGCTATTGAATCTCAATAAAGAATTAATTAGATTATTTTAACATTTACAATATACATTGGATTGCTTATCATTTATGGGAGCTGGTGAGGAGAAAATCTGAAACACAAGGCTATGCAAGGATCAATGTTGTCAAATTATCTGTGCATAGGTTTTGAAAATAAAAAGCTTAAAAAAAAAATACCCCAGATGCCTTTTTTATTGCCTGGACTACTAAGATCAATTATGGAATTGGGGGGGTGAGGTGTGTGTGTGTCAAGTTTTAGAGTTGTTTCTCAGAGTAATAGACAAGTATTCTTTCCTTCCTTGTATTGATACAGGTAGGTTAGCAAAAGTCCTCTTAAACATTATAAGATGTGGGATATAACACGAAACCCGATTATATTTGTAAAAGCGGCATTAATTATAGAGGAAGCTGGGTAGTATAGTGGAAAGATTTCAATTCTACAGACATGTAGGTATTGAGTCTTTATATCTGACCTTAAGCTTAGTAAATCCAACTGTAAGAACTGGATCTTTGTTCACTCTTATTAATATCGTTGTCTTTATTGCATTTAGTAGTTTCACAAGTACCTCAATGTGTTCCAAACCAATGTCTGAATAATGAGACAGGCCTGAACTGGGATGCCTGGAATACTTCCTTTCTACAAAGAACAGGTGGCCTTGGAAATGGGTCGCCCATTCTACTTTTGCTCGCTATATTCTACTGGATGACACTGGAAAGATTTATCACGTTCCGAATGACTATGCCATTATCAATGAGGAAGTTGAAAAAAGACAGGTATTTTCCCAATGATACTCAAGTACATACAAATCCAACAATTTTGTGAAATTTTTCCAGGTGGCAAGTGAACCCCGTGCCCAAAGATATACACACCAGAGCCTTGCTATTTTAAGAATGTACTTTATACAAAATAACCAATTCATATGGAAATAAATCTACAGATCTCCAAGGATCAAAAAGCTTTTAAAAAGTTTTTTAAAAAAAGTATTCAACACAGTATTGAACTAACTATTGAGGTAAATGTCGCTCTCAGGGTAAAAGGGAATCAGCAGACCAAGACAAAATATACACAAATATAAAAATAAATAGCATTCCCCTTATCAGTACTGGCCAGGAAAGTTCACACAGCTTTTGCAGAAGGAGCAAAGAATCCCTGACACTGTGTGCCCCAGGCTGGTTGGTGGATCCCGAACCAGGCTACCAGGAACAGTGTAGAAGGCAGCAGAGTGAGGTACCTGAGCCCAAGCTCGGGGGAAAGAGGAGGTCACTCTACAGGGAGAGAGGAGTTCAGCATTTTAATAACTTACTTGACACCCATACCTCTGTGCCCACCCCAATATCTTTCAAAAAAACATGCAGGACAATCGGCTTGTTCCCAGTCTTTTTATACATCAGAAAAAGGAAGTCCATTGGAGTACAGCAGTAAAAAGCTTCTGTCACACGGCCTGGTGGCAAAAGTTGCTTTCACAATTTAAATCTGACATCTGAAAACAGCCACAAAAGACTATTTTTGCCCAAATTACGACGGTGGGTTTCTTGGAAGGCAGGGTCAACCAATGTACCTTTAAGCTGCAAGGCACAAAGAAAGAAACCCAGTCTCAATCAGTAAAAGAAAGAATCTTGTTTCTTGTCAGCAAGTCTAAAATCACATTCCTCTCTTAACTGGACAACGACGCCTTGACTAGAGCACTAAGTTTAGGATACAGACTTTGAGGACACTGACAATATCAAAGTGGATTTGTAAGCAGTCACTAGGACAAGCCTAGCGGGGAAACATAAACCCTGAGTCTCCCCGGTGACTGGAGAGCAAGGAAGGCACTGTCTCCCATATCAGGCAGATGCCCTGGAGCACGGGACTTGGGCAGCCGCTGCTGTGGAGAGAGCTCTCTGTCAGAAATCTGTCAGGCTCCAAAGGAGGCACGGAGCCGAGCGTAAGCTGGGACCAAGCTCAGGCTCCAGCCCCTGACTACGGGCCTTTGAGCTGGGGAGTCTCACATGTTCTGGAGTCTGCTGGGCTCAGAGCAGGAGGGTATAGAAAAGCAGATCTCGAGTGACCTTCCAAACCCGTGCTGCCCCCAAAGCTAGGGCTCTGAGTGGAGGGGCGAAGCGTTCTTGGAGGCGGAGTTCCACGTAGACAGAAACATCATAGGTCTGCTCAAGGATGCTGGACAAGAGGGCTTGCTCCCGGCTTCTGATGGGATGTAGTTTATGTGCATGCTCAGCACTAAGCATAGTGGGGGCTCACAAAAGGCAGGGATTACCACGAATAATAAATAATACCACAGGCAAGATCCACAGCACAGTGGCCCCTACTGCTGAGTTCCCCCCCCCGCCCCCCACCAAGTAGTACTAGGTGTTTAAGGTAGCACAAGCACAACCTTTCTTTAATAAAGGACATGATTCTCAGAAATAAAACCTCCTCTATGGAGAAGTCCTGGCATGGACCCGGCGGCCACAACACACGGGCTTTAGGATGCTTCACCAAAGTGCAGAGTGAACACAAAAGTTTCCTTCATCGGTGGACTTGGTTTGCTCTGGAATTGACAATTATGATCAGGAAGCAGCTAGAAAGGCTCCTTTACATTGAAGGGGTGGATAGATGAGAAAAGGGTTATAAAAAGTGCCCATATATCCAGCTACTTTTGCTTGAGTAAAAGAAAACACAGATGAATCTTATGAAAATTACTTCCCTATGTATCATATTTTGTCTTGGGAAAATTATTTTGGGTAAATATCTGCAACTGTGATAAGTCTGCTGAAAGTTACCAATTTCTTACAGATCCCAATAATTGGCTTGGGTCAGTCACCAGGAGCTGGCTATACTGAAAGGGAGGCATTTGCCACAGCTTTGACAGTTCTTTAAGACACTGCATCTGCTTAAGAAACTATGAGGGAAGTGCTAGGGAAAGCAGAGTTTTAAGTGAAACAAGACTAAACTTCATCTTAAATGAATTAGCCATTAACAATGTTGACTTGAAACATAAATGCTCAGGTTTGAGTGTTTCTGTACTTTAAAAGATGGATTTAAATGACCTCTAACAGCTCAGGAACTACCAGACAATAGAATGGGATACTAACCCCTATCCTACACAACTAAAATCTCTAAGGGGACACAACTGGGTTATTCATAAACATTTAACATGGGCTGACAATGGGGCCGGTTCTAACATATCCTATTGTGCTGCTGCCTGCCTGTGCTCACAGTGTTCACAATTTTAATACAGTAGTTCAGTTTTCTATTGCTTTCAGACTAATCTGCTTCACATTGCAAGAAGAGATCACAATTTCTCTTCCTAATATTATTCACAGAATCGGCAAAAAGAGGTGGGGGACAACATGCTCATCGTGCCGTCTTGTATACAGAACTGCTCAGACGTGAACAAGGGAAAGATGTTCAGCTTATTATTGCTGAGGGTTCTTTTTGCAGCCATTAGAGACAAAGAACCCTTACACAATTTTCAGAAAGGTTTCTGCTACATTTCTATGTAAGTGGGACTCTAGTGATCCTCATGTTAAAAGAAACTTTTACCCATTCCAAACTTGACTTAAGTAAGCGACTGGGAATGTTTCATGACGCCAGAGATCTTGGATTTTGACTGGCCTGTACCAATAAACAGAGAGCTATTCACTCCTTAGATGAAGTTACTATCATTTCAGCTAGTTTAAACTAGCTCAAGAGCAAATGGATGTTTCTAGGCAATTGAGTACATTAGAACCTGTTGCTGCTCTTGCATTAAGAATAGTCCTGACTGCTCACTTTACAAATTCAAACCAATTTCATCAGTGATGTAGCACTAACACAAATAAGCATCAAATGAATACTTCAAATTCAGTATAAATATGACTAAAATGTTCTTGGAGAAAGAAGCATCCACCCACTACCATCTAACCTTGACTATGTCCCAAGTGTAACTACCTTTCACTAGCTTATGTCATTGGAGCTGGTTCCAGGTGTATTATGTGACTACAAAAGAACAAAACAAATCCGTTTCATTATGGGTTCCAAGACCAGAAGAAAGGGAGCTGCTATAATGAATTTTCTCTAGAAGTGCGTTTTTATGAGGACTTGGGAAGATTCAGATTTTGTGGAAGTGGATAATATTCCAAATAAATTATGATGATGTTCTTCTGTTAAAACCAAGCCAAATCAACTCCTGTGATTTGGTATGTTTTTTTGCCCTAGAGTTAGTCTTCATGGAAAATAAGTTTTAAACATATCAGTATTAATTTGGGAGGCACTGCAGCTATAACAGGATTTATACGTAAATCTCCAAAAACCTAGTAGAGTGCATATTCTAAACTTGAAATGACAAAAGCAATTTAATACTTTAATACTGTATCCTACCACTGATGGGCAAATGATTCCCAACACCTTGCTTGTGGTAACTCCTAAATTGTGGTGTGATCAGTTTTACCATGATTTGCTTCATATTTTGAAATAAACTACATAAGGAATCAATTCCTAAATTCAAACCTTAAGTCTACATTTTTCCTATTCAATACGCAAGTTCCTACCATGTACAAACCTGAGTAGTCACTTCCCACAAAACATGTTTAAATGCTCAAAAGCTTTTAATGAAGCTTTCTACATCATTCTTGGTAGGTCCATCACTACAGGACAATCCAGCTTTGTCTTCTAAAGAGTGAAACATTCCAGCGATCCCCATTCCTGATAACTGTTTCCAGCCAACTGAAAGGCCTATCAAGTAGTGTTTCTTAAATCCTGGCCACTAGAATCATGAACAGAGCAGCTAATATGGGGCAAACATAGCTTCTTATTTGAAGCTAATTCGTCTGCTTTTGGAAAGTATGTGCCCTCCAGCGAAATCTAGTAAAGAAAGGAGCTTGGGAATGCTCTCTTGGGCTGATTAAAGGGAAGGCTGAAAGCATGGAGGGCTACCCAGGGAACACCATAATGACAAATGACATGATTATGTATCTCCCAACCCTTCCAGTTCCTGAAGGATTTCAGTGTGACATGATTGTAAACAGTAGAGGATCACCCCAGTGCTACGTGCCCACTACAGTTGAGATTCCCACATCCACCTCCCTCCCTTTCCCATTTTTATATACAATACATTCACCACCAACAAAAAAATTATTTTAAAAGGCAACAGGTAAATTCTGTAAACTGGACCCAGATCCAAACACATTAATACTACGAGTAAATTACATCTCCCATTCCCAAATATATACCTGAGTTTAGCTGCTCATGAAAATTACCAATCATCCCATTTTACCAGCTCTCCCCCTCCCACCCTGATTTAAAAATTTTCCCTGAATGAGACTCAGTCTCAAGTCTCAAAAACCCACTAGTTTGGGTCATCTTTCTCTGTCCAGATCAGCCATGGAGAAGACCCCTGACCCAAGACCACTGTCACTTTTGTGTTCATCATCTAAAGATTGTGCCCCCTGGGGCTTCTGCCCTGGCAGCAGTTGCCTGAAGGAAAGAAGCTTCCCGCTGGGGAAGGGCCAGGTGTGGGAAGAAGAAGAAAGGTGAACTAGTATCCCTCTCCAGTTCTCTATGCCCAGGTCTTCATATGCAGCTTCTGTTTTCTTGGGGGCTCTTTCTTCCTTGGACTAGCTCTGAGGAAAAGAAAAGACGACATTGTATGAATCCCCTTTCCTCGAGATTTTTTAGAGAGTTACACTCATACCAATATATCTATCAACAGAGGTAGACAAAACTAAAGACAACATAACTGGAGTTACACCCCTGCTCCTTCATCTGCCCAATACTGCAGAAGGCCGGAACAGTGCCTTCCATAAAAGGAAAAGCCTGCTTGTATTTGAGTACTCAATACTTCAAAGGGTTTTCATCTGTTAGCAGATACTTAAATTAATTTAAATAAACTGATTCTAAAAAAATGCAAATGGATGGCTGTCACTCATTTAAAATACTTCAGATGCCTAGGATGTAGGAATTAGGGAGCTGCTGAAAATTTAGGGGCAAGGAAATGACATAAGGTAGATTACTAAGGAGGTCATTATTACAGGCTCAAGGGGAACATGAAAGACAGTTACTTGTGGAGAAGATTAAAGACAATAATAACAAAAACAACAGTATTCACTCAGTGATGGAGGGTTTGTTTCAATAATTCTCCAATTATGGCAATTTACATTTCTGTAGCACTTTTAAGGTTTACAAAGTTAATTTTTTTCCAAAATAATCTTCTAAGGGAGGTATTCTTCAACATGATCACCATTATTATTATTAGTATCTACTACAGTACATTCAGGCTTGCAAAGCTCTGTATGTGTGTTATTTCATTTGATCCTGAACGATTCTGGAAGGGAGGTAATATTATTAATTTTTTTTTCTTAAATAGTTACTATTATTTTATAGATGAGGAAAAAAAGACTTAAAAGTAAGGTCAAATGACTTAACCACAGTCACAAAAGTAGCAAGTTAAACCTAAGAGAAGAGTCTGAAACATTTACTTTACCAGACTAGTGCCCTTCCTTCTAGTTATGAAATCTCCCTTTCCTTCAGTGTAACCAGTGGAGGTGGGGAATAAGGTCCACTTTCACCAAATTTACCATAGGAAATCATTCACACGTAGACAAATTTTCCTGTTTCTACTTAACAATAAGTTTGTCTCACCAGAAGGACAGTCAAGAACAGAACCTTCATGAGAAATCTTTTTAAAACATTATTTTTTCTTCCACAAGAAGTGGAGTGGAGGGAGACCCCAGAACCCTTTCCCTCCCCATAACTTCAAGTTCTCACCTGATCCAGAGGCAAGGCTGAGGGCTTTTGTGGGGGAAGTTCTTTTCTTGATGCTGTTGGAGCTGATGACTTTGGAAAAGGGGACTGTGACTGGGCCTGCACCTGATGCATTTGCATTCTAGAGCCACAACAGGAAAAATCAAGAAATATATTAATGAAATATTACACCTAAGAACAAAGCAACCCATTGGACTGTGGAACTAATTATCTGTATTTCTCAAATTACTACCATCTATTCCAATACTCTGACCTTAGATACCTACATTCTCTGATCATAGCTCCTTAACAGGCTTTCTTTCAACCTGCATTAAGCACATCTAAGAGATGCAAGCTCTCTGAGAGGATGAATCATGGGGATGGGCTTATGAATGGATCCAGCCATTCTGGAGAGCAATTTGGAACTATGCTCAAAAAGCTACCAAACTGTGCACACCCTTTGATCCAGCAGTGTTTCTACTGCTGCTGTTTTTTTTTTTTTTTTTTTTTTTTTTTTTAATTTTAAATTATCCCAAACAGAGCTTAAAGAAGGGAAAGGGACCTACATGTGCAAAAATGTTTGTGGTAGCCCCTTTTATAGTAGCAAGAAACTGGAAAATGAGTGCCTATGAGTTGGGAAAGGCTGAATAAATTATGGAATAAGAACATAATGGAATATTATTGTTCTGCAAGAAATGATCACAGGATAATTTTAGAAAGGTCTGGAAAGACATAGATGAACTGATGCTGAGTGAAATAAGTAAAACCAAGGGAATGTTGTACACAGCAACAAGATTACGGGATGATCAACTGTGATACTGACTTAAATTTTTTCAACAATGAAATGATTCAAAGCAATTCCAATATACTTGTGATAGAAAAAGTCACCTGCATACAGAGTGAGAACTATAGAGGCCGAATCTTTCATATTTTGATTCGATTTTTTCTTGTGCATATAAAATTATGTTTACAAGATTGCACATGTTTAACCTATATTAGATTGGTTGCTGTATATAAGAGGGGGAGAAGGGGAGAAAAATTTGGAATACAAGATTGTGCAAAGGTGAAGGCTGAAAACAGTCATTGCATGTATTTGGAAAGACAGAACTATAAAACAGCAAAACAAACAAACAAATAAATGCTTGTTGAATAACTAAAGAAAATCTTTAATATACATAAAATTTGTTATTGATTTCCTTTTCTAAACATCTTTCAGCTCATAGTTCTTAAAGCTTTTCAGTTCACAGTTCATCCTGTGGGGGGCAAAAGCCACAGACCTCTGACTCTATACAGTAGGCCACATGATTTGTTAATTTGCACTGCTGGTTGAGAAGACAAGGATTCAAGTGTTATAAAAAAAGCAAACATGGATCACAATTCCTTTGCTGTGACTCTGGAAGTCCTAGAGCCCAACATCATTGAAAAGTATTGTAACAATGGCTATAACATGCTCTAACTGTGGTCTCTTAGATTCTCTAAGTAAAATCACCCAGAATTACTAGCCCTTAAATGAAGATAATCAGATCTATGTAAAAACCCGATGTGTCTCTAACCAGATAGAGTATATAGAAGTCAAAATTGTTCTAAAAGTCAATACAACTTAAAATTTTTAAAAATTTGTTGAAAAAGCTGTTTTTTAAGTTAAAAAAAAAAAAACCAACTATCACTAATTTCTCATCGAATTTGAACCTAGCTCTTCTAAAAACCAAATAGAACCCCATCTTATAACAAATAAATATAGTCACTCCTCTCTTCAAAATAAATCTATTTGCTGTGTCAGATAATCTTTCTGATAAAATCAATGGTCATTATACAACTTTTCCAAAACACTAGCGTGAATATTTTAATACTCCCTCATCCTTTTTCCAGAAATCAGTTCTTACCCCGAAGATCTGTATAAGTCCTGGAAAGGTCCGCCCATTCCACTAATGTTGCCCCTCTGTTCCATCATTATGGCCTGAAAGTGACCCATGCTCTCTTCCTGGCAGCGGTAGAGAGGGCCCTCCTGGGGAAGGCCGTTAGGCTGGCCAGCAGCGGGATGAGACGGGTGAGCAGCGACCGGCGAATAGGCCCTGGGCTGGAAGGGGCTGGCTGTGTGCTGAGATCCGTATGGAGGCCCTGACTGCAGCATCATGCTGTGGGCTGGGAAAGCAGAAGAGCTGAAATTCATCCCCGAGCTCAGGTTTGGAGAAGGGGCTCCATAGAGGAACTCGGCAGGGGGCACCACGTTTTGTCGCTTCGTGGCCGCGTTGTGGTTGTCCAAGTCAAGGAATTCTTTGGGACTCTCCGGCCTCTCGATGGTGTCGTCCAGTTTTTCTTCCTTGGGCCCCAGATTCTGCCCCTCCGCCGGCACCACCTTGGCCCCCACGATGGCAATCCGGGTGGGGGAGGCCAAGGCAGAACTGAGCACCTCACAGCCCTGCAGGTTGGCCACAGTCCCTTTGTCGGAGAAGGGTGCCCTGGGCTGGGGAGCCGGGGGCCCAGGCTGGCTTCCCTGGGCATGCAGCGGCCTCTGCCAGTCAGAATAGCCCTGCGGACAGGTGTAGTAAGGAGTTCGCTGATAGTGGTGGAAGGAAGGTTGGGGCGGTGGCTGATAGGAGTACTGGATGCCTTGGTGGGGGCGGTAGCGGGGAAACACGGCCGAGGGCGAGCTGCTGGGCTGAAAACCTCGCGGGGGGAAATGCTGCGGGTGTGACGCCGGCGGCTGCTTCCCTCCCATCATGGGGCCGAATCCCTGGAGACCTGGGTTGATGTGGTAGTGGGTAGCCGAGTTAGAATATTCTATGCTGGGCATATAGAGAGAGGGAAACTGGCTGACGGTGCTGCCCATCAGACTCGCATCCATGTTCCGAGGAGCGCCGGCATTCTGCCCCGAACAAGCCAGAGCCGCTTCCTGAAATGGCTTGTTCCGGGGACAAAGCGGCTTCTCCGAGGTAGCCCCCAGCGCCTTTTCTTCTGAGCCGCAGGGGGAGGGTTCTCCGACGATCCCATTCTCAGGGAGGACCCCTCTCTCGGCCAGGCCCGTCAGGTCCCTCATGCAGCCTTGGGCAGTGGGGCTGGGGTAGCCGCTTTCTGCTGGCCAGGCGCTCTTGCCCTTGGCCGCTTTACAGTTTTCCCCGGACTGAGAGGAGTCACTTTTGATGAGGGGGCCCTCCGTTTCGGGGTCCTGCGGTGAACTCTGCCTAACGCAGTCCGTCTGCAGGGGAGGTTTGGAATGAGGTAGCTGGGTGAGGTACGTCCCCTCTGGGGCACCGAGGCTCGGAGGTTTCTCCTCAAGTCTAGGCTCTGCAACACAAAGGAAGGGATAACGGTCAGAATGGTCATGATGGAGACCAAGCACTTTTAAAGTGGACAGCAGAAAGACAATTTTGAAAATTTATTATATATACATATATATATACACACACACATAAATATACCACATATTATTATTTACTTTTTGAGCTTTTATGCTGCCTTCCATCCATGAAAGAGTATTCTGAAAACTCCCAAAGAGACTGTTGTGGCGATGCTAGTTTTTTGTCTAGTGTTAAATGCTTTCAAGTTCTACCCACATCCATGAAATGGAGATGAGCAGAAGAGAAATTGGGCATCTAAATGGAACAATGGAAAGAACGCTGGCCCTGGAGTCAGGAAAAACCCAGTTCAAGTTTACAGTATTTTATTCTCTTCATTTAGTCTGAAATACTATCTGTATGACCCGGGGAAGTAACACTTAACCATATTTGGCTCAGTTTCCTCATCTGTAAAATGAGCAGAAGGAAATGGCAAACTACCCTAGTATCTTTGCCAAGAAAACCAACATGGGGTCATGAAGGCAGTACCAAAACCAAAACAAACCAACAAAAAAGCCCTCAGCTGGGGGAGAACGACTTCTAATAACTGAATCAATAGTAACCACTAGCAAGATATTATCAATAAAGCAAAGGGAATCATAATGTATTAGTGTTTATAGTCTTTAAAGGACCCCCTACTGAGGACCACCGTCCCATGATTGGTAGAAATGTCCTATATTTACCTTTTCTTTTCCTCGGGCCATAGGGTCAGATTCCTATGCCTCCTAGCTTTTCCTGTGGATAAGAGAGCCTAGAAACCTGCCGCCAGTCTGATTCTGGAAGTCACTCACTCAATCATAAAGTTAAAAACGGAACTAGTAGGTTACCTTGTTTACCATTGGGTTCCTTCGATTCGCTGGTGTTTTGTGCACTCCCATTGTTTTCCAAGGCTGGCTTAGAGGTGGACACACTTACTGCTGCAGAATGAGCCACCTGGGGAAAAGGACCAGGTAGGTTGGGGGAAGGAGGCTGTCGGGGGTGGTAAGGCACACCTGGTGGGCAAACACGGGATGAGAGCTGCTGCATGGCGATCATTTCTGGGCTGTCCATCATGGACTCTCCTCCTTGCACCCGAAGAGCAGGGGAGGGTCCCCCAAACAGAGAGCCCTGTGCTGGTGGCTGCTGTAATCTTTGTCCAGTAGATTTACAGGGTGGCCTGATATACCCTGAAGGAGGAACCCCGTGAGGTAGGAAGCTTGACTGTTCAGTCCACTGGTTTGGGGGCAGAGATGATCTCATCCCTCGTGGATCCATCACGTGACTAAGAATTCGAGGTTGGAGAGAAGCTCCCGGTCCCACAGGGGCCTTCTCTTCGGGGCCCAAGGGGCCTTGATTTGTAGCCCCGTGATTCCCATTCCAGACTGCAGAGTGTACTCGATTCAGGTACTTGTATGGTCTGTACATGTGGCTGGGAGGGGGTACATCTGAACTTTCAGAAAACTCCTGTCTGATTGGAGGCCCATTATGCCTGGGAGGAATAAATCCTGCCTGGAACTGGGCTGGGGGGTACATGTTGCCATCTTGGCTGGGGCCACCCATCTGCCCCAGCTGTAAAGAGGCAGGATGGGGCCCCATGGTAGAGAAGTGCGTCAGCCCTCCACACACGGGATTTTCTTCTGGCCCCCCAAGCCTAGGCCCTCGGTGTTCGTTTAGTCCAACTGGAGACTGAAAGAGAACAAGGGTTAGAGAGAAGGCTCGGTGGCCTCCCCTAAGGGAAACCCATTTTCCCTGACCCCCAAAAGGTTCGAATTTCTAGGTGAGAGGTTAAAATTAAACTAAAAGACAGAACAGGGCCTTAGCCACAAACGTATCCGAGTCTCTTACCTGCATTGGAAAGTGCGTGTGCTGCTGAACAGGTTCTCCAGGGTGTGGTTCTGGGACTCTGGGTGAGCCATATAAGTTTACTGGATCAGATCCGTGAAGGGGGCCGAATGTTCCTGGTACTGCTGGTCTCTGGGGACCAGTGGGGAAGGGGAGACAGAAATATTAGACATTAGGTATAAAGCGGTAGAATTCCTTAAGGAGAAAGAGAAAAACAGAATGAGATTGGAAAAAATATCAAGCATGAAACATCAAGAAAGGATGACAGAACATGGAGAAGATGTACTGTGAAGAATCTTCTACTTCTTCCATAAATTCACTATTTAGGGAAAGACGAGAACGACATTTAGGTTACTCCTTACCATCTGGCCCAAAAGAGGCGCCTGACTAGGCATCCCACCAAAATGCAAAGGATGAGAGAAGCCTCGGCCATTGGAAGGACCCACCTCCCTGGGTGGCTGCAGGGTCCTGCCGCTCGGGTCTTCTGCGGATGAGGAAGCGCGAAGTGGAGGTGGCAAGGGCTTTCCCCCGTTCTCCAAAGGCTGCTGTTTCCTGCCAGATCCTTCAGTGTCTCTGGATCGGGTCCAAACGCTGCCTCCACCCCCGCGTCCAGACCGGCTCTTCCTCTTCTCCCGCTTCTCATCATCTCGAATCCAGAATTCGTCGTCTGTATCTCCATCTTCACCAGGAAAATGCTTTAGCATTGCCCGATGAAAACACCTTTCTAAATTGTCAGACATTTTGGTATATTCTGTATTCAGAACAAAATATAGTGATTAGGTGTCAATCCCAACAACAGAGGGGAAAAAAAATCCTAAAGTAATTTTCAATAGAGTAAAGAATTGGAAATAAAGAGGTATCCATAAACTGGAAAATGACAACTAATTGTGCTATGTGAATATAATGAATTTATAGATATATGGTTCTATAAACATATTCAGAAGGAAGTGAACAGAGTCAGCAGAACATATTCTGATATGACCACAATAGATAATGCAGCTTGGTGGATTAGTTACAGAATGATGATATATTTAGGGGAAAGTAGGTAGGTTAGTGAGCAATGACAGACATATTTTAAAAAAGAAAAGAAAAAACAACATTTTTAGCAAACTTTTTTTGCCCATTAGACAAAAAATGATAGAGAGGCTGAAGTTAAGCAATTTTATTACAACCTTGTTTAAGCAATATATTTCTTTAAAAACTTAGTGACAAATTCATTTTCTTATACAATCTCCTTTTCAGTTCTTTGTATACAGAAATGTTTGAATTTGTGGATTCCTCATAAATTTATAACAAAAATAGAAAAACATAGCAATGAATGAGATGAGATGCCTCGAAATGAGCTCTATATAGTAGCTTAAGTAATGGTTTGGAAACTGGTAAATTCTTGGCACTGATATGTGAAATATTTAAGGGATGAGAATTTGTTCTCAATCATAACCAGGCCAGTAACACCCCCCAGTGGTTGATATTGTAAAGACACTCAAAAAAGTTAGACCTCCTTAAATCTACAATGGTAATGAGTCAGGGGCTACAATGCACTATTTGTTTAATGTGGCAATCACAATTCCCTAGTAGTCTTCTCTGTAGAATTGATTTATTCATTAATTCATTCATGTATTTGTGAATGACTTCAATGCATTCCAAAGCAGAGAAAACTCCAAACAGTTGATGGTTTTAACAGTCATCATCAGGAAAGTTACTTGGAATTACAAAATTCAAACTATAAATCTGAAGGGAAGGGAGCAAAAAACCCTTAAAAAAAACAAACAAAACCACTTATTTTTTTTCCTCTCTTCCAAGGCATACAAGTCTCAGAAGAAGAGGTTATGAAAATGAGGAGGACAAAAGTGTTCCAACTAGGCTGGCCTGGAGGAGTGGAAGTTAGAAGTGGACACCAAAGAAGAGAGAGAATACATCTCCATAGAGAATGCCTCTATAAACTTTTAGCACAGCTGCTAAAAACAATTGATGTTAAAATGAGGTTTTTCTCCATTTTCCAATGATATATGCCCAAATAAGGCTTGATGAAATAATTCTTTAAGAAAGAAAAGGTTCTGAGGAGATTATTGTACAAATAACAAGATTATGTGATGATCAACTCTGATGGATGTGGGTTTTTGTTCCAATAATGAGATAATTCAGGCCAGTTCCAATGATCTTATGATGAAGGGAGCCATCTACACCAAGGAAGAAGATTGTGGGAACTGAGTTTGGATCACAACATAGCATTTTTCGCTCTTTTTGTTGTGGTTTGTTTAAATTTCATTTCCTTTCTCTTTTTGTTTTTTTGATCTGATTTATCTTATGCAGCAAGGTAATTGTATAAATATGCATACATATATTGGATTTAATATATATATTTTACCATGTCTGACATATATTGGATTACATGCCATCTAGGGAAGAAGGGGGGAGGGAGAGAAGACAGTAAATTCTGAAAAATTATCCTTGCCTATGTTTTCAAAATAAAAAACTTCAATAAAAAAATAAAAGTTCTTTAAAGGTATGGATTGCACTGCACAGTGTACAAACTGCAGAATACATCTTTTAAATTTAAGAGAAAAGAAAAATCATCATCTCCTTACCACTATTTTCCCCATTGTATTTTAGGCAATTTTTGAACATAGTCTTCATGTCATTGACGAACTCCTCCTTGGTACAGTAGAGGCCTCCATTCAGTTTTTTCTCCATACTTGAGATATCCATGGGGACCTGAAACAAGATACACACCTCTAATTATAACACATTAAAGAAAGATTTTCTCTCTTCAATAACTGAGTCATCTGTTGAGAATTTTATTCTTAAGAACTACTAAACAAACTAACATACAGAAGAGAGATTTAAAAAAATTTTAAAGTATATATATATATATATATATATATATATATATAATATATATTTTCCAAATACATGTAAAATCAATTCTTAATTTAAAAGAAAAAAAAAAAAACCTTTAGAGTTCCAAATTCTCTCCCTCCCTCTCTCTTTCCCTGAGATGGTAAGCAATCAGAAACACACATAAAATCAAGTAAAACATATCTATGTTATTTATTTTGTACAAGAATACTCAAAAGAAAAAAAAAGTGAAAAATAGCATTCTGCAGAGTGTATGTATTCAAACAAAATTAGTTCTTTCTCTAGAAGTAGATAATAAGCTCTGTCATTATTCCTATGGGGCTGTTTTGGTTCATGGTAGAGCTGAGAATAGCTAAATGATGCAGTTTTTCATATAATGACATTTAAAGATGTATTTTTAAAAGTTGCCCACCTTAATGATCTGGTAATAGTTTGGGGCATAAGATTCATCTACTGGTTCCAAGAAGGGCCAAGAGTCTTTGTGAGCTTTCACCACATCTAGAACTAATAGTCAGAAAATAATATTTTTAAATTCAGACTTAAACACGGATAAAACACTTTCCCCTCCAAAAATATGAATATTAAGAATGGGCACTGACCTTTGTACATGGCAGTGAACTCGTCATCCAGCTCAAAGCTACAAATAATAAAAAGTAAAATTTATTAGCAACAATTCATCTAATTCAGCCCCTCAACCAAGACAAAGTTGTATAGATAATTCACAAGTATGTAAAATAGAGCAATCAAACATTTATATTAAGTAGATTTTCTTTGTTCAATTTCATTACTGTTTTTATAGGCATAAAAATATAAATACAGTAAAATCCCATAAATTAAAGTGACTAAGTTATTATCATTTATTAATTCATAAAAGAAAAACAGAAAATGAGGTTGTTTTACCTTTAAATAATTTTTTTTTCCCTTAAAAAATTCCAAAGTAAAAATAACTTGTCTTATTTTCAAGAATGGAAGGGGGGGTGTTGGGGGTTAATAACTTTAATAAAAAAAAAAAAAGGAAAAAAAAACTTGTTAGGTAGAAGGCATTAACTATTATATTACTATTCCACTGATATTCTAATGCCTGCATATATATATATATATATATATATATATATATATATATATATATATATATATATTGTAATTCATAAAATTAAACCCTGAACAACTTTCTTGTCTCATTGTCCCAAGTACCATTCATTTTCTTCTCCTGTGTATTCTTGAGTATTTGTAGACATAGCACATTAGTGTGCTGTCTTAGAAATGTAAGACTCTCCAAAAAATCTACAAGTAGCTCTGTGTATTCAATAAGGTGGCATGTCTTGGGAGTAGAAGACTCAGCTGTTTTTCTGCATTGCCATATCGGAGATGTCTACCAAAAATTTCAAGTCCTATCTGAGAGTAATTATTTGACAGAATTCCATGATGAACAGAACTGTTGTTACTCATTGATACTCACAGATCCTTAGCTTTTCTTTCTTCTCTGGTGGGAGAACTTGAGTCCAAATGGGAGAGTTCTGGGGGAAGTTCTTTCCCTTGGGCTAAAAGCCATGCTCTTTCTTCTCTGAGCTTCCTCCTTTTAGCTCGATCTAAAGGAATAAAAAACATTATTATTTAAAAGCAAAGTAAATAAAGAACACACATCATATTGAGAACTTTTTCTCCTTGGAGACAACATTTCATTCAAACAAAACAACCACCACCACCAAAAAAACAAACAAACAGCCAACCCACAAGGAGATAAGAGAAAATTGCCAGCTTTGCCAATGTTAGTTTTTCATTAATAGATGTTAAATTCTTAACTAATTTATTTCAGTGTAAAGATATATGCTTCTTTTTTAAAAAATCATCTGATTATTCTCTCTCAGTCTTCAGAATTGTCAAGGCAAAAAACTTTATGTTGGTTTCAAAAACATTTTTTGGAAGCATGAAATGCCTTTACAATTAAAAAAAAATCCCCTGTACAAATTTTACCTTAAGCTAGCTCCAAACCTAATACAATTTTCCTCTAAGAGGAAGTCATGATATAGTTGGAAAGATGACTGGAAAAGGAATGAACAGATCTGCATTCCAGACTTCTTTTTGTCTGCCATTAATAAAAAATATGAACAAATTTAACAAAATTAAAGGACTCAACTGAATTTTTTCTAAGATCCTACTGTAATAACCTCTGACTATACAAATTTGTTGTTTTCCTCTTTATAACAAAAACCGTTTTTAATAAAAGAATTTTCACTGTAAAACTTAACTTTTAATAAATGCAAATAAAAGTTAGAAATAAACCCATCAGATCATGCAAATCATTGCAATTTACTTAATAATTTTTCTACTCAATTTACTCAAAATTCTGTCTTTTAATTTGAATAATTTTCTTTATATCACCTTTTCATGTGTAATTCCTCTCCAAATGTCATTTTTGTGTTACAATCCCTGCTATTTAATAATAATAATAAGCCCCTTTTATTTGATTAGACTTCTGGGGATGGAAACAAATCCAAAGGCAGTGTCTACGTAGAAATAAAGTTACTATTATATAATTACATAGGTAATAAGATAGTGGGATCATCGGATAAAAGGCTATAATAATATACATTTTGTTGCATATTTATATTTGCTATCCAAAACAGTAGTATCAATTTATAGTTGAATAACCTACCCCCTTTCTCCAGATCCACTTTATGTGCTTGTCATCTCCCTCTATTAGAATGTAAGCTCCCTGAGAGCAAGGATCACATTGGTTTCTTATATTTGTACTCCATAGAATATTCTTAATAAAATGCTTTCCATCTATAGCCAAAAATATAAATTTGAAAATAATCCACAAACACAACTAAATTTATCATATATAGCTATTTTTGTTTATATGATGAGCTCACTACATTTTTTCAATTAAACCGATTTAAGACCTTTAGCTTTTGTGTAAATATAAATAAAAAGGACTCTTTCCTCTTATTCCTACTAATCCTAAAGTTTAAGTTAAAAAGGAAGAAAAAGAAAAAAGAGAGAGAAATGAATGGCCTCTCTGCCTTGATGATAACCATTTATTCTCCACTTTTCTCACTGACAAAATCCATGCACAATGTCATACAAACGTGAAGATTTCTACACTTATAGCAGCAGGCTGCTACATCTGTTAAGTGAATTCACTTATATATTTTCTCCAAATACACATGAAATCAATTCATACCTTAAAAAAAACCAACAACAAAAAAAACTTTAGATTTCTAAATTCTTTCTTTAAAATTCACGGTAAAAACTCATGGTGTCACAAAAACACGGTCTGAGGTGTCAGGGACACATGTTCACAAGGTACAATCACACGTATGTGCATTGGAGATATACAAATACAGAGTGAGCTGAGGAGGCGGAGGTTGTACCAACTGCCTCTTTCCTCTCCTTTATCTTCTACTTTCTTTGCACTGAGCTCCATGCCCTGCTTTGCTCCCTCAAGTCATGGTAGAAGTGCTGGCAATGGATCTAGCTAGAACTGAGAACAGAGAGGCGTCTATAACCGGCAGAGGGCTAGGTGGTGAGCCAGGACCTTCTCCCTTCTCCTATGGATTCCTAGCATGTCTGTGCACAACCCATGTCAATATGGAGCATGTGCTGGAAAGTTAGAAGGGCCAGTCATTAATCTGTCTCCCCCTTAGCTCACCTAGGTAGTGATACATGGGTTATAAGCACTAATTCTTTATCTACACAGACTTTTAGACTTACTCATGCAATTTTCCTTATCTCTCAAAGAGCCTGCAGGAAATAGAACAACAATTTCTATATTAAAAGTATGTGTATGTAACTTGGAAAAACATTAGCTCTGCAATGAGAAAAACTGCATTTCAACATTCTTCATCTAAACAATAGTTCTACTTCCTCTCAGATATGCTATGAGGAGCAACAAGATAATAAGGAAAAATGTCTCACAAACCAGCCCTGGCTTCAACCCATGGACCAAATTCAATCTTGGGAAGAACTGCTCTAAAAAAAAATTAACATGATGCTTAAAATGTCAGATATAATTAAGAAGATTAACTGACCTTGAGAAGCTAAAAATATTTGATCAAAAATTTGTATGCAAATTAGGCTGCCAAACATTCTCTACAGAGAAGAGATGGAAAATTTTTCAAGAAGTATTAAAAGTCTGCATTCAAATTTACTTTTCTCATATAGAGATAAAATCCTAACATTCCCTCCTATTCTGCATATTAGTATTGCATAATTAATGACTGAAATGGAAGATTTGAAAAAATGGGGTAAAATTTATAATTAAAACAGTATAGTATTTAAAAATAGCAATTGAGTCTTCATGTTCTGAAAAAATTCAAACCAAAAACTATTACAGTTTATCTCCTTTCTCATCATGGTAGATGAAGATATTGCAAATGATGCTGAGATTTCTTTATCTTTGGCTCATGTCTATGTCTCCATGGAAGGGGAAATAGATAAAATACTCAGTTCTCAAACATGCATTCAGGTTAACGATACAAAGAATAGAAGATGTGCTTTAATCAGACAAAACACCCGACAACTTGTATAACCCCTCCCCCTAAACCAGTCAAGGTATCTTCCCTTCTGCCAACTGTCAATCAATAAAATAGTTTTTAAAACTTAAAAGGTAATTCTGTTAACAAAAGGCAATTGATTTTAACTTAAAATTTAAAATCCTCCCCCATCTCCATCCTCTTTCTTTGTGGAGTACACAGGCACAGAACAGCTAGCTACTTAATTGGTAATAAGAGGAAATGAAACTATAATCAAAGATTATCAACATGTTCTGAATAGAACTGACAGAATTAAGCACGAGTCACTCTGGTGGTGTTTAAGACATATTCAATTAGTACATGGACATAATTTGGATTTAGAATAGTTTGTGAGTGTTGTGGTCTCCAAATAAGAAAATTAAGAAAGAAATCAAATTTTATCAATATGTGTGTGTACATGTGTGCAAATAAATGGAATGACACATGGCAATCTCATTTGGGGATGCATATAGTTGAGTGGATTCAGTTCAAATAGGTCTTGTATCACATCCAGGATGAGAGAGACCCTGAGGGATTGTAAAAGTGACACAACATGGAAGAGAGGTTGATAATGACGTCCTTATCTACTTTTTCATTTTGGTGAAGTAAATGCTCATTAAAAAAGAAAAAAAGAAAGAAAGAAAAGAAAAAAATTATTTAATTATTTTTTTGGTGGAGAAAAGAAATTCTTTGCTTTTATTAAAATGCAGTGTGATTGAATATGCATCTCGTTGGGGGGGGGGAAATTTTGATTTAACATTTTAATATGTTGATTTGAAAATCCAATTTTAAATTTTAAAATGTTTCATCATAAGTAAACTTGCTGTGGTTTACATATGCCAAGTTAAGTGGATTTATGAATGATATCTAGTTTAAAGGAAACTAATGCTCACAAAACAGACAAGTGATTTACTTAATCACAGGAAAATAGAAGTATCTCTTCTTTCCTCAGTACAAAACTTGAGTCATTTAATGAGGTATAAATATAATAATCTAATCTAATCTGACAAGTTAGGCTAAAAACATTACATTTATCAAGAAGATTTTTAAAAATATGAATTTACATCTACTACTATTAATAATGAACCTCATATGAATGTTATGGAATATTATTGTTTTAATAAGCAACAATCAGCAAGATGATTTCAGAGAAGCCTGGAGAGACTTACATGAACTGATGGCTAAGTGAAATGAGCAGAGCCAGGAGATCATTGCACAGGACAACAAGATTACATAATGATCAATTCTGATGGACGTGGCTCTCTTAAAAATGAGATGATTCCGACCAGTTCCAATGATCTTGTGGTGAAGAGAACCATCAACACCCAGAGAAAGGACTGTGGGAACTGAGGGTGGTTCACAATATAGCATTTTAACTCGTTGCTTGCTTGCATTTTATTTTCTTTCTGATTTTGATTTTTCTTGAATAGTAAGGTAATTGTATCAATGTGTATGCATATATTTGGTTTTAACATGTTTAACATATATTGGACTACTTGCCGTTTAAGAGAGGGGAAAACTTTTCACAAAGTTTGACAAGAGTTAATATTGCAGAATTATCTATGTACATGTTTTGAAATATAAAAAGCTGTAATTAAAAAATAATAATAAACTTCATCTTTAGTGTATAGTATTATATCATGGGATACTAATAATAAAATGAAGTCATGAAAAGCAAGTCATTTAAAAATTAAGCTTGTTACCACTTATTAAGCCTTTCTTTCGCTTACGAAGCTCTTCTGTCTGCATGCTAAAAAACTTGAAAACAGAATTTTCTATCCTGTTTAATAAAAATCATCTAAGCAATAAATTCAAAACTCTAAATCCATTTGTTAAAAAAATACAAAAATGCAATGTGTTTTGATTTTCAAGAACAGGATGACTGATACCAGTAAAGATCCAGTAAAATAAAAATCTTGGCATAATTGGTAGAATTAAATGATGGTTGCTTAAGATTCCTTCATTCAGTCTTCCTAACATGCTTTATTTTAAAATACTTTTATCAACTTGGAAAAAAAATTTGATGAAACTGATCATAATTTGCTGTGTTCAGCTATTAACGTACTTCCTTCCACATGAATCATCTATGTATCTTTGTGAGGAATCTTTCTAGCTCTAATAGATATTTAAACTGTGAATCAGAAAAAATTGAACTTAGAGAATTAGACCTTCAAATACACATATCAAAATGTTAAATCAAAATCTTCCATCCAAAGAAACATTTTAATTAAAAATATTAAGATTTTTTTCTATCACTAAAATAAGTATTAAGTAATGTTTATTTGACTTCTATCTCATCCTTGTCTGTATTTTAAAATACCTATTTGGGGTAAATGTTCATTAAAAAAAAAAAAAAACTAATAAAAAGAATGCACAATAAAAAAACGTTCAGAGACCATTGTTCTATTCAATCAAGAAAGGACTGAATGCCAGGATAGGCCAGAAAAATAGCCCTGGCACGTTACAGCTGAACTAGAGAAAAAAATGGAAGAGAATATATTCAATCATTTCAAAATGCAATGTAGATCACCCTCCAGCCTGCAACTTACAGTTTTAAAAAGTTACCTGAGAAATAGAGAAGTTGTTTGCCTATGACCAAGATTTTCCTGACTACAAGTGTCTCAGCTGACATGTTACACACATTGCCTCTCAAATAAATGTCATAAAAATGCTCATTTTTCTCACCACATTACTGTGTAACTGCATAGCTTCTCAAGCTATATCCAAGCAACACAGATAAAGTGGGATGCAGCATATTATGACAGCAAAGTGAGAGACTGGTCTGCTTGGGAAAGGACTTGTATAAGGAGGACATTACCCAGATGTGAGAACCAAGAGAACAATCATGGAGGAAAAGCACCAAAAGGAGCAGGGGGCAAGGCAAGGTTTCACATGTACACATAGGCCTTGTACCACAGAGATTAGCCATGTCTTGTGCTGAATTTATTTTTATTCATGTAGGAAGCACATCTACCTTCTACCGCTTTGACCTTTTCTTCCAATTCCCGTTTCCTCTCCTCCTTGAGCATCTGTTCTTGTTCTTTCTTTTGAACCGCTAAAAGGATTTGGCGTTCCTCGTCCTCCTCCTTGCGCCTCTGCTTCTCTATTCTGCTGAGCACTGGGGTCTCCTGGGAGAAACCAGACAAATGTAAAATCTTATCATGCTGGAAGAACACTGTATTAGCTGATGCATTTAGGGGATGGCAATATACACAGCTGGAGCACTAAGTGTAAATATATGTTTTAAGTCATTACTATTTGTGCACCAATTTAAAACTAAGTAAGTCTAAATAAAATTATGAACAAAAGGCAAATTAGGACATTAGGAAAAGAATTAATGAATCACTCCTGAGAAAAGAATTAAAAAATCATTGAATTTAAGTGATGGGATATGAACACAGAAAATGCTAAGATAATACAAGGTTCCAGTTCTGCTATTTTAAGGCAAATATGTAGCCCTGTGGGGGGAAAAATAGCTGGGTAGATGGTTCAGTCACTTAAGAAAGCACATACTTTCCTTTCATTAATCAGTGTGACCTTGAATAAAGCTCTTTTAGTGTACTTTCTGGGTCCCCAGCCATTAAGAAAGGCATTATAAACATGACTTTGGAGTTTTTAGTTTCAAAAGATGGAGGAAAAGTAGGAGAAAAAGAAATGTACAAGTGCATAGGGATTTTCCAAAGCAGCTGCTGTTGTATTTTCTCTTCCTTTATGAATAATTATGGGGGGGGAAATGATAATGACCAACTCTGCTGCCTAAGCAAAGATGAGAAAATGTTACCCCTCTCCCTTTCCTAAAGAGTTGGAGGCCTATGGGGGAGGAAGATGGAATATACTGTCAAATATCAGTTGATATGCTCATTAAATTTTTTCCCTTTTTATTCTCTGGTAAAAGTGATGATTGGGGAATGTAGGAGAAAAGGACATATTAGAAATGACGGTGAGGGTAAAACTAGAGATGACCTAAAAAATAAAAGCAAAACACTGGCATGATCCTGGTAATAGCAACAATTTGTACCTATAATCATTGAAGAAAGAAATGTTCAAAGTTAGCTTTTTGAAAATAATCAGAAAGAGGAAAGAAAAATGCTAAACAAAACAATAAGAGGATTATAGTATAACCTGAAAAATAAAACTAGTCATTCATCGAGGATAAAGTATATACACTCCTATGAAGAATATAATATTGTCTTATAAAAACAATACAAAAAATTTGTCTCTGCACCTACAGTTTGCTCCTATCAGATTTGAATAAATGCTAACATATATCTGCTCAGGCTGGATCCGCGGTAGAACCAAGATCCATTCTCAACCTTTTATCTACAACGTTCTTCCAAAAAATTTCTAGGCCATTTATTTCAACTGACACTGTCCCATGTCCATTTATCCGTGAGGAACCCACATCACCCTGCTCGGGGCCTTTGGCACTATACACCAGCCCATAAATAAGACTTTTCCAAGCTCCAGACCATCAAGGATTCTTCAGGGAAGGGAAGCCTCCATATTCCTGGAGCTGGTCCCCATACCTCTCTGTCCTGCTGCTTTGAGGAAGGGTAAATCCCTAATTTTACCACTGATACTCTGCCTGAACTCATGCCTCAAGGGCCAGCATACAACTACCTTCTTTTAATTTGCTGAGACAGCCAGGAAGTGTCTGAGGCCAGATTAGAACTCTGGCTCTCCTGACTTCAGGGCCGGTGCTCCATCCTGCTGTGCCCTTTGGCTGCCCCAATATAACTACCTTTTCTTATTCATCCGAGCACAGTGATTCTAAACCAGTATTCAAATGGCTCCTCTCCTACTTACCATGTCTCCTGTTCTACCCAAGGACTCCCTCCGGGTTTAACTGACTTCCACAGTATCTGGCACATAGGAAGTGCTTAAAAACTGCTTGTGGGTTATCTAAGCCTGTTACTAAGAGAAAAAGACTCCTTGGTCCTTGAAAAGACAGAAGAGAATTTACTCATCCCAGGAATCTGAAAAGCACATCAATCGTTTATCATGATTATTTTTAGCACAGAAGTTTAAAACCCTAATCCTATGGCCCTGAATGGGTTTTGTTTTGGAGGCAAAGCATAGGTTCCCATTTGTAACTTCCTTGATAAGTGGCCATGAACACTCTGTATAAAAATGCCCAGAGATGGAAAATATTATTAACCCTAAAATATTCTACTTTGGGAGAGCTCTAAGGAAGATTGCCTCAGTATTCACAGGGTACTATTATATTCAAAGAAATGCTACCAAAGTTTTAATTTATTCAGAATATTTTAGAAAATTATTCAATTAAGGAGGGGGAAGAGGAAGGGAAAAATAATTTGCCTTTGTCACCTACAGATGCTGTCCCCAGGCACAATCTAATATCAATAGTAGTTTTGTTGAAAATGTCACCTTGGGTGAAACTGATGGTGATGGTGGAATGAACACCATGAGAACAATGACATAAATAATCAATAGTCCAAAAGCTGAAGCAATGGTGTTTCCAGTTACGTGAAGCTTAATTATCATGTTGGGGCAATTTTATACAGACATTTTAACAAAAATTAAGTAAAATTTGCTAAATCCAGTTATAGATACAAGGATGAAATTCTTTGCTCTATGAGAACTTAAAAATCTCATAGGAGATAATAAGATGTAAGAGAGTCATTGAAAGCCAGAGGTAATAGTATGTTATTTTGTGGAGAAAAAATACCTTTTAGATGAGAAAATTCACTGTACCAGTGCAGGAAGTAATCTTCTCTGTAGCTGATAGCCTCGGAGAACTGCCTCCAGAGCTTGGAGGGTAAATGGCTTCCTGAGGCCTTCCAAGCTCTATGTGACTACCAATTATGCCTCTAGGGGGTCAAAGGCAGCAAATCCGATTCCTGTATTATCTCTATGATCTTCCACAAATCATTTCCTTTACGATAGAGACTGAACTCATCAGAAGTTTTTAATGGTGGGCCAGTGAATTGTTTTTTAAAATATTTTGAAAACTTAATTCAATGTAGTTTCCTTTATAATTCTCCACATGTTATTTTATGCATTTAAAAAGATTATTTTGAGGAGGGGAAATGCTAAAGAATGTGTAAACTAGGTAATTTTTAAGGTGGCATCTACCTCTAAATTCTAAAATATAAAGGAACATAGCAAGGAGAGCAAAGAAGAAATCAAGAGACTGAAAATTTGAGATCGCCTTTAGGTGAAGTTATAGGATCCCTACTCTAGAGCTAGAAAGAACCACTAAGCCAAGCCCCTCACATTACAGATGAGGAAAAGCAGGTGCAGAGAGGGTGACACAAAGTTAATATGTCAGAGGCAGTGCTTAAACCAAATCTTCCTGAATCCACATTCACCACTCTAATTCAAAGCTTCTTAAACTAAACTTGTGAGCCTCTATGGGATCACAAAATTACAATTTATTATCCGTAAATATTTGATTTGTATACCAATGTTATATGACCATATACCTGGGTAGCATAAGGAAAAAGTTTAAGAAGACCTATTCCTAGCTATTACTCCACAATGCCTATGGTCCCAGAAGCCTTTATCACATCTAAGCTGATCCTTAAAAAAAGAGAAATTCCCCTCTTTTTAAACCAAAATACCTACTGCAAAAATAATCTTCCTAACGCAGAGATCTGACATCATGTTCTAAGCAAAAATGTTCACTAGCTCCTTTATAAAAAATAGAAGAAAATAAAAAATCCCCAAATGGTATTTACAGCCAGATTTTCACCCCTCTCTGCAGATTTATTTTGCATTATTTTTCTTCTTACTCACTAGGGCCCAAGTCAAATTAGCTTACTTGCCATTTCTTCCTTTTCTTTCATGAGTTTGTACTGGATGGCCCCTATTCCTGAAATGCATTTCATTCTTTCCTTTGCTTTTTTCCTACTTTAGGTTCAGACTATACAAGAATCCT
The DNA here is from genome assembly GCF_902635505.1 of Sarcophilus harrisii. NCBI lineage: Eukaryota > Metazoa > Chordata > Mammalia > Dasyuromorphia > Dasyuridae > Sarcophilus > Sarcophilus harrisii. The sequence goes on along the minus strand of NC_045430.1, from coordinate 63,958,495 downwards.
TACCTGATGCCCTAGTTCTTGGCATTCTTTTTCCTTCAAATGAATGTCCATTTGTTTTTTCTATGAAAATATTGGATCTCCATTATATACTTCAACAGCAATACTGTATGAGGATGTATTCTGATGGAAGTGGATTTCTTTGACAAAGAGAAGATCTAACTCAGTTTCAATTGATCAATGATGGACAGAAGCAGCTACACCCAAAGAAAGAACACTGGGAAATGAATGTAAACTGTTTGCATTTTTGTTTTTCTTCCCGGGTTATTTTTACCTTCTAAATCCAATTCTCCCTGTGCAACAATAGAACTGTTCAGTTCTGCACACATATAATATATCTAGGCTATACTGTGACATATTTAACATGTAGAGGACTGCTTGCCATCTGGGGGAGGGAGTGGAGGGAGAAAATCGGAAGAGAAGTGAGTGCAAGGGATAATGTAAAAAATTACCCTGTCATGGGTTCTCTCAATAAAAAGTTATAATTATTTTTTTTTAAAATGAGAAACTGGAGGGATATCTATCAATTGGAAAAAAAAAAAAAAAGAAAGAAAGAAAATACTAGATCTCTCTGTAGAAAGTAAACTCTTGAGGGCAAGGAGCTTTTCAAATCTTGACCACCAGACATATTGCCCTGTATAGAGTAAGTAGGAACCTAATAAACGGTTGCTTGTTGATTAGCCATACTCGGTTTAAGACCTTTTGTCTCTCTCTAATCAGCTCATTTTCTCCATGTCACCTTTTTTGTTGATCATGTCTTCAGCCTCCCCTTTTCTAACAAGAACGCTGCTACCAATGAGGATTTTAATGAGGATCTAATCTAAACCACCTGTCTGAAATCCCCTCCAGGACTGAAGTAGAATCTCTGATTTAATCAGAGCCTCCTTTCTTCCACCTCCTGCCATCAGACCCTATTTGGCCCCTTCTACTTTCTGCCAACCCACCAGAGACCAAGCTGCCATGTCGAACCCCTTGGCAACAGCAATATCCAGAGTCTTCTGAACTAACAGTCTTCACGGAGGATCCCAGAATCCTAGGAGGATTCACACCACAGCTATCTTCCCCATAAGTAGCAATTAAGAGAGGCCTTGAAGCAGTAGAATTGGACCTCCTGGGTGACCAGTGCAGGATAAAAAAGCCTTACTCTTAAGCTCTACATTAAGGATTTTCAACTACTAAAACATAGCCTTGAAACTCATTTCTCTTCCCTATAAGAAATCTTCTCAGTCATTTCTGGCTCTTCAAATTTTCATCCAAATGAGTCTAATCTAAAACTAAAGAAAAGCATCATCACAAGTATTGCTGGGAAGATCAAATGAGAGACGTATATAGAATATTTTGAAAACGTCATGGTTTGCATTAATGTCAGAGGAGGAAAAAAAACTGCAAAAGAATAATGACATTCAAGGAAATTTATAAAGCTAAATTCAGGATACGAAGAACTATTTACACAATGACAAAAAATGTTTAAAAGGCAACGACAAAGAAAACTAGCTCATATAGGAGCAGAAAAGACCCTAGAAAGGTATAGCAACAAAAGGATTTCTTTTACTTATGGACTATTACGCAAAATTATATTCACACATAGATGCAAAATATTTAAATTTAAAATTTTTCCTGATGGTTTAGGTTTATAAAACTTAAAAACACACACACACACACACACACACACACCCACACCCACACCCAATACTAGCTCACTGTTTTGATGCCACAAATCATCCAAAACAATTCCCTGAAAAGTTTACTGATGAACAAAAGGCAGAGTGGCTGGAAGAAATGGAAGAAAAGGAACTCTCAGAATTACTATTATATTAGACCAGGAGTTTGAGATTTCTCAGGGTTTATTTTCTATGTTATTGAAGACAATATGTATATTCTTGACCAGCTACCCTTCCTTCACTCAGAATCCCTTATACAAATCTAAGAGTTTAAAAAAATTCTTTAAATTAATAATGAATTCACCTCTACCCAATGAGACTAGAGCATATGGGACAAGAACCTGGCTATGCAATTTAACAACAAATTGATGCCCTGAGGATTCCAACAAAGAGTGAATCAAATGAAGAGAAAGGGCCTTAGTTTTAAGGGAGTATTCACTACAGAAGTTGCAGTAAAAAGACAAGGGGATATGATTCCAAGGAGGAAAACTTACCAAGAAGAAAATCTAGATCCCACTTGGTAAAGGTCATTCTATAATTAAAATCTACCAGAGGGAATAAGAGACATGCAACATGGATATGAATTCCTTACAGAATTGCCAATTCTGAGATAAATTATAATTGCTTTTCTTAATTACCTGAGAATAGCAAAAAATAAATAAATAAAAATTACACATTTTCACAAGCAGTTAAAAAAAAAAAAAAAAAACCTCAAAACAAAAAACAAATCGAGTCTCCACTAAGGTGAAAAACAAGTTTGTTTACAGTATTCTAGAATCCAAAAGCTAAAAGGGATATTGGTTTGTCTGGTCCAGATATCTAATTCTACAGGTAAGAAAAGTGACACCTAGGGAAAACATAAGTAATCACTGTGCTTTAGTTAGCATCTCTATAATCATCATTCCAATTTTTGTCTCAAAGACCAAAATAGAAATGCAGCAATAAGATTTTAATTAACTTGTTATTGGAAGAAAGACTGGATTAAAACTCCTTTCCTGGACCTGATTTTTTTCTATTGCTTCCACTTAGTAAATATCCAGTGAAAGCATTTAATAAGATTAAAAACAAATGATTAAACAAAATGTGGAGAATATACATATTCAGTTGGTCTAAATCAATTCAACTTCAGAACAGTTGAGAAGTAAACAATTAAGAAGGAAAACTTCTTAGCAAACCAGGAAAGAACAGGGGCTGAATCCAGGGGTGGGCAAGTCAAAAGGAAGAATAAGGGGAAAGGTGCATAGAATGTATTGAACACAATACTGGATGTTGTTGAAAAAGAGAAGTGCTCATGGTAAACACTAGGGAAATTGGGCTTTAAAAACCTAAGTGATAAGGTGAAGATTGGAGCAAGGATACAGAGAAGACGAGATGTAGATGAAAGTAACAAATTAAAAGATTATAAATCGTTTGAGAGAGCAAACAGAATTCAAATTTAGAATATCTTATGAAGAGTAAACTTTAATCTGGATGAATCCATTATCTCTTAATTTTTCACACTTACCTCGTGCTTAAGGGATTTGACGGGCAGGTGATCAGACATACATCTAGACTGTAATTCCGCCTCTGTCCGGTGTAGACGCTTTTCCTAAAATTCCAAGTAAAGAAGAAAAAAGTAAAAGAAAGATCAAGGAAATTTTTGTGATGAGTACTACTGAGTACCTTTAGGGTACCCTTGACAACCACTTTGGTCTTCTCATAGAAGTAAGAAAGATAAAAGTCACAAGGACTGGATCATCGAGCACAACTAGAGACCACTAATGTCTCAAAAAGCAGTTATCTATCAATTAACAGGAATTACTATTGAAATAACTGTTAACTGTTTAATCTCATGCTTTGCTTTGTTTAAAAATGAGCAGAAGCAAAAATCAGGGTGTATCAAGATGAAGGGAGTGGCTCTGAAATTGGGGAATTAGGAACAGTTGGGAAACACAACATTAGGTAATTCCCTTGTGGAACCATTAGCAAGATGAGAGAGCAGATACCGAAAGCCTGGAAGCAGATGGAAGCAATGGGGAAAAGTTGAGATATCACTCATATAAAAGGTAGTTTTGAGTACTATTGCAATTTTAGTCTAAATATTCTGGGGCCTATTAGTTGAAAATAAAGCTAATTTACATTACTGGGTATGTAAATTTCAGGCAGAAACTAATTTTATGCTTTTGAATATACTGTCAAAGCTTTCTTTAGGGCATCCTACCATTAACTTGGCTCCCAAATAGATCTACTCAAGGCCCTGATAACAACAACCCTGTTGGGTCCTATTAGCACAAAAACACAGGAAGCATCAGAGAGGGTAAGGTAAGGAGCAACAGAATAGAGTAAGGACTGAGACTAGATCTGGCTATTACGATCTAGCTATTCTAAGTTTAGTTAATTGTCTAGAACTCCTCTTTTGGAATTATCAAATGTATTCATCTTGCTCAAAACATTAACATTATTCACTCCTACTGTTCAATCTTTTAAAATGGTCAATTAAAAGCAGATGTGACTTCCATTACTGGGTTAGAAGAGGAATGGCTAAATGGCATCTCCAGAAGGTCCTTCTAATGCTTTTCTTCTCATTCTTTCACCGAGTTCTCTTTTTTTTTAATTCATGTGCTTTTTGACAAAAGATTCTTCTCTATGTATTCCTACAAAATATATTCCCACAAAAGTCAAGCAAAACTGATTGCATCTGATAAATGGCCCAAGTCATTTTCCTGTTCTAATGCCTTCAGAGAGATGCTAGTCTCTCTATTATCTATGTAGTAAAAAGTCAGCAAAACAGAAACTGACAGATCCATTTCTTATCAATTATTCATCTAAGGCACCTTTGAAAACCTCCCCAAAGAAATCCTTCTGTGAGGGTCTAAAGGCATTCCATTACCTCATGAACTGCTGAAGGAATCATGATTCAAGAGAATTTTTGTTGCTATGGGCCACGTTCTACAGAGATAACAGCAGCTTCTCTGTAGCTTAAGAAATAATCTTTGAGACTTTCTAAGGCCTAAATTTAATCCTCTATGGTTAAGACTTTCCAATCTTAGGTAAGATGGTCCCTGGCAGCCAACTAATAGGTCCACACTCTAAACCTAAATTTATTAGGCTTAAGAGTACCTGCCAAAACTTGCAGTCCATTGGTATAGCCTTTTTCATGTTATAATAGGGAGCCAGAAAGACATTTTATCATAAAGGAAGTAATTAAATGTGGTTTGGTACTTGTGGTCCTGCTTAAAATTTACATTTGGTTCTTAATTCTGCTAACACTAAGTAAGGAAAAGAACACAGGGAGACATCTTAAAAATGGTATTTGTCATACAGAATATGCAGTACAGAGCTGAAATGCAAAAGGGATTCCCCATGGATGGCCAGGCCCTCTAGCTGCTTCTGTTCTGTGTGCTGCCTGCAACAAACCTTGGAACACTTTAGACCCTCTTAAATGAGATAGAAACTCGAACCAAGAAAGCCTACTTTAACCATCCCAACAAAAAGACAAGTGGGTGGAATAATATTTACTGTCCAGGCTGTGATGGATGGTTGGATGGAAAGCCTAAAGGACTAATCATCAATAACTACATTCTGGACAGATGTTGCTGATAATCAAACAGAAGGAAAAGTGGGCAGATAACATTCAAATAAAATACAGTGACCACAAGCTTCTCCCTAAAACAAAAATCATCATTAAAATACATTCTTCCAGTGGTTCTCTACAACTTGCAAAGAATAGCCTGCCACAATTATTAAAAAAGGGAAAGTGCAAGTTAACATGCCAAAAAGAGGCCCTGGGCAAAAACTAGCATTAAAGAGATGAGCCCACAAGTGGGCAGCTGACCACAGTGCATGGGACGGATACTGCCCATAGAGGGCCAGAGCTCAGGGGACTGCCAGAAGGGAGGGAGGCAGCCTGTAGGGGGGCTCGCTTGGAAGGGACACAAATACATGCAGATCACAGCTTCATGGTTCTATGGCGAGACTGTACAGAAAGTGTACTTTTCAGAAAGCCGATACACAAAATTACAGAAAGGTCATTTTACGGTGATTTGCATCTGTAAATCCTGGTACCATATTTAAAGCCAAGCTGCAGGATTCTGATCAGGGACACCCCCTGCTCCTTTTTCACTGTTCTGCACCTGTGATTTAACTGGTACAGGGAAGTGCTGGTGAGAGAATTCCCTCGGAACAGGCCTAGAGCTTTGGGGTTGGCCTAGGTGGTGAGAGGTAAGTGACAGGATCGAGGTCACACAATGACTGTGTCAGAGGCTTCTCTCTGAGCAGAATATAAACCTTCCATTTTTTTTTAGAAAAATAGGAATCCAACTACAGTGCTGATGACATTGTTTGTTTAAAAAGGTATCTGAACTCAGTATCTTTATTTTCAAACAACTCCAAATATTGTTTATATAGACTAGAAATTTGCCTTTCTGTATCTTCTACCCTTTGTGGCTACTTTTCCCCATCATGGGCCATGTCCTCCTGATTATGCTTTAAAACTGTGGAAATCTCTTTCATATCCTATTGAAAGTTAGCTTCTTCACAGTATACGTCCTCCCACTCATTTCATCACGCATCTATCCATAAATAAATACTCTTTGAATACTACTATTCAAGTTAAAAATAATTCAAGACTTATGTAATTCCTAGCTGAAATCTAAATATATTACATTTACAGCAACTCTTTAGTCAACACTTCACTTAATCTAACAAAAGGTAACTGTTATTGTGATATGATGGTGTGAGTGATGATTACCTTTTCTAAATTCTTTTTAAAAAATTATCTGAAATGCACACAGTTAACATATATTGGATTACTTATTATCTAAGGGAGGTGGTGGGGAGAAGATAAGGAGAAAAATTTGGAACGCAATGTTTTGCAAGAGTGAATGTTAACTATACTTCTATATATTTTGAAAATAAGAAGCTATTGTTTTACTTTGCTTTAAAAAGCAAAAATAGAGAAAAGAAAGAAAAATTCTGATTTTTAAAAAAGATCAGCCTTATGACTTGCCTTATGAATGAAATAGATATCAAAAGCTGTCATATTTTTTACATAGACTTTTGAAACCTGATAAGTAATGGTCAACAATATCAAGAGCTGATGCTGCTTTTTCTTTTTTAAAGTTTATGCCTCTCAGATTTGTTGTTGACATCTTGCTTTACCATCATCTATCTGTACAGTTTCCCTTTATTTCTGAACTTAGGTCAGAACTGCCTTGTGAGTCCATCCATCGTATTAAAAGTCTCCTTTCCTTGTTGATTGGAGTCATTCAAAATTGTCAAAATTTTGTCCTTGAGACTCTCCAATTCATCTCAAACCAAGCTTTTAGATGCTCAAGGTCATAGACTCGTAATTTGTTTTTGAAAAATACATGAAACAATACTCCCAAATATATGAAAGTGTCAGATTATGCCCAGTATTCATTCTCTTTCTTGGCTCACTACTAGTTTTTAGGGAACACAGTCCTTTCCCCAAAAAATGCTTTCTAATTCATCTATAAGAGCATTTTTATTGCTCTAAAATACTAATCCACATTTTATTGTTCTGTAAGAAATGACCAGCAGGATGAATACAGAGAGGCTTGGAGAGACTTACATGAACTGATGCTAAGTGAAATGAGCAGAACCAGGAGATCATTATATACCTCAAAAATGATACTGTATGAGGATGTATTCTGATGGAAGTGGATTTCTTTGACTAAGAGACCTAACTCAGTTTTAATTGATCAATGATGGACAGAAGCAGCTACACCCAAAGAAAGAACACTGGGAAATGAATGCAAACTATTTGCATTTTTGTTTTTCTTCCCAGGTTATTTTTACCTTCTGAATCCAATTCTCCCTGTGCAACAAGAGAACTGTTCGGTTCTGCACACATATATTGTATTGAGGATATACTGTGACATATTTAACATGTATAGGACTGCTTGCCATCTTGGGGAGGGGGTGGAGGGAGAGAGGGGAAAAATCGGAACAATAGTGAGTGCAAGGGTAATGTTGTAAAAAAGTACTCTAGCATGGGTTCTGTCAATAAAAAGTTATTATAATTTTAAAAAATTAAATAAAAATAAAATAGCAATCTACTTTTGCTTCCTCTACCTTTTGAAGGCTGAAATGAACTCCATGCTTTATCAAAACAGGAACTCCAGGAGAGGATGGAATATCTCAGTATGATTACATATACCTGGAGCTGATCATCTGTTTATCTGTTAGGGCTTACTCCAGAATTGCTTTGAAGCAGTTAATACTTTTTTTCCCTATGTTCTAATTATTCTTACCAAAATACTTTTTACTATACACCTCTTCCTTATTCCTGGATTGCCACACAGGTTCATAGCTTCTTGACTCAATGCTATACCACTATCATTTCTACTGGCAGCCATTTCCTTTGAAAGACATAGATACAATTACTAAGCACATTCACAACTAAACTTCTTTCTGTGTTAAACCTAGTTTCTGGCTATTTTTAATGATCCTGTCTGGAGAATTTTCTCCTTTCTATTTCATTTTCAAAGACTTAAACAGCAATCTCTCCAAAAAGCAAAAATCCCAAACCAAATAAAATGTATGCTGATAAATTCAAAGTTTATACATCCTTAGGGACACTGTGGCAATAGTGAATAAAATTCTTATGCTCCTAAATTAATTCTACAACTCTTCAATTTTTCCTTTTCCTACAAAAACCAATTTGATTAAAATATTAAGATTAATTTGATCCCATGATAACAAGAAATATTCTTTCTTATCAAGAAATACCTTAAGCATCTGGTTTTTATCACCTCAAAGAATTAGCCCTTGCCACAAATGTATTTATTTACCTTCTGAGCAATCATATTACAGATCTCTGGCAGGAAGTCTTCACTCAAGAGCTTGTATAGCTGACGTTCTCTTAATGATGTCCTCTCTCTGAAGCTCTCTGTCACCTGCTTCCACTCTTCTTCTGTTTGACATAGAAGCCACCATGTCCCATGCCCCGGTCCTTGGGACCCTAGAACAAAAATTTTACTAGATTTAACACCATTATGCTAGTGTAAGTTTTATCTTCACCATTTATTATAAATAATCTACCATCTACCGAGTTTTCCTGCAAATTAGGAAGAAGAATTCAATTTCTGAAAAGATTTCTCTTTAATATCTACCCTTCTCAAGATATGGGGGTGGGAAAAATACTGATGTTCACAATAAAACCTAAGACTGATTGTGCTCAAAAAAAGTACAGATTGACTTTTAAATAGATTTAAGTTATGAAACCGCTTAAATTGTGATCCACATCTATTTTCCTAATCATATGGAACCCCTGGCTTTGACACAAGTTCATTGTTTTTACATTCTTATGTACTTTTATCATCACAAGTCAATAATCTCTTTTCTTCTATCTAAAGGTCAGAAAGCACAGAGATATATGATTCAGAATCAATCAAAAGCAGGGATTAACTCTTTCCTGTTGTTATACGCTGGGGAAACCACAAACAAACAAAAAATTCACATTCCCTGACCCAAAAAATTTATATTCTATCAGGAGAGATAATGGGATGTGTGTGTGTGTGTGTGTGTTTTATCATTTTCCGGGAGGAAACCCTAGGGACTGGGGGGAATTTAAAAAGGCTTAGTATAGAAAGGCTGACTGAGCGGAGATTTGAAGACTTAGAGATGAGGAGAAAATGCATTTTAGGCATCACAGATAACCTGGGCAAAGATGAGAGGGGAAATGTAGTGTGCTGTGTTAGGAACAGTAAGAAGGCAGTTTGGCTCATTACAAAGTGCAGGAAGGAAGTAGTGTAGGTTAAGGTTGGAAAAGTAGAAGAGATACAACATTAAAATAAAAGAATTACATGACCCTTTCCCTTGCCAATCCCCAGTAAAAGTTACCATTTCTTGTCTGTGGTGCTAAAGTTGAGTTTTCTTCTTGTTTCTCACTGAAAAAAACAGGGAAACAAAGAATATTCATTTAAGTCATTCAACATTGCTGTAGTAGAAATATAATATGATAATCTTACTCAAATGACTGGGGTTTACAAGAAGTGAACATCCTAATAGGATTCCATATGTGTATAAAACTATACTTCCTTGACACCCAAAAAAGTTGACATCCAGGTGAAACCTAATGATGGAAATGTGACAATCCCGAAACAGGTAACAGAATTTCCCTTCTTTCCTAGGAAGTAATTAACAGGAACTTATTACAAGTGGACTAGCAATAGTTTAAATAGAACTAGAGAATTCTCCATCATTTGGGATAAGACCTTTTCCCTCAGCACTCCAAAGCCATACATAAACCCTGACAATATACCCAAGAATTTTCTCTTCTAGCTTTTGGTATTTAAAGTTCTGAAAGAATCTGCCAGTAGAGGGTGGTGTAAATCCACGAAGCATTATGTGCAATTAATTAGCCTTCTCACCTGTCCCTGACTCTATAAAAGAGAATCTGACTTTAAAAATCTTATTCTTAGAAGACAAAAGGTAAGAATTTTTGTTAATATTATGCATCAAAAAGACCAAGCCTTCTGCTCCAACAGGTATATATGTGTGTGTGTGTGTGTGTGTGTGTGTGTGTGTGTGTATATATATATATATATATATATATATATATATATACATACATACATATACATACACTCTTGTAGTTGAAAAATAAAAGGTTGTGAGGGAATTTTAATAAGGTTTTTAATTAAGTTTTGTTATATATTATAATTTCATTGAATGAAAAAGAAACATAACCATTATAACATATATACAAATAAGGAAATTTAATAATTTTCCCCTAAAAGTAAAGAAGGGAATATGGGCCCATTAAATCTAAAGCAGCTTTCAAAAGATATCCGCAATTGATGCAATGTGTGGGGAAGATGAGAACTGTGAAACTGCGCTTCAGAATACATGGGAACTTTTACCTCTAGGAGCTGGGGGGACAGGTAACAGCTAGAGGGAAGCAGCTAAGCTTGAAATCAAGACCTGAGTTCAAATGAAGTCTCAAGATATTCACTAGCTGTGGGGGCCCCCAGAGCAATCCACTAAAGAAGAAAATAGCGACCCAAGAAATCCCACAGCCAATGTTAATCTGCCAGGATCCCCAGGGTTGCAAAGAGTCAGAAGTCACTGAGCAACAACAGATTAAAGCACAAGTTATCCTGTCATACCTCTCAGAAATTGTGGGACACAAACTTGTTTAAACTTCTGATTCTGGGATAAGAATAAAAACTCGGACATTATCAGAACTAGATAGCAAAACAAAAATCCTCAGACAGGAAACTCCCCCCACCCCTTAAATCAAATGGCTAAAGGGCTCTTTGTTCTCAGGTAGTTACATGAGTCTGGGAACAGTGGATTATCAGCATGAGCATTGATTGCCTATAGGGGCTAAAAGCATCAGAACATTATCTGCAAGAGCATTGCCTCGAGGGGTTAATAGCATCAGAAGGAAGACAAGTTTCCAGCCTTGCCCTAGAACCTGGAAAAAACACTCCCCAAACCAAATTCTAAACCAACACAAGCAGCTGGTCTGACAACCTTCAATGAACCATTTATGAGAATCAATAAAATTTGTGATCTACAAAATCTTTCATTTGATAATCACATAAAAAAATGCAATTTGTCAAACTGGCCAGAATCCTAGGCACAATTATTTTTCTTTCGCTGACTTGGCCCAAACTGCAAAAATGCATGGAAGTAGATGATAATCATGGTCTCAGTCTCATTCTCACCAGATGAACGAGAAAGTACAACCTGATCTGTGAGAGAATATTAGACCTAGGACTCCTCCTCCAAGGTAGTAAGTAAGAGTGATGGGTTTATTCCTGTAGCCAAGGTCTTTGGTTCAATCTGGGTGCTGGAACATACTGCCCACCTTCTATTAACATAACTGATCCCAAATTACCTTTTTGGAAGAAAGGGGGAAAAGGGGTGTTATATATACTATTTTTCTCTACTTCTAGAGGAAAAGAACTTTTCTTAGATCACAGTCTTAGTACCAGCTAGAATCTGAAAAGGACATTTAATTTGGCACCTCAATTTTACAGATGAGGATAAGAGGTGAGATTAGAGTCCAGATCCTCTGCCTGCAAAGGCAAAGTTCCACATCTTTTAATTTTTGTCTCAGTCAGTACCAGTCACAAAGCAAGCATTTCATAAATGTTTGTGAATTAAATTGACTAAATAAAAATGAAACTGTATTCTTAGAAAAAGTTATTTTAGGGAGGGAGATTAATTTAGAACTTCCTCACTAGTGCATGAGTTAAGTAAACCAGACTCCTCTCTCCCAGGTCCCCATAGAGTAGGGAATCTCCTGTACTGCAATGAGCACAAACAATTGTGTGACAAGAAATCTATAGAAAAGGATAAGCTGACATTCTGAATTCTGCCACTTCAATGTGCACTGGAAAGAATTATATAGTATAAAGGTACTGGGCAAAGAAAGGGGAGACCAAAGTAATTATTTTGGCTCTGTCACTGGGCTGTGTGACCCTGTACATGACTCCTTTCAGTTGTGGTGTCTTCATATGAATATGAGGGTCACCTGCAGGGGATCCTGCAGTTTTATGACTTTAGGATAACAGAGTATTCTTACTTGAGTGCAACCTCCTCCTGTAATTTCTTCCGTTTTGGGGGTCGGCCTCTTCTTTTTCCTGTTTTTCCAGGTACACTTGGGACACTTTTCTGTCCTCCATTTTCTCTGATTAAAAAAATATTTTAGAAAAAAAAAGTATGAGTTTAAAAGGTAAGGGCAGTGTTCTTGTCCTAAGATTGTTTAAAAAAAAAAAAAAAGGATGAAATGAACATCAAGAAGAGAAAGAAAAGAAAAATTTTCATGGTGGAGAAATAAAACAGAAGAAATAGCTTTAGGCTGTTTCTTAACTTTTACTTCTTTGTAATATACAGTCTCTCTGACCTTGAAAGTCTAAAATTAAGAATTTCTTAATTTTATTCTAACAGAGAATACTGGATATGAAATCAAGAGAGAGCTGAGTCAAAGTCTGTGGAACCAGGCAAATTCCTCAAGGTCTGAGCCTCAAGTTGTTTCATCTATAAAAGTAAGGTTAACACTTCTCCTATTAGGAAGATCTAATGAGGGTACATAAGGTACTTTACAACAGGCTGGGAATGTTGATATGATCTGTGAGCACTGGTGAAACCGTTGGGTGCAATAGCATTGAAGTTGTATTTGTCTAAATTAAATTGGACACAAACATGAGGAGTCCCTTGAATGGGAATCCAGAAAAACAGAGCCACGATGGGCAGAACTGGAAGCAGACCTAGGAGTCAGACTTCAAGCCTGGGTAAGAGATTTCCCCCCTTACCTCAACAGAGTACTAGAGAAAATGCTCTACAGAGTTTTGCAGGGAGGGAAGCAGGACAAACTGAATCATCACCTCTATTTTCTTTGATTCTAAAATGAACAAAATGGCCAAACCTAAATAACAACATGAGATGCCGATGGTGCGATTCACAGAAGACCTTTTTTTTTTTAAAAAATATTTATTTGAAAGCAGATTAAATTGAGACAAAAATTACACTTACCTAGCACAAATAATATGCAGGCAGACAGAAAGTACTACATAGATCTTAGCTATCATAATAGAACATTGAGGCTTAGAGGCTAAGGACAAGAGCTACTAAATTTCAAAAGCAGAACTTAAAATGAGGTGTTCTTGCTTCAAGTGTAAAATACCAAACAAACTACCTCTCACAAGGCTATCTTGTGGGATTTTTTAAAATGTAATTTTAACTTTTCACATAATCAGTTCATTGATGTCAACAATGTTTACTGATTAATTATTGATGTTGACTGTTAAAATCTCAATATTTTATATAATCGTTAACATTAAACATAGGACTCCATGGAAGAAAATGCTGATGGGAAAGAAGAAAGGCTAAAGGAAAAGGGTAGAGCAGAGGATGAGATGGAGACTGTCATGGAAATAATGAACATGAACTTGGACAGACTTGGAGAGTTAATGTTAGACAAAAAGGCCTGATGTGCTACAATCCATGGGGTCAGTCAGACATGACTGAACAACAACAATCTCAACCATGATTTGAGCATCTGTGCATATAATCTGTCTTTTCAGAAAGAGAAATAAAAGATAGTTTTTGCTATCGATGTACTTACTTGATTGAGGCCAGTTCTCCATTGGATTTTCCCTGTACTGGATCTTCTTTGTACATTCGAGTACCATAGAAATACCAATACAATGCACCAGTGCTATCTTCTCCCAAAGGTTCCACTCGGAGGCTATCTGCATCCAAACCCTAGAGCCAGAAGCATGGGGAAGAAAGAGAGAAAAATAAAATGAGAAACCAAAAGATACACATTATATAAAGAAATTATAAAACCTTCATGGGCAAGGAGATGAAAATCCTGGTATATAGTAAGCATTGCTAATCTGATAATTTGGCTTAATTTTTTATTTCTTATATCTATGGGGGAGGGGGGGGAAGAATCACTTTTATAGGATAAAATCAGATATTGTAAAAAAAAAAAAATTTCACCCCATATTGATAATGTATCTCCAACTCAATCTACAACTTCCATTTCAACTCTGACCCAGTATAACTGTTTACAATGAGGAACCAACTTCAACAATCTTCTGGTAACCGCCCACAGCAAAGCTAAATGAAGAGGTTATCTAACACATATAATCCTTTCAAATCAGAGAACATGAGATTTTAGATTAGATTTTATAATGGTAAGAAAGGAGAGAAAAGATAAGTTTAATTACTCTCTACCTCCAGAACGTTTTGCAAGTCACCATTTATCTAGCAAGATGTATTGAATTTTTAATTTTATTGGATAATCTTAATTTAGTGACACTTACTTGCATTTTTGCAAATCAGGTGGTGAAAATATTTATTCTTCCCGATTTCAAGATTTTATTTAGTCTAGTACAGGTGTGAAAGAAGGAAGTTCCAAACTAAAAATTCAATCACTCCTATTCTTTTTAATGCAATGCAACTACTCTCTTGGTAAAATATTGTCATTATGCATTTAATGTTAGATCCTGTTAAAGCAAAACAAATCAACTTCTAAATCCTCCTTCCTTACGCTGTTTTATTTTCTAACCCCATTTCTAAGAGCTGTCTTTATTCCTTTAGGGCCAGGACCACCAGCTAAACACCTTAAGGAGATCGAAGACATCGTCAGCATCAAGCCGATAATCACAGAGGCGATGGAGAATCTCCACTCGTGTGCGCAGAGGCAGATCTTGAAAACTGGCTTCTCTCAGGGGGTTGGGCTTCCCTTCCTCAAGTTCCCAGCGGTAGTTGATGATGTCTTCTAGGTAGCTATGGAATGTCTGAGACCTAATCAGAAAAACATTTTATTAGCATATGATGGAGATGGAGGAGGACATCTGGAAGGGTAGAAAGATGATGATGTCTGCTGCATCAGTTCCCACTTCACATCTCAATTAAGAAGAAACATGTGAGAATAAAAGGACCTGAAAGGCTTATTGAAGGAAGCTCAGTATTATATAAAATCTCGTGTGTGTGTGTGTGTGTGTCTGTCTGTCTGTCTACTTTACTAAAGTCAAAGTGCTTTGGAGAGCTTGTAGGGGACTTCGTGGTATTCTTTCAGATCAAAGGAAAACTTAATATATTTCTATGAAATAGAAAGAGAATAACATTCTACCTTGTAAATGATGAAGCAAGAAGAAAAAGAAAAAAAAGTTTCCCTTCATTCTTGTAATTGGTGAGGTGACATGTTAATATTTTAAGCATTAGAAATTTACTACTACTGAAAAGGACTAATTTGAGTACTATTCCTTTTTCTTGAGACTCTAAAATTGGTTACCCTAAATGAATCAATTTTATTCTATGCCTTAGATAGACTGATTTCAAGTTATGTTAAAGTAGCTACATTTATAGGGGAATCTCCCAAGTAGTACTTTTTTTTTTCATATAAAATTATATTCACTGAAAAATGTTAATTGGTTTAATAGTTAAACTAAGCAACATACTTTTGAATTAATCAGCAAGAAAGAACAACAAAAACTATACATACTTATTTAAGATTTGCAAAGCACTTTATAAACATTTTCTCATTTTTAACCTTATAACGACACCAACTGTTATTATCTCCATTTTGCAGATGAGGAAACTAAGGATCAAATAAATTAACATATGTAAAGTGCTTTGTACTATATAAAATGTCAACGCTATTATTGCTCTCACCATCATCACATCATTTCTGTTCTCCCACTCCACGGTTTAACTGCCATCTAACAAAGGCACAAAGTGTCAAAATAATATGTACTATTCCATAAGGGAAAATGAAAAAGTAAAGACTCACTGGGGGGGGAGTTACAAATAAAAGTGGATTAAGTTTTGTATTTCCCCTTTAAATAAGAAAAGAAGTAGCCTTCCAAAAATTACCTGTAACCTCAGGCTATCAACACTAAGCATAGATGTAATGACTGAAAAAAAAAAAAAAAAGACATTATGTCTCCTAAATTTATCTCCATTGTTCAAGTATAATTTAAGGTCCAATTTCTGTGCATCAAAAACTTGTATTCTCAAATAGATATTAAAAAAAGCACAGAAAAATCAAGATATTTAACAAATTCTTTTCCCGACTACCAGGTGAAATTAGGTGGTTACACAAAGCTTTTCTTCTCATTTCCCCCTACCCCTTTTTGGACAAGGGAAGAGGGAGAGGGTAAAAGAGGAGAGGCAAAGGGAGGGGGAGAGAGACAGACAGACAGATATGGGGAGGGGGA
This sequence comes from Sarcophilus harrisii, assembly GCF_902635505.1. Classification (NCBI taxonomy): domain Eukaryota; kingdom Metazoa; phylum Chordata; class Mammalia; order Dasyuromorphia; family Dasyuridae; genus Sarcophilus; species Sarcophilus harrisii. Next base: position 63,942,150 of record NC_045430.1, on the reverse strand, counting down.
GGGGGGACGGGAAGGGGGGATAGGAGAGAGAAGGAAAGGAGGAGAAAAAAAGAAAGGAAAGGAGGGAAAGGGAGAGAGGGAAGGAGGGAGAGAAAAGGAAAGAGACAGAGAAAGGAAGGGAGGGAGACAGAGGCGGGAAGAGAAAAAGGAGAGGGGCAGAGAGAGAACTCTCTTGTTTAAATAGTGAAATGGAAGCAAAAATACTAGCCAAGCAAACATCTGTGTGTATAAACAGTGTTCTTTGTGCTTACAATATATCTGAAAGCCTCCTCTTCTCTCACAGAACTACGTGTTTGGGATTCCTTTTTTCTCTGATATGGTTACTTCAATTAACCCAGTTATACTCAACATTTTTTAAAGACACCCTCATGCTACCTAACTTACACACAAGCCCATCCCTCTCTTCAAGCTGTAGAATGTTCCTGGAGGCTCAAGATAAGAGGAAGGTTTGTATAATATTTTTCTAAGAACTCAGTACCCTTACCTCCTAATTCTAAAGAATTTATAAGCAGTCATGTAACAAACATAAAAGAAAAGTTTCTCAAGAGATAGTGGATTAAGTTAGTTCCAAATTTCCTCTTATTTTATTTGAGCAAAGTAAGCATTCGATAGTAACATTATTAATTATGGGAAAGGTTACAAAAGTAGAAAGTGGTTTTTTTTTTTTTTAAACATTTTACTTATTTTAAAGAGAGCAATCAAATCAACCACTTAATACAGGGCATTTCTTGCTTACATTCATTTTGATGCCAGGTTATTACTTTAAAAATAGTGATGGTGACATTTAAGTGTAAAGCAGACTGTTATCAGGCCTATTAATTCTTTGCACAACTGGGTCTACATCCCTCTCCTTTCTGGCAAAAGCTCCAGGGCTCCAAACTGGGCCATTGTCCTACTGATATCCCCTCCCCCCATCAGCAGAGCTCGGGAAAGCCTCCAGCTATTATCATTCAGCAGTCAAGTAAGTAAGGTAGTTTAGAAAGGGTAGGGGAGGTCAATTTTTAGAAGCTCCTTCCTCTCCTCCCCCATCACATTATTTACCTCCTTTCTTCCGACACACAAATCTACAGAACTTACAGAGGGGTAAAAGTCTGATACTTTGAGAGCTAGAGAATTCTGGAGAAATGAGTGGGAGTAATATTCCCTTTGGCTCTTTTCCTACTGGACTCTTCCTCCGATTGACAGGATTTTCAAATTCTGGAAGGAAGGTCAAGTTGGAACAGTTTTGAGTAAGTGATTACTGTCCCCAAGGACTAGGTTCTTTTTTAGTTCACTATAGGCTCAGCACTGAGTTAACTGCAGGAGGATTACTTTTTGACCACAGCCTCCTAGAAAGACTAAATCTAGTCAACAGAATACCCCCACATGGATTATGTTGAGACAATTAAAATAACTTTGCTCTTCCCTTAGATGACTAGTGGTATTTGAAGGGAGTAAAGGGCTTTATATACACATTCTCCTCAGACCCTCACAACACAAAGTATAAAAATATCACGGATATTACCTCTATTTTAAAACAGAAACCGAGAAGCAAGTTAAGTGACTTGGTCTATTGTTATACAATTTAGAAATGGTTTGAAGCTGAATTCTAACCCAGTTCTTTCCAAACTCCTAAATCCAGCCCTTTTCCCCCGGATTGTTTTGACTTTCAAAGATCAGGAACCAACCTAGAGAATGCAGGAATTCCATTGTTAAGAGATTGGGATCCTCTGGCCTTCTAGAAAAGGGATAATTGCCTCTCCTCCATAGAAAACAGACCAGACCACCAAGATATTAAATCACAAACACTATGGGTGTTCAAAATAAGTCTTTTAAAAGAAAAAGTCTGCATCAAATCCTCTGTTGGGTTTTTAGAGTCCTTTACAATTCAACCTCCTACTTTCCAGTTTCGTTATCTCCTCAGGGCCCCAACTCCTGGGGCACTCATTGCTGCTCCTTGCAAACTGGTCTCCTTAAACACATTCTCCATTTAACAATCAAGTGACTTCCTCAAAGCTGCAGGTCCCATCTTCTCACCCTGGGCATCCCTCCCACATTCAATAACTCTCAGGGCTCCCTATCACTCTAATACCCCTCGCCCCAAATTCAGATCCCTCCATAATCCATCCCCTCCCTCTCCTTCTGTATTAACTGCTACTGCTACAGGGCTCCTGTCAGTTGAGAGCCATCTTCATAGGCTGGCTTCCAAGTCTAATTCTCTTCCTCTTCATATCTGATTTCATCTGTCGTCCTACCTTATTTCCTTCAAATCCCAGCTATAATCCCAAGGTCTTTTCTGGTCTCTCAAAATGAACTAGTCCCTTCTTTCAGTGATTGTATTTCATTTATCCCTTAGGTATTGGTTGTCTATTTTGTCAACTCCATTAGAGCTTCTGCTTTTTTATATCCTGTGTCTGGCACATGGTAGGTACTTTAATGTTAGTTGACTCAAATTAGGATACTATGAATAATAAATGGACAAGTAGTAATTATTTACAGAAAATTAAATAGATATGCCTTCCCTTTAACATAATCATTTAAAAAATTATAATATAATGTGAGTAGAGATAATAATCTACTATAAGGGAACCTCATAGCCAAAATTTCTGATCCTGCTATCAGACTGTATACATCAGGAAATCTGAATGGGTATTTTTTAAAGTGTTTTCCTGGAATAGAGACAAGCAAGAAAACCAGTAAATATTAGGTTTGATAAAAGCTTCTAGTACACTCAAAACAGGTAGGAAGTAAAGACTTGCTGAAAAGGACATTCTAAATAAACTGGACAATAGAAATTTTTAAAAAAGCGATATAGATTTCTGATATATATAGTCTTATGAATTAGGTTCTATGAGATAAAAAGTATTTTCAGCAAATATAAAAATAATAAATATTATGCTAAGCGAGATATATTGTTTTTTTTTCAAATTTAAACAACCATCTGTGTAAGATATAGACACTGAAAGCAAAGTATTAACTGGGAACCAATGAAGTTTTGGGGGGAGGATGGGAAAGATTTCTAAAGAACCTCTATCTAACCAGGTATTCAATGATACCCAAGTCCAAAATGAAAGTAACCTGGAAAGGGTGGCTCAGGCTAAACCATGTGAGACCAAGAGTGTAAAGAGAAACTACATGGAATTAACTTACTCAGCTGCAATCTAGGGCTACTAATAAAAAAAATACACTATATTAGGAAAATATTCTGGGGCCAAATTTCACTGGGTACTTTAAGACTTTGGGGCAGGTGGGTGGCCTGGTGGATATAGTATCTGGGCCTGAAGTTAAGAACTCATCTCCCCGAGTTCAAATCTGGCCTCAGACACTGGGTCACTTAATCCTGTTTAATGAGGTAAAGAAGAAAATGGAAAACCACTCCTTTGTCTTTGCCAAGAAACTCCAAGTGGGGCCACAAAAAGTTGCAACACAACTGAAACAAATGAACAACTTTAAAACTACTTAAATCATTACTCAATACAGTGATCAGGTAAATCACACTTGATTCAGCTTTCATATTGGGCAAAATGATAACTAAGAGTTGGGCAACCACTGGAAAATTTCATGTGAGCTTGTTGACAAATCAATGTGAGGGTGATTTCTGATTTATATTGCTAAATAAACCAGAATAATAGAATGGTATAATAGCATTAATAGAATGCTGGGTACATCCTAGAGAAATAAAAGCATTGCTGTAGACCAGCTTATTAATAATTTGTGAATTCTTATATTGGATTGGAAAGAGGAATGGGTTTAAAACCTTATGTTTGCAAGAAATATTCTAACATTTGCCTAAAAATAAATCAGAATTATGCAGGTGAGGAAATGATACAAAATGTTTAGTCTGAATTTTTTTTTTTAAAAGAAAAAAATGCACTAAAATGAATTGACATAGTAATTCATAGATGGACAATGTGGAAATGGAAATTGGGAACAAGGAATCTTCCAAACTCCCTATCTTAAGCACTGAGTTTGGAGCATCAGTGAAAGTCAAGCCTTAGGAAAGATAGCCATGGAAGGCCAGTCACTGAGAAGGAGCTTTGGGTGGCAAAGCACTTACAACAAATTATCTCCTTCTGCCTTTCTAGCCCCCAATCAGATTTACATTAAGTAACTTAATTTCATTTTAAAAAAAAAGTTTAGACACTTAGGACACTATTCACTAATTTTCCTCTTACCTATAAGATAGTTCCTCATCTTCTTCAGTTGGTTGGGTCATCATTCTGGTTGCCCCTTAGGCTCTAACCTTCTTCCTAATCCATTTTATTGCACAAGTACACATTGTTTACAAAGACCAAAGTTATTTATAAGAGAATCTAAGGATATAGGGTCTGGAGCTCTCAATATAAAATTTACAGCTGTATCTTTATACAGGTTGTCTTAAAGTCGTAGTCTTTTGACCAAATTTTATTCTAGTCTAGTCTTACACAAAGGCTTAAACTAAGACTTTTAGGACACTGTGTCTCAAGGTTTAGAGATGCTTTCTCTGAAAATGGTTAGGTTCTTTTCTTCTTCCTCAACTTTTAAATTAAGAGAATATAGAATATTGTCACCTATCCCTATACTTAGCCTATCAGAAATCAATTTCCCAGAATCAAGTGAGAAGAGAAAAAGTTTATCATACCAACAATAGGAAACATTGGGTTTGTGTCCGGGAAGTACCAAATGTGTGACTTTTGTTAAGTGACTCATCCTGGGGGCAGTTAGGTGGCTCCAAAGCATCAACCCTTGAAGACCTGAGGATCTGAGTTCAAATTTGACCTCAGACACTTAAGACTTCCTAGCAATTTGACCCCGGGCAAATCACTTAACCTCCAATTGCCTCAGGGGAAATAAAAGTACTCTCAAAGGGATTCACATTAATAAAAATTGAGGATTCTAGATGCATGCAAACTTGAAAAAGATTTTTTTTCCCCTAAGAACTAATCAAGGGTTATGTAAAGTTCTGTTATACTCCCTACTCAAAAGGCCATGGAATAAAATTAGCCAGCAAAAAGCAAGATTTATTTTTTTAAAAAATTTATTATATTATATATAAAGTACACATAAACACATATTTGTTTCAAGAAAACCTGTGCTTCTTGAGCTCTTCTGTCCCTCCTTCCATCTCCCATTATCCTTTGTTAGAATATAGAATGAAAAAAAGCAAATATACTCAATTCAACAAAAACAAGCCAACATATTTAAAAAGACTGAAATCCTAGGCAGTGCTCTACATCTATATGAATATAGACTCTGGGGCCAAGCTTGGTCATTACAATTTTGCTGTACTTTCATTGACATGTGTTCTCTAAGTCACTAAATATGTTTTCTGGTTCTACTGACCTAACTCGGTACATATAGGTCTTGCCAAGCTTTCCTATAATTGCCATTTTTTAAGAGGGCAAGCAAAGTTCTGTTACATTTAGATACAACAAACTGTTTAACCATTCTCCAATCAATGAGCACCGGCCGCTAGTTCTCTTTGCTAAATTGTATTTATTATACCTTTAGATTTCTTGTGCTCGTTTTAGTCCCATGTGGTATAATATCCATTGTTGGCAACTGCTATTATGTTATTTCAAATGCATAATAGCTGCCAACAAGGAATCCATTTGCATTTACTGAGTAGTGTGAAGTAGTTTTTGGCTACTGACTGGTTCTGATTTGTTTGGGGGAGTTAGGAAATCTCCTTGTAAACGTGTAAATTGCTCTCCTTCCCAAGAAATACTTAACTCAAAAAAGATTACTCACGTGATATCCCTCCTCTGATAGCAGCCCTGAAGCAGGCAGGCGATCAAGTCACTGATAAACTCCACGTCATCCCGATGAAGGGCGGCTTCTAATTCCTAATAAGAGGGAGAGAGAGATTGCAAGATCAAACACAGATGGTGATTTCACAAAATTCCTCCTGGCCACCACCAGCAGGAAGCTCCAAGCAGCTTAAAGGTTAGTATAGCAGCGGGAGCTCCAGAGATGTATCAGCCGGGCCCTGCCCCCACAGACACCTCTGCAATCAGAGATGGAGCTGTTATTTCCCTGGAGCACACTGTTAGTTCATGGGCCCAAGGCCTCATTCCTATTCAATCATAAGGAAAAAGAAGAAGGAAATATATCTTTTCCCTGTAATTTTATCACTATGAGAAGTAGACTTGGGAACAAAAAAACTGTGGGCCTATTTTATGACAAAGAGAAGTAAACATCAGATTAATTTAAAAAGTATACTTTGGTTACTTATTGATCCTACAGCAGGGACTATTGTCTCAGATTTAAAGAATGACTACAAAGCTCAGTGTGGGGCAAGTATTATTTGGGGGAATACTACAATTATATTATTAATGAAAAAATTACTAGACTGAAAAGCATTGTGTTTAATCTTGCATCACCTAGCAAAATGAGGTAATGTCTGTTCGAATAGAAAACTAAGTCTAGGTGAAATGCTGTGTCTTCCTTGGGGGCTTAGGGAAGACCTGTCTCAAAGTTCCTAAAGAAAACAATGATTACTTATGGAAATATCATCTGGGAAGGAAAATGGCAGCAGAATATAGGAAGTAGAATTCCAGCCTCCCCAAACAAGACGTTGCTAATGTTCCAGCAGAAAAAACGTGGCCTGAAAGTGCCATCAATTCTTAAATGAGTTTTTGCGAATTCTATTTTGGCAATGTTTTGGGTCTGTATGTTGACAACGAACAACTTTCTCATGAGCCCTTTTAGGCCACAGCTTAATTAAATCATACAAAGAGGCTCTGAAACATAGAAGACTCAACTATCTATGAATCTGAGCACTGTCAGACCTTAAAACCAAATTAAATGGTCCTTGCCTCATAATTTTATAACAGCTGATTTTAATAGAACATTAAGCTTTATGGCTTATCGTATCTAAATTTCATAACAATGAGACGGTTACTATCCAAATCCTTATTCTTATTTTAAAGAAAACTGAAATTCGGTCTGGTGGGTGTTGCCCATGATCCAATAAGGGTTGGAAGAGGGAGGAAGCGGGTTATTGTGCCGTCCATAAAGGATGTGGAAATGGTCAGCAGAGGAGTTCCACTGGGAACAGAGGCCCCATGGGCTTGCTTAGAAATGACCTGGCTACCTCCTCAGCCCTTGGGATGCAGAGGGAGACAGTCTGGCCCCGCACTCTCTCTCCTCCTGTGGCTCCAGTTTGCTCTGGAGTCTGTTGGATTTCCAAGGGAGACAGAACTCAGCTGCACTGGCCACACTAAAGCTTTCCTGGACCCCAGGGAAGGAAGAAGTCTAAAGGTCTCCTGCCTTGAACCTTCTAAGCATGGGCTGCTAAGGAGGCAGAGCCTGGCAGCTGGGTCCCTGTCCCTCCTAGGCTGTCTGGCTCCCTCAACATCATGTGGCTTTGCCCTCTGGAAGGCAGCGGTCGCCAACGGGTTCCAGGCTTCCCTTGGCTCTCTGCCTTCCAGATCCCTAGGTTTCCTTTTTTCTCCCCTTGCCATTATCTTTTGGCCCCAAGATTTATCCCACCCCTTCCTCAGAAGCTGAGGATGAATGAGTATGTGTGAATGAAGGGATGGATGATGGATGGCCTCCCTCTTCTGGGCTGGCAGCAGAGGCTCCCCTTGGCTACTGGCCTGCTCTTCCCCAGGGGAGGAGAGCCAGGAGCTTCTCCCTTGGCCTGGTGTAGCATGTGTTTCTTGGGGTTATCAAACATTTGAGTTTGGGCTGTTTTTCTTTCATGCTTATCTAGTCCATTCTACCTTTGTTTGTTTTCAAAGGCCAGTAACAAAGTTCTGAAGACAACTACTTTATCATGTAGTTGGAGGTCAATTAACACTTCTTCAGTATTTTCCTTAGGATTCTAGTCCTCTTGTTCTTTCAGATTAATTGCTTCAGTTTTGCCTGGTCAGGATAAGTATCTCCTAAATGAGTTTCCAAATTGTTATGGGAGTCCCCCCTTCCTGGCCCCCAAGGGGCAGAGTGGAGAACGGTCAAAATTATCGGATATTGAAAGGATAACTACCATACAAATACGTCTGTTTTATTCAATGAAAACAAAGTTCAAATCCAAGTCAATAAAAATGAGAATAAAGAGGTCAAGTGAATTTGTTACATCTGAAAGTGAGCACAGCCTCAATTAATTTGATACAATATGAGGTCGTCAAAGCAGGTGTATTATGGGTTCCACATATGTGGGAGATGAATCATCCCCAGCTCCCCACGTTTGAATACGAATCATATAAAGTCAAAGTTAACCAAACTTTTATAGGTAAAAGAACTTAAAAGTATCCCTGTTATATTTTTCAAAATCACTTTGATCAGTATAATCTGCTGGTTAAAACAAAACAAACCTCTACAAGATTTAAGCAACTAACACAAAAGAATGGTTATAGAAATGCACTCAAGCTTCCTTACACCAAAGGACTCTAAAGGACCTTTGACCTTAAAGAAAAGTTTGCTATTTTTAATGGATAAAGATGATGCAAATATATTTTATAACAAAAGAAATTCCTCTGTACCCTTATTATTCAGTGCCTAATTTGAAAAAACAAATATTCTAAATAAAGCTCCTCCAAAGTCCTCATGGCCATACTCTAATTCTGAAAGACAAAGTAACAAAAAAAAAGTTGGACAATCAATTTTCCTAATTATATTTTGTTCTTTAATTTTAAAAATATTAAAATACTTGCCCCACAAATGAAATAAGAGAAACCATGTGCAATGGCTAAATATGATATGCTTGGTCTTACTCCAAATGAAAAAGAACAACTAATAAGTCTGTAAGTTGAAATAAGCATCTAAACCTGAAATTCTTATGTTTGGCAATAAATATCGAAAAACCATGTGGCAATTGTTTATTTTGGAGGGAGGAAGGAAATAAACATTTGTTAAGGTTCTACTGCTGCCAGGGAATGAGCTAAGTGCTTTACAAATATGATCTCATTTGGTATTTACAACAACCACAGGAGGCAGGTGCTTTTATTATCCCCATTTTTTGAGTTTGAGAACCTAGTGTGAGAAAAGGCTGGAGTAAGGGAACCAGTGCTCTCAGGGAGTAGATAGCTATAGATGGTTCAGGTAGAACAAGGGTGGGGGTGGTTAGTGAAGGCTTTAAAGTACAGGTGGTAAGGTATCTGAAGGGAAGGAAACCTGGGTTCAAATCCTGAGTCTCACACATTAGCCTGTGACCAGAGGGTATGTAGCCTCTCTGAATTTATCTCTAAAATGCTGGCAACCACCTCCTTATTTTATGTAGGTTAAGTTCTTTATAAACTTTATAATTAAAACTCAGTCCTGAGAATTATAGATTCACTGTTATCCCAAATCAAGGATACATTAGGAGAATGGACTGGGGAGCATAGAAGATGAAAACTGGGCCTGTATCCCAAAGAGATCTTAGAGGAATGAAAGGGAGCCACATGTGCACAAATGTTTGTGGCAGCCCTCTTTGTAGTGGCAAAAACCTGGAAACTGAGTAGATGCCCATCAATTGGAGAATGGCTGAATTGTGGTATGTGAATGTTATGGAATATTATTGTTCTGTAAGAAACGACCAGCAGGATGAATAGAGAGAGGCCTGGAGAGACTTACATGAACTGATGCTGAGTGAAATGAGCAGGACCAGGAGATCATTATATACTTTAACAAGACTATACAATGATCAATTCTGATGGAAGTGATTCTCTTCAACGATGAGATGATTAAATTCTACTTCCAATTGTTCAGTGATGAAGAGAGCCATCTGCACTCAGAGAGAAGACTGTGGGAACTGAGTGTGGACCACAATTCTCACTCTCTGTTGTCCATTTACTTGAATTTTTCTCCCTTATTGATCCGATATTTCTTGAGCAGCAAGATAACAGTATAAATGTGTATATGTATATTATATGTAAATATATATAATTTAACATGTATTTTGACACATTCAACATGTATTGGACTAGCTGTCATTCAGTGGAAGGAGAGGATAATTTGAAACAAAAGGCTTTGCAAAGGTCAGGATTGAAAAATTACCCATTAATGCTGTAAAGTTACCCATGCATATATCCTGTAAATAAAAGGCTATTAAATTTTTTAAAAAAATTACCCATGCATATTTTTTGAAATTATAAAAGGAATACAAAAGAAATAAGTCAACAACAAGCAATAAACATATTGAAATCTTAAACTACACAGACCCCCACTCATCCCCAGGGTTATCCAGTATAACCCTGAAAAGGGTTCAGCTGGAGAAGTAAAAAGGTGTCTCATATCCAAGATACTCTCCAGCCCCTATCAATGTCAACTCCCCCAATTCTAGGTCAGATTAGCTTTTACAAAGGAATAATTACTTCAAAGCAATAATAAAAGAAAATATACAAACACCTCTTCCAAACACCTGGGGATAGGAGGGAAATAATACCCCAACACTACCTCAGTCTGGAAGAAGGGGATTAGATTCACAGTTTAGTTCAGTTCCTATACTGCATTATTCCCATCAAATTCCAAAGACCCCCTGGCTTGTGTCTCAGAGACACTGATTTCTCAGGGCTTCCCTAGATGGGCTGGAGGTAACATCTGGCCTGGAATTCAGGGCTCCAAGGTCAGCGTGGCTCAGTCCTGAGCTTCCACTCCCAGATTTGGGATTTTTCCCCTTACACACAGAGCTGAAAAAGACAAAGAGAAAATAAGCCCGAAATACGTGCTTTTCTTAGTCCCAGAGGGTCAAAGGGGAAGGGCTAAGGTGGCCTTCCAGGGACTGCCCCAAATTATTGCATGATGCCTTTGGTGAGTGAATACTCTCTTTACCTAAGGATGCACTAGAATAGGGAGTAATTAACCCGTGTGCCTCAGTTAAAAAAATGCTGGCGCTTCTGGCAGGCAACCAAAGGAAAGAGGCTCCTCACAGCACATGCATTGAGAATGTCTTCTCCTTTGAGTCTCCCATTGGGTACCCATCATAGGTGATCTGAGAATGACTGGGGGAAAAGTGAGAAAATTTCTCTTTGTTGAAGACCCGGGAAATATGGGTATACAATAATGTCTGTGTCAGGTTCATTTTGGTGAAGAAGCCTTTGCTTTTCTTCTATTTTTAGGAAAGTCTTGTTAGAAAGATTCAATGAGTAAAAGGTAGGGAGGTTGCAACCTATTCAGAAAATGTCATTTTTTAAAAATAAGTGTTTTTTTAAGAATTATGATTGGTGTTTTAATCACTCTCCTAATTAAAATTCTCTTATACTTTGAAATCTGAATATTTGTCTTATATCATCCAGTTCCTATTTTCCCAGTGCTGCCAAATGACTTAGAATCATTAAGCATTATGCTCTCAGAAAAACAAAATATCAGAAAGATGTAGGGGATGTAAAAGCAGGTTGCTGCATATAAGCAGCGACTTGTGTGAAATGCTGTAATGAATGAGGGAGCTTGGGAGGATAAATAAGCCAGGCATGGCTCCAGGGCAGCACTGGTAGCACAAAAGGTCAAAGCATCAGAGGGAGTTCTGCAGCATATTGAATAGATCACATGTGGAGGATTTACCAAGAGCCCATCATGCATCACCTGCCCATCAATAAAAGACTTCTTGAAAATGTATTCCTGGCCTTTTCCTTGATTTTCCCATCCTCCGTAGAGAAGACATCTGATTTCTTTCCATGTTGATTTTACTGGTGGAGGTCCCTCCTTTCATGGATAAAAGATCCCACAACCACTCTCTCATCTCTGAGTTGTTTTACATCAGTCCCCCCTCACCTCTAATATTCCCCATGCAGTGAAGAATCTTTGGGTGATAAGCTTCTCTAAAACTAGCCTGGCTAGTCCTCAGAACACACAATCTATCTGCCAGACCCCAAGATCCTCGAGAGTAGAAAAGCAAGGACCAGTCTTATGCAAAATTTTTATCTCTTCTAATACCTTATAAAAAGGGATATTATTTCAAAAATTAAGATATCTTATAGGTTATGCTCTGTGAGCACCTTTTTAAAGTATTAAGTCATAATAAAGCAAATTAGTTCAGCTGAAATGAAAGACTGGGTCATTACTTGATTAGAAGGAAAAAAAAGTATTAGTTGTAGAAAAGGGGGAAAATACCTAAAGAGGACCCTTTTTTGGAGGGTTTCTTGAACAGGTAATTCTATTAATTTTATTTTTAAAAAATTTAGTAAATATTAGCTAATCAATACAAAAACTATTGTTTTCTAAAAGGCTCAAAACCTTACTTACTAGAGCTGCAAGTATTAGATGGAAGCAGTAAGGGACATCCACTTTTCAACATTCACCTCCTTTAGTCTTTCCCTTTTCTCTCTGAATACTAACCATCAAATCTAGAACCTTAAGATTTCTTTCTTAGGCAAGACCGATCAGCACCAAGCAGCCATCAGCAGAAAAAGCAAAGGCCCTGCCAATAGCCTTCCTCACTCTATAGCTACTAATTAATACAAGGTTGCTTCCTTTTGTTGCTATTACAACTCATTATGGAAAAAGTCTTTTACATCTTTCTATCTTTACATGATTAAATTCCTCAGTAATGGTAGCACATATGTCTATGTATGTGTATTACACACATATGTATACTATGTATATAGTACATATATAGCATTAAGTAAGAGTGAAGTCACCTCAAGGAGAAACTAGGACATGAGGGGAAAAAAATTAGCACTGAGCTAAAAACTGGGGATGCTTATTAAACAAGCAACAATCACTCTTGTCTTCAAGAAGTTTACATAAGGGGAACTGAAAGGGGAAGGAAGTAATAACTAATAAGGTAAAAATAGAAGTAATAGCATACAAAATAGATTTCCATACTAGCCATATTTTTTAAAAGTGAGAAAATTACACTTCAATTTGCCTTCAGAACTCATTAGGTTGTTTTTTGTTTTGTTTTGTTTTTTGTTATCACAAATCCTTTGAATTGGCTTGGATCATTGTATAGATCAGAGTGGCCAAATCTTTGGTTGATCATCATTAACAGCACTGATACTGCTGTGTACTATATCTCCCAGCTTTTCTCACTTCATTTTGCATCAGTTCAAATAGTTCTTGATATATTTTTCTGAAACCACCTCCCCTCATCATTTCTTACAATATTTTATCACCATCATGTACCACAACTTCTTAAGCCATTCCCTATTTGATAAGAATCCCTTGTTGTTCTCATTGGAATATAAACTTACTAGTGACATTAGGGTCATTGGATAAGTAGTTTTAGAACCCTTTAGGCACAGTTCCATATTGTTCGATAGAATGGCTAACCAGTTCAATTTGTTTCTTATCCCTTCCAGCATGTCACTTTTGATGTGTGAGGTGATACCTCAGAATTGTTTTAATATAACATGTATCAAATCCCCTTACAATATTTTGTTACAGGCCCACAAGAACTGTGTGAAGTAATACAAATTTTATTATCCCCATTTTACAGATCAGGAAACAGAGTCACAGACCTGAAGTCATGTTTTCATTGTCTTACAGCTAGACCTGAACCTTCATGTCTAGCACTATCCCTACAACATGTGATCCCTCTAGCTATACATCCAGACCTTGCCAAACCTATTTATCAAAAGTCAGCAAAAACTATAAAACATTATGTGCTTACAGAATAGGAGGTTGTTAAAAGCATTGTGATATACATAGTCAAAAGAGAGCTAAAATTGGCTTCAGAAGCTTTGGAGATCAGCCAGTGGCAGTTATTGTGTCAGAGACAATTGATTTACCCTATTTAAGTATCAATTTCTTTTGTGAAGGATATGTTTTGTCAACTAGACTTATTTCTTGGTTATAAAAAAGTTCACCCACTTCAACCGCAGAATCCCATTCTATAATAACAATAAAAACTGATGTTTTGTGCAAATCTAGAAATTGTATATAAACCTTTTCTCATTTTATTCTCCAAAGAATCCTGTGAATTAAGTACTATAGAGTATTATAGAAAAAACTGAAGTTTAGCCAGATTGTCATTTGCCTTGGATAACAGAACACTAATAAGCATCAGATATAGTTGTAAAAATCAGGTATCTTGTGATTCAAAGTCCATATTTTTCCCACTATTTCACTTGGTCTTTTTAATAACTAAAATTACAGACACATGAAGTATGTTGACTAGAGGGATCTCTCCCTTTTCCCAAAAGGCAAGTATTTTTCCGTGAGTGTAATATTATAAGCCCCTAGACAAAATTCACTTTATTTTCATAATAATTTCTCATGTATTATATCATTTTTATCCATTCACACTATGTAAATGAAATGATTATGCATCTTATTTCTTTAGGATATATATTATCTATGGAGCACAGTACTACCCTGAAGTCAGGTGATTTGCTTTCTGTTTGCCAATAAATAATTAAAATTAAAAGAAGAATTTATAAAGCTCTTTTCTATTTTACAAGTATCTCGTTTTATCCTTACAACAACTCTGGTGGATAAGTGCTATTGTATATGTGTTTTACAGATACTGAAACTGAGCCAGAGGTTAAGTGATTTGCCATGATAACCCATCTGATAAGTGTCTTAAGGTTGGATTTGAACTCAGGTCTGCCCTATTCCAGTGAACCACTAAACTACTCTGAAATTTCCCCTTTTCAAAAAATTATTAAAACTTTGTTATTTTTGAAACATATGTATGGATAACTTTTCAACACTGACCCTTGCAAAATCCTGTTTTATTATTTATGATGTCCAGAAAGGTTTAGTTTTTTTCTCAAAAGTCACAGAAATAGTAAGTGGCAATTAAATACTTGTGCATAAAAAAAGATTTTTTTTCCCCCTTATGATCAAATGATTTAGAGCATTTTTAATATGACTACCATTAGCTTTGATTTCGTCTTCTGAAAACTATCTGTTTATATCCTTTGATGATTTATCAATTGGAGAATGGTCCTTGTTTTTATAAATTTGACTCAATTCTATACACAGCATGTAATTAAAAAATAAAGACTTTTAACAGAACAACTTGTGTAAATTTTTTTTTGTTACTTAATGTCTATGGTACCATCAGCATTCCATGAACTAAGGCTAAGAACTCTATACAAGCAATAGATTGCCAAACAGCAAGAGTTCTACCCAATATCAACAAAGGGTCCCTTGTAATTTCTTTCCTTTGCTGAGGCAATTGGGGTTAAGTGACTTGCCAGGGTCACACAGCTAGGATGGGTTCAAGTGTCTGAGAACAGATTGGAACTCGGGTCCTCCTGACTGGTGCTGGTGCTCTTTATGGCTAAGCACTAGTGGTGGCCACCAGACTGGGTTCCAGACAGGTCTCCCCAACTTTTGATCATCTCTTAAGTTTTCTTAGAATAGGAAAATGTCTTACTTAGGAACTTTTTTTTTTGGTTCTGCAACTCCAAAATTTATTTTGAAGAATTATTTTTAAGTTGTATTAAGGGAAATGTTGGGAAACTTTAACTGGTTGGTTGCTCCTAAAATGCCATCTTGGCCAAAAGGTTTTCTTGAAGGAATAACGGGATTTAAGTACAAACTGGGCCGAAATCACTCCAAAAGAGAAGACAAATTAAGGGGAAACAATCCTAAACTAAACACCAAGCCCTTCCATATAAAGGAGAACAGAAAACGAAATTTTGTATGAAATAGAATCTATTATATGTAATTTGTTTTTACTTTTAGGTTTTCTTTGGGTCTTCCTCTCAGTTTCCCCAGTACATTTTAAAAAAATGCCTCAGAGACTCTTTCTCTGTCAGACAAGTGTATCATTACCCCATCTTTACAGCCATCCATTGGAAAAAATCATCATGACAATTACACAGTCAAGCAAAAAGAATTTTGACATTGGGAGTGACCAAAAATGTCACTTTTAGGAGGTCAATAGAGCACACTTTTTCATTAGTCTTCCAGAATTAATTTTAACAGTAATCCTGGAGATTCTAGAAAACAATCAAGAAGTTTGACACACAGAAAGTGCTTAATAAAGGCTTACTGATTATATCATTATTGATTGTAACACCTTTTGTGTACTGATGGGTTCCTCTGAGTGTACCTCATTGTTGTTATTGTGATTCTTTGTGATCTCAGTTGGGGTAATCTTAACAGATAGAGACCTTTTTTTGCTATTTCCTTCTCTAGCTCATTTTACTGAAGAGGAAATTGAAACAAAATTAAGTGACAGGCCAGAGTCATGGATTTTTAAGTACCTGAGGCCAAAATTGAACCCAGGCCTGGCTTTCTATCCACTACATCACCTAGCTGTCCTTCTTTGGGGTACAAATCCAGTAATCAAATCTCTTGTTCAAAGAGTCTGGAAATTTTAGGTCTCTTTATTTGCATGATTCAAAATTTTCCAAAATTTTACCATTCATACCTTCACTACAATTTGTTAGTATCCCTTTCATCCCACAAATCCTCCAACATCGGCAAACAATGTTTGCCAATGCTAAAGATAAAATTTTTATCTTTTTCAACATCCATGAAGAAAAATTTATTCATTATAATTTTGCATTAATATTAATATTCCACTTTGACAAAAAGAAAGAAAGAAAAATAGAGAAAAATCTAAGAACAAGATCTTCATTCCAAACCTGGTTGAACTGTCAAGCATTTATCTGGTCCAGATGGCACAAAGGATAGTAAAGGACCCTAGGCTTGTAATCTGGAAGATTTGAGTTCAAAATCTGGTACCATGCATTTATTAGCAACAACATCCTGATAAAGAAGAGGCAGAAAAAGTAAGTTATCTATAAAAGAAGGATAATAATAGCACTTGTCTCTCAAGGTTCTTATGAAGATTAAATGAGATATTTATAAAATATTTAATAAAGTGCATAGGCATGTAGCAGGTGGGGTGTGTGTGTGTGTTTAAATAAATTTGCTTTTGCTAACTATTCATGGCCAAGTCTGGATCTAAAGGATTAAACCTACTTAGGTCAGGCGGGGCCTTATTCATTCCCTCTAGAAGAGGGTAAATTCCTGGTGGACAGGGCCAATTGCTAAGCATTTTACAAATATTATCTCATTGTATCCTCAAAACAACCTTGGGAGGTAGCAGCTATTATCCCTGTTTACAGTTGAGGAAATTGAAGTAAACAAGGTTTTAAGTAGCCTATGGAAGGGTCACATAGATTCTTAAGTGTAAGAATTCTTAAATGAATTCACATCATCCTGATTTAAGAGAGCTGGAAGAGGGAGGGAAGGAGAGAGAGAGAGAAGGAAGGAAGGAAGAGAGAAGGAAGGAAAAGCAATACAACATGTTAATTTGTGTTTTCCTAAATCAATATGTAGTCTGCAGAGACTCTTTCTATTTGAGTTTGGACATTAGTACCGTAGAGTTTCCAAAATGTTTTCACAGGAAACTCTGAAGTAGACAGGAGTGATGATATTCCAAAATAAAAACAGGAGGCATTATTTTAACTAGACCAGAATGAAATAATAGAAAACAGTATCTGTGGCTAGAAAAAATATTTACTACCATCTGTACATTTTCATGAAAGAGTATGAAATTTATAAAAAGCAGTCCCTGGGACCAACAGCTGTCTGGCAGATAGACTTAATGTGGCTATTAGAGAAAGCAGTGACATTCCTTTAAGCTCATCTACCACAATTTGTTTACAATGTCAAATTATTGATATCTCCTTTTTATTTCCCATTGTAGTGTAGCTATTAATATTTTGGTATACATGGGAAACTAAATTTACTGACTATTTAACTTAATATGCTTTGTATTTGGGAAAATGTATATTTAATGCGCTGCCTAATTTTCAATAGCACCTTCCTCTTCCCCCCTCCCAGAATCCACCTATTTCCTTAACTCATTGGAGGGAGTGCAAAGCACCTCTCTCTCAATTGACTCTTGATGTATTAAACTCTTTCCAAAAGTTTGAGCCCTTTAAAACTCCTGGCTAATATGAGCTCCCACATTTTCTCAGCAGGGATTTATCAACCAAAATCTTTCCAGTAAGATGGAAGACTAAACTTCCGACCAAGATTGATTTCAGAATTAGGAAGAGTTCCCAGATCCCTGCAACTCCAGTAAAACCCTGAAATTTGCACTAGATTGAATAATGATCCAGAAACCACATTAGAAACCACAGTGATTTCTATCCTAGAATTACACAAAAAGACCGCAAGAAACCTATGGGCAATTGGAGAAGGGAAGGGGGAGAATTCAAACAAAGCAGTCAATAGAACATGTGATCTATGAGGTTCAAGGTCTAGAGGGACCAATAGCAAAAGGCTTCCTAAACAGGTGCTGGAGGCAACAAGCACCTAGCAGCCCTGAGGAATCACATCTGTCTGCAAAGGCCTCTAAGGGTTCTGAAGTCCTTTATGTTCTGTGATGGAGCCCTGAAAATTCAGTGGCTGGAACTGCAAAGATCCAGGTGGGATCCAACTCTGAGAGTTGAGGTGAAAGCTAGAACCATTTAGTGCAATACAATTTCATTACATTGTGGTTAGTAGATAATCTGTTCACCATTTTTGCTTTTCTATTTTCTGGGGTAGGTCAATTTTTTAAAATGTAATTGAGATGTTTCTGCCAAGTAATCAAAAGGGATCTATCATCACATTATTTTTCTCAAGTTCCCCCATTTAGCTACTTTTCTGCTTATCTTTTCATCAGAATTCTTCAAGTGGTTCCTAATAATCCCGTCACTATTTTATTTATGTGTGTGTGTGTATGTATGTGTGTGTGTGTATGTATATATATATATATATATATATATGCCATCTTTCTCCCTCCTGTTTAACTTTTCCTTTAATTATTTACATGCTACAATACTGGCATATTAAAGTATTGATTTGTTACTTCTTATACCTTTAGGCTTAATGTAAATTTTCCCTCTATGTATTTTAACTGTAATTTTATCTGAAATCATTATCACTACTCTTGATTTTTAAAAATATGTTAATTTTTGTGTTTGAAATGTGATTCTTGTAACCAGCAGAATATTTTCTCATCCTTTTGCTCTTGGTTTCCATTTTATGGATGAGTCTGTCCCATTCACATCAAGTTCTGACCATATCCTACATTTCCTTCCTCTCTTTACAAATAAATACCGGAGGACCAGCTAGGTGGTGCAGTGGACAGAGCACCCACCCTGCAGTCTGGAGGACCTGAGTTCAAATCTGGTCTCAGACTCTGAACACTTCCTAGTTGTATGACTCTGGGCAAGTCACTTAACCCCAACTGCCCCAGCAAAAAATAAATAATAAACAAATAAGCAGGTGAGAGATGAGGGAGTTCCTGAAACTTATCCAAAAGAGTTTGCTTTTTCCCAGTTGTAGCTTTTCTCTTCTCCTGACCTCCCTCCTTTATATTAAAAGTATTTCTAAATAGATGTGTGCCTGTCTGTACACTGATGAAATCTTCTTACATCTGATTCAGATCACTCCTCTCCACATCTTTTCATCACTCTTATTGGTGATTTTCCTCTGCTTCTTCCTTTGTTCCTCTCAGTTTAATGTGTGTTCCTCCAATTTATATTTACTTCTAAGGCCAGTTTAAAAAAATCATAAAACTGGTTTCTATTTTTCCCAACAATTTACCAAATAGTGAATTCTTATCCCAAAATTTTAGGTCTTTGTACTTGTCAGTTATCATATTTATTTGCTGCTGTTAATTGTATATCTAATCTCTTCATTTTTCTACCTTTCTACTTCTCAGCCAGTATCTGATAGTTCTGATAATAATTCTGATTATTACTGCTTTATAACATAGTTTAAGATACGGTACAGCTGGGACAGCTAGATGGCACTGAAGAGAAGAAAAAGTCAAGAATGCCCCCCCCCCCCCAAAAAAAAATGAAATTAATGAAAAGGAACAAGTTTAGCTATACCATCTTCTCTCCCTCCCTCTCCCCCCAACCCCCTTTGCTGAGGCAATTGGAATTAAGTGACATGCCCCTGGTCACACATCTAGGCAGTGTTAAGTATCTGAGGCCAAATTTGAACTTGGGTCCTTCTGACCAGGGTTTGTACTCTATCCACTGAACCACCTATCTGCCCCTTAACCAAGGGGCATTTATTGAGCATTTCACTCTCCATATTATCCCTCCCCACTACTGTTCTCTTTATACATCTCCTCTCTCTTTGTAAATCTTTAGGTTATCCATGTAGAATTTATTTTTTGTTCTACTCTTTCGTCCTTAATCCTTAAATTGGCTAATTTTATCCTCTTAAATTTATGGAACATGACTATGGTTTTGCTTCCCCCTACGTTGTTTCACTTTATTTATTTAAAAAAAATTTAACTCTCAATTTAAAACCAATTATTGACCTTTAATATGGTCCCTTTCATTGTAAAAACTAACTACTTTTCCAATTATTTTATTTATGTAAAATGTTTTATATAAATTTTGTAGTTTTAAATCCTCTGTTTATTCATTGGTTAATTCCCAGATACTTAAAAATGGGGAACTGACAAGGCTATAAGATTGAAGGCCACAAAGTTGAAAACATTGTTTTTGAAAGAAATTCAAACTATCAATAATAACCTGACCCACAATAAACTTGAGTCAGTAAATTACAGAAATGACAGATAAGCACCAGACAGAAGCTCATGTCCATCAAATTGGCAAAAATGTTAAGTTTTGGGAAAGTTTTGAAAACAGATGAGAAAAGGTAGAGAACATTTCTCCCACCTCTTCATCTCTTACTTATGGGTCATAGAAAGATAGGCTTGCTGATTAATTCTGGATAGAGGTGTGACTTTGTTTAACCAATGTAAAAGAAATCAATTTGGCCCTACTATGCACTTTGAACCAGCAATATCACTATTAGGTACAAACTACTAAGAAAGCCCAACAGAAAAAGCCACCACATCTACCAAAATATTCAAAAATGTTCCATTGTTTAGGGAAAAGGCCAAATAAATTGTCCTATCTGAACGTAACATAATGTGCCACCAGAAACAACAGCGTTGAAGAATTTAAAGATGCAAAGCAATGAACTCAGAACGAAGTAAAACCTTGTACCAAAAAAGAAAATTTAAAAAAAAATTGGCCCAGGAATAGACTTGGGAAAATGTACCTCACTTTCTCTCTCTTCTCTAATGAAAAGTATAAAATATTGCAAATACCACCGGACCTGGTTATTGGTTGATAGATTTGCCAATTTCTCTTCTTTTTTTAAACAAAATCTACTTCTGTGTCCTGTGGGGGTAAAGGTTGTGTGAAAAGAGAGGCTAAAAAAGCAGGAAATTGTACGTATTTCATTTGGAGAATTTTAGGTAGATGAAGGCAGGCAGAGGTTTAATTGGGGAAGGAGACTGGAGAAAATGAGGAAATTTTGTAAAACAATGTCCAGATTCTAAGCTTCAGATGAAAACAGCAACACAAACAAGGGTAATTAGGATGGATGTAAAGGGGATTAAGTAGGATAAGAAGGACTAAGGAGTAGACTCTTAAGAGGTACACAAGAGGTACCCAGAAGAGCAAGGTAAACAAGGAAAGGTAAATGGAACAATTAGAAGGTTAAGAGAGTGGATTGGTGGATGGGATAAAATGTGAAACAGAGGACTTTGGGGACAGGTTGAAAGAGAAATAAGGTGTAACTGGTTTTGCTGAGACAAAGAAAAGGAGTCTAGGGGGAGTTATCAGGTTTTATAGCCTATTAATTTTTATTTATTTATTTGGCAAGGTGCTTTGAATTAAGAGCTAAACCCTAAAAGTAATTGAAAGAAACAAAACTGATAATCTCAACCATTATGGTACTAAGGAAAAATTATATAGAGATCTGCACTGAGGGTTTGGAGTTTCTGTGTTGTCTTTTTTTTAAATACATGTCAACAAACATTTATTAAGCATCTATGATGTATTAATATTTTTTTTTTTTTTTTTTTTTTTTTTTTTTTGCTGAGGTAGTTGGGGTTACTTGCTCAGGGTCACACAGCTAGGAGGTGTTAAGTGTCTGAGACTAGAACTCAGGTCCTCCAGACTTCAGGACTGTGCTCTACCCGCTGTACCAACCTAGCTGCCCCTTAAATATTTTTTTTTTTTTTAAACAAGCAAAAAGTAGGCTCTCAAGGAGCTCAAAGTCGAATGGGGTGGGTAGGCAACAGTCAGATGACTTATCATTGCATGACACTGTCATGGATTGATCTTCCTCAGCAAAAAGGGAAAGAACTTCTGAATGCCAGTCAATATTCAAGACTGTTAGGGAGAATGAAATGCTACTAAGAGAAGCAGAAAGTAGGCTTCAATAGAAGAAAAGGAGACAGGAGACAAGGGGAGACCTGACCCTTATTAGAGGATAGACTATAAAGAAAAAGGGAAGGAGACTTAGATCCCTCAAAGAAAAAGGTGCTTTTCCTCTAGAGAATGGCAGAGGTGCAGAAATGATCAGGTAAGAGTTGAGTCCGAATAAGGTAGGAGAAAAGTAGTCCACCACTGGTGATTCCTTAAAAAATACTTCCCAAGAGTTTACCCTAACAGAAAATCACTCTCCACTTCTGTCAATTCATGGAAGCACAAGTGCCATTTCCAAAAGAAAATAAGAAAGGAACTTGGATTTCTGGATCACAACTTACAAATGAAAGAGATGTCTACTTAGAGATGAAGCATGCTTTAACACAGACTGGTTAAGGAAAAAACAAACAAATATATCTATGTTTCATGTATATAACCTGTCTTTGTATACACGTGGGCTGAGCCTCCTAATCTTCCTGACTCCAGCTCCAGCACAGTGCCATCTAAGTGCCAAGAAATAAAAAAGGATCTGGATGGACAGATCTTATCCAAAAGAAACAGGATCGTTCCAAAGGGCAGGGATAACACTATGAAGAAAGTTCACTCATGTTAGGAAATCCAAAAATCAGCAGGAAAAGCATGAGAATATTTGGATCTGTGTTTGGCTCTCATCATTTTTATTAATGATTTAGATAAAATTATAGATGCCACGCTTATTATGTTGTGGATGATAAAACTGGAAGGAATAGCTCACAGAAGTGATGATACAGTAAAGAAGAAAAGGATAGAAAAGAGTATTGAGCTAAAGGATAACAATTCCACAATGGGTAAAAGGAAGGCCTTGCACTTGAGTACCCAAAAAACCCAAACAGAAAAAAAAAAAAAAAAAAAAAACAACACATAAATAAAAACTTCACAAGTATAAGATGAGGAAGACTCAATGGGACAAGTTTGTTTGAAAAAAAGATCTGAAGGTTTTAGTGAAATGCAAACCCAGTGTGAGGTCAGCAGTGAGGTGGCAGACCAAAAACTACTGTGATCTTGGGCTCAATGAAGAGGGGCAGAGCTTCTGGAAATGGGAAGGGTATTGTCCCACTGTACTCTCTCCTTATTAGGCCTCATCTGGAGTTTGGTGTTTAAGAACATTCATAAATAGGAGAGGAAAACCAGCACGGTGATTGATTTAAAAGTCAATGACATATTTTGAGGATTTTTAGCCAAGGAGGAAACAAGATTTGAAGACCTGATTGCAAGTTTCAAGTATCAGAAAAGTTATGAGATTGGTGTTAACAGAATTATGATTACTGCAGAATTAAGAAAACAGAGCCAACCCATCTACCCCACACTTCAGATAATGATGAAAATAAGAGCATTAATCATTATTTATACACTTTACAATTATTATCTCATTTGATCCTTACACCAACTCTAGAAGGTGGGTGCTATTATTAACACCCCCATTTTACAGTTGGGAGAACTGATTAAATGACTTAAGACATTTTATGTCTAAGGCTGAAACTGAACTCTGGTCTTCCTGACTCCAGGCTCAGCACTGTATCCCCTAGCTTGCTGCTCTAAAAAACAAGGGATAAGCAATGAATTTGACTGAGATTTCACAAGAAATTCCCTGCTCTTCAATTTACTGCTGAGTTACCTCGGTACTGAGCCGTTAAATGATCGCTCAGGGTCACAGAACCAAAGGTGAGAACATGAGGTGAAGTTCCGTATAATGGGCATGTTTAGGTTCAATAACTGAGCAAAATGAGACACTTTTAAATCGCTCGAATTAAAAGTCCCACTTGGCCACAACACAGACAAATAGCAGATATCACAGTAACTAGGATATCCCAACACTTATCTCAGGTAATAGCCCCTACTCCAAAAGGAATTTTTATGCCTTTAGGAGAACAGGAAGTCAGGGTCACAGGGGCTCTGGAGGCTTAATCAGCAGGGGCAGAGCTTAACCCTTCCCCCACTCCCAGCCACCAGCCTAGTTCAGGGCCTTATCATGGCTAACTAGGAATATTCTGATAGTCTGGACCTCAGCCTCTCGGAGGATTTTCCTCAGGCTAGGATTTTTGATCACCTTTCTTATTCAATAAACCCCACTGGCCCTCTCTTACCTCCTAAAACAAATATAAAATCTTCTCTTTGGCTATAAATATCATGCCCTGGATCCTTCCACTCTTCTTACACTGTTCGTTTCAATATATATTCTAAAATCCAGTTATATTCTTCCTTCCTCATCTTCATCTCTTTTTTACGAGCCTCAACTCAAATTCCACTTTCTTTGAAGGCAAGTTTGACCATTCTTTGGAGTACTTTGCACCATAACTACCATATAAGTGATTAATACGTGCATATTTGTTGATTTAATTAATCTCCAACTGCTGGGGAAGAGGGAGGAAATAGTTGAAAACAGCTTTTTCCTGTTATCTTTCCCTGGTCTCTGTTTCCCAGATGTTTTTCCTTCTACTCTCCCCTTGAGACAAAGTCTATCCTAGAATTCCCCCCCCCCCCTCCTTCTATGACTTTTCTTCTCTTAACATTCTTTCCACAGATTAACTCAATCTCAACCATGGACACTATTTGTAGGGCTAGCTGGGCTACATTGGCCAGGAGGAATTAGATATTTTTTATCATAATATTGAGTATGAGATCAATTTATTGTTTCTTACAAATCTTATTCTCACTAAACTATTACTAGAGAGCAGTATAATTGAATAGCTTCGTTGTTATTTGAAAATCTTCGCTCGGTAGTAGTGATAATTCAGTATTAGTGATGGTGACTCAAAAGTCTTATTCTAAAACATGAGTTTAAAAAGATACTTCATTTGAAAACTTTGCAGGTTTTTGAAAACTAAAAAGCTATTTAAAAAAAATACTTCATAAAGAAAAGTATATTCAAATGAAAGTACATTTTTAAAAATGAAATCAATATATCATTTTTTCAATCCAATCAATCAATTAACACAAGGAATTTGTTGGAAATTCCGCTAAATTTCCAAATTCCCTGATATCAATCTGTCATTCTCTTAAATCTGTTAGATGATATTGCATTTTTATGGTTCTAACAAATGGGTTCAAAATATGACTCTCTTCATTTGGAAAATTTTAAATTGGCAATAAAATTTTGTTTCCAAGTTTAAATTAAATATGACGACTTTTATAGATGATTCATTGAGATAATTTTTAGCAATTTAGAGAGACTCTGATTACATCTCTTCCTTAAAAACCAGTCACTTATTCCTCTTCCATGACTGACAAAGCCTTCATGACAGGTTCAATAGCATCTGTTCTCAATTCAATTCTACCTAAATAACCAATATCATCACTATATAGAAAACATATTGTTGTTAAGTCTTGTACAACTCTTCACGATCCTGGTGACCCTAGCTTACCAATACTGTGTTGGTGCTCTATCCACTAAGTCGCTTATAGCTGCCTTCAATAAGTATGGGGTCACCCAATCCAATGTCTACAATGTGCTAAAGACAGCATTGTCTGAATGCAGATTGAATCATACTGTTTTTCCATTTGTTTTTCCTCTGGGTCAGTGTCTTCTTTTACAATATGATTAATATGGTCATATATTTTGCCTGATTGAACAAATATAACCTATATCAAATTGTTTACTATCTTGGGGAGGGAGAAAGTGAAAAACAGAAAGAACAACTGCAAATCAAAACTTTTAAATAATGAACGTTAATATTGCCTTTACATGTACCTGGAGGGAAATAAAAATATTACTTAAAAGTTTATTTTAATTCCAAATACTCTCTCTTCCTCCAGCCCCTAGCAGTACGATGAGAAGACAAGCAGTATCTCAATTAGGAACTTATAATCTAAAGAAGGTAGCAACACATAAAAAAGGAAGCAGATATCTTGTTCTGTGAAAATAGCAACCACGTAAGGGAACAGATGCAAAGTGGAGAGCTCTTGAGAATTCATTTCTGCCCCTAATAAAGCAAAGCACTGGCAAGGATTTGGTACTCCATCCTCCAGGTCTCCTCCAATAAGGGGGAGAAGAGGAAGATGGAGGTGGAATCCGTCAAGGTTCAAGTTCGCAGCGTCACTGGGAGTTTATAAGTTGATGAGCTATCCTGAGAGGGTCAGCTTGTTGCTCAAGAGTTGAAACCAGGCAGGGAACCACATGCACGATGGAATGAGGTGAGCCCAGTTTCTGCTTCCCACAAAAGTAGGCACTGGGAGGAGGTATCGATCAAGGCAGAAATGATTATCTTGTTCCCCACAGTCCCAGCCAGGCAGGTTTGTCTCTCTCTCTCCTGCATCCAAACCCCTCCACCAGTGACTTCAATGCTATCCCCTCCTGCTTCCTTCAAACGAAAACTTTCCATCTACCTGATGATCAGCTCTTTTTATTACTTTTTGTTTATCTTTGTTAGATTTATGAATCTTTGAATGAGGAACATTCCAGCTACATATGAAAACTGTTTTGCCATTTCTGGGTTTGTTTGAGTTTTTTTTGTTTTTGGTAATTCAGTTGATTTTTTCCACTAAGAACATTAGATGTAGTGCCATGTGTTATACACATAACTCAATGATAACCACAATATAGTTCTAGTAATCAAGGAGACCTGGATTCCAATTCCCTTAGGCACATACCTTTTCCTTTCCCTGTTCCAGACAAGTCTCTAAGACTATACAAGTTATAGGTTATTGCCTTTATGCTAATAAAGAAATCTCCATTTGAACTGAGGTCCTCCTGACTCTAGAGCCAGTGCTCTACCGATTGCACCAACTAGCTACTCCTTAAACATTGTTCTAATTACAAGTCTGAAATCTCACTCCCCACCAAAATACTATTACCTACTTCACGGGGAAATCACTCGGGATTTATGTTACTGTCATTATTACTAAGTGCAGAAAGTTCAATTCTGATCGGGAAGTTAGGAGAAATGTTACAATTTTAGGGCTAAAGGGCTTTGCCTTTTCATGGTTTGAAGGGGCCAAGAGCAGACACTGAATAGACATACCATTAAATCTCTATCAGTACCTTAGAGGCATTCAATAATCGGATTATCAGTCAGAGAAAGTAAGGGGTCACCTCTGTGAGATTCTGCGTAGATCTAGTACAATTTACATAATTTTTATAGGTAAGGAAATTGAGGCCCAGGGGAATAATTGTCTCCGGTGCTGTGATAACAGATTTATAGCTCTTTCTACCATAGGACACCATCTTCCTCCTACTCCATCATCTCTCTGGTGAAGACTGTCCTTCACCTTACTCTGCTGGCGAAACATAACAGAGGCACCAAAGTTCTTCCTGTAATGTGGAAGGACCCAGGGGGCTTGGGCCTAGCCATCCCACTCCACAACAGACTCTTAGGACTTGCCCTACAGCAGAATTCTCCTAAATGTGTGTCCTCACCTAATTCAAATGTGAGTTTCAGGAGAGTAGGGATGGTTTTGATATTCTATTTGTTTTCCCAGTACTTAGCACAGTGCTTAAGCACATAATAAATGCTTTCTCTTTCATTCATTCACTTATTCATTCATTCAATTGTGTCTCCAAGAACTGAGCTTCCAGTTCTAAATGGGGGTATATAGTGAGTTGCAAGAATCCAGTAGGGGTGAATCAACAAAACAAAACAATTCTGAGTAGAGATTCACAAACAAAAATTGGTTAACCATTCTTTTTTGGTTTTTTTTTTTTTTTTTTTTGATAGTACAGAAACTTTTCTTTCTTTCAATTTGCACCCTACGACTGGGGTAAAAATCTAACAGTAAGCAATATTCTTACATAAATTCCGAACCTTTCCAGGAATAATTTGTGCCAATTCGGAACTCAACTAATAACATCTTTGTTGGGATAGATATGAACAGATATCTCGCTACTGTAGATCAGCATGTCTTTCATTAGTAATTAGGTGCAATTTTTCATATCATGACCATTATTCGTTTAGGTGAGAATGGATCATAGACATAGAGGTGGAAGAGACTTTTGGCCATCTTTATTAAGTGATTTGCCCAGGCACATACAGCCACAGTCCTCTGGAATGAGGCTTCTTTTTTTCAGTGTTAAAACACTAAAAATCATCAGCATGGCCCTTTTATTAACATACAAAAAAAACATTCACTTAAATCTAGAGCTACCACTATTAGTAATGGTGCACCACCGAAGTACTCTCAAAAAGTTTAAGAGTAAAAAGAGGGATGCTGCTCCCCCATCCAACTCCAGTATGATTTGACAGAGTACTAGAAATGCTAGCTATAATTAAATGGGGGGAGAGAAGCTACGATCAAGAGAAGGAAAATGTTAGTTTGCTAATAATATGATGGTTTACAAAGAAAATGAAGTCAATAGCTTTGACAAAACAACAAAGTAAATCTACAAAAATCACCAGCATTCACATATATATTTTCATATTCGTCATGCTGCATAAGAAAAATCAATTCAAAGGGGGGAAAAAAACGAAAGAAAAAAACAAGCAACCAAACAACAACAAAAAAGGTGAAAATCCTATGCTGTGGTCCACATTCAGTTTTCCTAGTTCTCTGGATACAGATGTCAGGATCCAAGATAAGTCTTTTGGAACTACCAGTCAACTCCATCGGAGTTGATCACATCATCCTGCTGTTACTGGGTACAATGTTCTGCTCACTCCCCAATAACCTTTTAAAAGGTTCTGTTCCATTTCTTTTTGGCATGGCAGTGAGGAAGGGAATGAGCATTTATACAGTGTGGCTATATAAGTAATATATATATATATGATTATATATAAGTGACTGTGTGTCAGTCACTGATAAGCACTTTACAAATATCTGATTTGATCTTCACAATAACTCTGGAAGGAAGGTGTTATTATAATACCCATTTTACAACAACTGAGAAACTGAGGCAGAAGCTAAGTAACTTGGCTACGATCATGTAGAATGTGTCTGAGGCCATATTTGAACTGAGGTCTTCTTGACAAACCCAGAACTTTATTACAAAACCACCTGGTTTCTGTCTAGATTCTTCTTCTTATCAGGTTTTCTTTCTCTTTCCTGAAGAACAACAAATATAAATATTTTGACCTTACATTTCCCAATAATTGTACAAATCAGTGAATTTCAAGCTGGAGGTGCTGAATGTTATGATGGAAAAAGATGATCTGAAGATTGGATACACTGTTCTTTTTCCAACAAATCTGACATTGGAAAAATTCTATTAAATTAGTAGGACCTTATTTAGGTAAGACCTAAGGTCTTCCCACCAGACCAAGGAAGAATTTTTGAGTTATAAAGATTACTGGATAACTTTCTCCAATTTTTTTTTAAAATCCCTACTGCTAGAGCTTCAAATCTGCTTAAGGTTGGATGGTATTGTTGTTCCAGCTTACAATAAACATCCTGTCATACACAGGTTAACATTAGCACAGTTAAGTGCTTCAGACAATATAGATGTATTTTTTTCAGTTATTCTTAAACCATCTGACCAAAAGCTTTGCATTATATTATGACCATGAAATAGACTTGTTTAAGGGTGACTAAGATTCGAGTAGAGCCATAATGTCATATCTAAATCTAACATCACAAAATTGTTAAAATATAAAGATGAATGAATATCAGAACCTTATAATAATAGCTTGTCATTTAAACACCTAAATTTATGTCAGAGATCCTTAAGTCCAAATAACAATATGAAACATAACAATTGTGTACAGTCTATTAAAACTGCTTTAAAAACTCTACACATGAAGTCTCTATTGTTTCGTTTCTATTTTATCAATAGTAGTTCAACTTTAAAATCTTAAAATCACATTTAATCTTATCTAATGATGTTATCAAATTTGATTATAAAAGGCTTTACGCAATCACAGATGTAAAAAAACCCCCCACTAAATTCTATTGCAAAGTAAGGTTTCTTTTAGTACTAGATTTCTAGTCCAATAATCTTTTCTTTGCGTGTGCAAAATCTTCCAACAGATCTAGCTAGGATACCAGATATCTGAGAAAGTAAACGTTTCTCAAGAGCTGGAGAGGAAATGAATATGATGAAAAATGAAAAGACATCAATACCCATAAAAGGTAAAACAAGTCATTCTCAGAAAAGAGGTCACAGAGTAAGACACAGGATAACCACTAAACGAAAAAGGGAAGATGCATATGAATTTGATGCAAAGTGAAGATAGCAGAACCCAAAAAACCCAACAAACACGATGTCGCCAACAAAGTGAATGGAAAAGTCCCTAAACCTCAAAAGAATGAGCAAGCCTAGCCTCAGAGATGAAATGAGAAATCTACTGAGGGGGGGGAGGAGGAGAAGAAGAGGGTGAAATGACAATTTATGGAACATTATATATACACTGTCAAACCTGGTTAGTTTTGCTGAGCTACCCTTTCTGCCATCCCCTTCTTTTTTTATTTTTTGTTCAGAAATAGCTAAGTTGGGTTTTTAAAAGGGGAAGGCTGCATGAATAGAGAGGAATTCTGGTACAATTTTTCTTTTGCTCTTTGTATCAGATGGCAACACCTACACCAAGATTCTTTTTATTAAAGTGGGTTCTCTTTATACAGCAACTACAGAGTTAGATGACCAAGTTTCTGTGAAAAGTTTCTCACTGCCTTCTACAAGTATTTTAATCAACAATCTAAGGAGAACCCGTGAGCTGTCCTTTCAGTTTTAACTTCTTTGTGCTATTTAGTTTTATTTATAGTGAGAACGTCAATACTAATGTAGTTCCATCCTCTGGTAGTACATCAATTTGTTGGTTTGGGGGCAAAGATCTCACATGAAGACTATCAAAAGTTAAATCAATGTTTACAGATGGGTCTAAAAATTGTGCGACTCTTCCAACACCCTGCCCCCTTCTTTCTGCTGCTCCGCCACTGTCACTGGGGAAGCAGAAGAGATCCGTACAGAACAGAGGGCCATTTTTTATTTGTGTTTCCTGGGTTGCCATGGTCAAAGAATTCGTCACCTAGTGGCCATCCAAGTAGTGATGAGCCTCTCCCTCCCTTAAGCAGTTAGGCTGCTCTGCAGACAACAGTCAGCGTCTGTTGCTAGGACCATGCTCATAGCCTTTATAGTTTAGTAGAAAATGACAGTCTTCCCATGGCTGGCAGAGTCTTCAAGAATCCAGGGTTACCTCCATGCCATAATTAAGCCCTGGATTGGACTTTTGTAGAGATAAATAACCATAAAATACCCAAAAAATGTCAATGTCACTCAAATGGAAAGTAAAAATAAAAACTTCCGTGATTCCTTAAAAGCTTTATCAATTTGATTTTATCTCCACAAGCAACAATATTTTTAAAACAGCAGGAGGTTCCACATGTTTTAAGATGGAAATCAACTAGAAATAAGATTTATTTAGCAAATTCTCTTTCTAGTCTATAATCCTGAAACATTTTATGAAGTAGAGCTGCTTATATAAGGAGATGTAGATAATTAAGTAATAATGCAATAATAATAAATAAATAATAAAATGTAGGTAGTAAGTAATAAATAATAGTAGCGATATCTAGCCAGTATAATACAGTATTTAAACGAACCTCTGTGTGCATTAAAATGCTTCTCTCCAGTTGTGTTCTTATATCTTATCCTGCACCTGACTGTTAAAAATTATTCTATTCTATGGATTAGCAAACACTAGTTGACTGATAACCTGCTGTACCCAAAACGTGCCTTAAGCACTAGTATGCAAGAGACTAAAATAAAAACAAAACCATCATACCTTAAGTATATTACACAGTACTCTTCAGAAGATAAAATGAGAACAAAGGTAAATAAATACCAGGTAATTTGACAAGGGAGTAAAGTAATAACCAGGAAGATCTGGGATGGCAATTGTTATATCCTAAGCACACATGAGATAGTTTGTACAAATGCCTAGGAGAAAGGAGATAAAAGTACGAAATTCAAAAAAATCTAGCATTTGACGTTATCTGGAATATATAGTACATTAAAAGGAATAATGTGAATTAATATTTGAGAGGTGGTCTGTTGATAAAACTTAGATTTAGAAGCTGGCACTTTATTTTGGAAGTAGTACAGAATCTGAGCAAGAGTGATGTAGTAGGATCTCTTCTTTTGGGGTGGGATGAGAGGGGGACATACTAGCAGCAGCATGACCAATGAGCAATGACCAATATTAAGGACCTGAACCAGGATGGTGCTTAAGAATATAAGGGATAGGGAGAAGAACTAATGTTTTATTTCACAGGATTTAGTTTAGTTGTAGGGAGAGTTTTCAAACCCGTATAACTGAGTGAGGAGACAGCGGTTCTTTCCACTTAACTGGGAAATTTGGAGACTTTGGGGGAAAGATGAGTGTGAGATGACAACTGGATAACTAAGAAATATGTTGAGCAGACCATCCATTAGCAATGCAAGATTGAAATCAGGGCAGATATTAGGGCTGGATGTACAATCAGGGTGAGGGGAGAGAAGAGGGGGGGATAATTAAAACCATAAGTGGTACTGATGTCAGTAAGAGGAAGAGTATACAGAAAAAGAGAGAAAGGGCAGGACATCATTTTGGTGGAGAACTTTGATACAGGTGATGAACTATCAAAGGAGCAATCAGGATCAAATGCTGCCCACTGGCAGGCATTTTTAAAGTCCTTTATACTTCAGTCCCTTCCTATTTTTCCAGTCCTCTTATTCTTCCTTCCTTCCTTCCATCTTGGTTTACACTTCACTTGGAGACTTCTTCAAGTTTCCAATCAACCCCATCGTCTGCAGGAGTCCCTCCACAAGTCCCTTCCTGCTACTAGTATCTTTTTTTTTTTTTTTTTTTTTAACTTTGTATGGATATCTTGTATGTACCTAGGTATTTTCATGTTGTCTACCCCATTAGAATGTCAATTCTTTGAGGGCAGGTACTATTTTTTAATCTTTCATTGCATATAAAGCATTTAACAGAGAGCCTGAAAAACAGAAGTGTTTAAACAAATACTTTTTGACTAAGGCAGGAGGACCCAGAGGCAGGTCATGGTTGATGAAAAATGATGGAGTATAATCTTGGAAGACTCAGAATACAAGCCACTCTCAAGTAAAAAAAAGGTCAAAAGCATAATTATTGGTCAATAGATGATCTAGATTACAACCTATGAAATTGCTCCAGTTTGATGTGGAGGGGTTATGATCTGCATTAATGGAGTATGGCAGGGATTGATCCACAACAGATTTCAAGCAGGTGTGAAAATTGAATCATTCAGTGCTTTAAAAAAAAAAAAAAAAATCACACATAATTAAAATAAACTGTAACAAACACATGTATAAATAATGTCCAAAAGTGATTCCAAAATCAGATATGCTCAGCTTGAGAATCCCCGATATTTTAAAGAGAACTTGAGTCTAAATTCTTTAGGAAGATTGTTTAGACCCAAAGCACAACCCCCAGGATTCATTACTACCCATCCAGTCCTATCTTCAGTCCCAATTTTGAAATGAAACAAACTTTAAGTAAGGAACATTTTAATTATCAATTCATTACAAAGAAACATTGGGAAATATTCATGATAAGAACTTTTAAGTGTCTACCCTATTATCCAGATACTTCAGAACACTTTCAAACCTCTTGAAGTCAAGGATTACAATGCTCATGATTTTAAACAGGAATATCATGCAAAGAGACTTAAAAATACTTTATTAAAGAATGGATAAATATTTCAGAATAGCGTGTTCTCTGAACAGACACAACTAGGAATATTTTCTGCCCTAACTTAAGAAAGATGATTATAAAGATATGCATTCACATAGCATTAAAAAAGTACCATGAGCTAAAGTCAAAACTGAATGATCTGACAGTTTTTGAACTTGGATAATGTACAATCTCTTTGGCTGTTTTGTAAATTTATGAGGGTTGACAAGCTAGATTGAGCTTTATGTACCCTTCTAGTTCAAATCCTGAAATGCCAAAAACCCTAAATTAAAGAACCCCCCCCCCAAAAAAAAAAACTTTTGTTATTGGAAAAATTCAAATTCATTTCTGATGGTAAATAGAATAACAGGATAAAGTACCGTTCTGCCTATGGCGAAATATATACCATAAAATGTTCTTCTCATTAACCAAAGGATCTATGCTAATCTGCCACTTGGAGAGAAGGGAGGTAGAGGTGGAGGGAATGGATAGGCAGGGGGATGAGATAAGAAAGAGGGAGACATCAGGCCATGAAATGGAATAGCTCTATTTTCAAAAGCTTCAATGGGTGGATACATGGAAGTTATCAGGAAAGAAAATTAACTCCTAATACAATCACAAACATGTATATCTGGACATATGCCCTTCCAACAAGCTGGCAACTAAAATAAAAGGTAGCAATGGCAGCAGCAACCTTTGGTAGATGAAAGGCGGCCCCTTTAACATTTGCTCCCGGAGTCCAGCAACTCTCAGCAGTTGGCTGGAGACTAAGCTGGACAATCCTGCGGAGCTCCAACAAAGGGACGAAACAAACTCCAGCCCCTGGGGCCCCCCTCCCCGACAACGCGTGAAACAACTTGATAAATGATTGCTCTGTCAGGGGACAAGGAGATGGAGACGTCTGGGAGCACAGGGGGAATGTATCTAATTTAGGAGGCAAGTGGGGGAAGGGGCGATGAGGGAGAAATGGAGACAAACAGGGAAGACCACCTTAGGAAACCTATAAACAGGGAAAACACTCGGAAAGAGCAAAGATCTGCCTGCCCTTTTCCCAATCCCAGGGCGATGGGATAAAGTGAGGAGGAGCAAGGTTTAATCAAACCTAGTTTGTAAAGCAATACTTTTACTAGCAAGTGACTGGACATAATGAGGGGCAAACATTTGAGCTTCCTCCATCAACCCATTCTCTTGCCTCAAGTCCAAGCTTAAAACAACAGTGGTCTCACATTACCTTATTCAATCGGGAAGGCAGGAAATACAAACTCCCCTCCCCACCCCCAGCTCAGCCTATAAGACTTGAATTGAAAGTCACAAAAACAGGAGCCCATATCCTGGCTTAATTCAAGAGAACATTAATTACCCTAAAACAAAAACAAGAGTAGTTCACAGCTGGGGCCCAACACTCCCTCCCCTTCTCCAGTGTGTGAGCCAGCTATTTATACAGCCTCTCTCCTTGCACAGAATTGATATTGGACCCAGAGGACTTCCTCAGTTGGGACTTACAAGACAGCACACTGCTGACAAACTCAGTCCAGCATTGCACAGGCATTTAAAGAACTGTTTCCTAACCTGAGATTTGGGGGGCATGGAGGGGTACCCTCGCTGGAGGCTTGTTTTTAAAGAAAAGTCAATCTACAAAAGTCATGAGAAAGATGGTAGTTTAGATAATAATCATTAGGCCAGTTTCACAAAAGGCAATACAGGTCAGGGGGAGCTGAATAAGTCTACCCTATTAGTTTAGGGTTTTTATTTGTATTTTTTTCTTGGGGGAGAGGGGGTAGCAGGGATGCTTAGGAAGCATAAAAAGAGGCAAACACATTTGATCCCTTCGCATCACTACACCACTCCCCCCTACCCCTTCCAGCCACCATTACTCTGGTAATGGTCCTTTATCCCTCCCACCCAGGCCACAGCAACAGCCTCACGATTGGTTCTAGCAGAGAAGTCTCTCATCTCCCTAGCCCCTGCTCTACATGGCTGCCAAGTTTCTATTACTGAAGGGAAGCAATCCCAAGTCAACCAAGAAGCTTCAGTGTCTCTCTATGGCTTTGACAATAAAATGTAAATCCTGTTTATCATTTAATGACCTTCCCAACCCAATACCAACCCATTTTTCCAGACTTTAGAATCTACATTTCCCCCCCTGCATGCTCAGGTTCAGGTTAAAAAAGCCTACAGGGTCCCCAAAACACAATAGGACAGGGTACCTTTCACCTCCCTGGCTGAATCCAAACACTGCTTCCTACATGAGGCTAAGGACTGTGGGATCACAGGGGATCCTACAGCTTTAGAGGAGGAAGTCTGAAACCTTAAAGGTTACCTAATCCAGCTCCCTCATCTTACAGTTGAAGAAACTGAGACCCAGAGAGGTTAATTATCTTGCCCAAAGTCTCCCAGGTATTAAGAGGTAGAGCACTCCAAATCTAGTGCTCTTTCCAGGTAAACAGTATTGCATGATATTGCATGTAATATGTTACATCTCTAAGGGAAAATGACCCTGATTTTGTCTCACTTGCCAGACTACTAGTTACTGTAACCTCTGAGGAACACCTCTGGTTCTACCGACCGACAAAACCTGTCTAATCAGGCTTCTTGGGGCTTCCGTTACCAGGTGCAAACCAACTTTCTTCCCAATTCACATTGGGGCATTTTCAGAGAAGTGACCTTCAGAATCTCCTAGCTTCATATTGATAGCATCAAAACACCCTTCTGTGTTAAATGATAAACACATATTTCCACAAAACAAGGGGTTCTCTCAATTACCCCCAATTGTTAGTGTCCCCAAGGGAAATTAAAATAACTGAGCACACATTTCATACTTAACTTACCTATATATATGAGAGAACTAACTATATTTATGTTTCTGTACCCCCAGTGCTTAGCACACTCCTAAACATGTAAGTCTTAATAACTACTTACGGAATTAAAAGAGCGAGTCAAGTACTACTAAAGTCAGGCTAGAAATACATTTCATGACAGAGATAAGAAATGGAGTAGTATAGTATAGTAAATATAATCAGCTTTTCTCTCCATCCCCCCCAATCCAACCCTCCTCAATTCTTCCAAATTTTAAAAACACGCCAGACCAAATCTTTACGGGAAAATATAAGGGGGAATAAAATCATAGTTGCTTATTTTTCCAGCCCATCTTAACATAGAGAAACAGATACTGGGGGTGGTGAGCTCTGGTCAGGAGAATATATATATACACACACACACACACACACACACACACACATATATATACACACACACACACACACATATATATGTGTATATATATATATATATATATACACACACACACACACACACACACACACACACTCTTAAAATCATCCCCATGCAAGGAAAATTTGTTTACAGAGCAAAATAACAACACACACAACCACAAGAACTTCTGGACTTCGTGCAGAGCAAGGGAAGGGTACCAACCGGAGGCTTTGTTCCCTTTTACAAGTTCCAGATCACAAATCCAAAGAGAAAGCAAGTTCAGAAGCAGGCACATGGCTTGGGCGTAGGAGCAGAGCAGGGCCTCAGTGCCGGCCTCTACGGCAGGAATCCCACACCAAAAGGAGCCTGGAGTTCTGGCATTCTGGACCAGTACAGCTTCCCAGCTGGGTGACAGTGATCGGGTCCAGCAGCAGTCTAGTCAAACACAGGTAGGGAACTAGCAGAGGTCAGACCAGGGGTACAGTGGAGCAAACAACTTTGGGAACACTGAAATCATCCTAATCTGTCCCTGAGACCCTGGAATAACAAAACACTCAATGCTTTCAGTGGTCAGCAGTAAGAGGACTAGTCCTGAAGTTCTTTCCAGAAATGTGCAGAATCTGCATCTGCAGTAACATCAAATCTGAAGTCAGGAAGCAGACTGGAGGAATGGGCCAAAAAGAAGAGAATCCAGTCATAAAAGGTTTCTATGGTGAGAGATCTGTTAAGGAACAAACCTTGTGTTCTCACTGAGCTTATTTGCAATCTATGTTTTTCTTCTATGTTTGTGTCTTGAGTTTCTATGTCACCACTATAGAATTATAGCCAGGTTCTTCCCACCTACTTCTTTTTTGGTCCTACTTTTATCCTATTTCTGCACTTTATGTTAGTTTGGGCTCTGCTCATATGATTGGGGAAAGCCTGAGCTTCTCTCTTTGTATGTCATTTGCTGATTTTCAATTTTTGGTGCTTCCAAGATGGTGTGATCTGAGGAAATCTTAGTGGTGATTTCCCGCCCTGATTATTCCACTGTAGGATTATGTGCTGGGTTAAAGGTTAGGTCTGAGTTTGTAGTCGTCTCAGATCCATAA
Source organism: Sarcophilus harrisii (assembly GCF_902635505.1). NCBI lineage: Eukaryota > Metazoa > Chordata > Mammalia > Dasyuromorphia > Dasyuridae > Sarcophilus > Sarcophilus harrisii. Next base: position 63,904,227 of record NC_045430.1, on the reverse strand, counting down.
ATCTAAGCTTTTGGAACTTCTTTCTTGTACAATACAATTGCAACTGTTCCTCTCTGCCCTGGAACTGTGACTTGGAAGCCGATAATGGGTGACAGAGCTAGCAGGTGGAACCCATTTCTATTCCCAGTGCTATTTCAGAGGTCTCTTGGATCTTTCTCTGCTTGGTGCTTCCACAGCCTTAGCCCCCTTAGTGTTTCTGGGTATGATAATGCTCCTCTCAGTTATGATGATGCTATTGCTATCCAGCTGCCCCTATGCCGCCCTTCTGGCCAGCCCTCACTCCAACATCCACACACCTCTATGTCTACCTTCCTAAGTGGCTCTGGGATGGAAAAACAACTCACTTTCTTGGCGTTCCTCATCAGAATTCAATCAGAGTATTTTCTAGGATAGTGTGGTGGGAGTATATTGGTTAAACTGGATAGAAATACTCACTCTAAGTCCATTATCTTGACTCCACCTCTGGTTTGGTATTATTTTAATGATCTTAAGAATGACAAGAGGGGGGAAGAGTAATACCCGAGGCAGGATGGAAAAGTAAAGTGAGATATCTTATATAGATATATCTTATATAATTCAGAAGCACAAATACATTATAAATCTATATAAATAAGAAAAAACTACAGTGGTGTAGCTAACACTTGAAGCACCTCTTCATCTGAACTAGTCAAAGAAAGAAAGAATACATACACATACAACACACAGATAGTTTGATATGGAAATGCATTTCATTCATCAGGGAAATAGAAGTGAAAGGGAGAAGAAAGATGGGGAAATCAAAGCAGAGTTAATGTTAAGGGATGAAGTTAATCCTAATAAAAATAAACTAAATAAGGTTGTACAAAAATAACTAGCTATTTTAGAACTTTCCATGATTATTATATAGTGCATGACAATGGTTGTATAAATTATGCTATAAAATGTGACAGAATACTATTATGATGTTAAAAAAAAAAAAAGGAAATTATTTCAGAGAAACCTGAGAAGACTTGTAGGTTCTGATATAGAGTAAAGTGAACAGAACCAGGAAAATATTTTTATTCAAGGATAACATCCTTTAAAAACAAAAAATATTTATTTGTTTCTTTTAAAGACAATAGAGCTGAAAGTCTCAGCAATCCAATCAAATCACTAATGCATAACTACATTTTATCTCTTGTGGATTACCTGTATTTGTATTGTGTGTGTGTGTGTATAGCTCCACATATTTTATTCCGTATTTTGAGTCTTTTCCCTATCAATCTGGTAATGGATTAGTGTATTTCATGATAAGTCCTTTGGAATTATGGTTGATCATTAGGATGATTCACGGTTCTAAACCTTTCAAAGATGTTACTCTTGAACAAAACTATTCTCCTGGTTCTGTTCACTTCACTTTCTATCAGATCATACAAGTCTTCCCTGATAGATTTATCTATTATTCAGAATACCAGGACAAGAAAAATTTTAAGCCACTCAAAAATATTTAGGGGGAAAAAGCTACTAATGATTCATATCTGAAGTTATAATTGTGATGATTCGAATAACTAAAACAACAAAACCAAGAAACTCAAATTTTGAGAATTTGGTTTTGAAGAGTTACAATGAAAGGAATAAGGGTATTCTATGAAAGCAATCCAGACTCAATAATTATGATAGTTTTTTTTTTTTTAAATTTAATAGCCTTTTATTTACAGGTTATATGCATGGGTAACTTTACAGCGTTAACAATTGCCAAACCTCTTGTTCCAATTTTTCACCTCTTACCCCCCCACCCCTCCCCTAGATGGCAGGATGACCAGTAGATGTTAAATACATTAAAATAATTATGATAGTTTTGAATGGTTCCTTCATTTGGGAAATTGACCTGCAAACTCATATGTAAGAAAACAAAATAATGCAAAAACAACCAAACCAGCTGACTTATGAGGTTAAGTCTACTAGCAGTTCTCTTTTTTGGTGTCAGGATCATCTCTTTTAAATTTTTTAAAAATTTACAGAAAACTCCAAAGAGTTTTTTGTTCATATGGATTATATCAACTGATATTTACCATATTAAAATATTTCAATATTATAAATAAACCAAATAAGGATGTTCAAAAATAACTGTATTAAAATGATGCATAATAATTATATTTGGGGTACACCATATTAGATTTCCCCAAATTTCCATCCAATCGGTTAAAAACGTTCTTCCTATATGCCCAAAGGGCTGTCAAACTGACGCAGCAGCTTTTCTATTGGGCCTATATTCCAAAGAGATCTTAAAGGAAGGAAAGGGACCCTTTCCTTTGTGACAGCCCTTTTTGTAGTGGCAAGAAACTGGAAGCTGAGTGGATGCCCATCAGTTGGGTAATGGCTGAAAAAGTTGTGGTATATGAATGTTATGGAGTATTATTATTCTGTAAGAAACGACCAGCAGGATGATTTCAGAGAGGTCTGGAGAAACTTATAGGAACTGATGCTGAGAGTGAAGTGAGCAGAACGGGCAGATCATTATAGATGGCAACAAGATTATGTGATGATAAATTCTGATGGAGGTGGTGCTTTTCAATAATGAGATGATTCAAGCTAATTCCAATGGTCTTATAATGGAGAGGGCCATCTGCATCCAGAGAGAGGACTGTGGGAACTGAGTGTGGATCACAAGGTAGTGCACTCTTTTTGTTGTTGTTATTTGCTTGCTTTTTTCCTCATCCCCCACCCCTTTTTAATCTGATTTTTCTTGTGCAGCGTGATAAAGGTAGAAATATATACATCAAAGAATTGTACATGTTTAACATACTACGTTACTTGCTGTGTAGGGGAAGGGATGGAAGAAAGAAAGGAGAAAAGAATTGAACACAATGTTTTGCAAGGGTGACTGTTGAAAACTTATTTTGAAAATAAAAGGCTATTAAAAAAAAAAAAGTTATCCTTCCTTTTGAAGAATGCCTTGTAATGGAAGCTCCCACCCATGGTTTAAAAAAAAAAAAAAAAAAAAAAAAGACCTCCTTTTCTCTTTAAAGCAGGCTACTTGCTTAGTTTTTCTCCTTTGCACTTCTAAATCTGTATAACGAGTAATTATTACTTTGCCAGCACATTGAGCCAGACTGCAGGAACTGTTTGTTATTTTGTCTTTATGACTTGAGGGTTTTTTACAATTGGGGTTACTGGTAACAGGTGTGTAGAAGTCTGGATTTGTGCTTTTGGTATGAAATGACAGAAATTCCTTCAAGTAGTCAACTGGAAAAGGCAACCTACATACTGCCAATTTATCTGTACTGTATAATAAAGACTGCCTGGGTCACTGTAGAGTTTGTTAATTTATTCAAGGTCATAAAGAGTCACAAATATAATACACATCAGTGTCATTGAATCCAAACAACTGGAAGGTAAAACTGAGTTTTAAACTTGGGAGCCAAGCAGAATCATTTGAAATCCTGACACAGATATTAGTAGCTGTGACCCTGAGCAAGTAACTTGGTTTTTGTGTCTATCATTTCTTTCAGAGAGTGGATGACACTTTGCCAAATGTTTTCTGGTCACTGCATTGATCGAAATTTATTAAACTTCCAAGAGTGTTTTTCTTTACAATATGGTTACCATGGTGAAAATCATTACAATGTAGATTGTTCTCCTGGTGCTGCTCAATTAATTCTTCATCGATTTATGATATTCTGAACCTTTCTGTACCTCAGTTTCCTCATCTGTAAATTTGAGTGGATAAGAGAATGGATTAGACTTAATGACCTTTAAGATCCCTTTCCTGTTCTACATTTGTGTCCTTGTGATTCAGAATGCTTTCCAAGACTAGTCCTCTACTCATTATACTGGGCTATTCTTCTTGATACTTAGTATTAATTAAACTGAATAAAGGTTTGCTGTCTCTCCCTAACAAAAGTGACATTAGCTACTTAAAAGGAGAAACGGAGCAAATAACACTCAGTGATGAAATGAGAAACTGTCAAATGTTTTTGTAAAAATCCTGTTATGATTGAACTCGAACTGTCTTCATTTACTTTTTAAAATATATGAGAATTTTAAGAAAATAAAGCCAATTCTAGTAACCACTGGGGCAAACAGAATAATAAACAATCAAACAATCCAACACATAGTCCTTGATGTTTACCATATACACAATCCAGGGTCAAATGGCAAACAAAGAAATTTGAATGTACCTGAAGTTTTTACCTGTATACAGGTGAACTGACTTAACAATCAAACAAATCAAAAGCATTCTCTTAAACAGGTTATTCAACATGATCCATGTTCTCATAGTTCCATCTCCCTGCCTCCCCAACCCCCCAAAAAAACAACTGGGCAGAATTAAGTAGAAGCAGTAGTACCAGGGGTCCTCAAACTTTTTAAATAGGGGGCCAGTTCACTGTCCCTCAGACTGTTGGAGGGCCGGACTATAGTAACAACAAAAACTTTGTTTTGTGGGCCTTTAAATAAAGAAACTTCATAGCCCTGGGTGAGGGGGATAATTGTTCTCAGCTGCTGCATCTGGCCCACGGGCCACGGGCCACAGTTTGAGGACTAAGGCAGTAGACTCTTATACTTTAAATGAGTCACAAAAAGGAATAATAGCTAATACTGATGATAATAATTATGATAGCTACCATTTATACAGTGCTTTAAAGTTTGCAAAGCATTTTACAACTGTTATTTAATTTGATTATCTCAGCAAAACCCTGGGAAGTAAGCACTATTTATTATTAGGCCGATTTTAACAGAAGAGGAAACTAAGAATGAGCGATTTCACATGGGTCACACAGCTAGCAAGTGTCTGAGGATGGATTTGAACTTAAAAGTATTCCTGACTCCACATCCATTGTACAACCTAATTACTGCCTACATTCAGAATTAATCCTTGACATCAATCAAGTGGGTATTGACTATGAAAAATTATATTTAGGGTTTTTTTTTTTTTTTTTGGAGGGAGGGGAGGTAGCACAGGAAGGGACTTGGGGAGAGTGGCAATAGCAATCACAATAAAGGCAAAAAAGTTCCTTGTAGTATTTATTTAAATCAAACGAACAGAACAAAGGAGTTAAGAAGACACAGACAAACAGTACAGCTTTGAAATAAATGTGGAATTTATTATGTAATTTTGAGGAAAAAATGGCAGCACTATGTAGTAAAGATCTGAAGCTTTATATAATCCTCCTTTTTTCTGTTCTTTGTATGTGAAAGTAATATATCTGTCCAGGTTTGTCAAATTAAGAAAGACAAACATAAGTTATTTTTAAAAACTGATCTCCTACTCCAAGTGTAGATGTTTCACAAACAAGTACAAGACACATATACCAAGAACCATAATACAAACCGAAATAATCTATGTAAAAAATACAAGTTAATGAATTTTTTTTTTTGGGACATTTCAATAGTACATCCCCCCCAATACATTTTAAGATAGTTTACAAAGATTAGTTTACATCTAAAGATAGGAAATACATTCCTGTTTTTAAGAATTTGTGCTCCAAATTTTCCCCCTCCCTCATCTTCTCCCTCTTCAAGACAGCAAGTGATCTGATAGCCATTATTTCCATATTTGTCATGTGCAAGAAATCAGACCAAAAGGGGAAAAAAAATCACAAAAAAGAAAAGAAGCAAACAAGAACAACAACAAATAAGATGAAGATACTATGCTTTGATTCACATTTAATCTCCATATTTCTTTCTCTATTTGTGGATGGTTCTTTCCATCCCAAGTTCATCAGAAATGCCTTGAATCACTGCATTATTGAGAAGAGCCAAGTCTCACAGGTGATCATCACATAATCTTGCTGTTAAAATGTTTTCCTGGTTCTGCTCACTTCACTCAGCATCAATTCATGTAAGTCTTTCCAGGTTGTTCTGAAATCAGCCTGCTCATCATTCCGTATAAAACAGTAATATTCCATTACATTCACAAGCCATAACTAATTCAATCATTCCCCAAATGATGGGCATCCATTCAATTTCCAGTAGTTAAGTAATTTTATAAGGATTCTCTTCTAAATTGGTATCATAAAATCATTTTCCCTTTGTCCCAAAATTGCTTTCTGCAAGGATTGGTTGGCTTTGAAATTCTCAAAATATCATTTTTCTTCAAGTCCAATCTAAGTTGGTCAAAGTATTTGTTTTGAGCATATCAATAAATCACATGATTTAATTACAATTAAAATAATGTAATTTTAACTACATTAAAAGTTTTAATGTAGTTTTAATCTACACTGAATTGAGGAGTTTGTAATGTGCATTCTTCGAGTCATAGATCATTTAATTAGGATTTGGAATAGGGATCAGGACTCAAGTTCCAATGTAACTGATGTACAGTCTTTGGTAACTGCCTAACAAATTCAAGAGGTTAAATGATTTGTGTCAGTATGTGTCAGGGGCAATTTGAACCAGGGTCTTTCAAATACCAAAGCCAGTTCTTTACCCACTAGTCATACTACCTTGAAATATTAATGTATTAAAACCATTTTTGATTTGCCCTAGAATTTTTAATATTTTCTGAATCTTGACAGACACCAGATCATAGAGAACAGGAAGAGACCTTGATGATATTATATCATTATATAGAACCTTCTTATTTGACAGATAGAGAAACTGAAACATATAAAGTTTGCCCAAGGTTTTAATGAAAATTTGGCAAAATTAGGATTCAAATCCAAGTCATGTGACTTCCTTATTTTCATTTTTCCCCCTATATTTTCTAATCTACAATTATATTATCATCCTTGGTAACTAACTAAGGTGCCTAACAAACCTTCCTCACTTAAATTTAGTTCTCAGAAATATGATACATAGAACAAGAGCAAAGAATTCAACCAAAGACCATTGCTAGGAGTTCCTAGTCTCTAGTCTTCAAGGCAAAGTCAAGTTAGAATGCAAGAAAACTAAATAGCTAAAATGTCAAAAAACCCTTTTTAAGGAGAGCACAGCTATCTCTGTCTTAAAATAATGGCTTTTCCCACATTTGGTCAGCAAGTTGTACTTGTTTGAATAGCCAAATCTGTAGGCAAACATCACAGAAATTAAAATCTGCTTTACTTACTCTTACTACTTAATAGTGCTAAAAGAGATCTGTCCAAAGGGCTAATATTCTGCTAAAAGAATTAATTTGTCTGGGAGACATATAACAAATTAGGGTTAAAACCAGCTTTCAATTTCTACATCAACTGAACTGGCCAAATGTTAAGTTCAATGACATTAGGCTGATTTTGCCATTTGAAGAATGTTACCACCCAAGCATGTATATGAGCACTAGCCTCAGGTCATTCAAGCATGGATTTGAAAGAAGTCAAAAATATATGAAGGCTAAAAAGCATGTTTTATCATCCGTTGAAAGAAGCACAACAGGAAATCAGAGAAATTGAAGGGAACAGTTCTTGGGACCTGGGCTGATAAGCACTAACACAATGAATATGTTGGTCCAAATTAGAGGCCTTTTGAAATTTCATCAGTACAAATGCTCCCTTCATTAGTACAGGTCATAGTTCTTCTATGCCTTCTCATGCAACTCTTGTTCATGTCCTTACATAAGTGTCAGCAAATGTTCAACTTATTGCTTATATTAAATACCAATGGAACCCATGGAGTCGCAACCACATTATGCTAAGGCAGAATAGGATAATACTCATGAAAATTAACCCAAATTCCCATAAAATCTGGAAGCAGCAAGGCTTAAAGCATTTTGGAAAATGGATATTTCTTTCCCATCTCCAAATGTAAAAGAAATGCTTCGTATTCTGATAACCATGCCATACAGATAAAGCTAAAGAGAAACATGAGACTGGATTGATGAGGAAGAGAATTAACTAAATTGTTTATAACCTCTTTTTTTAGGGATTTAATTAGTGGAATTGCCTCGAAATAGATTACTAACAACAAAACCAAGATACACAAAAAATATTCATGGCATCCCAAAATAACAACTGGGGAATAGCTGAATAAACTGGTATGTGAATGAAATTGAATATTACTATTCTTTAAGGAATGATGAATATGAAGAATACAAGGAAATCCAGGAAGATAGGAGATATAAAAAAATAGAACCAATAGATTAATATGTTATACTTTTAACTTTTAATATAAAGTCAACTGGGAAAGGCACTAAAATTCTAATCAAACATGACCAGACAATGAAAATTAATGGGCACATTGATCTATCAACAATAAGGAACAATAAAAGTATTATTTAATAATTGATTACTTAATCCATGACATCCAGTCACAATCAGCTATTTTAGGGAATATACTTTATGATGTGTTTAAGAGATTGGTTGGAAAGATGTTACATGAAAATAAAATTTTAATCATTTTTTACAAATTAGCTACATTCATGGTGGAATGATGGTAGAAATTCATGGTTTTAAAAAGAGTTTTCATTCGAAGAAGAGCTGAACATGACAATAATGTATCTCTCTTGAATACAAAAGTCAGCCAGTTTGCCTTTTGTGCCAATCTTCAATTGGGAACATAATGTTCTCACGTCAACAGCTACAACCTTTATGTTTTGGATGTTCTGCTGATTGACTTTACTAAAACATTTGATTTTGTCAACCACATTAACCGATTGTAAAATCCTTCTCAAGATGTGAAAGATGTCAAGTGCTTTGCTTGACAGCATTATGTACTCATGGAGCAACTATTAATCACTTTTCAAAGCTGTGTATTATAATAATTACTACTATCTGACTTTCACCAGGTAAGATTAGGGTTTAATAACACAAACAATAGGACAATTAATCAAGACTCTCTGTGTCAATGATGATGATAGAAAAACAGAATGATATATCATTGCAGTACCCCTGTCACAAAAAAGTGGATTATGATATTTTCCAAGTAACAGGTACTGAGGAGCTCAATAGTTGACCCTTAGAAGTCAAATAATTCTGAATGTTATCCTTGAAAAACAGAATTAGATTGTAAAAATCAGGGTTACTATAAGAATGAACACAGATAAATTCAATAGTATCTCAGATTCCAATCTCTCTTCTCTCCAACTTGCTCTTTTTTTTTTTTAAATAAGTTTTTATTTACAAGTTATATGCATGGGTAATTTTATAGCATTGACAATTGCCAAACCTTATGTTCCAATTTTTCCCCTCCTTCCCCCCACCCCCTCACTAGCAGGATGACCAATACATGTTAAATATGTTAAAGTATAAATTAAATACACTATAAGTATACATGTCCAAACAGTTATTTTGCTGTACAAAAAGAATCAGACTCCGAAATAGCATACTATTAGCCCGTGAAGGAAATAAAAAATGCAAGTAGACCAAAAAATAGAGGGATTGGAAATTCTATGTAGTGGTTCATAGTCATCTCCCAAAGTTCTTTCGCTGGGTGTAGCTGGTTCAGTTCATTACTGCTCTATTGGAACTGATTTGGTTCATCTCATTGCTGAGGATGGCCAGGTCCATCAGAATTGATCATCATATAGTATTGTTGTTGAAGTATATAATGATCTCATGGTCCTGCTCATTTTACTCAGCATCAGTTCGTGTAAGTCTCTCCAGGCCTTTCTGAAATCATCCTGTTGGTCATTTCTTACCAAACAATAATATTCCATAACATTCATATGCCACAATTTATTCAGCCATTCTCCAGTTGAGGGGCATCCACTCAGTTTCCAGTTTCTGGCCACTACAAAAAGGGCTGCCACAAACATTCATGCACATACAGGTCCCTTTCCCTTCTTTAAGATTTCTTTGGGATATAAGCCCAGTAATATCACTACTGGATCAAAGGATGTGCACAATCTGATAACTTTTTGAGTCTCCACCAACTCACTCTTCATAGAGATATCAAAATTATTTTTATAATTCTGACCAAATCACTCCTTGTTCAAAAACCCTCTGGCATCTATCACCTGGAGGATAATTAATACACCCATGAGCAGGGTCCTCCCATGATCTGGCTCCCATTTACTGTTCAAATCTTATTTCACAGCAATTCCCTTCATGCAAGTTGGTTTCAAATAGCGTAGTTTATCATTTTTCCCACCTAGAATGTCTAGAGTGAAGTTCCTTATCTCTATATTTCAGTATTCATCATCTTCCCTTTGAGGTTTAACTCAAATATATTAAGAAAATCTTAACTCTAAATCAAATTCAAGATACTAGCTATGTGATTCTGGGCAAGTCATTTAATCTCTGCTACATTTTCTCCATTTGTAAAGTAGATGTAATAGAACTACCTCTTATAGGGTTGCTGTGAGGTTAAAATGAACTAATAATTGCAAAGTGCTTTGGAAATCATAAAGAGCTATATGCCAATGTCACTTGTTAAAGTATATATGGTCAATAAAACAAATTCCAAGAGTAAAGAATTTTTAGTTTTATCTCTGTATCTTCCTACACTTACTACAGTCACCACTTGTCTATCTTCTGAAATATAGTGTCTCCTTCCCCATTAAATATTAGTGCCCAGGGGACTTTCTAGGACTGTCAGTAAGAAAAATACCGGGCACTTAAATGGTTGATTTGAAATTTATATAAAAGCTAATATAATACAGTGCTCACAGGATTCCTTTTTTTTTTTTTTTTTTTTTTTTTTTAAGCTGTGAATGACTGCTATGAATTATGTGTTCTAAGGATAAACTTTTGGAGACTAAGAAAAACTGAATTACAAAATTCACAACGAATCAAAGCTTGGTACATGATGACATATAAAATTTATTGTTGGTCATTTACTGGAAATTTAAGCCAACTGCATAATAGTGATTAATATTGCTTTAAAATACCAAAATCAAACTTTTTGAAGTCTGTTTGGAATAGGTAAAATAAAAATTTAAAAAAAAAAAAAAAAAAAAAAGGAAATAAGCTGCAAAGGAAATCATCTTAAGGCCCCATGAAAACCCAAAACAGGAGAAAGCATGTCTCATTTCTCCAAGTCTTTACATTCATATTTTGGAACTCAGATGGTCAAAAAACAAACAAACAAACAAACAAACAAATAAACAAAAAAAAAAGTTGATTTCAGACTAAATGGGGGGCAGTGGGACTTGAGGTGAGGGCAATTTTCAATCATTTATGATTCAATAACTTTAAAAAAGGGACCCAAGCCTCTTTCGTAGAAGAAAGATAAGGGGAAAAGACACAGCAATGAATTTAGAGGAAACACCTTTCCTTTTTTTTTTTTTTTTTTTTTTTTTTTTAGTACTGAGCTATATGAGTCCCCCTCTCCCATTCTGCCAGATATTCCATTAATTGAAAAATTTTTTTAGGCTAATAACCAAGTGCTTCTGTTTCAAGCAGACCAACATTTGCACATTATTGGAATTCTTTTATTCCGATTATATTTTATGTTGCTGAATTTTGGCTGGAAAATTAGATTTGGGCCAATCTAGAGTATGGAAGCAGAAAATTAAGGATGAATGAAGAAAACAGATTGGAAAGATGGTATAGAAAGAGAACTTCAGTGACTTTAGATTGTGCTTACTTTTCAGATCTATAATCTATATCCTATTTATCTACATCTATATAATCTCACCTATACTTATATTATCAATATGAAGGAATTTGATTAAGTGTTCATTTTCTATGCAAGAGATAAAAAATAATTAGAAATGCATCTTTCTTCAATCGTCACAATCAGAAGTAATTCATTCCAGAACATGTAACAATCTGTTTATCTAAAGATCATTGTCTGAAAATAATCATGATCAAAGCAGGTTCTCTTTTGATGGCTCTAAGTAATACCCACAGAAAGGCTTTAAAACAGAAAAAGATTGCCTGCCTCTAACCTCTCTTTCTATAAGTCTAATCAGACTTTTTTATATAAGTTCTCAGCCAGAAACAATAAATGTATATGTAGGTATATTTTTGTGTGTATGTGTGGGGATATACAAAGTTTTCTAATTCCATAGCCTAAAAAGTATGTTAGAAGAATAGCAAAATGATGAGATTCCTTTAATAAGAAATACATGGAAGTAACAGGATCACACACACAAAAATCCTGATAATATTATAATAAGAATTTTGCCCAATATAATGCTGTAAAAATCAGAATGGAAACAGGTAATTCGGGAAAAATTCTGTGCCAAGTTTCTTTGATAAAGATCTGTACACAACATAATTACCTGATACACAGTGACAAAACTGTAAGTTAAGACCCATACCAAGAGATAAATTGTCATGGTTTTTTAAAGAGGAAGTTTTCAGAGAGAAAATTAACACAACTGATAACCATATGCTCCAAACCATCAACAATTAGAGAAATTACAATTAAAACAAAACACCAAAGTACCACTTCACACCCACTCGACGGGAGCTAACAAAAAAGGAAAATGACAAACGTTGGAATGGCTGTGGGAAACAAGTACATGAATACACTGCTCCTAGAAATGTGAACTAGTCTAGTCACTCTAGAAAGCCTGGTATTAAGGTGTGCATCCACTTTAACCCAGTAGTATCATTATTAGGTCCATACTCCAAAGAGATCAAAGGAAAAGGAAAAGGATAATGTATATATTAGCTCCCTCCTCCTTTTTTTTTATGCTTTGACAAAAAAATTAAAACTTAGAAGATGCCCATCAATTAAGAAATGGCTGAATAAATTATGGATGTGATGACCACTATTGTGCTAAAACAAATAATAAAGGGGATAGTTTCAGGAAAATCTAGAAAAGCAAAATGTATGCTTGGAAAAAGAAGAAAACTGCAGACAAGTATCTTTCAACGAATTAGAAATTCTGATGTAAACAATGACCAAAGCAATGTCAGACAATTCATGAACAAACATGTTACTATATTCCTCTTGATAGTGGTAATTAACTCAGAAAAGAGTGAGTCACTTAAAAAAATAGTTAAATTTATAACACGCTCCAAATCACTAGCAATTAGAGAAATAAAATTAAAGCAATTAAGAGGTTTCACTTAATATTTATCAATTGCATTTGCAAAGACGATTAAAACGGAAAATGACAAATACTGGAAAACAAGTTCATTAATAATGCTGGTGCAGTTGTTTGGTCTAGTGAGTCACAAAGGGTTTGCTCAAATTATAAAACTACATACACCTTTTAACCCCAGCTATACCTACCAAACCTATAATCCAAGGAAAACAAATTTTTTAAAGAGTAAAAAAATCTTTGTGAGCATAAATTTTTATTAGTAGCTCTGTGCATGGTAACAAAAAACTTGAAAACTTTAAGGGAGTGGCCTCCAACTGGGGGATGGCTAAATAATTACATTGTAAATTTGAATTACATTGAATTTATTAATTTTTTTTCATAAAAAATTATGAAATAGATAATTTAAGAAGAAACTGCTAGGAATTAATGTGGAATGAGAGCAGGAGAAAGCTATTTAAACAATGATAGCATTGAGAGAAAAATAACTTTTAAAAGATTTTAGAACTCTCTCCAATCAATAAATTATGATATTTAAAGAATGAAGAAAAAATACTCCACTAATCCCTTCACACACAAATGATAAATTTAAAATACAAAAAGGGGGGAAGGAAAAACTAAGAGTTTTAGACTTAAGTAATATGGGAATCTGCTAGATTATTCAATGATATATTAATTTCAATGATGATTATTTTTGTTTGTGCCTTTTTTGTTTGTTTTCAAATGACTTCATTGTTGATGGGAATTGGGTACAACAAAGTAGAAGGGGCAGATTTTAAAAAATTCTTAATAAACAACCAAGGCAACGCCAATATTTAAAGAAACAAAGCAAAACAGAGTAAGCTTTTAGTCTTCAAAAACTTTAAAAGTCACATTAAGACTATGAAAAACAGAAGCCACTTTATGGTGTTAGACCATTACTAATTTTACAAAACAGAAGAAGCACTTCAAGAAAGCCATCAACTTTAAGCCTATTTCATTACTATGTCATAATATAATAAATCTCAACATAACAGAGAATAAACACTAATTTAAATAATGACCATGACTGTTCTTTTTAAATAAAACCCAAGAATTAATACAATTACCTTTGAGAAAAGTAAAAAAAAAAAAATCAGAATCCAATCCACTAATGGTTTACATATTCAGAATAGATATATAATCATATTGCAATTCACTTAGAATTTAAAAGCATTTGCTTCTCAACGTTTCATTAATTTGATAATTTATATTAAAATACTTTCAGTAGCAGTTCTCTTTGGCCATATCAAACTATGAAACAAGAAAACCTTGACATTCTTTTTAGAAACTTAAGCAGAATAATAAAGTTACACCTAAATAGACAGATGGGTCCATTACTCCTTGAAAATAAAAAGCTAATCAGTACGTTCTATTAAATACTCAAAAGGCCAACATAAAAGCATGATTTCACAGGATATTTGGTTAATATGTATTATTATATTAATGGAAAGTATTTACAAAATACCACTGCAAATAACTGCAATCTATGATCAGAATCAGTTACTAAGGATGAAATATAGAAGAAAAATTCTATGAAGAACTAAGTAATAAATTCTGATATTTGGCAAATTAAATACAACCAAAAAAAAAAAACTGATGGGGAAAAATATATGGAAAAGGACAAGACAGGAAAAAAAGAAAAAGAGAGGCTACAAATATGTCGTATAATAGCTTCATATTTGTCTTTTTTTTAAAAAGTTGCTAGATATTAAGAATGTTGAGACCCAAAGAGTAAAACTTGGTATGGATGAGGAAGTTATCCCTGAATTAGCCATCTACAATCAGTTTGCCAACTCCAATTTAGAGCTGAGATCAGAATTAATGAAAAATGTATGAGATTTCTGATATACTGCTGTATCTCTCTCTCTCTCTCTCTCTTTTTTTTAACATGTTATTTTATTTTATTTTTTTAATAGCCTTTTATTTACAGGATATATGCATGGGTAACTTTACAGCATTAACAATTGCCAAACCTCTTGTTCCAATTTTTCACCTCTTACCCCCCCAACCCCCTCCCCCAGATGGCAGGATGACCAGTAGATGTTAAATATATTAAAATATAAATTAGATACACAATAAGTATACATGACCAAAACGTTATTTTGCTTATACTGCTGTATCTCATTCCTAGTATGCTATTTAAATTTTGTTGTTTTAATAATCATTGGGGAAATTGTTCTACAGTTTTAAGTCTCTTTTTCCTCTTCCAGGTTAAGTATTAAGTTTTAATAGGACCCCAATTCCTTTTATAACACAATATGGGACTGATCCTTAAAATAGGAAGAAGAAAAAGAGAAATAAAATTATAAAGCAATTCCCATAATGAACATTATAGGAACAATTTTAAATAGCATACTAAAGTAAGGAGATTACAGCAATTTATATATCATAAAGATCATATACAAGACCAGGTGAGATTTATATTAAGAATACAGGGCTGATTCAACATTAGAAAAACTATAACATAACTGACAATGCTATTAATAAACACAATAAAATTTAAATTATTTCAATCGACGGAGAAATTTTTTTAACAAAACATAGCTCATTAAAAAGAATAGAAAGAATAGAATAGGAATAAGTGGAGCTTTTTTAAAAACAAGCAATCCTAAAACCATCAAGGAAGCATTATCAATAACGGAGATAGCTATATGTAACCTTCTCAAATTGATCTGCATGAAGCAAGGATGCCCATTATTATTCAAAATTATACTAGAAAAGCTAGCTCCAACAATAAGAAAAAAGAATTCGAAGGAATGAGACTCGGCAATAATAAACAAAACCTTCACTCTTTACATGCTTTATATGCTAAAATGCGAATCAACTAAAAAACTAGTTGAACTTAGCCAAGTTGCAAAACATAAAATAAATTCATATAAATCAGCAGGCTTTCTATATATTACAAATAAAACTCAGGAGAAAGACAGGGAGAAATCCCATGTAAAATAACTGAAGATATTATAAAATACTTCGTACTCATTCTGCCAAGACAAACTTGGAAACTATACAGAATACTTTTCATATAATACAAAGCTAAACTAGAGAAATAATACTTGCTGCTCATGGTTAAGCTGAGCCAATACAATAAAAATGCCAATCTATCTAAATTAATTTACTTATTAGTGTCATATTAATCCATTACTAAAAGTATTTTATAGGGCTAAAAAAAGACAACATAATGTTTTAGAAAATGGGCATCTAGTCCTAAATTGAGAAAGTTAAAAAAACAAAACAAAACTCAATCATAATATGGGAAAACAAAACAAATCTAATATTAAATTAAAAATCAAATGACAAAAAGTCTGCCACACCAAAAGAATAACAACTTATGTTGAATTCAGACAAGACAGAATACTGTAACTGGCTCAGGAACGTGTGAAGTAGATGCAATAACAATGCCTCTAATATGTAACTAATAGGGTTATCATGAGGGTCTAGCAATCATGAAGGCACTATTTACAGTATTATAACAAATTATTTATGACAATATATTACTTTTTAAAAGTTTCGAGGCCGTCAACAAGAAAATGGATTAAGGCTAGCATATTTAACTTTATTTATGGAGCATTAAAAGACTGAAAAGTTGAGCCAATATAATAAAAATATAAATATTACTTAATTTATTCAATAATGTATCAAACTTTCCAAAGAATGTTTTACAACCCCAAAAGATTAACAGGAATAAAAAGTTTAAGAGCCTTAAGATAATAATGGAGGGGGGAGAGAAGAAAAAGAAAAGAAAGGAGTATCAAATGATACTACAAAGTAGTAATCACCAAAATGATTGGTTTAAAAGAAAAGAGGTATATCCATGGAATAAACTATAACATATAGAAACAAACACATTAGTTTACTATCTGTATTGGTAAAACCTGGGGGAAAGACTCACTATTTGATAAAAACTTCTGGAAAACAGAATGACTATATTCTTGCAGACATTTAAGTTTAATTCATCACTTTATACCATAAAACATAAGAAATGCCCCTGACTAAAAGATAAAGTCATATCATAAATGAGTTAGGGACAGGAAGAAATTCCTTTTGGGTCTATGAATAGGGGAGGAACTCATGTCTAAGTAAGTAATGGAAATGACCACATGAGAAAAAAGAGACAATTTAAATTACATAAAACAATCTAAAAATTAGAAGGGAAATGAGTAAATTTTCTCTAAAATTCCCCAGATAAAATCTCATATGTAAAACATGTATGTAATTGATTCAGTGACAGAACTAGTAAGAATAAGTGAATGCTTAAAGAATGTATATAAACAGTTTTCAAATGCAAGCTATCAGTAACCTAAGAGGAAAATCTCTCTAAATAACAAATAATTAGAAAAATTCAAATTAAAGTAACTCTGAAGTTCTACTTCACAATGATCAGACTGGCAAAGGTGGCAAGTCAAACATTAAGCATACTGTTTAAGCTGGGAAAAGGGAAGGGGTGGTAAGAAGACTGCAAATTGGAAGAAGTTTAAAGGGTCCTGAATGTCAAAAGATTTTGCATTTTATTTTGGAGGTGATAGGGAACCAATGGAGTTTGTTGAGGGTTAAAGGGAGAGCAGTGAACAACTTCATCCGTTATGAAAATCACTTTAGTAGCTGAACTTGAGAATTGTGGCAGGCAGATCAACTAACAGACTATTCTAATAGTCCATGCTTGAGGAGATGGGTACAGATGCATGTGGAAGCTCTATCAGGAGAGAACACGGGGCATTTCAGAGATATTGCAAAGGCTAGCATTGGCAATAATAGATTAGATATGAGTGGCTGAGGAAGGGAAGCAGAGATAGCAAGGAATCTAGGAAGACACCTAACAGCTCTATTTATGGTAACCCCAAACTGGAAACTTAAGGGGATAGTCTCTTAATAGGGAACAGAATAGCAAACTACATTTATGTAAAAGATATCATTTTTCTATAAGAAATGATGAAATGGAAGACTAAGAAAATTGGAAGACCTTTATGAAATTGTGAAAATTGTGTATAACTAGAATAATTTATATAATGAAAGAAATGGTATAAACAGTTCTGAAAGACTCTGAAAGAACTCTGATCAGTTCAATGACATATCACAAGTTTAAAATAAATTCACTTCCTCAACTTAAAATGCAGAATGAGACATACATTTTAAAATATGACAAATATAGAAATTTGTTTTATTGGTCTGTATAGTAAAGGATTTGTTTTTTGTATCTAATCAGAGAAGGGTATAGAGAGAAAGGGCAAGCGGTAACAAAAATATTCATTATTTTAAAATAAAAATAATTAAGTTTCAGAAAAGAATCATAAAACTGACAATTATAGTCTATATGAACAGGAAGCCTGCCATACTAGTAGAGAGTATAAAATAGAATTGTAAACTATTAAAAGAAAAAACATATGGGAAAGGAATAATGGGAAAGGGATGGGACTAGGAAAGGAATAAATGTCCAAATTAAGAAGGATTATGGTTCTGGCCAAAAATAAATTAAAATGGTTTACAAAAAAGATCTAATGGATTTCAGAAAAATCTGGAAAGACTTACATAAACTGATGCTGCCAAAACAAACTAGGACATTATATATAAGTGAGCAGAATGAAGAGAACATTGTACATAGTAATAGCAATTATCACCTTTGATAGACTTAGATCTTTTCAACAATACAATGACTGAGACAATTCCAAAAAATCCATGATGGAAAATGCTATCCACATTGCAGAGAAAAGAAAAATTATGGAGTCTGAATGAAGATCGAGGCATACTATTTTCACTTTTTTTTTTTCTTGTGGTTTTTCCCTTTTGTTCAGATGCTTCTTTTACGATATGATTAAGGTGGAAATGTGTTTAATATGACTGTATAGACATAACCTATATCCTATGCTATCTTGGGGAGGAGGAGAAAGGAAGGAAAAAATCTGGAACTCAAAATCTTAAAAGCAAATGTTGAAAACTACTAACAAAATAAAATTAAGACAAGTAGATCTCCAAGGACAATTCCAAATTGAAAAGAGAAATCTGCTAAGAAGCAGAGGGAACAACATAAGCACAGCCAACAGTAAAGAAGTGGTAACTAGTCTGGCAGTATAGGAGGATGGGTACTCCAAAAGTAATTCAGCAGGAAATAAGGCTAAAAAATAGAGGATAGTGATTTCCTAGAGGAACTTGAACATCAGAATAATAACTTTAGATCACTGTGTTTGAACAGTACCTTTCTCACAACCTTACAAAGTGGGTAATAGAAACAGAGCTTCTTCATAGATTAGAAAATTAAGGCTCAGAAGATAGTGGGTCTGCCTAAGGTCACATAGGGAATAAATGCTGGAACCAAGACATGATCCAAACTTTTCTCATCTCGTTATGATACCCCCCAAAGCTGATCTTTAAAACAAGCCTAGGAGATCCCAAACAAGATGGCAGAACAGAAGGAAGTAGTATGGCCACGATCATGAATCACATACCACTCCTAGTCCCAATCTGAAAAGGCAAGAAAAAAGTCAATCACTTTGACAACCTAGGTAGACACAGGAGGTGTGAGAAGTCTTGTGGTCATTTCCCAGAAGCACTAACTGTGGAGCACTCCTGCCTCAGGGAATGGGCCTGGCTGGGCTCAGACTGTGCACCATGGTCTGGCACAGACAAGTCTGGCCTTGGGCAGTAAATAAGTGGGTACACTCAAGACTCTCTGGTAGAAAAGGAAGAGGCCATAAATTATACGCAATTTACTGTGTGTCCCAGGCCTTGTATATGTACTTGTCCCACCCCCTCCAGTATATAAACCTACAAATAGTCTTAATAGTCTTTCCTTCTTTGTATTTGTATCCCTAGCATAGAAGAAGTACCTAATGATTAACATGTTGATAAAGAGTGATTTTTCTTAAACCAAATTTGACCATATATGTCATTTCCCTAACTTAAAAACAAAACAAAACTTTAGCGGCTCCCTGTGCCAAGTGCTTTGCAAATATTATCTCCTTGGATCTCCACAGTTCTGCAAAAGGGAGGGGCTATTATCTGCCACTGAAGTGGAGGAAAGGAAGGCAGAGATGAAGTAACTGGCCCAGAGTCACAAAGCTAGCCAAGTATCTAAAGCTGGGGGGAAGCTGGAGGGACATGGAGGGGGTGAGGAGAAATACAGGATCATGAGGAATAAAGTTCTGACTTGACCACTTTCCTCAGAGCCTCTGAGAGAAACTACCAAGAAGATAAAGGGTGGAAAGACTGGAGAGTCAGGAAGAGGAATGCAAGACCCTGAACACTTAACCATAAAATGGAAAAACGGTCTCAGAGGTGTTTGGATACAACGGAGATGGATTTGGGCTGGGAGCTTCTGCAGGAGACAAGTGGATTCCTCTTGTGTTTAGTCTTCAAGCTACAGCTTCCTCATAACACTGCTGGCTCCCTCCCCACACTCTTGTGATCTAGACAAAAAAATCCATCTCCCCAACACCATGCGTCTTTGTGCTGGCTCTCCCAGGAGCCAGGAACAGATTCCCTCCTTATCTCTCCTCTTAAGTCACAGCTCAAATACCATCTTCCGCATTAAGGCTTTCTAGATTTTCTCCCATTGCTCAAGTGCACTAGCAGGCCTCCCTTCCAAACTAACCTGGATATTTATGTGTATTCACTTTATATACTTAATAGTCCCACCCACCCCCAGAATATAAACTTACAAACACAGTCTCTTTCCTTCTTTGTATTTGTATCCCTAGCATAAAACAAGTACCTACATTATGATTAAGATTTTCCTGAACCCCAAATTTGACAATGTCATTTTCCTAACTTAAAAAAAGGAAACAAAACTTTAGTGGCCCCCTATCACCCTTAAAATAAAACATCACCTTCTCTGCTTAGCTTTTAAAGCCCTTCACCGTCTGGGTTCCCTCCTACCAGCTCCCTTTGATAGATAGCCTCACAAGTCTATTGCTCCCCTTAGGGCTCACTTAATTTAGCCAAGCTGACCTATACTCCCTTCCTCACACCTCCTATTCTTCTCCATGCTTTTGTCCAGCCTGTTCACCAAACCTCCTCACCCCCATATCTTAGCTTGAGTCCCTGCTAAGATGGTTGCCTGAATGTGGGCAGACCACAGGGTTCCAATATATCAGACCAAATAATGATTAAGAAATGAAATGAGAAACTACAGTTAAGCCACTTTTTTTCACCCTAAAACAGCACAGTCAGTCTGTAGCATCCATGGGTTACAGAAAAGGGGGCTGCCAGCAAAGCTATCATCGGTGCAGGCAAAGCAGCAGACAGCTTCTAAACATAACCAGAGATTGGCCACAGACTCAAGCATGGCCAGCAAAGTTCTATGTCCAGAGGCAGGAAAATGAAGACATTCAATATCAAAAACAACTGACCTGGAAAACCGGTCATGGGGAAGTAATTTAAGAATTATTGGACTCCCTGAAAACCATGACTAAAAAAAATAATAATAATAATAAAAAGATCTCAACACAGTTGTTTCAAGAAATCTTAAATAATCAATGTCCAAATTCTCTTAGAATCAAAGGGTAAAGTGAAAAAAGAAAAAAATTTAGCAATCTAACAACTATCAATATCCCAGGCCATCAAAACCAACCGAATAATACACAATGGTTTTAGCCTCATCTTACAGAGGAAGGAGACTCAAAAATTCATCAGTTTTTAATGGTTCTCTTCCTTCCATTCCCCCTTATTTAATAATTGGCTTGCTTGGCCCACTATTTAAGGCCGATCCAGAATTACTTCACTCCATTCTCTATTCCTCAGTCAACTTCCTGACAACCCCATATTTTCACAAACTCCACCATCATGAAAGCCTCATTGGCAGGCTTTCTGGGGACCAAAAACTATGTCCTGCACTTAACTGTAACTCTTCAAAAGCACCTCCATGAAGTGTTTGTGAAATGCTTTGGCAAACCTTCTGCGCTCCATAAATGCTAATTATTACTATTCCAAATCCTGACCCTGGGCACCTGATGTCCTGGCTCCAATAAGATTTGCTAAATGAATATCAAATAGTTATTATTATTGATGTTACTATATAGTTCAACTAATGCAGGAACCAAAAATGGTGGCCTTTGAGTCTTAGACAAATGTTGATTTCTAAGGTGATATGAGAACTAAGTGGAAGAAGCAGCAAATGCATAGGGCAGCCAAGATGAGGAGGCAGAGATGCAAGCTGCCTGATTGTGCTAACCACAGAGGTCAACCAGAGAAAAGATATCAAGTTGCAGATCCCAAATCACAGTTGCCTGAAGCCTTTGGAGATCTCATCTTATCCAAGGTTCTTACCAGCTTTTTCCTACCTGATCCATAACTCTTTTCTTCCCTCTGATATTTATTACTATTTGAATCCTCCTTGATGTAGGAAATTCCATATTTTAAGGCCCAATATTCATACATTTGACTCCATTCTAGGTTAATTTTGTAGTTTAATGAAGTAATTTGTATTATCCTTCCTTTTTTAGTCAGGAGGGAAAAATAACACACAAAATGGACGAATGTTGGAGAATAATGGAGCAAAGTTTCATATGTGTACACACACACACACACACACACACAACATACTTTTTGACAATCATTTGCATATTAAATAGGATTCTGTTGACAAAGGTGGCTTTGCCCATGACCTAACTTACCCTTGGCTTTTGTGGCAGCTCTTGCTATGCATCTGTCTATTCCTCGGTCTCCCCTGGATCTACATCCAAGTCATGGCTAGTAACTGTGGATCCCCCACATCTTTTTTCCCCTCTCTAATGATTTCACACTGTGATCTCATCAGCTCCCATAGATTTCACTATCACATGATAATGGTGATAATTCTCAAATTACTCATCCCATCCTAACTTCTCTTGTTGACCTCCAGTTTCATACCTAGAGTTGGATGTCCTATATCAAACTCAGCATGTCCAAAACTGAAATTATTTTTTTCCTCATCTCCCAACTTCCCTCTTATCACCACTCTTCCCATTTCCCAGACTTTTAACAGGGACATAGTACCTGACACGTCACTCTCTTAGCCCCCTCATTTCATATCTATTGTTAATCCAGTTCAATTATGTCATCTCCCCTACTCAATAACCTCCAGTGGCTACCCATTGCTTCTAAGGTCAAATACATAATTTTCTCTGTGGTGTTCAAAATTCTTTTTAACCTGGCCCTTTGCTCACAGTCTTTCCAGTCTACTTACACCTTATCCTCCCCCTCTCTATGTACTGTGCCACATTGTTTTCTCTCTCATGGTTCTCTGAAAAGATATTCTACCTCTTGGTCTTGGGCACTTTTTCTGGCTTTCCCAAATGTTCTACCCTCCTCTCATCTTTACTTCCTGGCTTCCTTCAAATCCCCCCTTCCTCAAGAGCCTATTAATCTCTCCTAATTTAGGCACTTTTCTTCAGTTAATCATTTTCTATTTATCACCTATTTAGCTTTCTATGTATAGGATTTTTTATTTTGTTCAGCTATTTCAGTCGTGTGCAACTCTTCGTGCGCCTATTTGGGATTTTCTTGGCAAAGACACAGGAACATGTTGCCATTTCTTTCTTCAGCTCATTTTACAAATGGGGAAACTTGAGGCAAACAGGAGGAGCAGCTTGCCCCGAGTCACACAGCTAAGCCCCGAGTCTGAGGCCTGAGTTCAAATACCAGCTATATGACCCTGGACTAGTCATTTTCCCCGTTTGCCTCAGTTCCTCATCTACAAAATGTGGACCCGCTGAAGACTCCCCTATCTTTGCCACATATTTACTCAATTAGAATTGGACACTGTTACTGTTTTGTAAGATAGCTTTAACTATTTGTTTATTTTTTTTCTTGCCTCCCCCATTATACTGTGAGCTCCTTGAAGGCATAACCTAAGCATTACTGCCTGGAATATAGTAGGTATTTAATAGTTGCTTACTGACTGAAGAAAAGGAGTTAAGACTGATATGCTCCTGTCTGCCTAGGGCCTCCTTCACTTTTTGACACAGCTCTAACAGAGCTAACAGAGGGGGAAAGTATCCTCCAGGGTAACCCTTTCTGAGTCCCTTAACCTCCTGGTTTACATGTTTGTCAAATTTGGTTGGACTAAATGATCTCTTCCAGATAAATCCCATGCTACTATAACAGGGAAGGAAAACAACTTTTCATTTCTTTGTCTTTATTCTCTTTACATTCTGTACATGCGCATTTCCTTTTGTCTCCAGTAAAATGTGAGCTGCTAGCAAGTAGAGCTGTTCCTGGCCATCTGCCCCACCCCTCTGTCATTATCTTCATCCTATCCCTTGGTGCTGCCCTCAGTGGACTGGGACATTGGGCTCAGGTCGCCATGCTACTGCTACTTCCTTGTTGGCTATGTCCACTAGGATCTGTAAGTACTCCTTTCCTCCACTAGAATATAAGCCTTTGATGCCAGGTCCATCTTGCTTGTATTTAAATTGCCAGGACTTAGCACAATAAGCACTCCATAAATTGCTAGACAAAAAGATAAACCACTAAAGAATTGCCTATTTAAGCCAACTCGTACACAGAACAATATTATCGTTTTCAAAATGGGTAGTGCAGGAACACACAATGTTCATTCAAAAGCAGCCCTGGTTCCAGAGAGATGATTGTCTAAATGTAAATGGGAAGCTACACTGGGGGTTAGGGGATAGTAGGTCTACAAAGTCAAGTTATCCAGCCTTCTCTAAACAACACAAATGCTGCTTTTTAGGGAAGTCTGTATTGGTTCAAGAGTCAGGATGCCAAACAATGTCAATTCCTGCCATCGGCATATAATGAAGAAAAAAACAAAGAGGAGAATGAATGAGGTAAGAACAGCAAAATCTACCTCCTCAAATACTGTGGGGGTCACTGAGCAAATTCTCTCTGTAAATCATAATTTCCTCATCTTTAAAAAAAAAAAAAAAGTAACTTGACCTGTTCACAGAGCTGTGAACAACATACTTGATCCGCTGTAAAGTTCACACAAGAATGTGAGCTCTATAAAAGAAGGGAGGCAGGTAAATGGACAAAGAGGGATGGAAAGGAGGGGAGTAAAAAAAGGGCAGAGAGTAGTAAAGTGTTTTTCCCCGGCAGCCTAGTCAAATTCTAGGTCCTGGAGTGGAATTCTCCCAGGTTAGGAAGGCTGTTCTAATCGACCAGATTTCTGACCCAAGAACCAGTATAGACCAGCAAGCTGAGTCTAGTATTAACATTAAGATTATTAACTCTTCCTTCTACACCAATAGCACAGAATTAAAGAATCTAGGTAAAAGTTGTTGACAATAGAGTAAAAGATTACCATCAAATCACAAAATCATAATTTTAAAAAGCAAATGACTAAAAGACTAAAAGATCTGGATTTTATAACTGTATGGAAACAGATAATAATGCAACTGAGACAGATTGAGGGACAAGCAGGTCTTCGGTTTCTAGCATCTTTCGTTTTCATCTCATAATTCTAGATCTGTGCTTTCTAACCCAGCAGGACAACCATTATCAGAAGCATCCACTTCCAAATGAAGCACGCTTTTCAAATCCTAGGTTGTTACATCACATTCTTGTACTTGGAGGAAGCCCAGATGGATCTCTCACACTGGATTGGACAGCAGGAGCTGATGGAGCTGTTCCAAGAAACCGAGCCACCATCTGCAGCCTTCTGTTAATCCTCTCTCCTTTTTATCTCCTCTCTCCTCCTCCATCTCCATCGTTTTTATTTACCCATTATACAAGTCACCAAAATCTGCATTACGAATAATACACTGTCTTTTCCTTTCCCTAAAAAGTCACACATCCAATTTGTACACAAGGACTCTTAAATACTACAGCAATTAAGAATATAAACTACTGCCTTCTTTCTATCATTCAATCAACATGTAATGCGTATGATTAATAAATATTTGGGATACTATTCCTTTCTCTTAATTTGGCATTCCCCGATACTTCTGACTCTTCTTACTACTGATCTCACCATAACTTCTGCTCCTATTTACTGATTCTACTGCTCTAGATCTGGCCAACAAACGTAAATTCCTATTCCCTTTATAATCGCTTGGCAGTTAAGGTGGCTGATACGGATGAATAGAGCACCAGATAGGGAATCAGGAAGTTCAAATTTGGCCTTAGATACCTATTAGCTGTTTGCCTCAGTTTCTTCTTCTGTAAAATGAGTAAGAAAAGGAAATGGCAAACCATTCCAGCAAGAAAACCCAAAATGGGGTCCTGTGGAGTTGGATGTGACTGAACAACAACAAATATAGTCTCTTGGCCAGAGATCAGGGAAGCAACTCTTATGAAGAGAACACTGATCACTTTTCTTCTACAGGTGATACAGAAAAATAAAGTCCTTAGCACTATGAAATGGTTCAGTATAAGTAAACAATATGGTTTTGTTAAAGAAATGAAGTTTTAACAAAATGGTTTACATCCTTTTTCCAGCTGAAACCTCCTCTCCTCTGTCTTGTTTCCTCCTTTAGAGTATGGGCATCCGGAGAACAGAGGCTACACTTTTTGCCTTTCTCGGTATCCCCTGCATGGCACACCACAGGAACCTGATAAATGTGCAATGAATGCATATATAGTAAGGGCTTAATAAATGCTTTCCTTCATTCTCCCTGACATTTCTGAACCTTGACTTCAGTTATTCAGTTTGAATAACTAGTCTCTCAGGTACTGACTAACTAGGTACTTAAGTTCAATCCTGCATAAAGGGAAATCCTGATTAAATTATTTCCTATTTTTAAGCCTTAGCTTTCTGACTATAATAACATATGATCACTAAGGTCCAAGGGATAGAAACAGTAAAATTTGGTCCACAGAGAATATACTATGGAGGAATTGTGAATTATGTCAACGTTTTAAAAAATCAATTTGGAATTATATACCCCAAAAGATAATAAACTGTACAAAATATTGTTTGATTCAGCAATATTGTTAGGCATATTAAACTAAGGAGGTTAAGAATAAAAAGAAAAGTTATGTATATGTGTATATGTATAAGAAGTACTTTTTATTACAGTAAAGGGGAAATAAAAGTGATATTCATCAAGTAGGAAATTACTCAACAAGTTGTTCATAGAAATGTAATGAATTATTATCACACCACAAGAAATGACAAATATGATCCATTCGGGGAAACATGTTTAAGCTTGTACGAAATGATGCAGAATGAAATAAGCAGAACCAGGAAAACAATTCACAGGATGATCACAATAATATGAATGGAAATAAAGTTTTGGCAAAAAAGTGATACACCAGAGATGAATGGTGATTTGAAGTCACAGAAATAAAAGGGAGGGGGGAGGGGAGAATCACTATATCTATATCTATATTCACAAAAGGAAAAAGGATTGATATTTCCAGAGGTCAGATGAGGATACATGCTACCCACCTTCTGAAAGAGACATGATAGAGTACAAAAAGAGACACATTTTTCTGGACGTGATCAATGTGAAAATTTTGCTTTTTTGATCGAATATACTTACTTGTTATCAGGGTTTTGTTTTTGTTTTTTCTTTTTAATTGCATGGATAAGGAAAAACTTATTTTTCATGCAGAAGTGAGTTATTTGGATAGCTATAACTGACTATAGGGCTATAATACAATTGATTACATTTAACGAAGTCAGAAGACCTGGTTTACACATTCTCAGCTAGGTAATTGTAAATAGGTTATTTACCCTTTTCATAACTCAAGTTTCCTGAAGAACAAAACTGAGGTAGTACCTGTTTTTATTTCAAGGTTGTTTGCAATGATTAAACTGAGAAATTTAGAACATTGTAATATGTCATGAAGTTTTATTAGAGCCTTGTGCGATATATAGCTGATGTTATAAAAAGTAATCAGTTGTAAATGATAGATAGCACAGTGCTGGGGCAGAAGTCAGGAAGATTTGGGTCATATCCTTACAAGTTTCGTGAATCCTGGGCAAATCACTTAACCTATGTATGCCTGTTTCCTCAATTATAAAATGTGTTGTTGGGAAGATCACATGAGGTAGCTTTTTGTAATGTACTTAGCATAACAATGCCTGGCCTATAATAAGTACTATATACTTACTACTTATTTAGGGGCAGTCCTTAAGTCAGGAGGAGCTGAGTTCAAATACGACCTCAGACACTTAACACTTCCCAGCTGTGTGATCCTGGGCAAGTCACTTAACCCCAATTGCCTCAGCCAAAAAAAAAAAAAAAAAAATTACATATTTAAATATTTGGATACATCCAAAAAGGTTTAATTATTGGGAATTAAAAAGTAGCTTGTTATACTTTTCTTTCATTTCTAAGGCCTAGAGTTTGAAGGGCGTCATTACAGGTAGATTTAAGCACATAACATCTTGTCAAAATGTTTAAAGTCGACAAAGTTAAACTATTCTCCTCTGGTAGTCAATATTCTTTTTTTTTTTTTTTTTTTTTTTTTTAAAGTATCTCAAGAACTCAAAAACTGTTTCTAAAATCACATTTTCTAACAATACCAACCAAACCCTAATAAAGATAGGTTTTTTTTTAACCCTCTCCATTTCAAATAAGTGCACCTTGGGCACACAGGGCAGTAAAGGGTTAATTTAATTAGTTCTGTGTATGCTCAAAGAATTACAAGCAACTTCATTTAATTATTAAGTAGCCAATTGGGTAATCTCTGTAGCTGATTAGTGCACTAATGAAATAATGTCTTCCAGTTCAAAGCTGTCATTCCAATCAGGAGACAGCCCTTCAATTGGAAGGAAAAGCTGGCAGGATTTCCTGGGGCCCACTCTGAATTTTGAGGGAGGGAAATGAATCTTCATATTTCATTCCTTTTCCATTAAAAAGCCAAAAGTTCTTAGCCTCTGACAGACAGAAAGCTGCAGTTCTCCGCATCCCCATTACCAAAGTCCTCCTCTGACACACCTTTGCTCAGGGTCAAATCCTCCCCAATAGGATTTAGAAGGTCATGGAGAGAATCCCTCCTAAAGCACCAACCTGTGGTCTTGACCAAGACCCGGATCTATGACCTTGAAAGCGAGATCTTCCTTGAGTAATGCTATTCTGCAAAGACAGACTACTTAGTTACTTCTTTAAAAAGGAAGCAAAAAAGCAAAATCAGAGGAAAGATTTTATCAATTTTTTTTTCCATCTACCCTTCCCTTACTTTACTTCCCCTTTCTTTTCTTCTGCTCCCATGTCACATACGGCTGTTTCAAGCCTGGGAGAAAATAAGTAGGTGGCATCTGTCACAGACGGCCAGAGTGTGGCTTCCTTTTAAACAAGGATTTCAAAATGAAATGACCCATTACAATGAGCACAGCTGCAAGAACTGGGACATTTCCACACAGCATCATGGAAAGGGAAGATAGGAAGAAAAAGAAAAAAGGTGACAATCTCATCCTAAGACCCAGGGGCTTGTCTGATTTTCTCTACTTGATATTGTATGTGTGTACAGACATTACTCACTCTTCACTTTCTACTCTTTTTTTTTCCATGAAAGTTTAGTTCTCCAACATAAGTGCTGTACAAAACATGTCACCCCCTACAATTATTTCTTAGGCTTTCTTTCTCTTCCTTTAAACTTAGGTCTTCCATCATTCTCCCTAGGGTTGGCACTAAAATTGAGATGAGGAGCTCCTATTAATACAAATGTTCCTATTCCCAGGGGTGGGGTAAAGCAGATTTCCTATTTGAAAGACTGTGTATGCAGTAGATTTCTAAGAGTTTTATTTTTGTTAAAAAAAAAATAAAAAGTTTGAAATAAGACAACATTTAAAATAGTTGTTTTTTTTTCTCCAACAGTTGAGAGCTTTGGAATGAATGTGTCTGAAACTGAACAAGATAGATTATTTTTGGTGGATTTATAATCTATATTACGAAGACAGGAGAGGGCAGAAAGTTCACTTCCAGTTTAAGGAAGGAAGGTTAGGGTTTTTCAGGTGAGATAGTTAAGGAACAACACCTCGAAAACATTTCTCAAGCATTTGTGTGTGGGAAAAAAACTGTATACCGTTATACACTGTATAATTGGAATAACCAATCTTTGTTTTTTTTTTAATTTAAAGCTTTTTATTTTCAAAATGCATACATAATTTTTGATATTCACCCCTACAAAACCCTGATTTTTCATTCCACTCCTTTCTTCCCCTAATCGGCAAGTGATCCAATATATGTTAAACATGTGCAAGGGAATAGCCAATTTTAAGGAAATGTGCCTCCCTCCTATCCTTGGAGAGGTAGGGGATTGTGATTATAGATAATGCATTCTTCTGTGTCAGCTGGATTGGCTAAACTTTTCCATTGTTAAAAGGGAAGAAGGTTCACTAGATGAGATGGACTTTCCAGAAATCACTATGATATAAAAACAAAAGACAGCAACAAAAAAAACTTTTTTTAAATGATAATGAATGATTAGACACAGGCTTGGTCTCTGCCAAAGAGCTTACCAGTCACTTCACTAATTCATAATAAGGAAAAATGAAGTCAATCTGAAGGTGATTGATAGGGCTCTTCTAAGGTACAGTATATATCAAAAATAATGAAATTTTAACTATACTATAAACAAAAATATAAAAATTAAATTTTATGGTATTATAAAATAAAGAGATAAAAGGGTAGAAGGAAGTACAATGTATTGATTTTGAAATCCTGGATATTCCACTTACTATTTACTTCTTTGTGACAACCTTGAGACTTCCTGGCCCTCATCTTCCTTATCTATAAAATCAAGGGGACAGAGTAGATTACTTATATGGATCTTTCTAACACTGAAGTTCAATTTTAATATGCCCATACTGGTGGGGGAGGGGGAAGCAAGAAGGGAATAAGTATTTATTATAATGCCTACTATATGCCAGGTACTATATTTTAAATACTTTACAAATATTAACTGATTTGATTGGGAAAATACTGTCCTGTATGTTTTCTGAGTCCAAATTCTAGAAAGTATTCTACCTTAGTCCATTCAAGCCCTGTTCCAGAGTAGTCTAGCATTGTCTATTCTGATTCCCTAACATATAATTTAGTATTTATTACTACCTCATCTTCTCTCCTCAACCAAAATATTTGTTAATTTATGTAAAACAAATTTAGACATAGAGAAATACAAAACTAATGAGCTTTGCCATATATGGATGATAGATATTTAATGTCAACACTCTATGTGAAATAAATTAGAAATTGGAAAGAATTAATCAGGTTTTTCTTGCCTTTTTTGATCTCCTTTGACACACCCCTTCTTCACAAGGCATCCTTTCCACTTTTAATACCTGTTTTCTCCTCCAAAGGAACACCCTTTATAACCCAGCCAGCACATTAATGCATCTAACTTAAGAAAATCCTACTTCGTTTAACTAGTAGAGACTCAATAGATCCTTTCGTTCAAAGACTATTTTGGGCCAGTCTTCATCTGGGCTACAATACTTAACACATATTAGCGATGCTCCAAATTTACTGGTGTCAGTTGAATAGCATAAAATAGCTTTCCTTTAACATCCTAAGAGTATATCCACCTAACAAAAGAATAAATACCCGGGTAGTCTCAATTACCCAAGGAAAAGAAAATGACTAATACTCATCTATTTTGTCCCAAGGGCAATCTCAGGAATAGCTATCAACTCCTGTTCACACATGGGCTATCAGCTGAAATTAGAAGAATGTAGCTCAGGAGAGATTTGCCACCAAGAATGGCACTGAGTTCAACTATAACTTCACTATGTTTCACAATTTTCCATATTTATTCTCCTCCGAATATCAAGCACCACAAATCAGTACACTTGTTAAACTAAGTTATCAAAGTATTTTAGGAAATAAGAGAAAAATGTCCTGGGATATTAAATTGTAGATCTGAGGGGGGAGAAAGAGACTAGATCATTTGGAATTTGTCTTATTAACATGGGTAAGATACACTCAATACCAATGAACACAGCTGCCCTATGGTCAGCATTCATTCATCAATTAATTATAGCTTTAACAATTTATTATTTAACAATTAACTTATTATTTTGTAGTTTAATAGTTATTTTATGGAGCTTGATGTTTTTTCTGCCCACGATCAGAGATTTGGGAGGTCCAATTTCACCAACTACAAGAGGATAAACATGTGTAATAAATGACTTCCAATCTGGTGGGATCCCCATTGCTAATCGAAACTTAATCCAGGACACTGCTGCAGCTGTCCCAGAAAATATCCTTTCAACAACCCAAAGGGAAAAAAGGGAGAGAAAGCAAACTTTAGGCGTTTTTTAATCCTCTCCGATTCAAACAGAATGAAGCAAAAACTTCACCACTGAGGTCTGCCTATTCAAGTGCACCAGATAACCCAAGATGGTTCAAAGGAAGCTTCATTAAGCATTACATCAGCAAGTGGCCTCAGAGATGATGCAATGTCAGCTATTTCTAAGACAGCAAAAGAACAACCCAATTTTTTCTTCTCTAAGTCTCCTAAATATCTTAAAATCCATTTGGCCATCATACATAATGAAATACTCAAAATGTATACATTTATTATTTTTCAACTTTAAATTATAAAAATCTATACATTTTTATTACTAAATTCCTTTCCTTAAAACTTTCTAGTTACAAAAGGAATCCTTCTGCATCAAGATAATTGTATATAAATATGTATGCCTATTTTGGATTTAACCTATATTTTTACCATGTTTAACATATATTGAGATTACATGCCATATAGGGGAAGGTTTGGGAGTTAGGGGGAAATTGGAACACAAGGTTTTCCAAGGGTCAATGTTGAAAAAATTATCCTTGCGTATGTTTTGACAATTAAAAAAAAAAAAGGAATCCTTATCATAAAAATTCAAATCCAAAACGAGCTTTTAAAAGAACCTCTCTCATGCTACTAATTCAGCAACAAAACAGCATCTCCCAGCTCTCTCCTCCACTTTGCCCTTCACTACATTAAACATAACTGGTAAATTCAGTTTATTCACTTTAGGGATATTCCTATTTAGGTACTAACAATTGGGGGAAACTGTGTTAATTCTACTAATATCAGATATTAGAAAAAAGGTTTGACCCTGACTCTTAGGATACAAAGCCAGTGACAATATCCCAGAGAGGCATTAAAAGACCAAAAAAACAAAAAACCTTCCAAGGGGATTGGAATATTATGCAACAGAGTTGCAGAAAGAAGCTACCTCCTCTCCCAAACACTGAACTCATGGCAGCGCTAACTTGGCAGACCTGCCACAGATGATAATTACAAAGCTCTTCTTATATTTTAAGATCAGGAAGCTAATCCCCCAAGTGTGCTGAAGCTCCCTAAGCCAGAGCTTCAGCAAGAGCTGTTCTACCAAGGGAGGAGACTCAGACAATGCTTCTCAGCCTCCTCTGTGACTGAATCCCTGTGTCCAGCCGGCTAGCACTCTTCCCAAAGTTCAGCATCCATTTCAGAGGCACTCTCTTTTGTTTTGCTTGATGGACAGACAGAACCACCAAAGGACCTAACCCCTCTCTTCCCCCATCTTTCCAGTTCTATTACCCGTTACTTCCCCTCAGTACTCTACACTGCTGCCAAACTGGCATATTTGCCCACCGCCACCAGCGTCTACACAGCCCTGAACGGCTTTCTCATTTTTCCTCTTAAAACTCCCTTGGGTGGTGTTCAGTTGTGTCTCTCATTTTTCCTTTTAAAACTCCCTTCTTGTCCAGTTATATCTAACTCTTCATGACACTGTGAACCATAATGTCCACAGGGGATTCTTAGCAAAGATACTGGAGTGGTTCACCATTTCTCATCAGGGTCAGACAGCTAGTGAGTGTCTGAGGCTGTATTTGAAGTATTTGAAGTCCCAACTCTGGGACTAGCAGTTGAGCTATCGCCTCTTAAAACCCCTAGTTCTCTAGAAGGCTTGCTCAAGTGTCAGCTCCTGGATTCCCTCTGTAGTTAGTATAAACACCCCAATTCCCCCATAACTATGCATTTACTTGGTATATATATCTATGAATAAAACATACAGAGGATGATCAGCTGTGAGTAACACAATTATTCTCAACAATACAATAAAACAAAACTATTCTGAAAGACTAGGGATGAAAACAAAATGGTGTTTGAATACAAACTGAAATAATATTTTTTAAATTTTATTTTTCTTGAGGTTTTTTTTTTTTTAACAACATGACTATTATGAAAATATTTTCAATGACTACACATGTATAACCTATACTAAACTCATATTTTTAATGGGGCAGGGATGTTGGGGGGAAAAGGAAAAGAATCTGGAACTTAAAGTTTTAAAAACAATGTTAAAAATTGTTTTTACATGTAACTGGGGAAAAATAAAATACTAAATAAATTTTCTTAAAAGATAAAATCACAAGATTAAAAGGAAGCCAAACATATTGAAATGGAAGTATCTAAATATTTTTTAAAATATAAAGATATTTTTTAAAAACTCACAATTCAGGTTAAGAATCCCCGATATCTAGTAGAACATAAATCCTTATTGGGAAGGATCGCCTTATTCTTATAATGAAGAAGTGCCCTCATTAGGTACTTCATTCCTCTAACACATTGAGGGTTTTTTTCCCTCCAATTCAGCCTCAGACACTTACTAGCAGTGTGACCCTGTGCACTGGAAGAACAGGTTCGATAGGTAAGAATTACCTGGGCACTGAACTAGTTTCTCTAAGGAAAAGGCTTTATTGTCTGTCATAAAGCAGCTCGGGAACAAGCAGCATCAGGAGATTGTCTGAGCTAAGGGGATACTTCAGAATGGGTATTTTATAGGAAAAGGTCCTTGCTCTTTGCCTATTAGTTAGACCTTCTCAAGGGAGAAGTTCACTTTTTAACCCCTGGCCAAATTTTGAGAAAAACAATATAAATAAAAACATGTAGCAGGACCAAGCTCCTTGCACCTGGGGGTATGGTTGACCATGGCCTGTTTACCACCACCCAAGCCCCTTGCCCCTGTCCTGGTGGGCAATAACTTGTTATTCTGCCCCTGTTCCCAAGTACAAACATAGGCCCTGCTGGGGCTTATTCCATTTCCCCACTTCTTGTTTTGGGAAGGGTAACAGGAATCAGGGAATAGGGATGTAGGCCTGTCATCTGTAACTACTTCGAGCTGGCCAGGAACGAAGAGGGGCACGCAGGATGCCTTCATTATGCTTCCTGAGCTGCTCTGAAGGCAGCTGCTGCTTCATCATGGAAAAGGGGATGGTTTGGGCCGCAGGAAGAGTGGATTTTGGCCCGATTTCCTACAGATGTTGCCCATGGGAGCCATCTTTAGGATTTACAACAAAACAAGTGAGGCTCCTGGCGGGATAGGGAGAATACGTGGGATCCCCAACAAAGGGGGGTATCCTAAGCTCTGGAAAGGTGATCTTCAGTTTGTTTACCAAACTTGGCAGGGAGTTCTGTAACAGATCTTCAGACCATGAGGGTGTTATGCAGTCTGACTATTTAAAAAAGGAACTGGTGAGATTTAGGGTAACAACCCCCTACTCTTAGATGAAAGGGGGAGCTATCATTACAGAAGCAGGATTGCCAGGACAGAGACAACAGGAGGTGAGGTTAAGCAGGTGTATGGTATCACTGGCTGCTAGAAATACAGGATGAAGGAAGTGAAGAACTTCCACTGTAGGTGCTGGGGAATAAACAGTGGACCGGTGGGATTTATACGCCAGCCAGAATCACAGGGATGAAAACCCTTAGTCTTGGCCATATCGAGTTCCTCTTGAGTATACTCAGGGGAAGCAGATAACCTTGGAAGGGAAGGGGAGGAAGAAGTTTTGAGTAGAGGGCAGGAAATATGGAAAAAAATCCCTGCATTTTGGGTAGCCTGGGCAGCAAGCTGATTGCCCCAGGACACCACAGAGTTATCGATTTGATGTCTCTTACAATGTGTGCCAGAAACCCCAGAAGGGTGGCAAGGAGGTCCATAATTTGAGGACCATGTTTATCAGGAGACCCACTAGAGATGAGAAGGCCCCATTCTTTCCAAGTACCCTCATAAGCTTGGAGGACATGGAAAGGAAAGCATACTTATGGAAGCATTTATTCTTCCCCAGTGTATGGGGGCCCTTGTTAAAGCTATACGTTTAGCCTTCTGGACTGAAGCAGATGGGCCAAGAGTGCCTGACTCAGTGGTGTCGTTGAGGGAATCCACCAAGTAACCAGAGTAGCAAGCTCCATTAAGAATCAAGAAGGAGGACCTGGGATCAGGTTAGGAGCTCAATGAAGAGCCAATGAGACCCCTTTGTCTCTAGGATGTGGGATATAAACAGTAAGGGGTTGTCCAAGGACTACTTGGAAGGCTCTTCTATGATGTACCTAGCTGCTGCTGGCCGAAGGCAGGAAGGCCAGCAGAGGGGACCCAGGGCTTTGGAAGTAGCTCACAGGACAAAGATCAGAGCCTAGGGACTGAACAGCACACCCTGGGCAGAGCCATGGCTTTCATCTACAAAAAGATAGAGGAGCAGAGTGACATTGGGGAGGGCTAAAGCTTAGATCTTGGAAAGGTCTGAAAGGGCCCTCATTCAAGGGGGGAGGCATCTGGTCCATGGGTAGTTTCAATGGCGATAGAAGAGACAGAGTGGGGAATGGCCACAGGTCTGCATAGAGCTTGTGGAATCCTACTGGGGTCCTCAAACTACGGCCCACGGGCCAGATGCAACAGCTGAGGACGTTTATCCCTCTCACCTAGGGCAATGAAGTTTCTTTATTTAAAGGCCCACAAAACAAAGTTTTTGTTTTTACTATAGTCTGGCCCTCCAACAGTCTGAGGGACAGTGAACTGGCCCCCTATTTACAAAGTTTGAGGACCCCTGTCCTAAGACATACAAGGATGGGGGCTGCCTTACGACATCCCGGTATGACATCCTCCCAAACCTCCAGGTTTACAAGATTTTGGAAAGGGAAGGTAGGAGAGGCAGGTGGTGGCACTGAGGGCCGGCTGGAGGAGTAACATAAACCAGAACCAAGCTTATACAGAAGGTCTTGGCCAAGCAGGGGACACAGACCAAAAGCTGATGGACAAAAGGTCTGTGCATCTCCTGTTCAGGGTTTGCCATCTAAGTGCACAGGGGACTGAGGGGAGGGAGGTCAGAACAGACTAAGTGCCTTCTGTAGCTATTAAGAAGGAGATAGACTTGTCCTCAACATCCAAAGTCACCCTTGGTTCAGCCACAGAGATGTTCAAGGAGGGAGCAGATTTCCTCCAGGGCTCTATCAGTCTAAGTCTTGAGGGTCTCAGGTGGCAGGAAGCTGAATAGCCAGCTTCATACTTCCTGCACATCCACCCTGGGGACAGTCCTGTTTCCAGTGTCCCTTGCAGTTATAGAGGGGGCAGGGTCCAGGAAGAAAAGAAAGTCTTGGGACCAATTCTATCTTTCTAACATTTAAAGCAAGAATTAGTGAGATGGGAATTGGTGGCCTTCAGTCTACCCCATCTCTTCCACCTTGTCCCTGTTATTACAAGGCCTTAAAGGTCACAATAAGCATTTCCCCAAGGAAGTTTTGGGGAACCTTTTCAAGTTTTTGAAGCTTCCGATGAATGTCCAGAACTGAATTTGAAATAAATCCATAACCCTCACCTGAGATTCGAGATCAAGATCAGCGAGCTTGACCACAGTGTCCTGCAGTTTGTCCCTAAAAGTGGATTTTCCTTGAAGCCCTCCAGAATCGATTTTCTAATCTACCCACATTTCCATGTTATGAGGTTCACTATTTCCAGGCAATCCATTGCCAAAGATTTTTAAAACAGCAGTAATCACTCCAATTACCACACTTCAGTTCAAATATGTGTTCTATAATCTCAGAAAAAACCCAATGCTTATCAGTTTTTTTCCCTAGACTTCTGCAACTTCCTTAAACCTGCTTAAACCCTCTTTTTACTTTTTGGACATCTCCCTTGTGGTTTGAAAACCCAAATCTTTATTATCTCCCACATTCTTTCTTAATCTCTGCAAACTTTTATTCAGACTCTTCCCTTTCCTTGCTACCTACACCTTCATTCTGCTGAATATTTAATGCTGGTATGCACCATCAGTCTTTCTCTTCCCTCCGGGGATCTCAGTAGTCCTTCATTCTGCCCAGCCTCCCCCACCTTCTCTTGGGGGATGGGGCAGCAACTGTTTCAAATCTCCACCTCCCTACCTCCAGCAGGAATTTTCCTACCTGCCAGGAAGGACTTTACTGCCTGGAGGGATCCTGGTGAGGAGCCCCTGCTGTCCCCCCTTTTTAGCACCTCCGGGGTTGCAGCAGCCTGGGTGCACTTGTATGGGACACTCACAACAAGGCTGATGGAGTGAAGCCTGGAGCCCCAGTGGGTGAGGGGGGTGCCCGGCAGGACCAGAGCAGAATGGCTGGCCTTGAGGCTCCATAGGCAAGAGGGGCCCAACAGAGCCTGGTGGGTGTAGAGAGCAGACTGGGGAGGTCTCCCTGGATAAGGAAGAGGGTGGAACAGAGGAGTTGCCCCAGGTTTAGGGGCCAGCAGGACTGGACACTACAGGAGGGGGAAGAATGAAAGCCTTAAGCCCATCATGGGACCTGGAAGGGGAAGAAAGGGGACATCTCTAACGGTGGCTAAAAGCATTAGGACCCATATTCAGGCAACTTTCCCGATTTCCTAAATCAGTGGTCCTCAAAGTGTAGTCCAAAGAATTGTTGGGGTCTCTGATATCCTTTCAGAGGGTCTACAAATTCAAAATTATTTTTTATTTCTAATATAGTAAATAGCTATAAATATAACCCATGTGAACAAAAACTCTTTGGACAAATCCTCCAGAGTTTTTTTTAACATGAAGATACTGAGAACAAAAGTTTGAGAACCACTGTCCTAAATCGTTTGGGAGCCAAATGTTATTACAAAAGAAAGCCCTACTCTTCTTCCTCAGATCCTGTTCTGCCGTTCTAGGGTGTCCCTCCGGGAGCAAGAGGGCCCAAATCAAAAGACATCCCAGGAGCAGGGCTTGGGCATCCCAAAGGTCCAGCACAAGAAAAATACATTCTAGCTGAGGCCTCCCCCAGGACAAAACAAGGCAGAAGCACAGGGCACACCCATGAGGTTCAAGCCCCGTCACTCCTCGGGCAGAGGCTCCCACAGGAGGCCCCAAAGTCAGAGGAGATAAGGGAGAGGGAACCGAGGAGGAAGGGCAGGGACTTACCGATCCTGGGGAGAGGATGAATTCAGAGCAATCTCTAGAGAAGGCAGTCGGGGGTGGCCGAGAGAGTCCAAGGGACCAGCTCTCCAGCGCCGCCCCTTCCTGGGGCACCAACAGTGATGCAGTGGGAGAGCAGGTTGGAGAGGTAAGAATTACCTGGACCCCACACTGTTTTCTCAAAGGAAAAGACTTGCTTGCTACACAAAGCAGCACAGCACCAAGCAGCATCCGAAGACTGGACCACCTAAGGGGGTACTCCAGAGTATTGTACGGAGAAAGATGGGGGGTTGGGGGGGAAGAGAGATA
Organism: Sarcophilus harrisii; assembly: GCF_902635505.1. NCBI lineage: Eukaryota > Metazoa > Chordata > Mammalia > Dasyuromorphia > Dasyuridae > Sarcophilus > Sarcophilus harrisii. The sequence continues at coordinate 63,865,074 of NC_045430.1, read as the reverse complement.
TTTACTCTCTGCTCATTGGCTAGACCCTCTCAAGGGAGATGTTTTCTTCTTAACCATTGGCCAAATTTTTAGAAAAACAAAGAATAGAAACATGTACCCAAGCTCCTAGCACCTGGCTTTGTGTGGTTAGCCATGTGGTTTAACCACAACCCAACCTCCCTGCACCTGCCCTCAAAGGCAACAACTTGTTTTTCTCCCCTTACCCCTAACTACAGAGGCCCTGCCCATTCCACCCTGGGTAAGTCACTTAACCTGACTGACCAACAACCCCGTGAACATAATGCACTGACCTCTCAGGGGTGTCGGGGAATCAATGAGCTTAGTGCAATGCCTGGCACACACAGCAGGCAATTAAAAATGCTTATTCCTTCCCTCCCTTCTAGGAGCACAGGGAGGCAATGTGAGGTTCTAGACTGAAGGGTCCTCAAACTACGGCCCGCGGGCCAGATGCAGCAGCTGAGGACGTTTATCCCCTCACCCAGGGCAATGAAGTTTCTTTATTTAAAGGCCCAAAAAACATGTTTTTACTATAGTCCGGCCCTCCAACAGTCTGAGGGACAGTGAATTGGCCCCCTATTTAAAAAGTTTGAGGACCCCTGTCTAGAGAGTAAACAGAAACTAAGACTAGAACCCAGATGTTCCTAACTCAGAAGGAGGTTTCCATTCTGCACTACACAATGGGAACTAGAACAGGAGGCACTTAAATGTTGACACAGATCAATACACATACTGGAAATATCTTCAGAATTACAGTTAGATAGAGACTTCGTAGTCACAATTCAAGAAAAGTAAATTTTCTAGTGGCAAAGTTTTATCCTATTTGGTAGCTACTAAGAAAGGAAAGGACTATAAAAACACTAAAGATGGATTAAATCAGGATTCTTGGGGATAAAGAACTTAAAAATATTAAAATATTGTATATAGTTGGTAATTATGCTAATTTACAAGTGGAGGACATGGATCTTGGCTAAAAAAAAAAAGTTTTCTTGAGGTACCTCTTTCTCCTTCACCAATATATTTCTTCAGAGAATAAATGGAGTATATCAAGGTAGTGCAAGAGCTAGAGAACCAGACCAGGAGCCAGGAAAGACTTGACTTAAAATATGGCCTTGAGACATTTTAGACACCTACTAGCTATGTGGCCCTGGGCAAGTCACTTAACTTTTGCCTCAGTTTCCTCATCTATAAATTGGGGATATTATAATAGCACTTACCTCCTAGGGTTGTTGTGAAGATCAAATGAAATAATAATTGTATAAAGGTAAGTTTGTTATTATAAGTAATTTGGACACTCATTTCTTTACTATGCACTCTCCTTTAGCCATTTCCAATATTAACTAATGCTACCATTCTACTGAAGCTTTCTCTGCAATTCAGTGACTCTGGACCTCTTTCCTATTCTCCACACCTGGAATACTCTCCCTCTTCTTGTGTCTATTTCCTGACTTCCTCAACTCCCAGTTAAAATGCCACCTTCTACAAGAAGCCTTTTCTGATTCCCCTCAATGCTAACATAATTCTTTCTGTGAATTATTTCCAATGTATCCTCTATACATTTTGTTTGTACAGAGCTGTTTACATGTTTTCTCCCTCATTAACCAGTACTCCTCCAGAGCAGGGCCTGCATTTTTAGTTTCTTTGTATTCCCAGGGTTTAGCAGAGTTCCTGGAATATAGTAGGCACTTAACAAATACTTAGTGATTGTTTTCAAGGTTACCAAAGACCTTCTTTCTATACATCAAATAATCCAAGAGCCTTTTCTCAATGCTCATTCTCCTCCTCTTGGGTGGTCCCCAAGTTCAGTCATGATCCTGACTAAGTCCTTAGCCACATTACTGAATTTTAGAAGTAGAAGGTTTGGAGATTATCCGAAATAGAGATCCAGATTAGTTATTTCCTAAAATCAAATGACCAAGTTAGCCGCAGAGCTGAATCCAAGCCTCCTGATTTCCAATAATTTGCTCTTTCCTATGCTGTTCTTAAAAGGCTGTTCAACTATCTGTCATCTCTACCTGAATGACTCTCAAAAATATCTATCTTCAAAAATTTGTAGATGATTATCTTTACTTCAGTTTAACTCTATGCCTTTGAATTCCTTACATGGGCTGCCCTGCCCTCTCCTTTTCACCTCTTAGAAACTCTGGTTTCTTTCAGAACTTGGCACAGGTACCACCTTCTCCCAATCCCTCCAAGCTGCTAATGTTCTCTTCCCCAAAATTACTTTGATTCAATTTGGATGTACTTATCTATGTAGAAGTAATCAGTCTCCCTTGATAGAATGTAAGATGCTTGAGAGAAGGAACTGTTCATTTTTATTTATCTCTAATACACAATTCAGGGCCTAGAAATGGCAAACAGAGGAATCAGGTAAAATATCTTACCCAATATGGCCCCTAAATGAACCTAAAAGGGAGTTGGAGTGGGTTTATGGGGTAAAATATTCTATGAATGGGGGTCAGCATGTGCAAATGCATCAAGTTGTATGCAGAAAAGTAAGTAAACCAGTGTGACAGATATGGAGGGGGAATGAGGTGTGATCTGCCTGGAAAGAGAAATTGAAGGCAGGTTGAAAAGGGATCCAAATAGATCATTATATACTTCAACAACAATACTATATGATGACCAATTCTGATGGACGTGGCCATCCTCAGCAATGAGATCAACCAAATCATTTCCAATGGAGCAGTAATGAACTGAACCAGCTACAGCCAGCGAAAGAACTCTGGGAGATGACTAAGAACCATTACATCGAATTCCCAATCTCTATATTTTTGCCCACCTGCATTTCTGATTTCCTTCACGGGCTAATTGTACAATATTTCAGAGTCTGATTCTTTTTATACAGCAAAATAACGGTTTGGTCATATATACTTATTGTGTATCTAATTTATATTTTAATATATTTAACATCTACTGGTCATCCTGCCATCTGGGGGAGGGGGTGGGGGGAAGGAGGGGAAAAATTGGAACAAGAGGTTTGGCAATTGTGAATGCTGTAAAGTTACCCATACATATAACCTGTAAATAAAAGGCTACTAAATTAAAAAAAAAACAAAAGGAATCCAAATACCAAACAAGGACTTTTATTTTATCTTAAAGAAAATGAGTAATAATTAAATTTTTGTTGAATAGGGCACTACTAAGACCCGTTTTAAGGAGTATCAGTTGGCAACTTTGTAAAGGATGGATTGAAATGGAGGAATGAAGGTCAGGGGATCCATTTGGAGAATACTGCAATAGTCAAAATGAGGGGTGATAAGGAAATAGACTAGAGTGTTATGGTGTGAAGGGAAAAAAAGAACCAGATGCAAGAAGAAGAGAATAGATAAGAATTGATTGGGAGAGAGGGGAATAATGAATGAAGGAAGAATGGAGAACCAGGAACTAGAACAGAAGTACCCACAACAGGAAGAGAGGATAGGCCAAAGAGTAGGAAGTATTACCACTGAGGGTTTGAAATGCCTAGGAGACATTAAAGTGGCCCTGCCCAATGGGCAGTTTGAGGACACAAGGGGCGGATAGAGGAGTCACCTGAATGGATGATAGCAGAGTCCTTGGGAGCTAATAAGGTAATAAAAAGAGAAGACAAGGGCAGGGGCCCAGACCAGAATTAGGAGGGGACCAGCGTTGAACTTGCATCGGAGACAAACAGGAAGAGAACCAAGATAAGTACCAAAAGGGAAAATCCAAGTCAGCAGTGCCACATGCTATAGAAAGGGCCACAGGCTATAACAATAAAGTGATTCCTGATTACCTTGAGGAGGAATGTCAGCCAAGTAGTGGAGTGGAAATCAGATTACAAAGAAGTGAAAAGGGAGGAGTGAGAAAGTAGAGGCAATGAGAAATCCCTCTAGGAATGTGACTATGAAAAAACAGATTACTGTCTGGGAGTGTGGTGGGTCATAGATGGGAGAGATCTGTTAGCTGGTAGCAGAATTAGGGGGAAAAACACCCCATAAGACTAATCAAAGAGAGAGCAAGAAGATGGAGGGATAATTCTGAGGTGACTGAAGAAGAGAACGGAGGAGGAAGATGGATGGCCTCAACTTTTCCCAGTGGAAATGCAGTATGGCCCAGTCTGTAGATGGAGGGCCTGCTACTTGGGGTCAATGCTCAAGGCCTACCTCGGACCTTCACTGGACCCCAGCTCCTCGTCTGTATGGGGGTATGGGGAGGGATGGCCTTTCAGTGGAAAATCCCTGGGTGCTGAGGCTCTTTAATGAAAGAAAGAGGGAGATGGCGGAGTGAAGTACTTAGGAGGAGAAGAAAAGGCTGGACAGTCACAGGGAAATGTCCAAAGTCAGGGACAATGGGAGATGAGCCATTGACAGCTGGAAAGAATATGAGAACTTCTACTAAAATGTAGTTGTATTTAAGAAGAAAGTGATCAGCTAGATGGCCCAATGGGTAGAGCACCAGCCCTGAAAAGTCAGGGGGACCAGAGTTCAAATATGACCTCACAGACTTAACACTTGCTAGCTCTGTGACCCTGGGTAAGTCACTTAACCCCAATTGCCTCAGGGGGGAAAAAGGGGGAAGATTAATCTTGGTTAATATTTAATATATGCTCACATAATTTCAATGTCAGTCACTTATATAGTCTAAGATCAGGTGACAGTGACAAGCCATTCATTTCATTTTTAGCCATGTTATAGCTGAATATTAAAACCAATCATACTCAATCAAATGGGTATAAAGAGACTTGTTGTTTAGTCTTGTCTGAATCTGAGGTTTCCTTCTCCAGCTCGTTTTACAGAAGAGGAAACTGAGGTAAGCAAAGTGCTGTGACTTGTCCAAGGTCATCCAGCTTATAAGTGTCTGATGCTAAATTAAAACTAGGCCCTTCCTGACTCCAGGCCCAGAGCTCCTGTGCTACAAGCTACCCCTCAAAAGGATCAGCTATTTTCAGTTTGCTTTTTTTTAAAAACTACTAATCCTAATAAAATGCCAATAGTTAAAAAGATGTGAGCAAAGAAAAAAACATATATATGGATTGAAGATAATACTAATACTACAAGCATAAAAAAAAAAGAGCTGATGCATCTGACCCGTTGTCAAAAAAAGAGAGCAAAATTACCAAAAATAATTACTAAGTTATATGAAATATGGATTTACAGCTATTATCATTAAGGATAAGCCTCCTCTTAAATGTAGATTATGCTTTAAGAGTAGCTAATGATACTAAGCCATCATTAGAAAGATATTTAAAGCTTAATCTTTTGTTTACTCAATCAACAAGGATTTATTAATCTTTTATATGGCAAGTGATGTCCATACAATAGGACCATAACTGAAATCTGTCACCTCTGAAAACTTTTATCTTATCACTTAAAAAACCCAGTTATTTTCTAACCTATTTAACAAATCTTCCAAGCTAAGAATTTCAATGGGTTTTGAGCCCATTTATGATAAATAAAAAAATACATTCTTTTTCAATTAGTTTTCAAAAATTGGTGGATACTAGAGAAGAATTTATTGAATCTTTAAAAAAATACACATATATGTATATAAAATCAGTGGAAGAGATCAGCGATCTCTGATACTACTATTATAATTATTTTGGGTCACCATGAATCACCACTAAATCAAAAGTATCATGATTTATAAAGCACAAGCAATTAATACTGTTTTTCATCCAGGATCTCTGTAAGGTTCCCATTAAAACCAAGAACAAATGAAATAATATATTGTACAGTTCTTTGAAGCTTTGTAAATGTCATTACTATTATTATCAAATATTAAGGCAAAAAGTCTAGAATTAAACTTATTCTATAACTAAGATTGTTCAAATGATACCTGTTCAAATATATAACATTTTAAGTGAGAAGTAAAAGGGTTTTATGCTATTAATAAAATAAGAAATTTCTTTGAAATATTTTTTATTTCACGTTAACCTTAATTTCCTTAGTTTCCTCATTTACAAAATGAAAGGAAGGAGTAAATGGTTTTTGAAGTCTGTCCTAACTTTCTACATTAATGATTGTATGATCTTTCATCTTTTTAAAATACATATTTTCATATATTTTATCACATATTCAGGTAATTGCACATGTATCAACATACCTTAATTTTATTGCTCTTCACTTAATTGTTCATCTATATCATTTTTCCAACAATACTTCAAACTTTTTCATTATTATCGTATCTGGTATAGTAATCTGTGATTAGTGATCTCTGATACTATTACAATTGTTTTGAGGCATCATGAACCACCACTAAAGAAAGTTTTCTGTTCAACCTGCTACACAGACCTGCCATTTCTCTTCTCTTTTCCATTTCAGGCCTCCCTATTCCCTAAAAAAGACTATTTAAGAATATTACATTAAATTAATTGATAAAAAAGCTGCAACGTTTTAAGAGGATTTGGCTTCAATTTTAAAAGGAATCCTACAGTAGACAAAATGCTTTCAAACACTGTCACCTGCTACAGAGAAATCTTTTGTGAAAGAAAAAGCCAATGGATGCAGCAAACTTCATTCTTGTCTTATTTTAAGAAATTGCCATAGTCAGTGTCAGTAATCATCAACATCGAGATAAGCCCCTCTACCAACAGAAAGGTTGCCATTTACTGAAAGTTCAGGTGATGGTTAGTAGTTTTAGCAAGAAAATATTTTAAAATTAAAATTATGTTCATTTGGGGAAGCATAATACTATTGCACACTTAATATGCTACAGTATAATGTTAACTTTTATATGTCCTGGGAAACAAAAAAAAAATTCATGTGGCATGTCATAGTGCAAAATTAGCTCTTTCTGCAGTGGAAGTGCACTTTGATTTTCCTGACTTAGGTGTGTCCTGTTCCCATATCAGAATATGTTCCCCTTTTAGAATGTTTTCTAAAATTGAACCTGCAACATCTAAGATATGCTTTTATATGTAAATTTTACAAGGATGCAGAGTTTGGAAACAATGTTTGTTAAGCTCGGAAACAGATCGTGAAAGTCTTAAAAGGACTGATAAGGGCCAAATTGATGTTAGATAACAGAAACTGGTAGAGGAAGTAGTCAGCAAGCAAAGCTGTGATTTCTTCCAGTTTAAGTAAGTAGGGATGGTGGTGGTAAATAATACAGGGCTAGGACATGGAAACATTAATTAGTGGGGCAAAAAATTTCAGCAACCGAGGACATATAAAGCTAATATCCTTACCTAAGATGTTCTGAGATTTAAAAATGAGGAAAGTGACCAGAGTACACACTGGGAAGAAGCCAGAACAAAGTAGTAATTTGTCAAAATATTTTATCTTATTACTGGTTTTATAAAATGAAATCATCAATGCATGAAACAGATTTAGGTACTTAAGAAATAAGCAAACAGCCTAGTGTTGATAAATCCCATTAGCTACTAGGATAAAGATTTATTATTTGACAAGTACTACTAGAAAAACTGTTAAATCAGTGGACCAGAAACTAGGTATAGACCAACCTCTGAAAAAAGTATTCCAAGATAAGCTTCAAATGCATACATAGTTTAGAGATAAAGGATGCCATAAACAGATTTTCTCACACACCTATAGTTATGGAGAACCATTCAAGAGTTTAACAAAAGGCTATGCCCTTTTCCCAGAAGTTAAACTTTTGAATATATTAAAATTAAAAAGTTTTTGGATAATGAAGCTAAATAAGTCTCATTTTCAAAATATAAAGGGAACTAATTTAAATATACAAGAACAAGAGCTTCTTGCCAAGATGGAACCATTCCTGGAACCCTCAGCAGCAGGGAGTCTGAAGCTGAATCACTTGAGCTTTGAGCTTCCATAGTTTTTTTTTGGTTTGTTTGTTTTTGTTTTTATCATGGATTAGCTTCTTTTTTTTTTTTAATCAGATATGGCACCAAATCTGGGAGTTCTAAAAATAAAAGGGGTCACTAGGGAGAGTCAAAATGGCTCAAATCAGAAAAGTTAAAACTTCCAAGCTGGATAAGGTAGGATCAGGTCTCTGAGTGTCCAAGGCTCTTTTAACCTGGGCTGCAGAGTGAGACACAAAACACAAAGAGACAGTCCACAATAGATATGGTCAAGGACATTAACAGATAACCTTCAAAGGAAAAAATACAATCAATAGTCATTTGAAAAATATTGCAAATCACTAATAGTGAGAAAAATTTAAAAGAACTCTTGGGAAAACTGACAAAAAAAGGAAAACGATCAATGTTAGAGGGGCTAAAGAAAAAAATGGGCACATTCCGGGCCTCCTAGTGGAGTTGAGAGTTGTTACAGCTATTTTAGAAAGCAATTTGGAACTCTGCCACTCAAATTACTCAATTGTTTATGCCCTTTGACCCAGTGATATCACTACTAAATCAACAAAAGAGGAAAGAGACCCCTATATACAAAAATATTTATAGTAGCTTTTTTTTGGTAGCAAAAAACTGGAAACTAAATGGGTGGTCCTCAACTAGAGTATAGTTGACCAAATTATATATATATATATATATATATATATGATATAATTGTCCCCTGAGAAGTAATATTTTGCTTGATTATACATATATTTACAAGAGTTTTATTTTTCTTATTCTTTAACAAGGAAGAAGTGGAAGATTTTTTTGCTAATTTAAAAAGCAAGTCTTTCCTTGAATACCTCTGGTGTCAAGGAACCATTACTTTTCAGAGAGCTCTAATTATTACAAAGTTTCTGACAGTGCCTACATTTGCCAACTTCTACCCATTACCCGAGGGACCAAAAGATTCTAATTCTTCTTCCACATGACAATTGTCATTTGCCTAATTCTAGACACTATGTTCCTCTGACTGTAATCTAAAATCATGTTGTCTTTTTTTGGCTGCCATTACACCTGACTAATTAAACTGGCAACATACTAACAACTCCAGATATTTGGATAACTTTAGGTGTCTAACGACTTTAAATCTATAACCTTATGAATCACTGCCCAGTAATTCCTGTCCTGTCATCTACTTGTGGAGGTGATTTTTTAAAAGAAGAATAAATAAAAAATAAGTGATTTAAGTTATGTGTCAGGTACAGTGCTAAGCTCAGGGAAAAGAATACATTCCCTGATTTAGAGGAACATATTCTGATATGGGAACAGGACACACCTAATTCAGGGAAATCAAAGGGAAAGTGAGTGAGCCATAGGGTAGGAGGGGGGAAAGTAATGAAATTAGGTCTCTGGCAGCATAGTATGACCTAGAGCAGATGGACAAGTCTGGGCTGGACACGAAGGATTCTTACTAGTTAAAACCTGATGATGCAGAAGCAGGGTTCCCTCCTGGAAATGAGCTGGAGCCAGATAATGATGGGAGAGCTCTTTATTCTCTATAAAATGGTATTATCTACATATTTGGGGAAACTGGCCCTTAACCAATGTATTATCATGTCAGCATCTCTCCCTTCACATATACACATGCTCAAGCTTTGTATCAACTCTAAGTTTGCTAAACATGCCATCTACCCCTTTATACAGTCATTGAGAAAAATACTAAACAGCACAGGGCCAAGCACAGATCACTAAAGACCCTCTTTCCACTTACTCACTGGATCTATTTGTCCCATGGAATCTTTCACCCATTTATGAATCTACTATTGTCTAGCCATATCTCCGCCTTATTCACAAGAACATGAAAGACACTGTCAAAGGCTTTGCTGAATTCTAAGTAAATTATATTGATGTCTTTCTTTTGCTTTACTACTCTGGAACCCCATCCAAAAAAGAAAATAAAATTAGCCTGCCATGACTGCTTCTTGATAAGTCCAAGTTGACTTTCTGGGATCACTACTTCCTTTCCCAGGGTTCGCTGCTTTCTTTTGTAGGGTTCACTAACCATTTAAGCTCTTTTAGGATTTTGCCAAAAATCCCAAGTCAAGTTCTCTGACCTAGTTTGTAGACTCCTTTCCCTTCTTGTTTTTGAAAACTGGGACAAAATTTGCTCTTCTTTGGTCCTGGGAGACTTTTTCCCACAATATTACAAAGATCACAGCCAGTGGTCCTATCTGCCAGTTCTTTTAGCATGGTGGCAAATAATTTGTTTGAGCCTGATGACCTTGAATTTCTTAAGGGCATTTAGGTGGCATCTTAGTATTTCCCCAAGTGCCTTGTTTTAAACTTCTCTTAGTTAGTTATGCTCTTTATTTTTTTTTCCAGAGAAGTGGGAAAGCTCTTTTTTTTCATTATCTATTATTATTGCATATATTCAAACTTCTATCCCCAAGCAGGAGACTATTCTTAAAACAATCTCAGATTTCATCAGCTTTTTGGCTGTCTTAATACACCGTTGATTCATACATAATCCACTTATCCAAGTTAGGATTTATATTTATGGGGCATCATGGTACAAGGCATTGAACACTGGCTTGGGTCAGGAAGAATTCAAATATTATCTTAGGTATTTACTAGAAGAGGCAACCATCTAGACACTTCTCTTAAACTTCCATTTCCTCAAATGTAAAATTAGAATTATGAAAAGACCTAGTTCACAGGGTCGTAGTAAGGATCCAATTGGGTAATGTATATAAGACACTCTGAAAACATTAGGATGGTATATGAAATAGTCATTATTTCTTATCCCAATGTTATCTTTTAAGATTTGGCCTATAGTTCTTGCTTATTAGAATTGTTTTTGGTTTTTTGCATTCTGTCATCTAATCAACATGAAGAGCTTCTGATTTTATATAATCTACAAATCTGATATCATACTATCTATGACTTCAAGTCACCCATAAAATGTTTAACGGCACATGGCCAGACATCTGGAGAATCAACTCTTCTGCAGACTTTCTTGTTTACCACCTCTTTGGGTTCAATCAACCAGCTCCAAGGTCTCATCACCTCATCTTGTCCCTAAGGAGAACAGGGAAGAACTTGTTTGAAAATCTTCAATGGCTCCCACTGCCCATAGGATACAACTTAAAACGACTAGTGAGCTTAAGCACTCAAACTCTTCCCAAGACCTTGGCTACTCCTTCAACTCTAGCTTAATAAAACCAGTTTACACACAAGAGCTATTCAGGGTGTTCTCCCCTCCTCGCCGAAAAATTCCTCTCTTCCAAGGCCCTGAAATAGTGATGGCAGAATTAGCTCTCCACTTCATATATTCAGGAGGAGGATAATGTTTGAACTGCTACCCATAAGATGGGACTAAAAGGCAGATATTATTTTGGCCCAGATGTTATACAATTTTAAGTTGTTGTTATTCCATTAGGTAGCTAGGTAGTGACGCCCAAATCAGGAAGACCTAACTTCAAATCTGGCCTCAGAACTGTGCTAGCTGTGTGATCCTGGGCAAGTCACTTTATCCTCTCTGTGCCTCAGTTTCCTCATCTGCAAAATGGAGGTGATAGTAGCACCTAACTCCCAGCATGGTTGTGAGGATCATATGAAATAATTTTTGTAAATCATCCGGCACATAGAAAAACTTAAATGTTGTTAATTGTATTCCTTAATGACATTAAAAACCTGAGAACTAAATACATTAACTCAACCTTGTAATAATTAGTAATAAATCATATAAATAATAAATAATTAGCTGATCCTAATACGCACAAGGACTGTAAAGTGGGTGATATTATCTCAGTTTTACAGAGAAAACTGAGGTTCAAAGAGGGTAAGGGACATGGCAACGGTCACCCCAATTAACTTGTCAGAGGTCAAAGGTATTAGAGTCCAGAAAATAGTAACAACAATAGGTAGCATGGAGATTTGATGATTTTTGCAAAGCACTGATGTATTAAACATGTGTTTAAGGGGACACCTAGGTAATACTGAGTACTGGGCCTAGAGTTGGGAACACCTGGAGTTCCAATCCAACCTCAGTCCCTTAACTAGCTGTGAAGCACTAGGCTAGTCAACAACTTGTCTGCCTCAGTTTCTTCATCTGTAAAATGAAGATGTTAACAGCACTTGCCTCCCAGTTCTTTTATATATACTACATCAAGGAACATTTGTAAAGAGTTTCACACAGTGCTTGGCACTTAGTGCTATTTAAATGCTTATTCCCTTTCCTGCAAACCACTTAAATCACCCTTTGTAATTCCCAAACTCATTTCCTATCACAATGCCAAAAATTTTTATCAGAATGTGAGGATAACTGATTATGATGGTGAGGATTTCCTTTTATTTTTTTTTCCCCCTCCCAAGAAATTGCTTATAACAAGATTAGTTATCCCGACTAGAGTTGAATACTAAAAATGATTTTAAAGGGTGGTTTTTTTTTTTTTTTAAGTATTTGTTTAAATGATTGTTGGGCCAACTCACTACTTTAGGATCTTTAGAATTTAGGAATTTGGGTGAAGCTTGGAAGGTTTTCGCAGGGGGTGGAGTATCACAATGACTAGTTTCAACATACAAGAAAGGGGTTTAGAAAAGCTTTAAGAGAAGCAAGAACAAGAAAGGGATTGAAAAATCAATTCTGCAGCAGGCCAACACAAAATCAACAACGTGGTAGGATAGACCAAATTTAAATTCCTTAACTATAGCAACAGGTGGAATTTTTTTTTAATCACCTTTTCTCATTACAAAAAGCGTATGCCTTCAAACAAAGAACTCCAGAACACAAATTACAGAATTGTCCCCCTACCTAAAAGAAACCCCTAACACAATCTTGTAGGGAGAAAGAAAGATACAATAAGGGGGAGGGGGAATTTGTCAAGGGAATAGATCTGTTAATTTAACAAGATTTCTGTCAAGCAAACCAATTGTCCTCTAGAGTCATTGTTACTGAAACAATGAAGACCCAGGAAAGGGGCACCCATTAAAAGAAACAGACCTAGTGAAAGAATATACTTTGCAGTCAATGAGATTGTTTAACAGCATTCTCTACTGTAAGGAAGAGTTTCTAGGCAGTATTGTTCTCATTCACAGTCATCACTGGGGGGGAAGGGAAGGGACTTAAAAGGTTCAACAAAACTCTGGCCAATTTAAGCCTCAGCTATAGTTGCAGCCCTGATTTTCAAAGTTATGTTCCTTTATCACTTGTCTTGCTTTTATTTCTAAAAATCATAAATCACGGAGTATTGGACTCGATCCTAGGCCAGTTCCTTCATTTGTATATGAGGAAACTGAGGTCCAAAGACATCTAAGGTCACCTCCTGACATTTAAGAACTAGTGGAGGGGATCATAAAAGCTATGCCCAAGACCCAAGAAGCAAGGGTTATGGAACAATTATTCAGTATTTGACCCTGGTGGATTTGCATCACAGCAATATAGGGATACTAGTCAATTCACCTACAGCTACCATATATATAGTCTGAACCAGTCCCAATTTGAAAAAAATAAATAACTAAACAAGATGACTTGGTAAAAGGGTGCCTTTAATCAAACCATGTGCTTAATTTTGGATTTGGAAAATATGGTCACTATATGTGTATGTGTGTGTGTGTGTATATATATAAAATAAATCACTATAGTCTCATATGTAGATCCACAAGTTTTCTCTGACCCTCTTAGAACTAGGCAATTATCAAAGGAAACATAATAGCAATCATTAAAATGAAAAAGAGAGATGATCAAAATAATTCAAACCAAATCTAAGGATTTTTACCTTACCTCCAAAAGTTTTAACTAAAAACTAGGAAAAGCTAATAAACTTTAAATAAAAAATTCAAATGGTATCTTAAGTGATTAAAAATGATACAAGAGTTACAAATATTTTTGCTTGTGTGACCAAAGCAACGAAGAAGATATATTATATAGACAGAAGGTTGTTGAGTCACTTCAGTTGTGATCCCATTTGGGGTTTTCTTGGCAAAGATAGTGGAGTAATTTGCCATTTCCTTCTCTAGCACATTTTATAGATAAAGAACTAAGGCAAATAAGATTACGTGACTTGCCCAGAAATCACACAGCTAGTAAGTATCTGAGGACATTATTTGAACTCATTCTCCTCCCGATTCCAGGTTCAGCATTCTATTCACACCACACACCTATCCAGACAGAAGAGAGAGACAAATACTATATTTTTTTCTTTATATAGCTATAGCTTTGTAGACACACATAAATAGAAGAGATATTAGGGTATATATACATCTATGTGCATATGCCCATATCCTCCAAATATCTGCTTTCCCATTAGCCATTTATATTGACAATCAGTTGCTGCCTTAACAGATTCCTCTAGCGGCCTCCAGATTATATGCTCCAAGTCAGCAAACATCTTTTCCCCTTTCACTCCCCTCCTCCTCCCAGTAAGCACAATAAATGAAAGATAGAGAAAGAAGGCTGAGACTAGGAAGACAAAGAAAGAGATGACAAATCTAGTAAATATCTATTTTAGATTACAGGAAAAAGGAGCCGTGACCACAGAGACTAAAAAACAATACATGAAAAAAAAAGAAGAATCTTGAACCTGACACTTGGCAAATCCAAATAATAAGCATACTAATAAGCTTTATTATTAAGTTAAACAGACACCTTTTAGGTCCAACTTTTTTCTCTTCACATCAACTTGAAAATAAAAACTTCTGAATCCCCCAAAGGATTTTGCCATCCTTCCTTTTAATTACAGAACCAAAAAGGGAAATGTATTACATTTAAAGCATCAAAAAGTAGGATTAGAGGGAAAAGTCATATAGGTTTTAAATCCTAAAACTTGGACTATGCAAATAGTTTCAATTATTAAAATATATGTATGAATTTGATACATGTACCCCCAAATCCCCTTTGATTACTATCTCCTCCCTAGCCAAACTGTTCCCCAAGACAGACAAACCTTCAACTTATGTTCCACTGAACTTTTGACCTGGTCATAACTAAGGCCCTCCACAGTCCACTGCTATGCATGCCCAAGACATTTGTAAAAAGGAGTCCAGGTCTTGTCAGGCAATGGCAACTGCAGGAGCCAGCATGGGAGCTGCTGTTCCATCCCCCTTTTCCCATAACAATGCACCAAGCTTGGCCTGATGGATGCACTTTTTAATCTGAGTCCGCCAGCTTTGCATCTCCTTCACCATCAACCACGACCTCCACCGTTACTGCCCCTTCACTAAAGACTTTTCCTGATTTAACTCTCCAGGGGGAAAAAAATTAACATGTTTCCCAGATTTCTGACATGTACATTTGCAGACAGTACACAGAGGCTTCACAGTTAAGGACAAGGGGCAAAAGGTGTGTCTTTAGGGGGAAAAAAATCCCACCCTCCTTAGTAATATTAGGGAAAAAAAACAAACCTCTTACCATAGGGAAAGAAAATTATTTAGACATACATCTAAATCGCTCATTTCCTATCTATTACTTGGTCAGTCTTTTATTACCAAAGACACTTAGTTCTAACACAAAATTTTAAACCAAATTATAACTTAATTGGATAAGTAAAAGGTTGTTTTCCCAAGTTCATGAAAAAAAAAAAGAATCTATAGTTTTGGACTAAGTATTTTTGAAAGAGCAAAACCGGATCATTTCCATAAACGAAAGGGAAAAGGGAAAACTGGGCTATACAACATTAATATCCCATGAAACAATGGCAAACTACAGGTCTAAAGAATTAAGATTTACTTCCAAGTCTCTTGGAACTATATCAGAAGCAAACAGTAAGTAAAATGAATGGAACATAATATTAGGAAAACGATATAAATAAAAGTACAGAAAAACTGAATCCAAGTCACCCTTTCACAGGACATCTGAAACCATCAAAACAAAATCCAATTTATCTTTACTAAGGTTGGGGAACAATAAACCTTTCTCGCTTTTGGACCAAAAAATCCTACTTCCTTCAGACGGGCTCTTTTCAGAATACAAGAGAAATTAACCCAAATGGCATTAGGAAAATAACGTTTATTTGTATTGGTAAAAAGTTGGTCATTCTAAATCTAAAGACTTTTCCTTGAATATACAACACTAAGGAGGCTTCTTCAAATCTTAGTTGAGTATTTCAGCTCCTTCCTTTTGCAGACGAGGAACTGGAACCCGCTCAGATCCCACTTGGAGTCGGAAGAGCAAGTCATGTCAGCACTAGGCGGAAGTCATGAAGATCTGAGTTCAAATACAGACTCAGTCACTTCCTAGCTGGACGTATCTCAGTTTCCTCCACAATAAAATTGGGATAATAATACCACCTCCCTTTAAGTGTAGCAATTAGGAACAAATGAGATAACAATGGTAAGGCACTTATTGCAGGCCCAGGTACTGCCCAGGGCAGCATTCCCAACTCAATACCTTCATAATACTACCTCGAAAATTTAACCCCACAATCAAGATCTACAAACAAATGAAAAGAAATTATGCATTCTTGCCCTTCACACCTGAGACCATTCTAAGTCTTTTCTAAAAACCTAAAACTCCCACCTTTACCCTCCAAATACTTTTATAATACTTCTCACTTCCAGAAGAATATATCCTGGAGGTCCAACTCTGAGTCTCAAATAAGGGCAATTGTTCAAATGTAAGCAAGCTGTATTTTCAGCTCTCTGAGACTACTTTCCAGAAAATTAAGCAAGACCAAATTTAACCTCAGCTGTGAAGTAAGCCAGATGCAAATGTGGGCCTCCAGAGGTGAAAGGGTAGGGCATTGCCCCTTTTATCATTGTAAATAAGGGCCCCTTGGAAGCTTCACACTGGTTGGTTAAAGACTCTCCTCTTTAAACATTTTACTATCAATAGGAAGGGGGAGGGGAATTCCCTTTTGGAGGGAGTTACATCACTGGAGAGCATTCTCCCCTTTCAAGATTTCACACTGCATAAGGGATTCCCCCTCCTCAGTAATTCACATCCTGTTCAAGGGCTTTTCCTTTATAGAGAATTATCACATCCTGTTTGATAGTCTTAGGTAGTTCCATTTGAACTCCTATTACAGTAATTCTTAGGGAAAATGATTTACCTTAAAATAATCAGGCCCAAGGTTACCACGGAGAGTTTGATAAAACTACCCTGTAGTAATCTTAGCATAATCATAGAAATCCGAGGTTTTAAACTATAAAGTAATAGATGATCTAACTTAAGGCCTTAAGAGGAAATAAATGGCCAGAAACTCAAACCTTGGTATAGCTCTTGGCTCCCACAATGCTGGAGTCAAATGGAAGCCAAGCTATTCAGGAGTCAATGGCTAAGTCATAAAACTACAAAAATGAGAGGTAGATGGGACCCTCAGATCTCTAGTATCTAGTGAGCTGCAACCATGCAGAGACAAAGTATCAGGAGACCAATGTCTGCTGGTCTACCTTACCTTAGTTTCGAGCACATTTTACTCAACTTTTTGAGTTTTGTTTTTCTCTTCTGTTTTTATCTTTAGCTCCCCCCCCCCCAAAAAAAACCTTTCTTATTTAAACTAAGCCCAGTATTGCATAGATTTATTACTTCTTATTCTTACTTGGTACTTTGATGAAACTATGTGGCCACATGGGTTGGAGAGTCAAGAAACTTGAATCCCAAGCCCAAATCCACTAATAACTAGTTCTATATCCTGAGGGTAAATCATTTAACCTCTTTTACACTTTAGTGTCTAATTTGCAAACTAGAATAATGATGTATGTCTATTTTGCTTCAGAGAGGCATTAAAATTATTTAAAGGTCTCTGAATGAATTAAAAAAATCATACAAATACTGGGGCTTAAAATATTACTAGGCCCTCAAGGGCATGGATTCGTTTTAATGTTTCTTTTTATATCTACTAGAGTGCCTGGCACCCCACTGGGGACATAATGGGTCCTCAATAAGTTCTTATTGAATAAAATCATCCCTCATCTTCCTCCCTCTACCCTATTTAATACCCGTTCCCCTCAAAATAAAGTAAAAAAACTGAACCCAAAGAATCCATAAAACATTGGATAATCAGAACTTTAAAGACAATAAAGGGAAAAAATATATTCACCAAACAAGAATGATATAGGTACTATATTACAAGCATTCACAAACATCTTTTGAGGTAGAGTTAAGATGTGGAAATTTATAAATATGTGCACAATAATTTACATCATCCTGGTATAGAGGTTTCATTTTGCATTCATTTTCCCCTTCTTCATTATGATTTTATGTATATATTTGAATAGCCATTCCAGTCTGCAGAAATGTGTATGTATATAAATAACTTTAAAAAAGAAAGACTTTAAGAAAAAATAGTGTCATAAATCATCAAGAAGCCAAAAATGATTTCCCCATCATATATGGCCAGATTAAAACCTGATTAGCTTTGCCATTTACCAGATTAAAAGGATTATCCATCTTTGTTGTAAATGTGAAACACTGCAAAATTGGTTTTAAAGTATAGTTGCAGAAGGAACATGATTTGACATAACACTTTCCTAATTAAGAATCTTTGACCCCCACGATGTAGTGTAAGATTTTTAGGGCCACCTATCCAAAGGGCTGATGACAAATTAACCCCCCCAGCCCCCACTCCAGTCTCAGAGGATATCACTTTCTGGTGTTAAGTGCCATAAGGTCTGGCCCCTATGGCCAAAAATGAAGGAAACCTTCCCCTAACTCAAAAAATGTTTCATCATGAAATCTTGTTTCCAGAGCTTCCTCAAAGATTATGACGGTGTCCAGCTGCAGCTGAATAATATGTAGCATTTCCAGAATTTCTTCCCCTACCCTAGACAAGCAGGTGTACTGAACCCCACCTTCCTCTCCTCCTCCACTTCCCTTCCCCACAAAAAGGAAAAGCAAAGATCTCTCAAAAAGGACAATGAAGTCCCTTGGATTCAAATGCCAACTCTTCTTCCCATAAGCATAAGAATATAGTTAAATAAAGCAATATGCTAAGGGCCAGGAACTGAAACTTGCTTTCCTCCACTGTGGCCTAAAAGTGTTCTAGAATTTTGCTCAAATTTAAAAAGTTTCACAAACTTTGAAATGATTGGTTTCTAACCAACTTCAAAAATATGCACAGGAAAAAAAAAAAAAAAAAAAAAAAAAAAAAAAACAACAACAACCACCAAAGAGTAGCGAATAAACAATTCAAAACCATCATGTTTCAGTGAAGACAAATATGGTTATCTCTGAGAATGTTTATTTATTAGTTCTCAAGCATCACATGCATTTATGGTGCCTTAATAGATTGCTCCAGTCTAGCATGTATTTCAGATGGCTATATTGTACTCGAGGAGACATTAAGAATACAATAATAATCTCAATTAGCCACACTTCACAGTATCACCTTAATTTATTTAGCCAGACTTTATTTTTTTTTCATTTACATTGTGTCAATTGGATTTCAGACCCTTAAAATCTGAAGTCAGTTAATATATGGGAACCACAGGTCTGACTAGAAAACAGATACATGCTCCAGGTTTTCCTTGGGTAGACTTTAATCACCTCAAGCAAAAATCACTGTTGTACTTATGAACAAGGTTACAAGTGTATTCACATAACATTTTCTCAATAGAAATGAAGTGCTACACATGTAACCTGGACATTAATCCAACTTGATGGACACTGGCGGAAAGAGGATTCCGGAACATTATTCTCTACGTTTAAAGATGGCATTATCACATAACCTGTGCAAACACAAGCACCTCCCACTACCGCCACCATTTTGAGGAGGAGGATTAATTCCCACCACTCATATTCAAGAAACTCGAACAAGAGAATAACTTAACATTTTCTTTACTCAACCTCCCCGCCCCCAAACGTTATAATCGCATTTTCTCTTTTTTCTTTAAATATCTCTGAAATTCTGGACTCGTCTACAACTAGTAAGAATGATCAATCCCACAACAGATATTTCTTGCGAACTTCACTTTCAAAATTTGCAAACAAAAATTGCGTGAGAAAGTGAAAAACTTAAGTTATGACCTCCTCGTAAAGGCGGAACGAGGAAGAGGGGAAACCTCAGGTATACATGGTTTTAAGCAGCTTAAGCGCTGCGGAAACTCTAAAAGCCTTTGGCCCTGAGCAGTTTATGTGGACACATGCCTACTCTTCCCTTCCCCCCTACCACTATTTTTCTCATTTCATTAACTCTGGAAGCAGCACAAATTCCCACAGAGTGTGGGCTCTGGCATCCTAAATGCTATTGAGGGAAACTAAAAATAAAGTGAATGAAAAAAAACTTAAAGCGTGCAGACACACGAAAGCCAAGCTGAGAACAGCCAGAAGTCATCTCTTGCACTAGCAACAGATTCGAAAATCACACACACACACACACACACACACACTGGACAATGTGCTTACAAGGGACGGTAATTATGATTTCTCCTTTAGATTCCAAAGCCGTGGCAAATGATTTGTAATTCACCGTAAAGTAGTCAACAGAGAACCTGACCGGCAAATATCGTTTCCACTAGCTTTGTTCAGAGACAAAAAGGAGAGGGGGGGCTGGAGGAAGAGAGGAGGGTAATCCAAGCTGGCATCCTATCAAACATTTTACATCCCCTTCCAAAAAAGATGACCGGGGCGGGGAGGACACTGCGCTCGGCGCTTACTCTTTTCTTCCCGTCACAGAGCGTCCGTCCCACTGCCCCTTTGCTAGGACCGGGGTCTGCGCTGCGCCCGCACAAAGCTCGGGACCACAAGCCCCATCAGTCCGGTCTTGCAAGACCCGCAAAGCCCAGGGCGAATCACGGGGGCCAAGTTAAGCTCCGGAGAGGCCGAGCGCTGCGACTCCGGGGGGCCACCGGGCAAGGAGCGGAGGGGCGACGGGGCAGATCAGGAATAACGGAGGAGCAAACTTTCCCGTCCAGCCCCCCGGCCCCCGCCAGCCCCGAGTTAAGCGAGCGCCGCCACTGAGAGTTGCGCGCCTCCGGGAGGGTCGGAAAGCTGCGCCCCCTCCCCACACACACTAGAGGAAAGCGGGGGGGGGGTCTCCGCGGCACCACCAGCCCCTCCCCCGCAGAGAAGCCCCGGTAACCGGGTCCGAGTTTAAGCCCCCACTTGGCCCCCTCCCCTGCACCCCCCTCGAGCCAAGCCGAGGCAGCTGGCAGGCAGTTTCAATGGCAGTGGGGCAGAGCGCGCGCGCGCACACGCGCACACAGTGGAGACCCTCCCTCTTTCCGCGCCCCTGTCCAGGAAGACCCCGCAGGGGCTCCCGAGCACCCCCCACTCCGGGAAGGCGGGCGCTGCCCCGCGCGGCGCTCCGCTCCCAGGACGCGGCCGGGGGCGGACGGCGCGGTCCGCGGGCTCACCTCGATCTCGAAGTCGGGCAGGCGGAAGGCGGTGCGAAAGAGCGAGCAGAAGTGCGCGATGGCCGGGACTTCCCACCAGGAGCGCAGCTCGCCCAGCCCCGCCGCGTCCTCGCCCGCGCCCTCCTCCGGGCACATCTCCCGGCCGCCGCGGCGGCGGCTCCGCGCTCCGCGCCTCCCTCGGCGACCCCCGCGCCGCCTCTCCTCGGGCTCCGGCGGCGGCTGCTGCTGGGAGCGCTCCTCGGCGTGGGCATCGGCCGGCGGCGGGCGGCAGGGGGCCGCGGCTCTAAGGCCGGCGCGGCGGCGGTGGCTGGCGGCGGCGGCCCTGGCCAGGACCCATCCCGCGGCTCGGGCTGCTCCTACTGCCGCAGCCGCCGCTGCTGCCCCCAGTTCCATACAATATAATCATTACACCGCTGGGGAAAACAGATGGGGCTGGGGGGGAGGAGAGGAGACGGGGGAGGAGGAGGGAGCCCGAGGGGGAGGACTGCGAGCCTGGGGGAGGGGCCGCACACGAGGAGGGGGCGGGGCTGCCCCTCACCACAACAACAACCTCCGCCCCCACCCCACCCCCGGCATCAGCCGGGGCAGCCTCACGGCGACAGGAGGAGGGGGAAGAGAGAGGACGCTCGGGGACCCCCGCCACGGAGAGGGGGCAACTGGAGCAAGCACGGACAGGCTCACGGGCCGCAGGCTCATCCCGTCGTCGTCATCCCTGTATTCGGGGCGGAAAAACTTGGAGTTTTTAGGAGGGAAGAGCGAAATAGGGCTGCTGCCCCCCTCACTCGGCGTTAGTGGTCGCGCCCTTTTAAAGGGCCCCGGGGTGGTGCTTTTTGGAGGGGGTAGATCCGGAGGCACGCACATGTGGGCACTCCGTTATTATTCACGAAGGCGATGTCGGGGAGAACGAGTGGGATGAGTCCCAGAAATAGCGAGCGGACACCCAGCGCCAGCTTTCTGCCTGCCCCGTCCAGCTTTTGTAGCTCCCACCAGTTGCTGGGCTCCAGAAGGCATGCCCCTCAGTGGGTCTGGCTAATTTGCAGCTATGTTAGGACGAAGGCCAGAGTGCACTGGGTAGGGTGGGGGGAGGCACCAATCAGCGGCCTTTCATAAAGAGGGAATCCCCCCCTCCACTCCTGCCCAGGGAGTGGACACATGTGACTGCCCCGGAGAAGCCTAGTAATGGAGCGCTGCTACCCCTGAACACCCCTCACTGTGAGAAAGCAGCCTGCAGGAGAGTGCACAATAAGGTTTGAGAAAACCGGGGGAGGGGAAAGCTGCATTTTAGGGAGCATCCTCTAGTGCGGGCATAGATCGGGAACACTTGGATGAGAGAACGCAGATGTAGATGTAAGGGGAAAAAATTAAATGTTTTACAGATATGGGGAATTAACTTACATTGATACAAAGTGGATGAAAACATACCGCGAAGAGCCTGTTAAAATTCTGCAACCATCGATCTAGCGAAACCCTTCTTAGAAGCACCAGAAGTTTTTAAAGATGTGTGGTGAGAGAGTTTCTCGCTGCAACAAGTTTACAGCTCAATTTTACTTTAACTGCAGCAAGATGGGACCGAAAGAGATCGTCAAGTCCAGGATTCTAGATATTGAGGCTCTATTCCCAAAAGACAGTCGTCCACTCTTTCCCACAGCGTTTGCAAAAAGGAGACCCCTCGAACTTAAGTCAAATTTTTGAACAATCTTGGTCTCCATCAGGGAGGTACATACATATTGTGTTTAACTTTGACAATCCCTGCTTTAAGAAGCTTAAAAGCTAAGATTGCTAGGAATAAAACATGTATCATCATTGTAGAAACATATTTTGACAGAAGAGGACAAATTTGAACTAGCCAGCTGCTTAAATTAAGCATCGCTTAGTTGTTAAGTGCAGACTGTTTAATTAGGTAATACACATGATTTCTTCCTTTAAAAAATAGTTGAGTTCTGTCCCAGAAATTTCTCCCCCATTGTAGTGATCCCTCATGGGATCCTTTAAGACGTCTTTGAACTTTCTCCCTTCCTTGCAGAAAACCTACACTAGAGTTTTGAGCTTTTCTTTAAATACTTAAAAAGATTTAGTAGAAATAAGCCTTTGGAATGCAGGAGTTTATATTTTGTTTTGTTTTTGCTGGGAAGGGTGAAGATGTATTGGAAAATGTTTTATTTGTATTGCAGAGTGCCTTGTCCATAATATGTGATTAATGTTTGTTATTGAGTTGAATTACTCCCTTAAAACTTCTTATCTTGCTTCTCCTTTACTTTCTACTTTTAAGTCTCTCTCTCTCTCTCTTTTTTTTTTTTTTTTTTTTTTTTTTTTTTTTTTTTTTTTGCCTCTCATAACCATCCCCAAGGATTACTTTTTTTCACTGGCTATTCATTTGTTTTCATCAACCAAATGCTGATGATGAATAATTATAATCCAATGACCAGAATTTTAATTCCAGGAATCAGGAGACAAGGTAGTTTTAGCCAGATTTGCTTCTTGATCTCTGAACCTGCTTCTTCACCTGTAAATATAAAATTCGTTCTTTTTAAATTTTTACTTTAAAAGAATTATTTCAAAGATTTTTTAAAAATAAATTTTATTGATATCTTTTAAAAATTTTTAATGTCTTTTTTTATCACCAAAATTTCCTCCAGTATTCTTCCTTTTTCCTCGTCCTAGAAAGCCATCCTATATAACAATATTTTAAAAGAAAAGAAAAAAAAAATCAGCAAAATTCATCAATACAATAAAAAAGCCTGAAAATATGAACAATGTACCACACTTGGTACCTCTGCAGAGGTTTTCTCATATCTCTTCTTTGTAGTGATGCTTGTTCTTTGTAATTTTGTATCATTCACTTTTGGTTTTTTTTGGGGTGGTTCTTTCTGTTTACATTGCAATACTCATTATGCATATTTTTTTCTTGACTCTGTTTACTTCGCTTGCATCAGTTCATGTCGATCTTTCTATGTTTCTCTGTATTTACCATCTACATTCATTTTAACCTTTTCCCCAAAATCATTTATATCTGTTTGCTGTAAGGGTTACTAATTCACTGTCATTCTTCAGTAATCAGGCTTTTTGGACAGCAACTGTTGAGTTTAAACAACTGACCTTAACACTTAATTAGCAGGAATTATTAGATGGCTCAATTCCTGGGATTAAGTCACATGGTCACTGGGCACCAACATAAGTAGCAGGTGCATGATATCCCAGAGTCTCTATATCAGTGTCCTGACACATGGGTCTCTCTTTCTTCTGAAGAGACAACTTTAGCTACCCCAACTGAAATTGCCTTAAGTGCTCATTGCTGTCGTTTTCACTTGTGTCCCTTCATTTTTGCAAAGATACTGTAGTAGTTTGCCATTTCCTTCTCTAGTGGATTAAGGCAAACAGAGCATAAATGACTTGCTCAGGGTCACACAGCCAATAAGTGTCACATTTGGACTCTGATCTTTCAAGCTTCTGGCCTAGTGCTCTATCCACTGAACCACTTAGCTCCCCTCGTTGACCTAGGTGATATATCTGGTGCAAACATTCTCATATAAAATTATAGTTCTCATTGGTACTGTGAATATTGAAATAAAAAAGAGATAAAACTACTCAGTGTAATGACTTTTCCATGTGTCTGTGTTCTATAATCCTTACAGATATAATAGATTAATTCCATCTAAAGCAATCTCTTTGTCCCATATTTATATATACTGGAACTTCCTCCTGCTTTTTTTCTTCTTTTTGCCCTACCTAGTTCCCAGTCCCCATATCTCTCTAACTTTGAAGTGTATCATTTCTTAACTGGCCCTGTTGATCCCATTCTGCATAAGACAGATACTTTCCATAGATTAAGGATTTTTAACCTGGACTTTTTTTTTCTTCTCATAATTATATTTCAATATATTTGGTTTCCCTTGTGATTTTACACATTTTATATATTTATAAACATTATATTATAGAATAGTATAAGAAAAAATGAGCAGGGTAATTTTAGAAAAACCTGGAAACACTTAACAAGAATTGTTACAAAATGAAGTGAGAACTAGGAGGACCTTGTACACACCAACAGCAATATTGTATTATAAACAATTGTTGTTAATAATAGATTTGTCAATAAATAAGAATTAGTTAATTAACTAAAAAAATGAGAATGGTTTTACCAGACTACAAAAGGGTTTTATGACCCACAAAAAAAGTTAAGAATCCCTGCCCTAAGTAGTATTCATAAATTATAGATCTGGATCTGGAAGGGACCTTAGCTAACACCTAGTCCAATCTTCTAATTTTATAGATGAAGAAAATGAGCTAGTAAAATGACTTGCCTAACATCACACAATTAGTAAGTGGCAGAGCAAGATTTCAAATTAAAGTCCTTTGACTGCAAATCCAGAGCTCTTTCCCATGTACCAAGGTGTCTCATTAGTTTTCTATTATTGATTGAATTAAATTAAATTTTAAAAGTTTATAAAGTGCATCTGATGTATAAGGCAGTGCAAAGACAAAAACAATATAATACCTGTTCTCAAAAAGCTTACATTCCTTTGGGACGGTGTTTGGGGGTCCCAGCTTACATGACTGGGTTTTATAGTGGGAGCCCGACCTAAAAGTGTCAGTTTGTCTCTTTATTTCATTGACTGCATTTATAGTTGTTCTAAAGCTTCAAGAAAATCTGATAATAGTTGTTATATAGTCTGTGACTGGATTCCCCAAATGAGGTAAAAAGCATCCTTCTAATCTGAACAAGGTTATCAAATATATAGATGGTATGGAAAACTTTAATTTTATTCCATAAAATACACATAAGAATGAAAAGACTCAAAAACTCTAACCAAGTAAATAAGAAAAACATTAAAGTAAATTATCAGTTCCACATCCTTTCTTCAGTGGAAGCTGATCTTGGGGCAATCCTTTGTCATTATAGTGAGTCTCTTAATTACAGATTCATTCCCAATCCCTCAAAATCTGTAGTAACATTCTGTAATTTAGGCTCTGTCCTCTACCCTGCTCCTCCCCAAGATAACACACTTTGAGATGTGTTAAACAAAGAGCAAGCTTTGCTATCAGATTTATCTGGTTAGAGTAACTCATTGAATTTTCCCTAAATGTAAGCAATCTTTGTTTCTCCAAGGGGCATACTCCATCAGGAAATTCCCTTCTGTTTCTGTTAGGGTACTTTGAGCTCTTAAATTTAGGAATACTTGAACTTGGGACTATCTGAAACAGCTTCAAAATGGCAACCCTCTTCCAAATAGCCACATAAAAAAGAGTTTCTGTGTGTGCTTCTGTGGAAATTTCTCAGGTGTCCCTCTTCATTCCCATTTCCTAGTTTCAGCTATGTCCCACCTTTTGCAAGAATCCTTTTTGTGTCCTCCTGTATCTTGTTATTGTTGTTTGTCCTTCATTCTCAAACAGGATCATGATGACATCAGGAAGATGCCATAAAACATAAATGAATTGGATTTAAATGAGGGAGGGCTATGTGCAGTCACCTGCCTCAGTCTCCCCTTTAGAGCCATCTGGGTCCAGTGGCCAGATACAGATTAGCACTTCTGGAGATGACCCTGGATGAAATGAGAGACCTTGGTCTTTTAGTTCCTTCTCTCAGAGACTAGCCCCAGTTTATCCTGTATATATGTCTTGTCTGTACGTTGTTTGTGTATTGGTATGTTTTGTTTGTTTCATGTTGCCTCTCCCATTAGATCATGAGCTCTTTCAGAACAGAAACTGTTTTCTACCTTTCTTTGTAGTTCTAGTACCTAGTACCTAGTTTGTTTGTTTTTTTTTTAAATAAATACTAGATGACTATTGCCACTGCTCTTGAGTTGAAAAACTCTGCTCTCTGGCATGTTCAGAAAGAGAAATAGAAAAGACAAACATCAAGAATTTCCCTTTCAACACTACACACAGTAACAAGATTATGAGATGATCAATTGTGAAGGATTTGGCTCTTCTCAACAATTGGGGGGGGGGGGGATTCAAGACAATTCCGATTGAGTTGGGATGGAAAATGCCATTCATATCCAGAGAGAGGGATGGAATCATTGTATTTTGCACCTTTTTTAATTTGTTTTTTCTTTTTCATGTTTTTTCCCCTTTTGGTCTGATTTTTCTTGTACAACATGACAAATATGGACATATGTTTTAAAGAATTGCACATTTTTAATCCATAACAGATTATTTGCTATCTTGGGAAGGGGAGAGGTAAGGGAGGGAGGGAGAAAAATATGGAATACAAAATGTTGTGTATTGGATTACCTGCCATCTAGGGGAGGAGGTGAGGGAAAGGAAGGGAAAATTTGGAACATTTGGGTCAATGTTGAAAAATTACCCATGCATGTGTTTTGTAAATAAAAATTTTTTTAATAAAAAAATAATGTTGAACATTATCTTTACATGCATTTGGAAAAGTAAAATACTATTGAAAATTAAAAAAAAAAGAATTTCCCTTTCAGACCACTTGTGTAAACACTTGCAATTTGCCATGTGCTTCTGTAGAGATATTTTTTGCTCTTGAAAAGAAATTATCTAAGGTTGGAGGTCCTCATCCCACCAAAATGCAAGTCCACTGAGCTGTACCTACTTCTGTTTCTCAAATTCCAAAAGAGAGGGGAAGTTAAAAAAAAATGAGAGAGACAGAAAGACCGAATTAAAGAGAGAGAGAAGGAGGGAGGGAGACACAGAAAGAGAGAGAAAGAGAAATACCATGAGCACTCCAGAGGGCATGTGCCAACTAGCCTTTTAGTTCACTTTGTAATTCATAAGTTTCAATCAGCTAATCGTTTTGAATTTTCTGTGTTCTATCATTCAGATCTGTTATTCAATGTAATGCAAAAGCATTGTAGGGTGACTGCCACTAATTTGGCGGAGAACCTTGAACAAATCACAACCTCTCTATGATTCAGTTGCTTTATGTATTAGGTAAGCAGATTGAGTAAGATGATTGCTTAAGGTTGCTTCCAGCTCTACATTTCTCTGCTTAATCATTTTAAAGATACAGTGTCAAATTAATATTCCCAAAATACCATTTTGATCATTGTTCAGTTGCTCCCCTCTGCCCGTGAGATGAAAAGTCTTGATTTTATAGCCTATTACTCAAGGACTTCGAAAATTTATCACATCTTATTTTTCTAGTCTCATTTTCCATTGCTAATGTACTGAAATCCTCTGTTTCAGCTAAGATAATTTACTCACTCTTTCCTAAGTTAGTTTTTTTGTTGTTGTTGCAGCTACCTGGAATGTTTATTCCCTCCTACTTTTCTCCTACTAAGTCTTTAAGATCTAGTTCAAATCCCAAACAGCTCCTATAAAAAGCATTCTGGGACTAAAACAACCTGAAGTGATCTCTCCCTCCTCTGAACTTCCAAAGCAATTGTCATTTGTAAATCCTTTGGACAATTAATAAGGTATTGCTTTGGGACACTTCTGTTTATTCTCTTCAATTATGAATTTTGGTCTTATTTCCTTAACTAGATTATAAATTCTTGGAAGGCAGAAAGCAGATCTTAAAAATCACCATGTTCAGAACTTTATTTCAGTGTTCCTAATGAATTGTGTTCTCATCAAGGTGAGCATATAATAATTAGGAGTAAATAATGATTTAATAGTGATGGTGCTTGAGAAGGAACTATTGATAAGGAACATAAGTATAATTTCTTAAAGTGACTAATCTAAACTAATCAACTTTTTTTCCCCTTTCTGCTTTCTATTAATTTTGGGTTTCTCAATGGCAGAGGCTATTTCACTTTTAAGTTTATCACTCATGTCTAGCTCATAATACTCTTAATAAATGTTGATAGTTTCTCTTCCTTAAAGAACTCATTTGCTCCTATGATTTCAACTATCACTCAACATGTTTAACATCAGTCAGCATTGCTCCCTTTGAAACATACATACACACACACAGCCCCAGTACCTTCTATTGATTTTCATACATCTTTTAAAAATTATGTATATAAAGATAATGAAAGAAAAACATAAACATTTTCTACATCTCTTCATATAGACTCAGTCTCAAGTGACTCCTTCCTCTCTCCCTCTAGTCCCTCTAATGAAAGCCCTATTAGTTTTTTCCTTTCCTTTACATTTTCACTGAGGCACTAATCAAATAAAATTTGCTGCTAATCTTCACTGATTTCTCTTCCTCCAGTGTGTCCCTAAAAAGATTTCACATGGAGCTTTTGAAAACACTGTTTTTGTTACATTTCTCGTATACTTAGATACTTTTAATAGGTGTCCATTACAAATAAGATAAATTCAACTATTAAATTAAACAAACATTTATTGAGAGTTATGTCCTATATGCTGCTAAGACTGAGGGAGATATAAAAAAAAATAAGATTGGTCCCTTGATGATTGATTATTAGACTGATGATTAGAGTTTTTTGGGGGGAGGGGAGATTAGATGTGTACAGATATAATATTATATTTGTTGAATCAAATGAATAGAACTGACTTGAGAGATACAAAATTTTGAGGAAGTTTAAAGAAGAAAAAGCTAATTTAATATTGAGGGATAAAGAGGAAGAGATGGCATTTATAATGGGTCTTTAAACAGATAAACATGGAAAGTATAGTGGATATTCCAGTTAAAAAGGATAGCATACGCATGATAAATGTGGAAATATATTTAGAAGAATTGTACTTGTTTAACCTATACTGGATTATTTGCTGCCTGGGGCGGAGCAGGGAGGGAGGGAGGAAGAAAAATTTGTAACACAAAGTTTTGCCAGGGTGAATGTTGAAAATTATCTTTGCATATATTTTGAAAAATAAAAAGCTGTTATTATTTTTTTTTAAAGAATAGCACAGTAGGAATAAGCAGGATAAGTTTGGGAAATAGTGAGTATTCCTAATTTAGTTAACATAATTACTTAAAGGCTAAGCTGAAGAAGAAAATAAAATCTAAATTCCACAATCCAGACATACCACTCAACTCACTTTTTCCCCAAGTATTTTCTTTACATGGTTTAGAGCTGGCTTGCTTTACAGGTCAACAAGTCAAGATGATTTCCAAGAGGGGTTACTACTAAACTCTCAACTGGTACTAGGGCTATATAACCCTGGTATAGTGGGATATATTCCCACTACTCAATGTGGGTGTAGATATTGAACTGTGACCCATATACTTCCAATTTATACAAAATCAGTCACAATGATACAATTGACTTAAACATGAAACATTTACAAATTGGAAGGCAAGTACAAATTATAATATTTTGGTTGCCTACAATAGAAAGTAAGATCAGAAATAACTAAAATATAACAATCCATTCATAAATCTGGGTCACATTCTCCTACCACTGCATGCAATATCTGTAGGAAAGAGTGGGTACACATGGATAGAAACTGAACAGAGAGCCAGATAAGTAGAGAAAAACATGTGCCTGGGGTACTTAGGGTTCTGGATGGCAGTCCTTTACATTCTTGGTCTCTTTAAAGAACAGAATGCACCATGTGTCACCTGCTGGGCAAAATTGCTTTTCAGCTATTTGCTCACTTCTGATCCTCATTGCTCTCCTGCTGGACAAAGCTACTTTGGGTTAATAATGGTGTCAGCTTGTCCTGGCACTCAGCCACCCTTGGAAGGATGCTAAAAAAGTGTTACCCTTTCTTAGCAAACTATATCAGTTATATATGTCCCCAAACTTACTATATTGTGCATACCTGTTGACCCAGTGAAACAGTTACTAGGTCTATATCCAAAGAAGTCAAAGAAAGAGTAAAATGATCCATACATATATACATAAACACACATCCATATATATATGTATATATATATACATACAAGAAATATCAATAGCAACTTTTCTTTATGTTGGCAAAGTGTTGTAAATTGGGGAGGTTCAATTAGGAATGTTATGGTATGTGTATGTGATAGAATACTACTGTTCTATAAAAATGATTAAGAACATGGTTTTAGAGAATCCTAGGAATACTTATATGAACTCTCTTCATTTCTCATTTGGCTATACTATTTTGGGACTTTTCAGACCAATTTCTCCACCATACCCTTTCTTTTTTTTTTTTTTTTTTTATTTAATAGCCTTTTATTTACAGGATATATACATGGGTAACTTTACAGCATTAACAATTGCCAAACCTCTTGTTCCAATTTTTCACCTCTTACCCCCCCCACCCCCTCCCCTAAATGGCAGGATGACCAGTAGATGTTAAATATATTAAAATATAACTTAGATACACAATAAGTATACACACCATACCCTTTCAATGAATATCTTCCTCCTCTCTCCCCCCACTGCACTTTTCAGCTTCCTCTTGGATATTGTCTTTCTCCACTAAATTGTAAATTCTCAGGCAGGATCTGACACTTTTTTCACATTTGTATTTCATATATTTTCTATTTTTTATATATTTTAATCTAGTACCTGACATGTAATTGGCACTTAATAATTGTTTATTAATTGATTGATAATTGATGCAGAGTGAAGTGAGCAGAACCAAAATAATTTATAGATTAACAGAAACAAAGTAAACACAAATTTTTTTTTAAGTCTTAAGACCTCTGATCAATATAATGCCAATTAAAATTTCAGATGGTACAGATTGAGATATATATTTGACATGAATAATGCTGCCTCTGACACTTACTAAGCTGTAACCATGGAGGCAGATCCCTTAACCTTCTTAGGTTTCAGTTTCCTTATCCGTAATATGGGGTAATAATAGCCTCTTCTTCCCAGGCTTGTTCTGCAGATCAAATTAGATAATTCAGGCAAGGAATTTACTAAGATCTATGGTTAAGAGACCCGGTATCCACCTCTCTTCAGAAGAACTCTTCTCTGTTTTGAAATATCTTCCACCCAATTGTCACTTGCCACCAAACCCATGGCACCAACATTCCCCTCCCTTCAGCTGCGCCTGAGAACCAGGCAATACCCTCTCCCTCTACAGTAGGAACAGCTTACCTAGTGATCCATGAGGAATACCCAGAAGGCTGGGGCACTCCCTCCCTTCCCCCATCACATCTGTCCCTAAAACCAAGCCTAAGATGATGAAAAAGAGGATAATTCATTCAGAAAGTGACAAAAGATGCTTTTAATAAATCATTTTTAAAAATAAAACATTATGTCAGAGAGATGACTAAACGACCACAAGAATATTCTGAGAAAAGAATCAGGGTTGGAAATTTAACTTGGCTGTCTGTGTTGTGCTCAGTCTAACTTTCATTGCCTGATCAGAGTATTTCCTCTGCGAAACAACCTTCCTAAAATGCAGATTAGAAACAGAAACATGATGAAAGAAATATGCCTTTTTTTTTTTCTTTCTTTCTTTTTTGGTCCAGGTGTCTATACCTATCTCTGTGGGCTCTTTAAGACAAGGACATTGTTGCCTCATTAATTTTATCTCAAAATCGTAACATATATCACAGTTCTGGGTTAAGAGCAGCTCTCAGAGCCAGATCCACTTGAGCAACTTTTCTGTGTTTTTTTGTTTTTGTTTTTGCCTTTAGGACTGATCATGTTCTTATAGTTCCCTGAAACCGAAGGTGACCATTTGAAATCTTTCTGACTCCAGCTAAGAAAAGCTCCTGGCACTTTGTGAGCTCCATCCCTGAGGAGAGAAGCTGCTGCTCTCTTGAATGCACTGGCTTAAACCAGCTTCAAATAGGAAAAGGAATAGGCTGGATGGAAGCCGGAGCCTAACAAATAATGTTTTAACACCACATGCTGATACAAAGGGGATGATTACAAATTTCAGCCAACCCAGCATTCAGAATGCAAGGGTGAAAAGGGGGGTTAAGGGAGCCCTTTCTACCCTCATCATCTTTTGTTGCCTTCTAAAGAGAACCTGTTCAATTCCTTTCTAAAAACTATATCTAAGAGTCAGTTCTCTTGCTGCTTTGGGTCGTTGAGTCCACATTTATGTTACTCTGTTCCAAAATTCCTTTCTGAATTCCTGTAGTGTCCAGCTCTGGCTAATCTTATTGTCACATCTCTCCTTGTTCTTGACTCTAGGTCAAATAGCTTTGTAGCATCCCAACCCT
This sequence comes from Sarcophilus harrisii, assembly GCF_902635505.1. Classification (NCBI taxonomy): domain Eukaryota; kingdom Metazoa; phylum Chordata; class Mammalia; order Dasyuromorphia; family Dasyuridae; genus Sarcophilus; species Sarcophilus harrisii. The sequence goes on along the minus strand of NC_045430.1, from coordinate 63,832,084 downwards.
CAATGCTATTCAGAATCTGGTGAATCTTAATGAGTTCTTCTCCTAATCTCTTTTTTCAAAGGAGCTACAGTTCTTAATTTCTCTAACTTACTTTTAAAATTAATTTAGCTTCCCTGTGTCATTCTTGTCGCTAGCTGTCTCTATTCTTTTGAAAGGGAAGGTTATTTTCTCCAGGAGATGCCCTCAAACTGCATGTAGTGACCTCATACTGCAAATAAATTCAAGTTGTTTTCTCAAATGTATTTCATACAAGGACAGATGCTTTTGAATTAAGCAGTTTTCCAACGGCTAGATGATCAGTTTGTCTAACATTGAAATCCAAAGATACCTGCTCTTAGCTCAGTCATCATCCAGTTCAAAATTTTAGGATCATAGTTTCATAGCTGGTGGGGATCTTAGTGGCCATCAAATCCAACCCCCTCATTTTATAAAGAAATTGAGACATGGAGATTGTCCATAGCCACATAATTAGTAAATATCTGTTATGTAGAGGAAGAAGGAAGAAAAACTGGGAACACAAGGTTTTGCAAAACTGAATGTTGAAAACTCTCTTTGTGTGTATTTTGAAAAATAAAAAGCTATTATTATAATTAACAAGTATCTGAGGCAGGTTTTGAGTTCAGGGTTTCCTGATTCGAGTTCACTAGGTTTTATATACTTAGAACTGTGAAAGAAACAATTAAAAAAAAAGACACTGTCCCAATCCTTAAGGAGCCTGCATTCTTATCATAGAAATAAGACTTAAATAACTAGGGAATAAAACAAGATAAATATATGATAAATTATTTTATAAAATAGATATGTATCACAGGGCTTTAAAAAAATGAAGCCATTTTATTTTTTTTAAGTAATATTTTATTTTGTTTCCCAGGTACGTCAAGAAAAATTTAGCATTCATTTTTACAAGATTCTGAATTTCAAATCTTACCACCTCCTTCTTTCCCCTCTCCTCTTCCAAAGATGGTAGGCAGATTGATACAATTCATACATGTGCTATCATATAAAATATTTCCATGTTAGTCACAATGGTGAAAGAAATAGATCAAAAAATGAAAAAAGAATAAAGTAAGTAAAAAAAAAAAAATAAGCTTTAGTCTACATTCAGAATCCATCAGTTCTTTATCTGGTTGTGGATAACATTTTCCTTTTGAGTTCTTTGTACTTAGATCATTGTATTACTGAGAAGACCTGAGTCATTTATAGGTTAATCCACACAATGTTGCTGATGTTGTGTACAATATTTTCCTGGTTTTGCTCATTTTACTTTGCTTCAATTCATACAAGTTTTTTTCAGGTTTTTCTGAAATCTGACTGTTCATCATTTCTTATTGTATAATATCATTTATTACATTCATATACACATCATTACACACATATATCACATATATAATCATAATTACATTCATATATCACAGCTTGTTCAGTCATTCCTTAATTCATGTGTATCCCCTCAATTTCCAATATTTTGCCACTGTGAAAAGGGCTGTTATAAATATTTTTGCACACATAGGTCTTTTTACCTTTTTTATGATCTCTTTGGCTTATAGACCTAACACTGGTATTGCTATATCAAAAGGTGTGCATAGTATGGTTGCCCCTTGGACATAGTTCCAAATTGCTCTCTGAAACTGTTGGATCAATTTACAACTCTTCCAGCAGTACATTAGGATCCCAATTTTCCCTCATTTTCTCTAACATTTATCATTTTTCTTTTTGTCATCTGATTTTGTCAATCATCTCAGAATTGTTTAATTTGCATTTCTGTAATTAAAAGTGATTTAAGCATTTCTTCATAGACCTATAGATAGCTTTGATTTCTTCATCTGAAAACTGCCTGAAACCATTTTGTTAAGTTAAAAACAGTTTAATACCTTAATGAAATTGATTTTTACTTAGTTTTTGCTTTTTAAAAATTCCGAGTCAACAAGAAAAAAATTTTCATGTTTGTAAAAGTTAAATTGCTATGTAAATGGGCAATATTATTATTATGAAACATGCTGTAGAATAAGGGAAAACTGTAGAATTCTGCTATCATATTAAGTACCTGCTTAACAAATTAAATGCCTACAGTGCCAGGCACTTTACTAAATATATGACAAGTAGAATCACAGATTTAAAGTTAGAAGGAGTTTTAGAGAACAATTGGGCTAACTCTCTTCTTTTATGATTGAGGAAACTGAGGCCTAAAAAAATTCATTGAGAGCAAAACCAGGAGATCGTTGTACACAACAAGATTATACAATGATCAATTCAACAATGAGACGATTCAGACAAGTTCCAATGATCTTGTGATGAAGAAAGCTATCTACACCCAGAGAGAGGATTGTGGGAACTGAGTGTGAATCACAACATAGCATTTTTACTCTTTTTGTTGTTTGCTTGCATTTTATTTCCTTTCTTATTTTTTCTTTTTTGTTTTGATTTTTCTTGTAGCAAAATAATTGTATAAATATGTATGCATATATTGGATTTAACTTTTTTTTTACACCCTATTTAACATATATTGAATTACTTGATATTTAGGGGAGGGTGTAGGGGAAAGGGGGAAATTAGAACCCAAGGTTTTGCAAGGGTCAATGTTGAAAAATTATCCATGCATATGTTTTGAAAATAAAAAGCTTTAATTTAAAAAAACAAAAACAAAAACGAAATTCATTGACCTGTCCAAGCTCATACAATTAGTTAACAGCAAAATCAAAATTCAAACTCAAATCCTATAAATCCTTACAAAGTCACACAATGTCTTTCTATAAAATAGAGTACATAATTATAAAATGTAAATACCTGACATTTATAAAGCTCTTTTTGGATATTAAATTGCTTTTGTCTGCATTGTTATTTGATCCTCACAGCAACCCTATAAGCTAGGTATTTCAATACTTTGATTAAAAAAGAAGGCAGACTAGTCATGCGATAAAAATGAAGGCTAAATATCATCATTTAGAACTGGGGGGGGGGCAATTAGTCATCTTGGCTAACCCCATCATTTTACAGACAAGGAAAATGAGACCTAGAGAAGTTAACTGATTTACCCAAATCCAACCAGGTAGTAAAATAGGAGGGTAAATCCTGGGATTTTGTCCAGCCCTTTTTCTACTATTTGATTCCCAGCATGGTAAGTTAGCTGGATGCTGTCTTGGTGACCAACCCTGCTTCCAGCCCAACCATCACATGCATCATTCAGGGGGAAGAAGCCAGCCATTCCTAGCAATTGCCAACCATCTGCTACCAACAGGGCATGCAAGCCAGCCGATGGGAATAATAGCCTCTCTGAGGGAGAGACAGCAAGCAGCTTGTGCCATGCAAGTCAAATCTCCATCTTGTCCACTTTCTAGCCTCTCCCTTGTGAAAATTCCAGCTGCCTCAGTCTCAACTGCAGGACCTAGTAGTGCAGTTTCTCTTTGACTCACAAAGCTGCTCCTAAAGCTGCAAATGTCCATTAGGATCACCATTCAATCACCTGTGTTCAGGAAAGAAATACAAAGTAAAAAAGGCATCTTCCGATTTAGCTGGCATCTTTTTACAGACATTGCAAGGAAAAAGGAGAAAAATTAGTTTGGAGTTTCATTTGGATCGTGCTTTCAGCGGCTATGATCCATTGGATAATTTTAGTGTGCCCTCTATAGATAGTGGACAACTAGAAATTTCATCCAGATTTCCTATGTGTTTTAGAAATTCCTGGAGTAAAATTTGAGTTTTTCTGTATTGTTGTAGGAAGCCAGTGGGATTTTATGATAGTGAATCTGTTCTATTAGTGTGAGTCTAAAACAGAAGGATAAAAAAAGCTTTAGTCTCTCCCTACTCTTATACCACTCTTATACCCAGGACCAGTTTCAAAAGCAGTGTTTTAATTTCTCACCTAAGGGAATGGAGATTATTGTTAGCTGACTCTGGGTCCTAAATCCCTTTGGAGAAGAGCTCCACTTGGTCTGGAAAGCTCCGTTGGGAGCTGGTTTCCTTTGAAGATAGGAAATGATTTTTTCTGTCTTTTGTCTTTATTACTTTTGGACTAAGAAGGGCAATTTTTAGCACTAAGACAGTGCCTTGTAACAATGTAAGAAGAAATCTTTGGTAAACTTAGTGAAATATTCTTTGCTAAATTTGCATTGCTTTGTATTTAGCAACAACTGTCACATTCACCTGTACATTATAAGGTTTATACCATTTTAACTATTTTGAGACTTTTTTCTATATAGCAAAGGAGAATAATCAAAGAAGAAAAATAATTACACTTCTCCAGGATCTCAGACAAGTATTCTGGACTGATATTTCCTTCTCCAGCAAATTTTATAAATGAGGAAACTGAGGCAAACAGTTTAAATTACTAGTCCATGCTCAGTCTTCCTGATTCCAGGCCCAGCCCACTATCCACTGTGCCATTCAGTTGCCTGCAAAAGAATTAAAAGCAGTTTATTAAGGTATTAAGGTCAAGGTAGCTTTTAGTGGTAACTTTCATAATGAGATAAAGACAATTAAGATAAGTCCATGACAGCAAAAGAGATTGGATCTTTGCATCTCAGTTCCTCCCCAAAGTAACAAGTACAGGACAGTTTCTAGGTTGGGGATAATTTGAGTATGTGCCAAATATCAGGGGATTGGGTAATGCCTTTCCCCAACACAAATTGACAAGCAGGTCCAGGAGCAAAGGGTCACCAATCAACATAACTTTCAGTATTGGAGACCTGAATAATATTTTCTTTTACTTATTTGTATTTTTGGACTTTCCTAGTTGCTTTATTTATTCCTTTTAAATATTTTTTATTAAAGTTTTTGATTTTCAAAACATATGCATGAATAATTTTCAAAATTCACCCTTGCATAAGCTTGTGTTCCAAATTTTTTTCCTTTCTTCCCTCCATCCCTTAGATGGCAAGTAATTCAATATACGTTAAAAATGTGCAATTCTTCTATACATATTTCTACAATTATTGTGCTGCATAAGAAATATCAGATCAAAAGGAGAAAAAAAAGAGGAAGAAAACAAAATGCAAGCAAATAACAAAAAAGTGAAAATATTATGTTGTGATTCACATTTACTTCCCACATTCCTCTCTCTGGGTGAAGATGGCTTTCTTCAGACAAGATCATTGGAACTGTCTGAATCATCTCATTGTTGAAAAGAGCCATATCTATTATAATTGATCATCAGATAATCTTGTTGCTGTGTTCAATGTTCTCTTGGTTCTAATCACCTCACTCAGCATCAGTTCATGTACATCTCTCCAGATCTCTCTGAAATCATCCTGCTGATCGTTTCTTACAGAACAATAATATTCCCTACCATTCATATACCACAATTTGTTCAGCCATTCTCCAATTGATGGGCATCCACTCAGTTTCCAATTCTTGCTACTACAAAAAGGGCTGCCACAAACATTTCTGCACATGTGGGTCCCTTTCTCTCCTTTATGATCTTCTGGGGATTTAATAAACCCAATAGAAACACTGATGGGTCAAAGAGTACACATAGTTTGATAGTCCTTTGGGCATAGTTCCATATTGCTCTCCAGAATGGTTAAATCAATCACAACTCCACCAACAATGTATTAGTGTCCCAGTTTCCTACCCTGAATGATATTTTCAAAACACGCCCTGGACAATTTGCCCAGAATGGCAAATTTTTTATACAAGGGGAAAGTGAAACAGAGGACTGGCCAAACCCAACTCCTTATGAGTGTGCACAGAATGCTTGCCTGATGCAGTCCCTGCATGGGTTTCAGAATAGGTATACAAAGTTATTCTCTTTTTCTGGTTTATAAACAATATACTAAAGAAACAGATTTTTGATTGGCTGATACGTCAAACTGGTTGTGCATTCAAAAGGAACTAAAAGGTAGCCAACCAAAGGGACTCTCTCACTTTCTTGTTTCTTGAATATTCAAATAATAACTGGATAGAGGGAAAATTTATTAAGCATTTACCAAGATGCAGGGATTGTGCTAAATTCCAGGAATAAAAATACAGTATCATGCTTTATGTCTAAATCATGACTCATTTTGACCTTATCTTGGTAGAGTAGATCAATACCTCATTTCTGCCATATTTTTCCAGTTTTCCCAGCAATTTTTGTCAAATAGTGAGTTCTTATCCCAGAAGCTGGAGCCTTTGAGTTTGTCAAACATTAGGTTACTATAGTCATTGACTAACCTAACCTATTCCACTGATTAACTGCTCTGTTTCTTAACCAGTACCAAAAGGTTTTGATGATCACTGCTCTATAATGTAGTTTTAGGTAGGAATAAAAATACAAATTAAAAAAAAACAGCCCCTGCTTATAGTCTAGAGAAGGAAAAGAATACATGAAAGGAAACTGAAAAGAGAAGTTTGGGAAGGCAGGGAACAAGGAAGTTACTCTTTGGTAAGGAAGGGGAAGGGGAAGAGATGCTCTGGGGTCTGAAGAGAGCATGATGGCGGGAAGTGGAGTTTGTCAGTGGGAGGAAGAAACTGGAGGGTAGAGATGTGGGAAGAAGGCTATGGGGCATAAATGAGGAGGTAGTCTGGGGCTTCATGGGCTAGGCAATTTATCAGTCAGAGTGAAAACAGTGAAAATTCCAGCAACGAGGCCCTGAACAGTAGCTTGGAAGACCCAAACCATCATCATTCAAACCCAGCAGCCAAGATACCATTTTCCAAAGTAACTTTATCCATTGACTGCGCTAGATCCAAAAGGGATAGATTAAAAAAACCAAACAATTATACACAGTAAAAAAAAAAAAAATTCACATATTAACCTTTTTTTCTTTCATGTTTATATGTTGAAATATTCATGTTTGTTGATGTTTAAGTTCATAGCAAAAAAAAAATTTTAAATAGATAAATATCATGACTCTGAAAGTTTGTGCTACCATCAGTGCTAGTGAACTATTATTTGTCTGATACAAGGCAAGTGTGTATATGAGAATAGAGTGAACTGTCAGATAAGACCCCAAGAGAACTTGTAGAAGCTTAATACTGAAGTACTTGAATTCATTTTCACTTATATCAGCCTTTGTTCTTTTTAGCCTTAGATGCTAAGGGAGAGTTAGAGGCTGGTTACCATGTGTTTATGTTTCCTTGTATCTAAAGCCTGGGGACAATAAATTCATCAAAGAGGAGATCTGGATGATAGTAATTGTGAACTCTGTGGATTTGGCCTGAAGTTTCATTTTTGATCTGTTTGAACCTAATCCCTTTTTCCTAGAAAAGGATGCAAAACATCCTAACCTAAAAAAAATCTATCAGCCCTGAGAATTCCTACAAGTAATCTGCTTTTGTCCATTTCTCATAAGAGAGTGATTCAAGAGACTGAGGGAGCAGATGGTCTGACCTAAACTCCTAAATCAGCTGACCACCAGTCTTTGGTAAAGGAGGTTGTGGGTAGAGGCAGTTAGATATGTTGTGGGCTAGCACTGGCCCTGAAATCAGGAGGACTTGAGTTCAAATGCAGCTCCACACACTTAACTGTGTGACTCTGGGCAAGTCATTTAACCCCAATTGCCTCACCAAAAAAAAAAAAAAAAAAAAAAAAAGAAAAGAAAAGAAAAGAGCTTGTGAGTAAAAGTCAGAGGAATCAATGGGAGCAGAAGAAACAGAGAAGAGACCAGAATTCAGAGCCCTGGTCAGCAGACACCAATGTTGCCTAGTTATCAATTGGTGGTTTATGACTTAGGTATTGTTATTCTCACATTACTGCTAATTTACATATTGTTCTATTGCTAATCTGCTATGACTCACTTGCTTAAAGCATTGCTTTATTGTATCTCTGTGGTATAATTTAAAATATTTGGTATTTAGCTAAATTTTTAAAAATTTTCATTGCTGAATACTAACATGGTTAAGCCTATTAAATAGAAATAGTATAACTTCCATGAGAAATATTGTGATGTTTCTGAGATGGAAATTCATAAAGAGATCCTGATCCAAGGAGGGAATCCAGTAAATAAAAATAAGAGTAATTTTTTTTAAGTGAAAAATTCCACGAGTAGGAAAATTATAAAAAGAAAGATCTCATGTTCACCAAGTATTTATAGAAACTCTTCTTATGGTAGCAAAGAGCTGGAGACAAAGTAGATGATATAATTTAAGGTTTGTATTACAGTTTTACAAATATTATTTCATTTTGTCCTTGTAACAATTTTGGAAGGTAGGCGCTATTATCACCTCCATTTTACAGAATGAGGCAGACAGAAGTTAAATAACTTGTCCAGTATCATATATCCAGTTAAATTCTGAATTCAGATATGAATTCAAGACTTCCTTACTACAGATTAAGCACTGTATTAATTCTCCACTTACCTGTGCGTTAATTGAGAAGAAGCTAAACGAAGTGGAACATGAATGTATGACAATGGATAGAGCACCAGGCCTAGAGTCAGAAAACTCATCTTCAAATTCAGCCTTTGACATGAGCTGTGTAACCCTGGCCAAGTTATTTAACTCTGTTTGTCTCAATTTCCTCATCTGTAAAATGAGAAGAAACAATTAATATAACGAATAGAGGAAAACATAGAAGATTTATATGAACTGATGCAAAGGGAAGAATACAAACCTGGGAAAACAACAATGATAATTGATAATGACTTCGACAATTTAACAATAAAACAATTGAAATTGAATGTGGAAAAATTATAATGACAAACTTGGTCCCATGAAGAAATAAGAGAAGATATCAACCCCCCATTTAAAAAAAATACTTTATTTTCATTTTTTATTTATTTATTTTTATTTTAAAAAATACAGAATAAAAAATAACATATATATTGGATCTCATTACTTTTGCTGAATTTTTCTTCCTCTTTTAAAATTCTTTATTATAACAAGTCATTCCCCAAATGATAAATGGCCAAAGGATATGAAAAGAAAGTTTTCAGAAAAAGAAATTATCCATAATCATTTGAAAAAAAATTCTCTAAATCACATTGATTAGAGCAATTCAAATAGAAATAATTTTGAGATCCCACCTCAAACCTATAAGACTGGCTGATATAACAGAAAAGGAAATGTTGAAGGGTATATAGGAAAACTGGGATACTAATGTATTACTGATTTTAGAGTAGCAAAGCCATCCAATCATTGTTGTAAGTAATTTAGAACTATGCCCAAAGGGATATAAAATTGCATATCCTTCGATTTAGTGATATCACTACTGGATCAATATTTCAAAGAGATTTTTTTTTTTTTAAAGGGTAAGGACTTATATGTACAAAAATATTTGTGGCAGCTCTTTTTGTGGTGGCAAATAATTGCAAATTGATGTTTATCAGTTGGGGAATGGCTGAAAAAATTGTGGCATATGAATGTAATGTAATAATATTGTGCTATAAAAAAATCAAAGGCAGATGGATTTCAGAAAAACCTGGAAAAACTTTCATGAACTGATGCAAAGTGAAGTGAACAGAACCAGGAGAACATCATACACAAGATCAGCAATAAAGTGTCATAATTAACTCTAAAGATTTAGTTCCTCTCAGCAATACAATGATCCATAAAAATACAAAAAACCTCCTGATGAATCCCTTTAGGAAAGAACTAATAGAGTCCCAATGCAGATTGAAGTGTACTTTTTTTCCCACTTTCTTTTTGTGTGTGTGTGTTTTTTTCTTTTAGCATATTTCTTCTTTCATAACATGACCAATATGGATATGTTTTACATGATTACATAACCTATATCAAATTGCTTACTATCTTAGAGAAAGAATAGTGAGAGAAGGAGGAAGGGTAAAAAAAAAAAAAAACCTCAAAAATTTTAAAAAATGAATGTTAAAAATTATCTTTACATGTAATTGAAAAAATAACTTTTTTTTATTATTATAGCTTCTTATTTACAAAACATACGCACGGGGAATTTTTCAACATTGACCCTTGCAAAACCTTCTGTTCCAATTTTTCCCCTCCTTCCTCCCATCCCCTCCCCTAGATGGCAGGTAGTCCAATACATGTTAAATATGTTAAAGTATATAAAAAATAACATCCTTTTAAAGAATCATAAGGGATGATTCTCTGGATGTAGGGGGAGGGACATAGTGGGAAATTTAGGTGAAGTTTTAAATTATTTAAAAAATTAAATTAAACAAGTTGGCATTTTTTTTGAAAAGAAACTAATAACAAGGTCAGGACTGAGAAGACCACTCATTTATTGTTCTATTGGTTGTTCCAAAAAAAAAGAATATATTGAAAGGAGACAGCACTTGTAGATTTATATCCACTCCTGAGGGAGTTACTGGTCAGAATAGTAAAGGATATGATGCTCAAAGTAGGCCTGAAAATATAATTTGAGAGGAGTATTCAAGCCAGAAACAAAATTGGATTGGACTAGACTGAAGCTAGGATTCCTGATACAGGAAAAGAAATCACTTTTGCAAGGTGAACTGAAGACCCTTCCCATGGAGGGGACAGAAGTAGATTCCATATGGCAGAAAGTGAACCCTTTTAAAGGTTTTTTTGCAGAAATATATTTTAGGTCTAAGTTAGGAATCTTTTATAAAAAATTTCCCTGGGGAACAAACATGAGAAGTTTGGGTTAACCAGGTTACAGAATCACTACAGAGCTAGCCTGTATCTGAGTTAAAAGAATTGATTAGTAGAATGTCCCAGGAGTCCTCCACCAAATACTGCAAGGGCCAGATAGAGCCCTCTGCTTCTAGCCCCTTTTACAAAATACAATACAACTTTATTTTAAAACGTAAAAACCGTTCTTAGCTCACAGGCTAAGGAGACATCTGGATTTGGCTGGGGGCAGTATTTTGCTGACCCCTGCCTCAGAGGATTACTTTCTGGACTTGTGCAGAGTCTGGGGACTACCCAGTCTGAAGTCATGAAAGCCTATTTGCAAGAGATGCAATTTAGTATTAGCGGAACAATGCTGCAATAATATGGTGCATTGATCCAGCAAAGAAAAGCTTGAAGAAATGAATAAGCTAGGTTTGCAGTTGCCAGAAATAAAGGGATGTCTAGTAAGCATTCATCTCTGGCAATCTCTACCACATTACAACAAGCTGGTAGAAACAGGATAGAAAATGGAGCACAAGAGCAAAATTTGCAAGGAAAACTTGCTTCAGGAAGTTATCTTTCAGTAGTATCTGACTCTTTGTGATGCCATTTGGAGTTTTCTTGGCAAAAATATGGGAATGGTTTGCCTGTTCCTTCTCCAGCCCATTATACAGATAAGGAAATTGAGGCACACAGGGTTAAATGATTTGTCCAGGGTCATACAAGAAGTAAATGTCTGAGGTCAGATTTGAACTTAGGTTTTCCTGATTTCTGGCTTTGCACTCTAACTTTACCCTTGCAAAATCTAGTTGCCTTACCTCAGGAAGACTCATCCTTAAAGGGTTACAAAAGCAAAGGGACCACACTACAGATGCTGATTCATTGGCAAAATTCACAGAAATTTTGGTGACATGGAACTGTAGGAAAAATTTATTTGTTTTCTTTCTCATATTTTTTTCCCTTTTGGTCTGATTTTTCTTGCACAACATGACAAATATGGAAATATATTTAAAAGAATTGCACATATTTAACCTATATCATATTACTTGCTATCTCTGGGAGAGGAAAGGAAAAGGAGGAAGGAGAAAAATTTGGAACATAAAGTCTTACAAAAATGAATGTTGAAAACTATCTTTACATGTATTTTAAATAAAATGCTATTGAAAATTACAAAAAAAAAAAAAAAAAAAAAGAACTGCATATATCCTTTGACCTAACATTATTACTATAGGACTGTATTCCAAAGAAATTTCTTTTAAATAATAAAATTTTAATTGGAATCATTAAGGGAAAAAATGAAGTGATGCATACATAGCTTTGTAGAAAGATACAAGATATGGTCCAAATAGTGAAAGTTCTAAAAAAAATGAAAAGAGCAAAGAAAAGTGAATGATTCTATTAAAAAAAATTAGATCAAAGTTTAAACCATTAAAAATGAACACTATTAAGATAACTGGCCTAGAGAAAAAGGTCAAAATAATCAATAAAAGACCTGACTAATCAAGAATCCAGATACCCAAAATACAAAGGTATCTTATTCAGTCACTTCAGTCATGTATGAGTCTTCATCTCACCATTTTTAGTGGGGTTCTAATTTTTTTTTTTTTTTTTTTGTAAAAAATAGTATAGTGGTTTGACATTTCCTTGTCCAGCTTATATTACAGATGAGGAAACCGAGGCAAAAAAGGTTAAATAACTTGTCCAGGGTCATGTAGCTAATGTCTGAGGAAAGTTTGCACTCATAAATATGAGTTTTCTTTTCTTTATTTTCTTTAAGCTTTTTATTTTCAAAATACATGCATAGATCGTTTTTGACATTCACCCTTGCAAAATCTTGTGTTCCAATTTTTTTTCTTCTTCCCTCCTCCCTACTCCCTTCCTTAGCAAGTAATCCAATATATTTTATTTTTTCCCAATATATTTTAAACATGTGCAATTTTTCTATACATAAGAATTTTCTTTTTAAGGGAAAAGCACCCATTGATATAAAATATTTATGGCAACTTTTTGTGGTGGCGAAAAAAATGTAAATTGAGGGGATGTCATCAATTCAAGAATGACTGAATTTTGTGGTACATAATTGTAATTGAGTACCATTGTGCAATAAGAAATGATAAGCAGGCTGATTTTAGAAATACCTGGAAAGGCTTACCTGAACTGAAGCTATCCACCTTCAGAGAAAGAACTGAGTTTAAATGCAAATCAAAGCATATTTTCATTTTTTGTGTGCATATGGTTATTTTTTCTTTGGGTCTATGTCTTCATTTGTAATATGATTAATAGGAAAATATGTTTTGCATGAATGAACATATAACATATATCTTGATGATTTTTTTTCTTTTTGCTGAGGCAATTGGGGTTAAGTGACTTGCCCAGGGTCACAGCTAGAAAGTGTTAAGTGTCTGAGACTAGATTCGAACTCAAGTCCTCTTGACTTCAGGGCTGATGCTCTATCCACTGCACCACCTAGCTCCCATATCTTGATGATATTTAAAGAATGAGACTTGGAGAGAATGTGGAGTAGACATTCTGTACCGCCATATAACCATGTGTTGAAGAGGATTCTCTTTGGATAGCTGCTGAAGCCTGTCAGCTTGAGCCACATTCTATTTCCTTCTTTTAATGAGTCCTTCCCTCACTCTATCCAGTGCAATAAGAGAAGAGGACAAGGGCCTTCTGCTCTCCAAAGCCATATATGTCCATGTGATTATTTTGTTTTTTCCCTTTCAGTTGAAGAATTTTGGAACCTATGACCTTGTGAGTTTGAAGGATCAGGAGGATGCTCTGACATCCCAGCATTCCAGAGTCTGTGCATCCTCGTTGTCCTAGGGAGTAAGAAGTCACCTTCAAAGGTGACCTGTGGGACCCTACCCCAGCAGTAGGTGAGCTGAGAACCAGCAGAGATGCTGAGGTGAACTTGCTGGGACCTATACTATATAGGAAGTGAGTTAAGCATTGAGCCTAATTCCTCCAGAGACTGAGGTAGCAACTCTTTTTCACCTGAGAAATTTTTACATGACCCAGGTATCTAGATATATAAAATGGGCATACAAATCAAACATTTACTGCAATAAACATAATTTCGTGACCCCCACGTTCAGTTTTGAGACCCCATTTGGGGTTATGATCCACAGCTTAAGAAGCTGGGGTGTAAGGTAAACAATACCTCTGAGATGTTGAGGGAAAACACCTGAGCATTCTTCTTTGTGATATCTTTGAAGTGGATATACCTTTGTAAAAGCTACTCAGTGTTCAGTAGTTAAATGGAATTGAGGGGGAGTCACTGGCCCCTAACAATGGGAGTGATCTCAGCTGGTCAAGGTTCAAACTGATGGCAATTAGAGAAGAAAAGCTACAGGTATAACAGGCCTGGCTTTTAGAGTAAGCCAGAACACACACACTATATTTATAAAAAGATGGACTTGTTGAACTAAGATATAAAGACTGTGGGATATGTAAGAGTAAATTTGAGGCTTCCTAAATGAATAGTGTCAACAGGAAGGTAAACACTGAAGTTCTGGTATGTCCAAACTCACTACCCTAGAATTATCATTATAGATTGGATTCAAATCCAATCTATTAAAAATATATTAATTACCCATGCATATAACTTGTAAATAAAAAGCTATTAATTAAAAAAAATACTATTGGAATACTGCAAACTACAGGCTGAAATCCAATATCTGTACACTATTCTTTTCCAAAGGACCTCCCCCCTTGCGCTGGTGGTAGTCTATCTCCTCACCACTAGTCTCCAGGTGTGAAGGGGAATCAGGAGTCAAACATTCTGTGACCATTCCATGTTCGTACCTTCCATATGAGTCCAGCTTGTCCCCAGAGAGAAGGCAGTAAAGGACTAAGTCTGGCATTTTCTGTCTACCCCCCAAAGTAATTTCCATTTGTACCAGGATAAGACATCTTCCACCTCTTGCTGCACTATATTCCAACTGTCATCTGGAAAACCTGTGCTGTAAATCTACCTGGATAACCTGTACTACAAACCTACCTTTTGACCTCAGGCCTTCCTTCCATTCATCCATCTTCTGCTGCACCTGTCCCTCAAGGCAGGACTTCTTAAACCTTTTCTACTTGTGACCCCCTTTTTCCAGGAAAATTTTTACATGATCCTGGCTATATAGGTCTTTAAAATAGGTATACAAACATTTACTGATAATAAATTGTAAAAAATTTATTTTAAAACAATTCTTGGACATTCATATACTTTTGCCATTTATTAAAGTCAAAAGTAAATTTGCATTCTAATGAGATGGATTTGCTTGTTTATTTTTTACTTGAAGAATTAATCTTGGCAGAATATTTGATACTTTTTATTGTTGCCAAATTTTTCATGACTCCCCACATTTAGTAACTGCCTAACCTACAGGGTAACAAGCTTTGCCTTAAGGGAAGAAGAATAATGTTGTTGGGAAATAGCTGTGCAAGTTTTATTTCCATTTCCTGATGTACTCTTTTTCTTTACCCTTTAGAGGGAAGAATAGCAGTTAAATAAGGCCTCCCATTTAACTCTCTGACCATGTGCTTCTCATTTCATACTGCAGCCTAATCTCTAATTTCCTTTGGGAAGATGAATGGCACCATTTACTCAATGATAAACATTCTCCTAAGGCCAAGTGATTTTGAACTTGTTTAGATCATCATCCAAACCTTATTGCCAGTCTCTTACTATTTGACTCCTTATTCTCACTCCTCTCAATCTTCCCAGTCCAAACACCACCCAGTTCTTCACAGTGACTCGTGCCTGTTCCTAGGCAGTAAACTTCCCTTCATTGTAAATCTTTCCCTCTTCCATTTCTTCTATCTATCACTGTTACTGAAAGCTAGCTCCCTCAGATGACAGAGCCTCTCTGACCACCTTTGTCGATACTAGCTATAGTCTACTCACTGGTCAAGACTGGGGAGTTGCACTACCCTTTGCTCCCCATTGCCATTTCCAGATTCTCTCCTTATTGCTTCTCTTCTCTTTGACACTCTATTTGTATTTATCACTCAATCAAAATCCTAGTAGCTGTTGTTTATAGGACCCAAGTCACTCTCCTTCCATCTTCAATGAATTTGATACATTGGATCACAATTTTTTTCTCTTCACCAACTAATGCCCTCATAGTCAGAGACTTCAACATGCATGTTGATTCTCCCTCAAACATCTTAACTACTCCGTTTCTTTTTTTTTTAATTAAAGCTTTTTTATTTTTAAAGCATATCAATGGATAATTTTTCAACATTGACCCTTGCAAAGCCTTGTGTTCCAAATTTCCCCTCTCCCCTAGTTGGCAAGTAATCCAATATATGTTAAACATCTAAAATATTTGTTAAATCCACCATTTGTATACATATTTATACAATTATCTTGCTGCACAAGAAAAATCAGGTCAAAAAGGAAAAAAATGAGAAAGAAAACAAAATGCAAGCAAACAACAACAAAAAGAGAACCACTCAATTTCTCAACCTTCTCATGTCCAATGAGATTTTCCTTTACTTCATATCAGCCATACACAAAGATGGTCATAGCCTTGATCTTGCCATTACTCACAAATACCCTACCTCCATATTCAAGAAATCAGAAATCTCCTAATCTAAATAGTCTATTGCCTCCCCTGATAAAATCCTATTTTCTGTCCATACCAAAACTTCCAATCTTTGACTCTCAATTCTCTCCCAGGCTTCTCCCCTGCACTAACCACTGTCTCCTTTTTTTCCATATCTTGACCTCTTGATGAATTAATACACTCCCCTCCTCTTGATCCTCAGCCTCTTTTTGTCTTAACAAATTAACATTTCATTATTCTCACCATTCACCATTTTTGTTCTTAACACATATGCTGCTAAAGTATGGTGGAGAAAAATCATTCATCTGATCTTATTGGGTATACTACAAACATATGTTATACAACTTCAATGAGACCCTCCCCATTTCTACTGCAATCTTAATAGACCTCCCTTTAGCAATTCATATTCCACTTCCAACAGGTTTTACAAATCTTTTCATCTCTCTTCAAATCTTCCATAGCTCCCCATCCTCCTGCCTTCTCAGCTGAGAACCTTACTTCATATTTGACAGAAAAAAATTGAAGTCATTTGCAATGAATTCTGTCATCTCTTATCATCCAAATGCCTTTTTCCACACTCTTCTTCTTCACCCTTTTCTCCCATGATGAGGTGACCTTACTCCTTACCAAGACTAATTCTTCTTCCTATTAAAGCAAACTCATTCTTATCCCATCTCCAAGAGATTGTCCTTTCTGTCACTTCCACTC
This sequence comes from Sarcophilus harrisii, assembly GCF_902635505.1. NCBI lineage: Eukaryota > Metazoa > Chordata > Mammalia > Dasyuromorphia > Dasyuridae > Sarcophilus > Sarcophilus harrisii. The sequence goes on along the minus strand of NC_045430.1, from coordinate 63,815,342 downwards.
TCACTGATTTTCAATTCACTAATTTCCCTATCTATTGTCTCATTCTCTATTGCCTATAAACTTGTCCATGTTTCTGTGGCCCAAAGAGATCATAAAAGAGGGAAAAGTACCCATATGTGCAAAAATTGTTTGTAGCAGCCTTTTTTTTTGTAATGGCAAGAAATTGTAAAGTGAGTAGATACCCAGCAGTTGGAAAATGGCTGAATAAATTATGGTATATGAAATTAATGGAATATTATTGTCCTATAAAAAATGACGAGCAGACCGATTTCAGAAAAGCCTGGAGACACTTACATGAACTGATGCTAAGTGAGGTGATTAGAACCAAAAGAACATTGTACACAAGATTATGGGATGATCAATTGTGATAGACTTGGCTCTTTTCAATAATGAGGTGATTCAAGACAATTCCAATAGACTCAGGATGGAAAGTGCCATCTGCATCCAGAGACAGAACTATGAAGATTGAATATGGATCAAGGCATAGCATTTTTACCTATTGTTGTCTTGTTTGCCTGCTTTTTACCTTTCTTGTGGCTTTTCCCCCCTTTTTAATCTGTTTTTTTTTTTTTTTTGCTTAGCATGACAAAAATAGAAATATTTTTTAGAAGAATTATACTCATTTAACCTATATTAGATTGCTTGCTGAAATGGGGAGGGGGATGGAATGAGGAGAGGGATAAAAATCTGGAACACAAAGTTTTACAAAGGTGAATGTTGAAAAGTATTTTTGCATGTATTTGGAAAAATAAAACACCGTTAAAAATAAACTTGCCTATGTCTTCCCCATTTTGAAACCCCCCCCCCCTTACTTTTTTCATTCCTGCTAATTATCATCTGGTTTCTTCTGCCCTTTGTAGCTAAACATGAAAAGGTCATCTGCAAGAAATGCTTCCACTTTCTCTCCTTTAATTCTCTTAATCCCTAACAATCTTGCTTCTAGCTTTCTCATTCCACCAAAAATGCTCTCTCCAAAGTTACAAATGATGTCCTAATAGCCCAAACCAATGGTTTTTTTCTCAGTCCTCATTCTACTTGACCTTTCTGCTCACCCTCTCTTCCTTAATACTTTCTCCCTCTTAAGTTTTTGTTAATGTTGTTTGTTTTTAGGAATCCTCTAAGTTTTGGGGACACTATTGTTACCTGGTTTTCTCTTGCCTATCAGATCACTCCTCAGTCTTCTTTGCTGGAGCTTCAGCCAAATTATTCTATTGGAGAAGTGATTGATAATTTTATCAAGATATGCAAATATATTTTTCATGTAGGTGCCAGAAAGTATCCACAATTGCTAAAGTATTGTGAAAAAAATTATTTCTCAGTGCATAGATTTACTGCCAAGTTCATACAGACCAAAGTAGATACTTTGACAGCACACCACTTAAAGAAATGATAGCTTTCACAAATAAGAATTTCTATCCACATCTTACCATCTTCGAGGAAGTCCACATTATGAGAATTTCAATTGTTGATCAAAAATGTTAGGAATATTGAGATCAGGTTTAAATGAAGTCAACATGTGTTAATTCTAGTATTACTATACAACTTCATATCATATTTGCTGATTTTTAGTTGAGAGCCACATTTTTCCATTGATTTGTTCTTTGGAATTTTAAAGAATGGGGAGATATTAGATCTCATAACATATATCTCTTGACTAGGAGAAGCTGAAAGAAGCCCCTGTATTGGTTAGGATTTCAGAAGAGCTTTGACAAAAAAAAAAAAAAAAAAATGATGGTATGATACCCAAGATTTCTGTCAAGACCTTCGATGAGGAGACAATTCTGATGAGAAACCTGGGTGTACAAGAAACAAAAAAGTTACAGATTGATGGAAAGCTACTCCATACTTAGTTGTAAAGAGACTATTTATAGATTAGTCTTGGAGATTAGTGAGGATTTTGTAAAGGGAATTAACCACCCATAATTTGCCTTTCTGAAGAGCAGGTGGAGACAAGTGATGAACAGTTACCTTATAGAGTGCTAGGCAAAAGAGACTTCCAAATGATTGTATAAAGATGATTTGAATTAGACACTGGAACAGAAAATTATATTTTTAAGGAAGAAGATAGCCTTGTTTATTTACTAAAAGGGAGAAAACTAAAGACAGAAGCATCATCTTTCTTATCTAGAACTTTAAACCAGAGAGACAACCCACAGAATAGAGCTCCCTCCATCCACATGAAGAATTCCCTGAATATCTTCAGACAGATTTGGATTTGAAATCCAATAATCCTCCTAGGGTTAAACCTGGGGGATCATATATAATTATTCTACTTTTTTTTTCTCACCTTTTTTGTCAAACTGTATGCATTTGATCTCTTGGAGAGGTAGAATTTCTTTTAGAGTCTCCGTGTAATCCTGGTGCAAACCTTTACCTTTTGTTTTGGTTGTTCTTCACTATTTAATCAAGTCTTAGTTTAGTCTTGGCAAAGGTACTGGATTGGTTTTCCATTTCCTTTTCCAGTATGTCCCCATTTTACAGAAGAGGAACTAAGGGAAATAACAGTTAAATGACTTTACCCACTGTCACACAGCTAGTAAGAGTCTGAGATTGTATTTGGACGCATATCTTACTGACTCTAGGCTTGATTCTCTGCTGCACCAATGTAGCTAACCTATTACCCTTTACTTAGACTATTTTGGGGCTCCCCGTCTTTTGTTTTTCCCTTGTCGGATTTTTTCTTTAATAGCTGCAAAAATTGCACAGATCTTACTCTTTCCAAAAACTTTCAATAGCTACTTATTACTTAGACGAGGATAAGTAGTAAGTTGTTTAGTTTATAGAATGGTAAGTCTTTTGGAGATTTGACTACATTATCAATTAGGTAATATGATTTTCTTCTCTTTCTTTTATGCTAATGACACAAATTTTATTAAAATTTCCTAGAAAGGGTCACAGTGGAAGGAAATTTGAATGACAAGCACTTCTCTCCCTTCTTTCTTGGGGGAAGATTTGGTTTTCCAGTCTCTATTCAATGGGACAAGCCTAGTATGCAACTCTTTCTTGAAGTAACTACTTTTTCCTTTTCTCTCATCTTAGGGAGAAGAGGGAAGTCTTAAGGCTTGTGATGCAAAGTTACCAGGCTGCTGGGAAAAATAATATTAACTTATAAATGTTTTAGGCTAGAACAAAGGTCTACACTGTGTCTTTCTCTGCAAAGCTAAAAGAAATAATAAAATGTTTAAAATACAGATTATAAATAAAATTCATAAATTATTTTGAGCCCCTAAACAATTTATTGATTGCCAGTTTGGAAGGGTGATCTCCAAGCCATTTGAACATAGTGTAATCGATTGTGCATAGGCTCTCTTCACTCCCAATATGCTCTCTTTTGCAAAAACAGAACCCTAGGACATAATTAAAATTATCATCTTTATCTATCAAACTTATTCTTAAATGTAAACAACCAATAAACAAAATTTAAAATAGCAAGGAAACTTTTCATAAAGGACCCTACTATCCATTGCACATAGCAATAAAACAAAAGGAAAAAACAATGGCATCAATTCAATTAAAAGTTAGCAGTTTCTCAAAAAAGCCAGAATGCAGTCACTTTCTGTTGTATTATTTTCATATGTTGATCTACAAGTCATAGAAAGGGAAAGACTAAAGTTATACATTAAAAAGTTCTAGGAAAGCATCCTCTCTCTTTGGGGCTTGTCTTTTTCTCTACCTCTATCCCTGTTTCTCTCTCTCTCTCTGTCTCTCTCTGTCTCTCTCTCTCCTTCTCTCTTCTTTCTTTATCTCCAATTCTCACCCTTCCTCTTCCCTTGGAGATTTTAAAAGTGCCTCAGTAGAAAAAACACTTACCTTCCAGTCTGTATCCCTCAGAGATTCCTTCCTCTCTTCTCACACAGGAAGAAGTAAAACTCCCAGTCTTTAATACTTAGACCCCTTTACTATGCAGTCAATCCAGCTCTAACTAGAAGGCCGATCACATTAATCTTTAAAACAAAACAAAACACAGCTCTTAGTTTTGTGTTCCATTTTATTTATTTTTAAGTTTTTCTGCTTCTTCTGGTTTCAAGATTTTTTACCTTTTGCCTTGTTTTAGGATCAGTAGTCTTTTTCATTACATGCTTCGTTGGTTGCTCCTCTCTTTTCCTATTTTGTTAATGAAGCTCCTTGTGTCTCCTGAGAGGGGAACTTCAAGATAGGCTCTTGAGGAAATCTAGATGTACAGGTTCCCTTTCTGTGCTTTCCCATTGTGTGGTCCACACAATAGCACTGAGCAGATCAGAATGCAATGAAAATAAGCTTCTTTTTTTCCCTAGAGACAAAACCCATTATAAAAGTACCTACAGTAAATAAACAGAATTTTAAAAGGGTTGGCAATTCTGGAGGGTAAGAGATGCCAGTTTTCTAGGCAGCTATGAAGCAAGAAAGGGAGAGAGTGGAGAGGGCATGGATTCAGGTCTAAGTAGCAGCAACAGTTAGGGAAACAGCAAAATTGTGTCTAAACAAATCACTCCTCAAGCAGGTCAGTGAACCAGACAGGGTTGCAATTGCCCGTTATTATATTCAGCTTGAAGTCATCTTGCCTTTTACTTGCAACTGACCGCCCCTGTCACTGGTGCATGTTTGCAAACCTTTTTATCCTTGAACAGTCCCAAAGACCCTGAGCTTCCCTCACCCCACATTGCTTCTGCCTTCCATATTCCTAAGGAATATGGATTCCCTTCTTCTAGCTACATCAGTCTCTTTTAAAATGGGCAACCCTTCTCAGAGACACAGATTATCCTCTGCGTGTTGTTTTAGCTTTGTGCCAAATGTTTGGATATGATTATAATGATTGGGAGACAACTTGACCGTACCATACTATTGTGCATATGTTCTTACCCGTCTAACCTGAAAGCAGAATTTCTAGATCTGGTTCTGGACCCCAGCCATAGAAAGGCAGGGGCAGAAGGTATCTGGAGAGAGAGGAGCAATGTGTAATCCTTCTGGGAACCCAGCTTCCTGAATAGAAGAGGAGGGATTGATTGTCTAGGCGTCCATCCCAGCCTCAAACTTCCCTGTCTAGCAACTCTCTGACATTCTGCTGAGTCTCATTTTTCTTAAGGAAGATATACAGGTCAGACTTATGGTGATACCCCCAAGGGCTTGAAGTTCCCACGACAGAAAACACTTTTAGAGCTCTCTCTCCCTAGAGAAGCAGTTTTCTTCTCATCACTCCTGCAGAATATGAATCAGTCAATCTATGAGCATTTATTAAGAATTTACTATATCCTATCTTAGAAGGTGGGGCTTAAACAGACAAAATTTAAAAAATTCTTGTCCCCAAATTCTACTGGGATGATACAATGTGTTCATATTCTAATAGAAAGATCTATAATATATTATATTTCTATAATATGTATTATAATCTATAATATATTAGGTTAACAAGTATAATTCTCATCTCAAGGGACTTACCAATTTACATTTACAAATTTAAATTTACCAATTTACCATCAGCAACACAGACCACAGGCATGTGCCACCACATCCAGCTACATAGAGAATTTTTTAAAATTTCTATTTCTTTTATATAATTTCTTTTAAAAATTAATATTTTCAGATGCCTCATTCAATGAACTTTTCCTTTTATTTTTAAATAATATTTTATTTTCCCCAATTATATGTAAAGTTAATATTTACAATTCATTAAAAAATTTTGAATTCTAATTTTTTCTCTCACTTTCTCTATCCCTGAGACAATAAATAATTTGATCTAGATGATACATGTGCAACCATGCAACACATATTTCCATATTAGTTATTTTGTGAAAGAAGACACAAACCCAAAGGAAAAAAAATGAAGAAAATAAAGTGAAAAATAGTGTGCTTTGATCTGTATTTAGATCCTATCACTTCTTTCTGTGGCAATGGATAGCATTTTTCCTTATGAGTTCTTTGGAATTGTCTTGGATCATTATATTGCTGATGATAGCTAATCATTCACAGTTGATCATCATACGATATTGTTATTACTATGTACAATTAAACTTTCCTTTATAACAAAGTAAAGCAGTTAAGTAAACTAATGGCCAAAACCTACTTTTCCATCTCTATCCCTCACGATGGGTCATTACAATTATATCTTGCAGTTATACTTAGTTTTAGTGTTCTTTTTATTTACCTCATTGTAGTTATTGCATTTAAAGTTTTCCTGATTCCATTTATTTCACTCTGCATCAGTTCTTATATATTTTCTCATGTTTCTCTGAATTTCTTACATTCATCATTTCTTACATCATAATATTTTATCATATTAATATTTTGCAATTTACTCAGTCTTTTCTTCATCAATGAGTATCCACTTTGTTTTTAGGGCTTTACTAAAACAAAAAGTGTTGTGAATATTGTGTTCTCTAGGGAATCTTTCTTTTTATTGACCTCTTTGAGGTACATGTTTAACAAGTGGGATTTCTGGGTCTTATCATTACTTCACCAACATCAGTCTTTCTGATAAAATTTAGCATGCATAGAAAGATATCAATTATACATTTTCAGTAGTATTCCTTTTCTAAGAAAAAAAAACAGTCATTTACTCAAAAGACTTATGTTTGCTTAAACATATGATTTGACTCACAAACTCTATCAAAAGGAAATATTGTATTATTTCATCAATACATCTTTCATTATAACCAAAATGGCACAATTCTCCTTCTGATTTGGGACCTGTAATTACCAGAGATTAGATTAGCAGAATTAAAAATTTTGTGAGGATTAAGAGAGATTTACTAAAATATTGTAATATTTAACAAATTAACATGGAAGCTTTTATGTTGTCAAAATGTTTTCTTTACAAAGTGAAATCCTGGAGACAAATACAGTTATAGGTTTTTGATGGAAATCTCATGAGATTGTATAACCACTGAGTTCCCATTTGCTTTCAGATTTGAAACAATAGTTCAGGTAAAGATTCTTCCTATTTTTATAGTCAATGGTGCAATTAGAAATAGAAAGATCAGTAAAATCCATTACATTGATAGTTTCTACACCTGCTGAAATTTGCAAGGAGAAATGAAAAGGATTCCTTCCCAAGGTAGGAGAACCAGAAAAAAACAATGTCACAAAAGTCCAAAAAGGAGGGTATATTTAGAAGGAGAGAGTTGCCCATAGCATCAAATGCATCAGACAGATGCAAATTAATGAGAGTTAAGAATGACTTTCAGATTTGAGAAATCAGTGAGAGAACAGTTTGAGTTGAATGATGGGATCAGAAGCTAGACTGAAAAGGTTGGAGGATTAAACAAAAGGAAGGTGAGCAAAGACACCAAAGGTACATAGTTTTTCAAGAAAGCCTATGAAAGGGAGGAGAGATTATAGAATGATAGTTTGAGGATATGAAAGAATTCAATAAAAGCTTTTAAAGGCGGGGAAACTTAGGTATGTTTGCAGCAATAGGAGAAGAAAAGAGACATTGTAGATAGAGGCAGTGACAGAGAAAAAGAGAAAGAGACAGAGGGAATATATATAGAGAAAGAGAGACAGAGATAGAAAGAGACAGAAACAGAGAGAGAAAAAAGAGAGAGACAGAAAGAGAGAGAGACAGAGAGACAGAGACAGAGAGAGAGAGAGAGAGAGAGAGAGAGAGAGAGAGAGAGAGAGAGAGAGAGTCAAAAAAAAGAAAGATTAAAATTACGAGAGGGAATACATGCTTTATAATATTCACAGAGATATTAAGCATGAGATTAATAGTGTCAACACTCCTTAGCACAAATACCACCTAGACTAAAATGGAATTGAGAAATGTTTAACAAAATAAAAATACAATGAAACATGGATAACATTACATTTTAAAACCAAGTTGAAATGCAGCCATAGGAATCTTTATGAACAGATTAGTGACTTTATTTTCTATTTGAGTTTGACAACACTGATAAAAAAAAAATCATCAAATGTCAGTTAGAAGGCATTCAATTCGATTCAACAAATAATTGTAAACTACTGTGTGAAGAGCACTATATTATTTATTGGAATAAGATCAATCCTTGTCCTCACCTATAATTTAAAAAGTTTAAATATTCAGACAACTTCTCTACTACAAACTCATGTTTGAAGGTTGGGTTCCTAACGGATAACAACTGCAAGTTTACAGTATTCTATGGGTCTGCAGTTCTAATTTTATAGCATATGAGGACCTACTGCTGATTTTATCTCCAAGAAAAAGTTAATTTCATATGATTAGCTCAAAACAAAGGCACTTACTTTTTTTTTTTATTATAGCTTTTTATTGACAGAACATATGCATGGGTAATTTTTCAACATTGACCCTTGAAAACACTTCTGTTCCAACTTTTCCCCTCCTTCCCCCCACCCCCCCCCAGATGACAGGCAGTCTCATACATGTTAAACATGTTAAAGTATATGTTAAATATAATATATGTATACATATTTATACAGTTCTCTTGTTGCACAAAAAAATTGGATTTAGAAAGAAGGTAAAAATAACCTGTGAAGAAAAATAAAAATGCAAGCAGACAATAACAGAAGGAGTGGAAATGCTATGTTGTGGTCCATACTCATTTCCCAGTGTTCTTTCTCTGAGTGTAGCTGGTTCTGTTCATTACAGTTCAATTGGAACTGATCTGAATCATCTCATTGTTGAAGAGAGCCACGTCCATCAGAATTGATCATTATATAGTCTTGTTATTGCCATGTATAATGATCTCCTGGTTCTGCTCATTTCACTCAGCATCAGTTCATGTAAGTCTCTCTCCAAGCCTCTCTGTATTTATCCTGCTGATCATTTCTTACAGAACAATAATATTCCATAACATTCATATACCATAACTTATTTAACCATTCTCCAGCTGATGGGCATCCATTCAGTTTCCAGTTTCTTGCCACTATGAAAAGGGATGCCACAAATGTTTTTGCACATGTGGGTCCCTTTCCCTCCTTTAAGATCTTCTTACTTTTCTTATTTTTGATTAATTGGGAGAAAGGGTCAGGGAGAGCAGTAATTAGCAATAGCAAGCCCTAAAAAAGAAGGCTATTGTAATATTTTAAAAATGCATAGAAGCATAAGTGAAGGGAGTTGTGAAGGAAGCAGATAAGAAGGATAGTTTTAAAAGTAATGTGTAAAATCCATTATATGCTTTTTAAAAACATGAGTTAAGAAATGGGACTCAAAGTTTCATATAGAATCTTTTTATATTCTGTTATGTTTATGAAAATGCTTTTTGTTATTTTGTTTTTAATAGTCTTATTTTTTCACTAATTACATGTCAAGATAATTTTTAGCATTTATTTTTACAAGAATTTAAGTTCCAAATTTTCTTCCTCTCTCCCTTCCCTCTTTTGAAGATGGTAGACAATTTCATAAAAGTTATGCATGTGCTATCATGTAAAAAAAAGTCAATTGTGAAAGAAGAAACAAAACAAATTAAAAAATGAAAAAGAATAAAAAGTGAAAAAATATGCTTTAATCTGCATTCAGAGTCCATCAGTTCTTTATCTGTATATGGATAGCATTTTCTTTTGTGTGTCCTCTATTCATTGTATTGCTGAGAAGAGCTGAATCATTCATACATGCTCATCACAGAGTTGCTGATAATGTGTACAGTTTTCGTGGTTCTGCTCATTTCACTTGGTATCGATTTGGACAAGATTTTCTAGGTTTTTCTAAAATCTGCCTGTCTATCATTCTTATTAGACACTACTATTTGATTACATTCATATACCACAGTTTGTTCAGCCATTCCCTAAATGAAAGGCATCCCCACAATTTCCAATATTTTGCCACAATGAAAAGACTTGCTATAAATATTCTTGCACATATAGGTCTTTTTTCCTTTTTTATTATCTCTTTGTGATACAGACCTAGTCATGGATATTGCTGGATCAAAGGGTATGCACAATTTGATTGTCCTTTGGGCATAGTTCCAGATTGCTCATCAGAATGGTTGGATCAGTTTACAACTCCCACACATTTTCTGATAGGTAAATTATACCTTGTTCTCCCAATTTGTTTATAGTATCATCCTTTTTGCCCAAACCATGTACCATTTTGACCTTATTTTGACACGGAGGGTGAGATGTAGGTCTATGACAAGTTTCTGGTATGTTATTTTCCAGTTTTTTCCAGTAATTTTTGTCAAATAGGCAAGTTCTTATTTCAGAAGTTGAAGTTTAGGGGGGTTATCAAATACTAGATTAATATAGGTTTTGATTATTGTGTTCTGTGTATCTAATCTATTTCACTGATCCACTACTCTGTTTTTTAGCCAGTACCAAATGGGTCTGATGATTGCTGCTTTACAATATAGTTTTAGGTTTGGTACTGCTAAGCCACCATCCTTTGTATTTTTTTTTTTCATTAATTCCCTTGATATTCTTTATGTCATATTCTTCCAGATGAATTTTGTTATTATTTTTTCTAGATCAATAAAATAACTTTTTGGCGTTTTGATTGTTTTGGCATTTGGCATATAATTTCTTTTTTTTTTTATTAAAGCTTTTTTATTTTTCAAAACATATGCATTGACAATTCTTCAATATTAGCTCTTGCAAAACCTTGTATTCCAATTTCCATACCCTCTTCCTCCATGCCCTGCCCTAGATGGCAAGTAATCTAATATATGTTAAGCATGGTAGAAATATATGTTAAATCCAACATATGCATACATATTTATACAATTATCATGGCTGCACAAGAAAAATCAAATCAAACCAGTTTAAAAAAAAAGAGACGCAAAATAAAATGCAAGCAAACAACAAAAAGAGTGAGAATGCTATGTTGTGGTCCAAATTTAGTTCCCATAGTCCTTTTTCTGGGTGTAGATGGCTCTCCTCATTACTGAACAATTGGAACTGGTTTGAATCATCTCATTGCTAAAGATGGCCATGTCCATCAGAATTGATCATCATATAGTATCATTGTTGAAGTGTATAATGATCTCCTGGTTCTGCTCATTTCATTCAGCATCAGTTCATGTAAGTCTCTCCAGGCCTTTCTGAAATCGTCCTGCTGATTGTTTCTTAGAGAACAATTATATTCCATAATATTCCTATACTATAATTTATTCAGCCATTCTCCAATTGATGGGCATCCACTCAGTTTCCAGTTTCTGGCCACTACAAACAGGGCTGCCACAAACATTCTTGCACATACAGGTCCCTTTCCCTTCTTTAAGATCTCTTTGGGATATAAGCCCAGTAGTAACACTGCTGGATCAAAGGGTATGTACAGTTTGATAACTTTTTGAGCATAGTTCCAAATTGCTCTCCAGAATGGCTGGATTCGTTCACAGTTCCACCAACAATGTGTCAGTGTCCCAGTTTTCCCACATCCTCTCCAATATTCATCATTATCTTTTCCTGTCATTTTAGCCAATCTGACAGATGTGTAGTGGTATCTCAGAGTTATCTTAATTTGCATTTCTCTGATCAACAGTGATTTAGAGCACCTTTTCATATGACTAGAGGTAATTTCAATTTCTTCATCTGACAATTATCTATTCATATCTTTTGACCATTTAACAATTGGAGAATGGCTTGAATTCTTATAAATTTGAGTCAATTCTCTATATATTTTAGAAATGAGGCCTTTATCAGAACCTTTGAATGTAAAAATGTTTCTCCAGTTTATTGCTCTTCTTCTAACCTTGTCTGGCAGATAGTTTCTTGAAAGATATGTCCAGGCTCTTTTTTTGATCATGACTTTCAGGTAGGCCAATAATTTAAAATTATCTCCCCTGGATTTATTTTCAGGTCAGTTGTTTTTCCAATTAGATATTTCACATTTTTTTCATTTTTTAAAATATTGCTTTATCATATCTTGATTTCTCATAAAGTCATTAGCTTCCATTTACTCAATTCTAATATTTAGGGCATTATTTACCTCAATGAGCTTTTGTACGTCTTTCCCATTTGGCCAATTTTGCTTTTTTAGAATGTTTTATTCTTATCCTCGTTAGCTTTTTTGTATTTCTATTGCACCACTCACAATTCTTTTCCTACTTTTTCCTTTATCTCTCTTATTCTCTCAAAATCCCTTTTGAGCTCTTCCATGGCCTAAGCCCAATTCTTATTTTTCTTAGAGGCTTTGGATGTAGGAGCTTTGACTTTGTTGTCATCTTCTGAGTGTGTGTTTTGATCTTCCTTGCCATCATAATAACTTTCTATGCTCAGAAATTTTTTTTGTTTTCTGCTCATTTTCCTAGTTTATTATTTGGCTTTTAACTCTTTGTTAAAGTAGGGCTCTGTTCCAGAGTGGAGGGCACACTGTCCCAGCTTCAAGGGTTTTATGCAGCTGTCTTCAGAAATCCTTCTAGGAACCTGACCAAAAACATTCTTTTCTGCTCTGGAGCTGTTAGGACTGTTTGTGCCCCACTATAGCTATAAGATCTAGTGTGCTAAAGCAACAGAATCCTGCTTTGCTGATGTTGGGGCCTGAGATGTCCCAGCACATCCTGTGCTAAGACTTCACTCCTGACTCTGACCTGGGCCCTCTCCAGTGACCTTCCAAGTCTTCCCTGGTGTCCTTGGGCTGAGACGTCCAGCAGCCACCAGCACCACAAGTGATTCTGAGGTCCAGCCTTGTGGATGCTGGGGCTGAGGCTGGGCCTGGGGCCATGCTAGCCCAGCCCGCACCTGGACTGCAAGCTAGACTCCCACCCAGAGGTCATAGACCTTTTCTGCTGAACCTTCTTCTGAAGTTGCCTTCAGCTGGAAAATGTTCTGTTCTGTCTTTTTGGGTGTTCTGACATTCTAAAATTTGTTTGGAGACATTATTTAAAGGAATCTGGAGCAGTTTGGGGGAGAGGTTGAGGGAGTTACTGCCTGGTGTTGGTGTTTGCCAGTTTTATCACACTGAGGCTCAGGATCTCCCACTGGTTCTCTGAGGTGGCTTGCTGCTGGCTTGCTGGGATGCTTCCTATCCTGGACTGAGGGAAACAAACTTTTCTTGCTGATCTTTCAAGTTTCTTGGCTAAAAAATTGTTTTATCCTTTTACTACTTCTCCTATTCCAGGATTTATTTTGGGGTGCTATTTTATGATTATTTAGAAGTGAATATGGGAGAGCTACGGCAATTTACTGCTTATTCTGCCATTATTCTGCTCAATTCTCTCTTTTTTTGATATTCAAAATCAGAATAAAAAATACACAGAGAGGGAAATATAATCAGAATTGTAAAAAAAAAATGTAATGGGGCATAAGGTTTTTCTCATTCATTAAAATATCTATTTCTCAACTCCAAATCAACATGTCTAAAATTGAACTCATCTTCCCTACAAAGGCCAGTCCTTGATTCTTATTTTTCTACCTTTATTACTACACTCTGTTAGCTTTTTCTTCCAAAAATCTCTCATATGTCCTTCCTTTTTTATCCTCGTTGATACCACTCTAATTCATTTACTTTTTACATTATGTCTCAGCTATTGCTGAGTCTTCCTTTTTCTAAGTCTTCCTTTCTCTAAGCTCTCTTTCTTCCAGTCTTAGCAAGATCATTATTAGATGAATCTTCCTTAAACCCTACTTGTGTCATGTCTTTCCCTTGAACAAATTTCAAATGGTAGAACACTTCTTGTGATATAAAGTCCAAACTCTCACAGAGCTTTTAACATCCACTTGAATATGCTATAGACTAATTTTTAGCTTTATTTCTTATCTCTTCATTTATCCATTCTCCACTCTACCAAACTCAACTAGAGTGTTCTCTAAATTCATTTTAGTTTTGCCATTCTGCTTAAGTCATTTCCTCTTCATAGAATACCATCCACTATTCCATATCTATCTATTGAAATCCTATTTCTCTGAATCTCAGCTCTTCCACAAAGTCTTCCTTGATCACCTCAGCCAGAACTCTCTCCCTCCGTAAAGTCCTATCTATAGTCTGATTCTTTTTGTACAGCAAAATAATGTTGTGGTCATGTATACTTATTGTGTATCTAAGTTATATTTTAATATATTTAACATCTACTGGTCATCCTGCCATTTAGGGGAGGGGGTGGGGGGGTGGGGTAAGAGGTGAAAAATTGGAACAAGAGGTTTGGCAATTGTTAATGCTGTAAAGTTACCCATGTATATATATCCTGTAAATTAAAGGCTATTAAATAAAAAAAAAAAAAAAAAAAAAAAAAAAAGTCCTATCTATAGATTTTATCCTGTACACCTGCTATCTCTCCTTTTATTATAAATTCATATTATATTGTATTACACATTTATTATAAATTCTTTGGGGAGAGGAACTGAGTCATTCATTTTTGTATCCCTCGGAGTGTCTAGCACATACGGGATGCTCAACAATTAAATTGATAAATGAATGAATGAAAATTAAGGGACTCTGTCGATTTCTACATGGTAATTTTTCTTAATTTGGTGTTGCTGGAAAGAGTTTTGATATTTCTTCTTGGTGAAAATAAAGAAAATCTCAGTTTTTAAAAGGAAATTTGAGCCTATATGCTTAGCTGCTTTCAACTTTTTCCAGCACATCTTTTTTTTTCTTTTTGAAAACACCAATTTAGCTTGGACACTGAATTGCCCTATATGTGAATAGGTGTTAGCAGCTTACTTCATCATCTGAACCAGGAATAACTCTTGAGGGAATAATTCCATTTTCTTGGTCGATTGAATCTGGTAATTAGGGAAGTGGTTTTTGTGATGTGGTAATTTTTATGTTACACACTAAACTCAGGTCATCAATTCATTTCATCAAGAGTCAACATATGGAAATGATTATTACCACTCTCAGTTGACCAAGACGTGAATGATTTTTTCTGTTGCCAATAGCCTAATCCCTTGATTTAGTGGGAATATAAAGAATAATTCTGTACAACAAATGTTTATCATCTGCTATCTGCAAAGCACTACAGTAGGCACTAGTGATGCAAAGGTGAAAACAATATGGTACTTATCCTCATATAGCTAATGTTCTAATAGGGAGGATGTGACATGAAGATTATAAATATGATATAGCAAAGAATGGCAATAGTAAGATTCCTAATGGTCTTCTTTATGTTGTTTGCCTTGCAGATGCTACCATTTATTCAGTTATTAACTTTAGAAAAAAGTCATGAATTATGAGACTTCTGGATTTTGGTAGGGAAACTGGGGCACTTGAAGAAGGTGATTCTGTATCTTCTGAGCTGAGCTGTTAGCTCAGCTGAACAAACCTTCTCTCCTTTTCTCTCCTGTCCTCTCCTTTCCCCTCCTCTCCCTTTCCCTTTTATTCTCTCTGTCTCTTTTGGAATAAGAAATATCTTTGTATATACAATACAAGTATTAAATATAAACAAAATATTAAAATGTAATATATTCAAGGGCTTTTCTGTGAAAATAAATTCACTTTGAAATGGCATGGGGCTTTATATTGTGAAAGTGCTCAGATCTGACCTTCTGGTTCATTATGAATAATAATAGGTATATAATATATTTTTTAAATTGTACAATATCTTGACCTAGCTTTAATATTTCAGGCTGAATGTCATACATAGGGATTTTTTTTTTGTAATGAACATATTGTTTAATACCTGTTGATTATTTCTGCCCTGTATTTTCTCTTTCTCTTAACCTTTTTATTGATTTCTGATATATAGAGAAAGTAGTTAGGAAAAACATTTTGACTCTCTGGGCTTCAACTTACTTTTGTCTAGCTGAACAATTAAGATGGTCCTCTATTCTATGGTCCAGGATTCTATGATTCTAGGCTAAAGACAAATGTCTCTTTTTTTCCGTGGTATTAAATCAATAGGATTCATAAATGTTAAATTAATATGATGTTTTTTGAGAGTTATAAAAATTCTCTTGTGAGCCTTTATCAGTGTATCTCAATCCTAAATTATAATTTTGGGTAGTTCAGACTTAAATACAACCTTTTCTTACATCCATCATTCTCCATCATGACTGAGAACTATCTTTGTATCTGATAAGTTTTTTCTCTATGAATATATCATTTTGATGTGCATTGCTTTTTTCTCCGTAGGTAATGAGTTTAAGACCTAGAACCAGGGTACTCAATAAGCTTAGTTTTCCAGAATTCAATTCAGATTTTTAATGTAGCCCAGAATCTACCCATCCAATACATATCTAGTTCCCAACAATAAAGGATTCAACATAAGAAAGTAAAAGGTTGCATTTAGATCTGAAGTACCAGAGACTATTATTTAGGAGAGAGTTGTACTGACAGAAGCTCAGAACAGTTTTAATAAAACTAAAAACCTTAACTTCCTGTCTGTGAGTCCTATCCTGTGAATTCAATAACATTTCTTTAACTTAAATTTTAAAAAGACATTTTCCTTTAACCTAGAACTGGAAGGACCATCTCTGTTCACATACAGATGAGGAAAGTAAGGGCTGTAGAAATGAAATGTCTAGTCATTTCATTTCTCCAGCCCTTACTTTCCTCATTTGTCTAAGTACTTAGTCTCCAAACTGAAATGATATATATATATATATATTTTAATAGCCTTTTATTTACAGTATATATATATGCATGGGTAACTTTACAGCATTAACAATTGCCAAACCTCTTGTTCCAATTTTTCACCTCTTCCCCCCACCCCTTCCCAAGATGGCAGGATAACCAGTAGATGTTAAATATATTAAAATATAAATTAGATGCACAATAAGTATACATGACCAAACCGTTATTTTGCTGTACAAAAAGAATCAGACTCTGACATATTGTACAATTAGCTTGTTTTTTTTTTTTTTTTTTCAAGTTTTTTTTTTTTTTTTTATTTAATAGCCTTTAATTTACAGGATATATACATGGGTAACTTTACAGCATTAACAATTGCCAAACCTCTTGTTCCAATTTTCACCTCTTACCCCACCCCTCCCTAAATGGCAGGATGACCAGTAGATGTTAAATATATTAAAATATAACTTAGATACACAATAAGTATACATGACTAAAACATTATTTTGCTGTACAAAAGAATCAGACTCTGAATTATTGTACAATTAGCTTGTGAAGGAAATCAAAATGCAGGTGGGCATAAATATAGGGATTGGGAATTCAATGTAATGGTTTTAGTCATCTCCCAGAGTTCTTTCTCTGGGCTAGCTGTTCAGTTCATTACTGCTCCATTGGAAATGATTTGGTTGATCTCGTTGATGAGGATGGCCAGGTCCATCAGAACTGGTCATCATATAGTATTGTTGTTGAAGTATATAATGATCTCCTGGTCCTGCTCATTTCACTCAGCATCAGTTCGTGTAAGTCTCTCCAGGCCTTTCTGAAATCATCCTGTTGGTCATTTCTTACAGAACAATAATATTCCATAACATTCATATACCACAATTTATTCAGCCATTCTCCAACTGATGGACATCCACTCAGTTTCCATTTCCTGGCCACTACAAACAGGGCTGCCACAAACATTCGTGCACATACAGGTCCCTTTCCCTTCTTTATAATCTCTTTGGGATATAAGCCCAGTAGTAACACTGCTGGATCAAAGAGTATGCACAGTTTGATAACTTTTTGAGCATAGTTCCAAACAGCTCTCCAGAATGGTTGGATTCAATGATCTTCTTTTTAATTAAAGCTTTTTATTTTCAAAATACACATATGGATAATTTTCAACATTCACCCTTGCAAAATCTTGTATTCTAATTTTTCCCCTCCCTTCCCCTCATCCCTCCCCTAGATGGCAAATGATCCAATATATGTTAAACATCTGCAATTCTTCTATACATATGAAATAATCTTAAAAGCATAAAAGTTACAAGGCAGAAGCTTCTATTCTTTTTCTCTTTATACATGATCAGTGAGGCTACAGAGAAAAGTAGGAGCTATTTAATGATAAAAATAATCTTATCATTTCTAATGAAAACTATGAGCCTCCTAATAAGAAGTCCATTGATTAAAATGCCCAGATTATATTCTCTAGAAGAAATAAATTACCAGATGTTTTCTGTGTTTTCCTCTTTATATAGGACTTTTGAAACTGATACCAGTCTCTTTTTTAAACATGTGAGAAAAAAAGGCAATCAATTCTATTTCAAAAAGATGATCAAGTACAAAGAAGAGGAGAAAGCTCAACCTCTTATTGTATTGAAAGGAATTAAAATTAAGTTGTTAGGATTTCAGACAAAAAAAAAGAGGAAAACCTATCCTCTCCTTCATTCTTCATCATTCCTATCTTCTAAAAGCAGAATTTAAAGCTTTTCAACCCATTTCCTGTATAACCTTGAGTGAGAATTTAGAAAAATGGGCAAGCTATGGCGATTTGAGCTGGGAGTCAGTCCAAAGATAGGAAGCTCCCACTAAGCTAGCAAACATAAAATGAGAGAGTTAGATGAGATCAACTTTTAAGTTTTCTTTCAGCTCTAGATTTTATCAACTATTGTGTTACAACTCAAGAGATTCAATAAATCTACTATCCTTTGAACTGGCTTAGAAGAATTCTGTAGTCTGTTATTTTGATTTGGCTAATACATATATATATAGTTACACACACACATATAAACATATATATATATATACACATAAAATATATAAACATACATATATATAAATAAAAAATATATGTATAAACTGGAAAGAACTCTAGAGATCACCTAGCCTGTCTGTCTCTATCCATATATACACAAATGCATACCTAAGTGTATTGAGATTTACATATATTTGTACATGTACATGAATATACAAGCCTATATATACAGCCTAGTTTAAGATTCTCCTCATTGCTGGAGAGAATAAGGACTTGATGCTATGTACCTGTATGAAGATCAAAGTTGGCACAAGAGTTTGGGTACTAGTAGAAGGTCATTTTTCTCCCCTTCTTCACTGAGGACCCACCCATTTGCTTTTAAAAAAGATTCCAGGAGGAGAAAAAAATTTAGGAAGAAAGATGTGTAAGGAAAAGCTATTTAATCTGTCCTAGATTTTCAGTTTGTTTCCCTTGAGGTCTGGGGGAGTTTTTCCTTGGATGAGAGCAAAGCTTCCTTCTTGACTGAGTTGAGATTTTTTCTTCCAATGGAAAAATTAATTTGCTTCATATTGTCTGGTGTATTGTAGTCTGTAGAACTTTTCTCATTTCCATTTGCTTTTTGCTTGGATAAATTAATTTACCTGTTATTCAGTATTTGTGGTGGTCTTTTCTGTAGTTAGCATTTTGGGGGGAAGAGGTTAATTAAGCCTTCAGATATGAACTTGGGAATATCCTTTTTTTAAGGGATAGTGACCAAGGAAAGCATCTTGAACCTAAAGAAACAAACTATTCCCTTCAACTAGAAAGATTTAGGGGAATCACATAGATATATTTCTATTTCCAGAATCTCTCTCTGAAGAGAGCAAAGTGGCCAGCTTCACTGCAACTTCTCCTATTCCCTTCCAAGAAGGAAACAAAATTTGCCTTGGAAAAGAATAAGCAAGATTCCAGAAATATCTATTAATGCTTCCCCCTTGAACACACAATTCAAATGGACAAACATGGACAGCATCCACACCCTATGTATCTGTATATATACTCATACATACATGTATGAAGAGGAAAGGGCTTGGGAGATTAGAGCATGAGTTCTGTTCTGAATATACCAAGTTTGAGATGCTAACGGGATATTCAGTTGAAGATATTCCAAAGACATCTGGTGATGTCTGATTAGGAGAGAGTAGGGCCAGATACATACCTCTGGCAAACATCTCCACAAAGATGATAATTGAACCCTTGAGAGCTGATGAAGTCACCAAGTGAGCAGGATAGCGCTTTGGGAGATACCCATAGTTAGTGAGTATGATATGAATAAAAAAGCAGCAAAGGAGATTGAGGAAAGATTGGTCAGATAGGAGGAGAAGGAAGAGAGAACAGTATCACAAAAATATGAAAAGAAGGGAGTCCCCAAGAAATTAAAATGACCAAGGATGTTAAATGCTGCTACAGTCAAGAAGGATGAGAATGGAGAAAAGACCATCAGAATTGGTAACTAAGCAAAGTAGTTTAAATTGAATGGTGTGCCAAAAGTGAAAATGAAGATCTATGGCAAAGATGTGTGGAGATAAAAGTCAGGGAGAGAGAGAGAAGAAAGGATAATCATTGCACATCCCTCTCCAGGGATGGCTGCTGAGCTCACTCATAGTCAGTGGTTCCCATCCACTAGTGACCAGGTGATTGAGACTTGAGGAACCCATCAATCCTCTTGAGTTTCAGTTTGCATTGGATCTTGAGTTCCAAGACCCTGACTCTTCACCTAATATGCCATATGTCCTATGGAAACTATGTAGTGACTCATTTGCCTTCAGGAGGAATTGCCATGACAAACTATGCAAAATGCAAACTGCAATTCTTAGAATTCTTGTGTCCAAATCAAATTAATATCTGAGAGGACTTTCAGGTTTGTAGAAAGTGGAAGGCTCATAGCTGCTGGGTAGATATTTTATTATACATTATTGTCTACTTGTTATATATTTTTCATTTGCTTATCAATTCTAGGCTGAGTAAAAAATCTATTATATGCAATATTTTAGCATGTAGTCTTGCCAGCACTATTTTGTCAAAGTCATGTGATTAACTCTTGATGAACTTGATCCAGTTCAAAAGAAGGTGGAGTTAGGTAGTGGGATAAAAGTTCAAATTTAGTTTTGACTGAGCAAATCCAGAAATCTGTACAATCTTTAACAATAAATTGGTGCCATTCTTAGGAGAGAGGTAGAGCTGAGAGTGGAAGGAAGTTAATTCTCTGGTATTTGTAGAGAGCATGCATTCAGCAGTGGGGCAAGGTGAGTTTGGAACTTCCCAGTATTTTATTTATATATATATATTATATTATATTTATATTATATTTAACTGGTAGTATCCTCTAGTTGTAGTCTCTGAAGACTAGCTTTTTATGATTTTTCTTTCTTATTCCAAAATGCAACAATTTATATTATATATATATATATATACACTATGTAATAGTATATATTAGTATAGTAATATATATATAAATATATAATTATATAAAATTATATATTCTATATAAAATAATATTATAAACATTACTATACTAATTACTATATAATATATATAACAGTAATATATATATAATATTGTATAATATATATAATAACATGTATAATAAAAGTAATCTATATAATATATAGTAATAGTACTAACTATATAACATACAGTGATATATATTACATATATAAGGCACACACATAGCCTTGTATTATACATTTATATTTCACTATTCATCAATGATAATGGTTTATAATTCTCTTTCTCAGTCTTACATTTCCCTAGTTGGGGATCATAACCATAAATACTTCATAGAAAAAAAAAAAGGTGGAATTCCATGTTCCTCAGATCCTGTGTTGTCCAAGAGTTCCTTGCTTGGTCCAAGAATTCCTTGACATTGTTCAGGAAATTCCTCCTTTGGACTGAGGAAGTTGAGCTCAAAGACTTCTTTACTCTATTTCATTGTTTTCTGATTATTTTCCTAACCCAAAATTTCTCACTATTCCACAATCACATTAGCATATCATCTGGGAGAATGAATCCAAAACTTCCTGAAGCTCTATTCTTTTTAACTCTGGTTATCTTTAGGTTTTCAATAATCTCTAGCCTTCTTCAATCATTCTTTATAGGCCAAATCAAAGAGCATATAATTAACCTTGTCCTGGCTATACTTTTCTAAAGATTTAATTTAGTCAAGGGATTAACAGCCTTATTAAGAAAATGTATAAATCCTGGGCATTTTACAATTGTAAATATATAAAGGAAACCATTTTTTAAAAACATTGAAATTGAAGGTTAAAATAATGAACAAAGTAGATACTATCTTTTATCAAAGTTAAATTTCACAGCCTTCTTTTCTATCTAGAGGAGTCAATGGAATGGAAGAGGGAAGTTCCTGTGATTAAATTGAGGAGCCCTCTCAAACAACTTGATGAGACTAGATCGTTTTTAGTGTTAGTCAAATTTAAGAGCTCAACAGTCAAAGTGATGAGACTACCTGAGTGGGCCATCAATTGAAGGAAAGAAACAAGAATTTTAAGAATTCCCAGTGATTAGATAATTTGAAGATTAGCCAACATTCCCAAAGGCATAAAAGCAAACTGGTAAGTATCCTCTAGGTTGTAGTCTCTGAAGACTAGCTTTTCATGATTTTCCTTTCTTATTCCAAAATGCAACAAGTTGGAGAGAGATTCTTTATCAATGCCAGCAGAATCAGGATCTACTTTGAGGAGAAGCACAAAGCTTCAGGAGACATGTGCTTGCTTATACCCGCAAGACAATTCAAGGATACCCTATTCCTGAATCCCAACCTTCTGTGTGTGGAGTAGAGAGTGGAAATGGGATTTCGAATTCCTTAGGCATAAATCCTGCCTTCTAACAGAAAAGGAATGTTTCCTGAGCCTTTGAGAGTTGTTTTGTGGGTATGTCCAACTTCAAGAGTTCCTGAGTTCAAGAAATTCAACCTTGGACCTTCAACAGTTTCTTGATGCATTATTCTCCTAGGAGAAACAAGAGGCCATTGTATTAGAAGAAATACACTATAAAGATAAAAAAGACAATACTTGGCTTATTTACAATTCTTGCAAAAAACGGGCAATCTACCAGGGGCAGATTCCTACTTAAAGATACCAGAGTGAATCTTTTTATTTCCTATCTTGAAGTTTAAAGTCCCTCCTTCATCCCCATTGGCTGGGGATGATGAAGTCAACAGACTAACTGGTCCTCCCGTTGTATGTTTCAGCTTGATATGTTCCCCCTCCTTCATCATACAACCCATATTCAAAATTGGAAGAAAACTCTTCCTTTGTGGAGAAGTTAATAATAATTAACTCATTAAGCATTCTTACTCAGTGCTTGCAGTTCCTTTCACCCACTTCTTATTTCTGTATGTGTAAGAGACAAGCATCTTAACAAGAAGCTATATACTTATAATAGACTTACTAATAAAGCCAGGAAAAGATTTTTATTCATCGTCTTGCAAGAAGAGGTTGTGTACATACTTGTTATAACTTTATGTACCTTGTCCCGAAACCCAGGTTCCTCCCCTAATTCTCCATTCATTCTCCCATGTAAGTATGAGTACCTTCCCTTGATTATATCTCCCATTGATGATCAACTTATTTAGTCATAGTTCTCTGTAAGTGACTTTTTAGCAGTCTTTCCCCTAATTATAATTCCCATTTCCCATATATCAGGAACCTTAGTCCTTATGTTGTTTTCACAAAGGAAAAATGCATTTGTACCATTATTGGGCATCCTTGAATAATTATTGAGAATCCCCAAGAGATTAATGAACCACAAAATGGGAACCACTGGTTTAGTTCATAATCTGACATTCTATCTGCCTTCTCACAGGCTACCTTTCATGTCTAGAAGCTACTTCTTGTTTTTTGTTTTTTTTTCCTTGTTTCTTTCAAAAAGTTCAAATATTATCTTCCCCATAAAGCCTTTTCATAAAACTCATAGTTTCTGGTTTGTTCTCCTTCCTTCCTTCACCCCTTAATAAGTCAGTGTATATTTATTTTGTGTATGTTTTTCCTTGCTCAGTCTTGAGCTCATATGTCATTTGTTTATTGTCTCCAAGTCATGTTGCTTCCATCTAGTCCTCTTCCCACCTGAAATTGGACTTCTGCCTTTGAGAGTCAGGGCTCTAATTGGTGAACTTTCACGTATTCTTCTCCAGTCCCAGGCCTGTTTCAAAATACAATTTAGTCATTTCTAAGCCATTTCACCACCATTATATTCTTTGTCCTTCTCTCTTTCTCCCAACTCTAACTTTCCTATGTATATTGTCTTCACCTATTTAAGATGTGAATTCCTCAAAGGGTAGGGTTTTTCTTATTTCTTTATGCTTATAACCTAATGATTAGCACAGTACATTTACATAGTAAGAGCTTAATAAATGTTTTTTTATTCATTAATTTATTTTGTATTTGCTTATATACATTTGGCATTTATATATACATGCAGTTAAGCTCCTTGAAGTCAGAGACTGTTTGATTTTTGTCTTTGTATTCCTAATATCTATAAATAATGCCTGATATTTGATATTTACATATAACATATGTAAATTGATTAGTTGACATAGTAGACTAATAACAATATCATGTTTGCTTCTGTATCCTGATTTCTTTGTAGTCATAATTGTACTATGATAATGAGGAAACAGGTCACAGAGATATGACTTTATATAAGTTAGAAAATCCTTTCTTCAAGATCTAAATGAACTGATACTGAGTAAAGTGAGCAGAACTAGGAGAACATTGTATATAGCAACAACAAGATTATATGATGATCAACTGTGATGGACTTGACTCTTCCCAACAATGGGGTGATTCAAGGCAGTTCCAATAGACTTGTGATGGAAAATGCTATCTGGGACCAGAAAGAGAACTATGGAGCCTGAATGTGGATCAGAGGATACTATCTTAATTTTTTTGTTTGTTTCTCTCATGGTTTTTTTTTCTTTTAGTCTGATTTTTCTTGTACAACATGACAAATATGGAAATATGTTTAAAAGTATGCACATAAGGGAGGGGAGAGGTAAAGTTGGGAGGGAGAAAAATTTAGAACACAAAGTTTTACAAAAATGTATGTTGAAAACTATTTGTTATATTTGGAAAAATAAAATACTATTAAAAATTTAAAAAATAAAATGAACAACAACAAAAAGAAAACCCTTTTCTCACAATAACCTTGTGTAATAAATAAAAAAAAGTATTATCATGTCCATATTCTAATTAAGAAAATTGAGACTCTGACTTGCCCAAAATTAGTGGTCAGAACTGGCTTCAAATTCAGTTCCTTTTATCACGCTGTCTTTTTTTCCCTTAAAAGCAAAGACTAAGTTGTTTAATTCTTTTGTATCCCATGCTACTAATATAGTGTTAAGCATGTTGTTATACAGGCTTTTTTTCAGTTACGTCCAACTCTTTGTGTCCCCAAAGATACAGAAGTGGTTTGTCATTTCCTTTTCCAACTAATTTTACAGATGGGAAAACTGAGGCAAAGAAATGCGGCAGGGTCATAGGGCTAGTTCATATCTAAGACTGAATTCCCTGACTCCAGGCCTAGTGCTAAATCCACTGAGCTACCTTGCTGCCCCTGCCATTGGACTAACTTTAAAAGAGTTGATTGATCCGTATTTCATTGTGTTGGAATTCTCCAATTGTACTTTAAAAAGAAATAAATTGGAATATCTCTAAGATTCATCTTTATTGCAAAAGTGATTCTTGCCCTTTCCCATTCCATTAACTTATGGACATTTGAATTCTACTGAGGAGATAATTGAGATTTAGTTAACAGTTTTCTTTAAAATACCCAACTTCAAGGTTTGAATGAATTTAATAGTCTAAAAAACCTGAGTTTTCCAGAGTTATGTATAAAAGAGATGGTTGGATTGGATGGTGTCTGGTGCTGAATTTCCCAGTTGGAAATAGCTGCTGTTCTAAGAATTACATGTGTTGTGTAGCGTATTTCACGAAGCATAAATCACTCTGATCTAATTCCACAGAGTGGAATTTTTTTTTACTGTGAAATATTATTTCAGTCATCTACTGCAATTTGCAAACTCATTTGATAATTACCTATCTTCTTTGCTTTGTTGACCTATAGAAGGAAGAATTTGATAGGAAGCTTTCT
This sequence comes from Sarcophilus harrisii, assembly GCF_902635505.1. Classification (NCBI taxonomy): domain Eukaryota; kingdom Metazoa; phylum Chordata; class Mammalia; order Dasyuromorphia; family Dasyuridae; genus Sarcophilus; species Sarcophilus harrisii. Next base: position 63,789,819 of record NC_045430.1, on the reverse strand, counting down.
GAGAGGAAAGGGTTTTATACTAAGGGAGACAATAGAAAGATTGCTTTGTAAATTAACAGTTGAATAAAGAAAAATGTGAAACTAGGAGAGGTAGAAAGAAACAAGAAATACTTAAATTATAGGCTCTGAGCAGGGCAAAAAATAAAATAAAAGAAGAGGGCAGTAAGGTAAAAAAGAGATCAGATGTAAACATCAGCAATTAGGATGAAGGTAAAGTTAAGGGCTGAAATTTTGTTTTAAATGTGAAAGTCTGGGGAGAGCCAGTGGAAAAATACTGAGTTGTAATAGGATCTGAATAGAGAAGAGGAAAATAATCTTTATTAGACCATTTAAAATTAACTAGTTGACAAAAATTAAGCTGGAAGAAGATGATTGAAGAAGATGAGAAGAGAGTTTACTCATCTATTAGGTAAATCTTGTAAAGCTTTGCTCATTTTAAATTTACCCATGAATGAGCCTTCCAGATTGCAAAACTGAAGTTTAAATTGAGGAAGAAACCATAGGAAATAGAATCACAATCCTAAATAAGAGAGATTTCTGAGAAGGAAGGAAATTCCCAGAAATTACTACAAAAATAAAAATGGGGTCCAAGGATTAAACAAAAAAGAAGGTAGATCTTTGGGAGGAATGTAGAAGTGAGGGAGGAAAAAAAATGAAGATGAATAAATGAAAGAATGAAAAAGTCAAATCCTGAAGAATTAATTAAGCATTTACAATGCACCCAGCACTGGGGCCGAGTTCTCAGAATACAAATAGAAAGACAATTCTTGCCCTCAAGGAGTTTAATTCTAATTGGAATGCTGCATATAAAAGGTAGCTGAATAGGAAGGAGGAAGGTGTGTGTGTGTGTGGGGGGGAAGTATTTGCTGTCTAAGTCAGAGGATCCCTAGTATAGCCCCGAAAGGACTGAAGGATGGCTAGCCTGAGGACTTCCTCCAAATGGAAGTTTTGGGGGAGAAATTCATCTCTGATAGGTGTCATTGGGGTAGAAGGATCCTTTTGGGTGAGAAGCTGAATTGGGGATAAAAATCAGAAGAAAAATATGATCATTTATTAAGCATTTACTATATGCAGAGTATTAATACACTGAGCACTACAGGATACAAGTAGAATATTATTTTCTCTCCAGGAGTTCATATTCTAATGGAGAAAGCCCATATAGAAGGTTTCAGCTGCGAGCCATATGGCTAGATCCCATGGTTCTTAGGGTGCATTAGCAAAGCAGATGGTAATGCAGCTTTTTTAATGTTATTTTCATTAATAAAATCATATCAATTTCTGATACTGAACCAAGTGATTAAATAATAATTAAATAATAGTGCCAAGGATTCTGGAGTGAGAACTTTCTTTTCTGGGTCTTCACATCTTATACAAGAGCTGCTGCTACTGGGACTGTGTTGGATTATCAGTAAGGTATAGTGGTGGTAGTGGTGGGGGGGAGATAGGTGCTACTAGAGCTTCTTGGGCTTGCCATAATGCCCACTGGTGGCAGCTAGTGTTGATGAGGAAGATGAACTCCTTTTCCCTATTGATTTTTCTCCTTAATCCTGCAGAGTCTGGGATGGAAGCAGTATTAACATCTGGGGAGAGGGAGAAGAAGAGTGAAAGAAAGTATGAATCCTCTAGTCCAGGTCACCCATTGAATCAACAGAAGGGTTAAACAAGTAGAATTTAGAGTTCATGCTGTAGAACTATAGTCTCCCAGCAATTATATTATTCATTTTTTATCTTGAAGTGGACATTTAAAAATTGCTGATAAGATCATCACTTGGGGATTGGCTAAACAAGTTATAATATGTGATTATGATGGAATATTATTGTGCTATAAGAAATGACAGGCAGGATGATTTCAGAAAAACATGAAAAAACTTATATGAACTGAAACAAAGGGAAGTAAGCAGAACTAGGAGAATATCGTACACAGTAACAGCGATGTTATACAATGAAGAATTGTGGATGACTTATTTTCATTAATGCAGGGATCCAAGACAATCTCAAAGGACTAATATTATTTGCTTCCAGAAAAACTGATACTGTCTGAATAGACAGACTGAAGCATGCTACTTTCTACTTTCTTTCATTCTTTTTTAAATTCAAGTCTTCTCATAAAATGACTAATATGGAAATATTTTACGTAAACTATATCGAATTGCTTACTGTCTCAGGGAGGAGACAGGTAAGGGAGAGATAGAATTTGGAACGCAAAACTTTAAAAAATGTTTAAAATCATTTGAACATGTAAATGGAGAAAAATTAAATATTATATTTAAAAAACTGCTGGTGAGCTGATGGGTTTAGAAAGAAGCAGCTATTAGAATGTATCAAGGGATTTTTCCCTTTCCCTAAGAAAGTCTAACAGGTGATTTATTCACCTTAAACTGCCACCTATGGCCCTTCCCCCTTCTTCTGTGTGATTCATTCTTCTAGGTTTCCCTAAGCTGCCAAATTATTGCATACATATGTTCGACAGTTCTGGTAAAACAATCTCCCACACCCAAAGAAGCCCAGGTAAGACACAAAAGGAGGGGGAAAAGCATGTGGGTAGACCAAAAGAGGGATGGACATAGGTGACTACAACTTTTAGCCATGTTGTTCTACTGGCTGAGGGAGACTGGAACAAATAATAGGAGAGGGTAGAAAAGTTCGTTCTTCTTCCTCCTATCCTTTAAGGAATGTCTTTCTAGCTTGGAGAACCCTACTTTTGAGACTAAGGGAAGAATTTTCAATCTTCAGATATCCAGGAAAGTAATCTGGATGACATGACTGAAGTATTGGGAACTATAAAGTTCTAAAGTATCCATCCACAGACTCAACATGGTAGAGTAAGAGTGCTGGGTTAAAGGTTTAAGTCTTTTCCCTACCCTCATTCTCTTTGAGACACTGAGCAAGTCTCTTAATTTGTCTTTTTTTTTTATCTGCAAAATGAGGGGTTAGATGAGATAGCCCATCTATCTAGTTGTAAATCTGTGAACTTATAAATTTGAGAAAGGACCACAGTCCAGTACCTGAACAAAACCTGCCTCAACCATATATTATGGCCAGTAAATGGTCATCCAGATTTTGCTTAAAGTGGTAGGAAACCACTATCTCTGGATGAATATATTCCATTGTTGGATCACTTTATCAGTTAGGAAATTTTTCCTTACATATAATAGAAATTGTCCTCTGGGGGCAGCTAGGTGGTGCAGTGGATAGAGCACTAGCCCTGAAGTCAGGAGGACCTGAGTCCAAATTTGACCTCTGACACTTAACTCTTCCTAGCTATGTGAACCTGGGCAAGTCACTTAATCCCAATTGTCTCAGCAAAAAAAAAAAAAGAAAAAAAAAAGAAAAGAAAAGAAAAAAAAGAAATTGTCCTTTGGATAACAAGCAAACTAATATTCCCAATTCTGTCCTTTCAGGCCAAACAAGAACAAGTCTTTTATGTGACAGAACTTCATCTTGAAAATAGCTGTGATGTATGCCCTAAGTCTTCACTTCTTGAGGTTAAATATTCCCAGTTCCTTCAACTGTCCCTCAAACTTCATTCGAATGGGGCCCTTCAACTTCCTGTTTCAACTCCTCCGGAGCTCTCTGGCTTATCAATACCCTTCCTTGTTTTAGGCTGGGGAAACATCAGGGAGCAGATGTTTGCCCCTAAGCTCCAAAGGGTGGAGGCTACTATCTCCTATTCCCAGAGAAGCAAAGAGTCTTGTGTAGGTGGTAGGTATCAGCCAGAGAATCCTTTTAGTGGGTGGAAGGGAGGGAGGACTAGGAAGTTGAATAGGGGAGGGACCCCTTAGATGCTTGTGTAAGCAAACTTATTAAATGAAAATTGTGAGTCATTGTTTTGTATTTCTATGTCATTCTTTTTTCTCTATCTACCATACTTCATAGCAATGAAAAAGTCAAGAATATTAGGATTTTAGAAGGCCATCTATTCCAGCCTCCTATCCAAGGCAAGAATCACCTGTGTAGTATTCCTAATTGGTGGTCCAGAGCAGCTAGATGGTGCAAGGGATAGAGATGATTTGTCTTCATGAGTTCAAATCTGAACTTAGACGCTCACTAGTTGTGTGTGACCCTATCACACCAGTCATTTAACCCTGTTTACCTCAATTCTTCATCTGTAAAAATGAGCTGGAGAAGTTGCCAAAAAAAAAAAAAAAAAAAAAAAAAAATCCTAAATGATGTTGTGAAGTTTCAGAGAGGACTGAAAACCGAAGGAATAATAACAAATAGATTGTCCTTATATGATCTCTTTTTAATTACATTTCAAGATAAACTAGTCCATTATTGGAGGAATTGTGAGAAAGCTCGTTCTTTTTTCCGAGTCAAAATCTATCTCCCTATAACGTCCACTTGTTGGTTCAAGATCAATGCAAAACAAGTTTAATCCCTTTTGCAAAAGAAATAAGACACTCTATGAGTGAATCTTGCTGAAACATAGAGAAGGGAATATGCTTCTTTGGAGGAAGTGACAGAGCTAGGAAGAGAGTTTAGCACTTTTATGTTCTTGAAACCAGGCTTGTGTTTTTGGCAGCCAGAGCGAGTGAGGAATTGGGCATGTAGCAAGATTCAAGATTCTCAAGAATGTCATTATACCAACCACCCCAAAAACAATCGGTCCCCGTGGAAGCCAAGGATTCCTTTAGGGGGTCACTAAAGTTGGGAAGTGAAATCTTATCTCCCTGGGGAACCCCAAACTATAAATGTCCTCTAAGAAAAGACCTTGGTTTGGACACTGCTGCCCTCTTCTGGATGGAATTGGATTTTTCTTTCATCTAATTTTAATTTTCTTTTAAAGAGAAGGGGAAAATTTGGGGGGGGAAAAGTAGAAAATTTTGAAAAGTTAAAATTTTCGAAAAATTTTGAGCTAGAATGAGTTGGGGGAGACTATGAAAAGCTTTAATGTCCAGAAGAAAGTATCCATTTCTAGGTAACCTTGAAACACTGAAAAACATAGGTAGTAGAATCATAAGCCAAAGAAGCCGAGCTGAACAGACACAAGGCCTTAAAAGGCAGCAAAAGAACAAGAGGTTTTTAGAGCTCGAAAGTTGTCTTGTCCAGTGCTTCCATTTTACAGATGAAGAAACTGAGACAGATTATAGAGACAAAGAATGAATGAGCTCTTCACAGCAGGCTGGGCTAGTTGCCCATTTTGCCAGGACAGAGAGTAGTTTCCAGAGTCAGTATCACAAAGATCTTTCTACCACAAACTTCAAGGTTATCTCAAAGGCCACGTGGCAATTATTTCTTCCTAAAGTAGGATGACCTTGGGGAGCCAAGTGTCCCATAGGGCACAGAATATTGAGTCTGAATTCAGGAAGCTGTGTGATCTTGGTCAAGTCACTTACCCCTGCTTGCCTCAGTTCTCTCATCTGTAAAATGAGCTGGAGAAGGAAATGGCAAACCCCTCCAGTATCTCTGCCAAAAAAGCCCAAAATGAGGTCATGAAGAGTCAAACGTAATTGAAAAACGACTGAACAATAAAAGAGTGTGGTCTTCAACTAAAGCAATTAAGGCATGAAATATATGAGAGCATTCCCCAGTAAGACCCTGAAATGCTCTGTAAAATGAAAACAAATTGAGGGTACGCTGATATGGTAGGACATTAGTGCTACAGATGCTATTTATGCTTACAACCAGTAGAAATTCAGAAGGTACTTTTTTTTCTTTTCTTTTTTTTTTTTTTAAATAATAATAGCTTTTTATTTTTCAAAATACATGTAAAGATAGTTTTCAGCGTTTACCCTTACAAAACCTTGCATTCTAAGTCTTTTCATTCTGCCTCCTCTTCTCCTCCCCCAGATAGCAAGTAATTCAATATAAATTAAACATGCGCAATTCTTCTAAACATATTTCCACATTTATGATGCTGCACAAGAAGAATCAGATCAAAGGGGGAAAATGAAAAAAAAAACAAGTAAGCAAACAGCAACAACATCAACAATGGTGAAAATATTATGCTGTAATGAAATGATTCAGGCCAGTTCTAATGATCTTGTGATGAAGAGAGCCATCTACCCAGAGAGAGGACTGTGGGAACTGAGTGTGGTTCACAGCATAGCATTTTCACTCTTTTTGTTGTTGTTTACTTGCATTTACTTATTTTTTCCTTTTTTGATCTAGTTTTTCTTGTGCAGCATGATAATAATAGAAATATGTATAGAAGAGTTGCACATGTTTAACATATATTGGATTACTTGCCATCTAGGGGAAGGGGTAAGGGGAAAGGGAAAAAAAAAACTGGAACACAAGATTTTGCAAGGATCAATGTTGAAAAATTACCCATGCATATGTTTTGAAAATAAAACGCTTTAATAAAAATTTTTTTAAATTAAAAAAAGAAACTATTATGTTGTGATCCACATTTAATCCCTGTAGTCCTTTCTCTCGATAGAGATGGATCTCTCCTTTGAAAGACTATTGGAATTGGCCTGAATCATAGAGAGTACTTTTCAGAAAAGCCAAGGCAGTTATATTTCAGCATGAAGGTTAGAAACTAGCTGACAAAAGCAGGCAGGCCATCTCTAAACTATGATCATGTCAAGGAATGAAATCTTTCAGATGATTATATGAAATCCTTAGAAAAGGGGGGTATGTAGTTTGGATTAGGAAACTGAATTTAATTGAGAAGACCTAGAAGAAAGGCTATCCAAGCTATAGAAACTCATGCATGCTATTCTAGTAAATAAGAAATAGAAGAGTTTGAATTGGTCTACATCAAGGCTGAATGAGCCCATAGAATCCATCTTAGGGAGCATTCACCCAGAACATTGCTGGAAACTTCTGGGAATTCCAGGGACAAGGTGACTTGTATCTTGGTCCTTTGGAGATAATAAACTTCTTTGACTATTCCTGACCATAGGGTGACCCTTTGCTAAAAGGTTTTCTTGATGCTTTAAAATAAAATGATAAACCCTAAATCATCCTTTAGTTGACTCTATCAACTATCTATCAGGATAATTGAAAAGGGAGGCTATATTGCATGTAATAATAAAAAAAAAAGCTTGAACTGGTAGTTGTGTTTGGCTGCTGATTCCCTGGTGACAAGATGAGATTTCACTGAGGCAGGGAAGAGAACTACCTTTTGTACCTTGACTCCAAGATGGTATTAGGTAGCTTTCTTCCATGGACTCAATCAGCCTAGCTTGAACTGGGGAGCCTTTCTTCTCTTGTATATTTCCTTCATCTAGCATTGATCTTGTAAACATCAGAAGATGCTAGAGTATTTTTGAGATCATTAACATCTACCTGAGTGATTTTGGTTGCTGCAACAGCAGCAGGAATAGGTTGGTGCCAGGGGAACAGTTGGCATTAAAGAGAGACCACGGGAAAAGAGATCCCATTTGGCATTTGATTGGACTGTGATCTGTGGGGATGAAATAGAAAATGTCTTATTAGCAGTCTTGCAAAAACTCTTCAGGTCCCATTAAGATCTGAAAATCAGCTTTTCAGTAGCGATAAATTAATCATTCTGTAATATCCATTATGATTCTTTTAACAATTCCTTTTTTTCATGAGAGAATCCATATTTGTACAGTCTCTCTATTTTTTCCCATCACCTCCAGCTTTTTGAGGATATTCTAGTCAAGAGCCAAAGGTATTATTTTGTTTGTGGCAGTTTTCCTCAGAGAACTGAGATAGGGGTGATGAGTCAACAAATGTAAAAATGAGTGTTCTACAACAAGAATTCAGACTTTACCCAGAGATGAATTAGGATAAATCACCAGGAAAAGTAAAGAAGAGGAAGACTGGTCTGGTCGCCAGCTCCTATGGCCTCAGCTAGCTAGCCAATGGTGTTTTGGGCTTAGAGGGACCATTCTAAGGAGTGTACACTCAGAGCTCCCCATGAAACTTCTGGGGACTCCAGGGACATACATGGTGATTCAGCACTTGGGACTTTTGACATTGGCAAACTTCCTTGCTGTTTCTGACCAGATGGTGTCTAGTCCTGAAGAAACTTATCATATTAGTATGACACAGAAAACACTGAGTGGTCCCTTGGCCCTATACTCTATCCTGTAATAGCAGCAGGGGGATGGGGTGCTATTCCAGTTAAAAAAAAAGAGGGCTTCCAGCTGGCTTTCTCTTCCTTCCATCCTCCTGGATGGCCATATGAAAACTCAGATTTTTAATGAGGATTGGAGGATGGCCTAGTCCTTCCCCTTCTTTGTATTATAGCAATTATTTTCATTTGGCACTTAAAGTAGGAAGGCTCTATAAGGTGAACAAATGCCCAAGTACTTGGCTGCTGTTTCCATTTGGTGTTTCCTATCCCAAATAAGTGGCAAAAGTCCAGGTGGAAGTGACTTTGTGTATTTGAGGGATGTAGAGATTGAGTCCATTAGATGAAACTGATTGTCAACAAGAGGAGTTTCTTCATAGGAGATAACCACTGATAGAAAAAGAAACCTAATTTATCAAAAGACCTAATCTTCCTAGCTGTGTGACTCTGGGCAAGTCACTTAACCTCAGTTGCCTCAGCAAAAAAGAAAAAAAAAAAAAAAAAAAAAAAGAAAGACCTGATCTTCGAGGGAGAAAGTATAAAGTATAAAGGTAAAATATAAAATGCTTAATCAAAAGTCTTACAAATTGTTTATGTTCTGATTCACTTTAAATATCAGTCTCCTAACAGAACAGTAGTTATAAATTAAGATATTGAAGCCTGTTTTAATTCATTTTGTTAAGGCCACAAACCTTTGATGTTTATGTGTACCAGAATAAAATATCCCTTACTTGATTCATATTGTACATTGAGTACATTTTTTGCTCTTCCCTTTTTTTTCTGACTTAGATATGAAACAAAAAAAAATTAAGCTTTAAATAACTTATTCCCTGGAATGTCAGAATAGGGACTTACTTAAGCCAACAAGTATAAGAAGTGAGTCTAGCTCTTTCCCTTGCTATATATCCTCAAATTCATTACAGGTTAGGCTCTCCAAAACTATACCCAGACTAGACAAAGTGCCTTCTTACTACAAGGAGTTGGTTCCAGTAGCTGATTTTTAAAAAATTAGTATTTTAATTTCTCTCAATTACATATCAAAATAATTTTCAACATACATTAAAAAAACTGGATTCCAAATGATCTCCCTCTATCTATCCCTCCTTACACTCCTGATTGAGAAAGCAAATAATTTGATATATATTATACATATGTAATCATGTAAAGAATTTCCATATTGGTCATATTGTAAAAGAAAACAGAGAAACTAAAAACCCTAGAAAAGTAAAGAAAATTTTAAAAAAATGCTTCAAACTGTAATCAGCCTCCATCAGTTCTTTCTCTGGCAATAGAGAGCATTTTTCATAGGTTCTTTAAAGTTGTTTTGGATCATTGTATTGCTGAGAATAGCTAAGTCATTCACAATTGATCTTCTTATAGTATTTGCTGTTACTATGTACAATATGCTCCTGGTTCTACTCATTTCACTTTGCATCAGTTCATAGCAGTCTCTCCAGGTTTTTCTGAAGACATCTAGTTTATTATTTCTTATATCATAATAATATTCCATCACAATCATATACCACAAATTGTTCAGCCTGTATGGATATGTATACATATATTGTATTTAACATATACTTTAACATATTTAACATGTATTGGTCTACCTGCCATCTGGGAAAGGGGGTGGAGGGAAGGAGAGGAAAAGTTGGAACAAAAGGCTTTTCAATTGTCAATGCTGAAAAATTATCCATGCATATATCTTGTAAATAAAAAGCTATAATAAAAACAAAACAAAACAAAAAACAAATTGTTCAGCCATTCCTCAATTCGTGTTCAACAGAAAAAAAAAAGCTGCTATAAAGAGTAACTATAAATAGCATAGTTCCAAACCGTTCTACATAAAGGTTGAATCAGTTCACAGTTCCACCACACAGTGCATTAGTGTCTCAATTTTCCTACATTTCCTCCCACATTTATCATTCTTCTTTTCTGTCCTATTAGTCAACCTAATAAGTATGAAGTAATACTTCAATATTGTTTTAATTTGTCTTTATTATTGTTTAATTTAATTTCATTTCCCAATCATTAGAGATTTAGAGCATTTAAAAATATCATTATAATATATTTTAACATGTTTGGAATACCTGCCATCTGGGGGGGGGGGGAGGAGATGGGGAGGAGGAGGGGAAAATTTGAAACAGAAGGTTTTCCAAGGATCAATGTTGAAAAATTACCCATGCATATGTTTTGTAAATAAAAAGCTATAATAAAAATATGGTTATAAATAAATTGATTACTTCATCTGAAAGCTGTTCATATTTTTTGATCATTTGTCAATTGGGGGAATAGCTCTTATTTTTATAAATTTAACTCATTTCTCTATATATTTGAGAAATGAGACCTTTATCAGAGAAACTTGTTTAGAATTTTTTTTTTCATAGTTGTAGTTGATAACTGCATTTCCTTCGATTCTAATTTTTTGTTTATTCTATTCTTTCTCCTTTCACCCTGTCCCTCCTCAAAAGTGTTTTGTTCTGACTCCCCTAATCCACTTTCCTTTCTATGAGCATCCTCCCCACTTCTCTTGTCCCTTTCCCTTCCTACCTTCCTGGAGGGTATTTAGATTTCGATGATACCCAAATAAATGTGTTTTACTACTCTTGTGGCTTGTGCTCTGGCCTGAGAATGACCACAACACTCTTTTCTGCCCTGGAACTGTGATGAAGCTCCACATGCTAGTGCTCCTTCTCGTCTGGGGACTTCTACCCTGGGTCGGATTCTGAACAAAGCAACAAAGTCTTGCCTCAGGGCTAGCAAAGAGAGCCCCTCTAGTCTCCTTCTGACCCCTTATATTTCTATGGGCTGAGCCCTCTGAAAACAGCTGTTACAGCTGCTGATTCATTCACTCCCAAGGGTTACTCTTGGTTTGCTGGGGCTCCATTCTCACCCAACTGTGATTGACTTTTTCTGTCAAACTTTTAAGTAGTCTTAGATTAGAAAATTGTTTCACCACATCCTTTTGTGGGATTTGTTTTAGGTTATTATTTAAAGGTCTTTGGAAGGGTTTGGGAGAAAAGCTCAGGACTTCCATCTTGGCTCTACCCTCCACCTCCAGATTCTTAATGTTAGAAAAAGAAACTTTTTGGGCAAGTAGAGCAAATGTGCTTGCTTTTGCTCCCTTCTCAGAAGTTAACAGCTAAAAAAGTCAGGCCCTTCTATTCTGTTCTTTCCCTTGGTCTTTTCCCTACCCCCCAGCCTTAGCTCCAGGAAATAGAACTGCTGAGAATTCTCCTCTCCTGTCTTCCCCAAAGAATTGCAAAAGGCTCGAGCCTCTGCCAGCCTAATTAAGCTGGCTAATGAGTAGCTAAGTAGAAAGGGATAAAAGAATCAGGTGGCTTTAAGGCTGGGACAGTGTGTGTGAGTGTGTTTGTTGGGGTGAGACTGGGTGGTTTGCTGTTGATGGTGGTATATTACTGGTAATATATATTACTGGTATTACTGGTTAAAGAAATTTTTTTTTCTCATAAACATAGGGAAAGCAGCTGATTATAGGGCCCTAAAGCAAGCTAGTAAGAACACTGTATTTTAAAGGGCAGGTTGACTTGAGCACCCTGATAGATGACTTTGGGAATGGAGCCCGCTGAACTGGATCCTAGCCCAGACACTGGGGCAGATGCCTTCAATTTACAGGGCTGTGATGTCCTTGGTGATTACACAAAATTCTCAGTCTCTGGGTTTTAGGTTTCATTCGAAGGATAGGATTATGTAATACTTGTTAGATTGCAGAGTCAGGAAGTCTTAGCTGAACTCTGATTCTTCCCAATCCTCCTCTTCCAAAGGTGTTAAAAATGTACATGGAATATATTACATACTACAGAAAAAAAGGTTTGTGGGAAGAGCTGGGGCTCCAATAGAAAGCACTTGCCCTTCTTGGGTACAGAGCATTTTCAAATGTGTCATTTGGCGCTAGATACAGAGTCAGCATTTTCAGAGAAGTTTAGCAGTGGATCAAGATAAATTTTTTAAAATATGAAGCCTTACTCTCAACCTAGCAACTCTTATCTATAAAATTAAATATGCACATTATCTTTCTTTTTTACATATATATCCATAGTTTTCTGGTCTAGTTATATTTATTAGCGAAGGCTGAGGAGGCAGTAGGTATGGTGAAAGGAGTATTGGATTGATGATGAAGATTTCTGGTTTCTAGTTCTGGTTCTATAGCACCTGAGGTATGATGTTAAGTAAGTTACTGAAGCTCACAAGAAAGAGGTTTGGTTTGGGTTTGAATTGAAGCAAATTGGATCCTGTCAACAACCCTATGAAGTAAGTGTTATTTCCTCATTATATTATTATCTCATTTTGGAGATAAACTGAAGTAAAGAGAGGTTAAGTGACTTAGAAGTCAAAAACCAGGATATAGGTTCATAGTCAATAAGGGTTTATTAAGTGCCTGCTATGTGTCACAGTGCTAAGCACTTTCGATCAAAAAAAGTCAGAAATATACTCTGATCTCAAGGAGGTTACAGTCTAGGGGAAAACAACATGCACACAACTCTTTTCAGACAAGATATACTCAGAATATATTGGATATAAATAACAGAGGGAAGCACTCTCCTTAATCTAAGAAAGCATTTGCAGGGGTCCTCAAACTATGGCCCCGCTGGCCAGATGTGGCAGCTGAGGACAATTATCCCCTCACCTAGGGCTATGAAGTTTCTTTATTCAAAAACCCACAAAACAAAGTTTTTGTTTTTACTATAGTCCGGCCCTCTACAGTCTGAGGGACAGTGAACTGGCCCCCTATTTAAAAAGTTTGAAGACCCCTGCAGGAGAGTGGGATTGTAACTGGGATTTGAAGAAAACCTGAAAGGGCAGGAGATAGATATTAGGAAAGAGAATTCCAGGTGTGGAAAACACCACTGTAGAGTGTCTTCAGAGAAGAAGAGCAAGGAGATCAGAGTCAGTGAATTGTAGAGCTTGTTGAGGAGGGGGCTAGATTATGAAGGACTTTGAATGTCAGAGAGGATTTTATATTTGATCTTGGAGGTTATGGGGAGTATCACCCTATTGAATAGGAAGAGTGACATGGTCAGGCTCTGTGCTTTAGGAAGGTCAGTTTGACATCTTAATGGAGGTTCTTTGGAGTCAGGAGAGATTTGAGGCAGAACAAGAAATACCAGGTTATTGAAATTATCCTGGCATAATTTAATGGGGACCTACATCAGAATGTGGAAGTGTCAGAGGAAAGAAGGAGGCTTCTACAAAAGATGTTTTGAAAATAGAAATTAATAGGATGATTTCAGAGAGGCCTGGAGAGACTTACATGAACTGATGCTTAGTGAAATGAGCAGAACCAGGAGATCATTGTATATGGCAACAACAAGACTATACAAAGATCAATTCTGATGGACATGGCTCTCTTCAACAATGAGAGGATTCAGGCTGTGAGGGATAGAAAATCCTATCCAAAAATGACTACTCAGAGCCTCTCGAAGTAAAAAGCAGAAAAGTTGTTTATTTAATTGATTCTCATGAGAATGAGCAATTCCACCGCGAGGAGGGAAAAAGAGAGAGCTCACAGTAGAAAGGCTAAAGAAGGGGATAAGGTATACAGTTTTTATAGGTTTTAGTTACAAAGGATTACATCATGAGTTGGAGAATATTAAGAGATAGGTGCCCCCCACCCCACCCCTTAATTGGATGTTATTCATGCCAAAAACAGCAGATTCCCTAGTTCCAGGAGGAACTAGTTGTCTAAACATTGATAACTTCAACAGCGCTAAATGTCATCATTCTGAGTTAAATACACATATGTCTAAAATCTAAATACATATTGGCTACTACTTAACATCTTATGCAGGTCACAGAGACCTAGAGAAACTAAAATATAGAAGAGGAATTTAAACATTCTTGGAAGTTCTTCATTTTACCTCTACTACACACACACACACACACACACACACACACACACACGGCCAATTCCAATGAATTGTGAGGAAGAAAGCCATCCGCACCCAGAGAGAGAACTGTGGGAACTGAGTGTGGATCACAACATAGTATTTTCACTTTTTTATTGTTTGCTTGCTTTTTGCTTCTTTCTCATTTTTTAACTTTTTGATATGAGTTTTCTTATGTAGCAAATATCTTGTGTGGAAATATATAGAGAAGAATTGCACATGTTTAACATATATTGGATTACTTGCCATCCAGGGAAGGATGTGGGGGGAAAGGGAGGGAAAAAATTTCGAACACAAGATTCTGTAAGGGTGAATGTTGAAAATTATCTATGCATGTATTTTGAAAATAAAAAAAAACCCTTTAATTTTTAATTAAAATGTAAAATTTTTTTTTTTTTTTTTTTTTAAAGAAAGTAGAAGGTAACAGGATTTGGCAATGATTGGATATGGTAGGAAGAGTGAAAAGTTGAAGATGACATCTAGGTTGCAAGCTTGAGTAACTGAGACTATGGTGATGTATTCAATAATAATTGGGCAGTTAGGAAGAAGGAAGGGCCTGGGGGAAAATGATTAATGATAACTAATTTCAATTTTGGACATGTGTTTAAGATGCCTACAAGATATCCAATCTCAGATATCCAGTAAACAGCTGGAAATGTGAGAGTAGAGATCAAGGTAGAAGTTAGGGCTGGATAAGTAGATCTGAGGATAATCTTCATAGAGATGATAATTGAATTCACCAAGTGAAATAGCATAGAAGGAAAAAAGAAAAAGGAATAAGACAGAGCTTTGGAGAGATATGATATAGATGAATGTGCCGAAAAGGTTACTGAGCATTAATCACATAGATAGGAGGAGGACCAAGAAAAAAATAGTATCACAAAAACTCAGAAAGTATCAATAAGAGAGTGATCAAATGTCAAAGCATCACAGAGAAGTCAAGAAATATATGGACTGAGAAAAGTCCTTTGAATTGGGTGATTAAGAGATCATTGGTAATTTGGAGAAAACAATTTCAGCTGAATGATGAGTTCAGAAGTCAGATTGAGAGCTTTCTCTAAGAGTCTGATTACAAAAGGGAGCAGAGATATGTGGACCAAGCAAGAGATTTTGAGGAGAGGAAAAACACTGTCCTGTTTGCAGGCAGTAGATAGTAATCAGATGAAATAGAGTGACAAAAGATTAGTGAAAGAGTAGGGAATGATAGGGGGGGTAATTTGCTAGAGAAGAGGGAATGCAATGGTATCCCTTATGCAAGGAGAAGGGTAATCTGTTCATGTGAAATGGGTAAAGGAGGACATAAAGGAGAAAGCGTTTGAGTGATGTGAGATGAGGAGAAGAGAAGAGGTAGCTCTTAGTGAATGACTTTATTTCAGAAAAATATAAAAACAATTTTCTTAACTAAGAAGATAAGGGGAAAAGGACTCAGGAGAGATTTGATTTGGAAAAGACAAAGTGATAGGTGGAATAGAGAACTGATTAAGGAGGTATAAACAATGAGGTTATGTAACATATATTCGTAGTAGAGACAAGTAGTCCTATTTTGTGATTCTTTTTTTTTTCAGCTTTTAAATAACAGTTTTTTATTTTCAAAATACATGCAAAGATAGTTTTCAACATTCAGCCTTGCAAAACTGATGCTTTTTTTTCAGCTTTTAAAGTTGTTGGGTTTTTTTTTTTTTAACAATAGCTTTTTATTTTCAAAATATATGGAAAGATAGCTTTCAAATATTCATCCTTGCAAAATCTTGTTCCAAATTTTTCTCCCTTCCCCCACCTGTCCCTTAGACAATAAACATCCAAAATATATTAAACGTCTACAATTCGTCTACAATCTTTCCTCATTTATCGTGTTGCACAAAAAAAAAGGGAAAAAAAAGTGAGAAAGAAAACAAAAAGCAAGCAAACTACAACAAAAAAGTGAAAATACTAAGTTGTAATCCATACTGAGTTCCCATAATTCTCTCTCTGGATGCAGATGGCTCTCTGAGTTATGATTTTTTTCTAATTGCATTTAGCATCTGCTGAATAGGATTGAAGTCAATTGATGGTAGGAATAATTTAAAGTTAGGTTTGGCAGGGCAAGATTTTCAAAAGGATAGAGATCAGGTTATGTAGAGAAGAGGACAGGATAAGGTTGAACTAGTTCACCAATGGGTCAAGATGGGTAAAAGAAAATTTGCAGGGAAGATTGTCTAGAGAAGAATTGGGGGTTGGAAGGATTAGAGGCCATAGTAAGGAATGAAGAACAGGGTCCCTCTGCTTTACAAGTGAAAAATAGACTGTGATCAGATGACAAAATTTCTGAGTTCATAAACATGGAAATGAAATACTTGTGAGAAATGACAAGATCAAAAGTATAATCATCTCTGTGCATAGCTAAAATGGTGTGGTAAAATTTTCTCATATAATCATGGTTAGGAATTGGGGAAGAGAAAAAGAGTATGAGTCAGGCACTGAACTTTTTGAGGAAAGAAGACTGGACTGGAGGTCAGTAGATAATAGGTACATTATTCCTAGATAGAATAGTAAATCTCTTTCCATCTTTTAAAGAAAATTTTGTTTTTTGTTTAAATATTTCTCAATTACATTACATTTTTAACATTTAAAAATAATTTTGAGTTCTAAATTCTCTCTTCTTTCTGCCTCTCTCCTATCCTTGAGAAGGCAAGCAATACAATATTGATTATACATGTGAAGTCATGTAAAATGTACTTCTGAATTAGTCATATTGTAAAAGAAAACAAAAAAATCCCAGAAAAATAAAGTGAAAAAATTTTGCTTCAATTTGCCCTCAAAGCATATCACTTCTCTCTGTGGAGGTGGAAATTTTTCCTTTGAAATTAATTGTCTTGAATGACCTCTGATCTCATATTTTTTTTTTTTTTTAGTTCACTGTCTTATTTATTAGGCTAGAAGAATATATACAGTAAGCATTTTATTTAATCAGTAGAAGTGACCAAAAAATTGTTTCAGAGATCAGCACTCAAATTTTTCCGGGTGTCAAGTGACACATCTGTTAAGCAATATATCATTTTGGGTACTTTCGCATCATGAGGAAAAAAATGCATTTCCTGATTATGATCTCATATTTTCAACTATGTATTGAACATCTGGAATTGGATCAGTCTTGATCAGAGTAGCTAAGCCTTTTACAGTTGAACATTATCACCATATTGGTATTTCTGTGTACAGTGCTCATTTTGCTTTGCATCAATTCATCTGCTCAATTTTATTTTGCATCAATAAATGCAATTCAGTTGCATTTATTCATCAATAAAACTTCCCAGATTTTTTTGAAACCATCCCCTTCATTTTATAGCACAATAGTATTTCACTGTAATCATTTATCACAATCTGTTTAGCCATTTCTCAATTGATGGACATCCCCTAATTTCCAATTCTTTGCCACCATGAGTGAATCTCCAGAGAGGAAAGATTACTAACTCATGGAGATAGAAGTAGAGGCTGGAAGTCTTAGTGGAGAACAGGGAGTATTTCAAGTTCAGGACTGGTTAATAGCAGAGGAGCAACTAAACAACTAAATAAAAATGCAACCAATGCTGGAAAAGGTTGCCAGAGCTGTCATCCATCTGGAGGGAGCCAGGTGTCAACGAATGCAAGAAGATGATGGCGTATAAAAGAAAAAAATTTGATATGAAACTAAGTTTGCCACCGATGGAGCAGACATTCCTAAAGGTACAACGGGAGAGCAAGATACCAGTATCCTAGAAGTTTAGCCTCTGTATAGAGACATCTCAGAATTTTAGGCAACAGTGTGCAATTGGGAAAGTGCAAGGGGCAAAGAGAATTTCCCCTTCCTCCCCTCAGGGTCAGACAGGAGACTGGTGCAGGAATTGATTCACCTACTTCCCCACAGATCCACTTAGAGAATTTGGAGTGGTAAGGGACCTTAGATTTGATCTAGTTCCAATTATCTTATTTTACAGATGGGGAAACTGAAGCCTGGAGAAATAAAATTATCCAGTTTCACGTGGCAGACTCCAAATTCAGGACTCTTAACCACTTTACCACATTGCTTCACAATATTTGGAATGTCCCATGTTAACTATTACCAGAAAAATAATTTCTCTTGGATGAAACTCTGAAGCAGAGCTGGGTCCTGCACATAACCCTGCATACCACAGGAACTGGACAGTTTTTGGTGATACTATTGATACTGCTTAGCTCTTACCTAATTCTGAAACTAATATTTTTTCCACTTTCCAAATAGACCTGATTTTCATGTTGTATGCATGTTATTTTAGCTCCCTAGTTAGCCAAGGTAACAGGGAGAGTTTTATTTATTTCTTCTATATTTCAAATCATTTCCTATTCCCTTTCTCTCATTCTCTTTGCGTTCTACAAAGAAGGCAATCCTATTACTAAAAAAAAAAAAAAAAAAGAAATTAAAAACAACAAAAACCAACCTTCTTTTCCCCCTTTTCTCCCTTATGCTGTTCCTGGTGGGTAGGAGCACTCAGAATGCAAAGTCAGAATCTGTGGCTCAGAAGCCTTCTCTAAAGGCTTCTCTAAAAAGGCAGCCAGGCTGTTACACTCAGACTTTCTGGTCCCTGCAGCCAGCAGCCAGCCCCACTAGACTTGGAAGGACTGTACCAAGAGGACGGGGAGATCTGACTATAAAATAGCTCCTCTGGACACTGTTTAGCCCTCTGGCAAACAGCTGCTAAGTAGCCTGATCCAGAAGCCCCCTGTCACTTAGTCCTGTCACTTCTGTACCAGATGGGTGGAGCTGGGAGTTCCTTGGAAAGTGTAATCTGAGTTTAAAAAAAAAAAAAAAAAGAACTCATAATTCCTGGGGATACAGAATCTGAAACCTGAGACTCTCGACTAGGGAGTCCTTTCATAGAGGGAGGGAGAAAGAGGAAGAAAGAAAGAGAGAAAAAGGGTTAAAGAGAGTCTAAACTCCGTAGTCAGCACAAAGAGCTGAGCACAGCTTGAACCGTGAGTACTTTTAGTGTCTCCATAGCTATTTATTTGCCTCGTGTGAACCAAGAGAATCCACTACCTATTGGGGGAGAGCAAATTCAACTTTGAGGAGGCTTGGCTCCATTTAGGGATTTGCCTGCTGCAAGCCCACCTTCTCTGCTACATCAGTTTTCCTCTGGCTAAGTGAAAAGAATCCCCATCCTGCCTTGCAACCCTCCCCTCCCCCATTACAGAGCCATTGTGAATAAGGGTGAAACATTTTGTTTCACGGGTAAACATAATTCATTCAGCAGCAAACATATTAAATGAACAAAGCAGACATTCTCTATAATTAATCTATATATGGCTAGAGAAATAATTGGCTGGGATGACTTGAAAAGGATAATTTTCAACAGTAAATTGAGATCCATTTTTACATAATAGTTTTTTTTTTCTTATTTAGGAGTAGTAGTAAATTTTCTATTTAGGAGTAGTAGTAAATTTTCCAATTTGGTTTACCAAATACTTGTGTAACAGGCTTTGTCACTGGAAAAAGTGCTAGATACTGTGATTTGAGATATAAAAAAAAAAGCATATGACTCATTCCCCACTCTCAGGAAGCAAGAAGGTGGGTTGGGAGAGCAAGAATTACACACATTAGACAGTTGGAATGGAGCATGAAATAATGCTGAGAATCTGCTTAAATGAATGGCTCTAGATATGTCCTTGGAGTCAGAAGGACACGGACTTGAGTCCTTTTCCTGACATATTAATTTTTTTTTGTGACATTGGTCAGCTTACTCAGCCTCTCATTGCCCAAGCCAACTCTTTTCTTTCTTTCTTTCTTCTTCTTTTTAAATAATTATAACTTTTTATTGACAGAGCCCATGTCTGGGTAATTTTTTACAACATTATCCCTTGCACTCACTTCTGTTCCGACTTTTCCCCTCCCTCCCTCCACCTCTTCCCCAGATGTCAAGCAATCCTATACGTGTTAAATATGTCACAGTATATCCTAGGTACAATATATGTGTGCAGAACCGAACAGTTCTCTTGTTGCACAAGAAGAATTGGATTCAAAAGGTAAAAATAACCTGGGAAGAAAAACAAAAATGCAAGCAGTTTACATTCATTTTCCAGTGTTCTTTCTTTGGGTGTAGCTGCTTTGTCCATTGTTGATCAATTGAAAATGAGTTAGATCTTCTCTTTGTCCAAGAAATCCACTTCCATCAGAATATATCCTCATACAGTATCGTTGTTGCCATGTATAATGAGTTCCTGGTTCTGCTCATTTCACTTAGCATCAGTTCATGTAAGTCTCACCAATCCTCTCTGTATTCATCCTGCTGGTCATTTCTTACAGAACAATAATATTCCATAACATTCATATACCACAATTTACCCAACCATTCTCCAATTGATGGGCAATCATTCATTTTCCAGTTTCTAGCCACTACAAACAGGGCTGCCACAAACATTTTGGCACATACAGGTCCCTTTCCTTTCTTTAGCATCTCTTTGGTGTATAAGCCCAGTAGTAGCACTGCTGGATCAAAGGGTATGCACAGTTTGATAAATTTTTGGGCATAATTCCAGATTGCTCTCCAGAATGGTTGGATCCATTCACAACTCCACCAACAATGCATCAGTGTCCCAGTTTTCCCGCATCCCCTCCAACATTCATCATTATTTTTTCCTGTCATCTTAGTCATACACATCCTGACAGGTGTGTAGTGGTATCTCAGAGTTGTCTTAATTTGCATTTCTCTGATCAATAGTGATTTGGCCAAACCAACTCTTTAAGACCTTAATATACTAAAATACTGGTGGAGGGATTCTCCATACCAAAGAATTCCCTATATTCATGAAAAATCTGGACAGAAATAACAAAGAAGTTATCAATTAAAAATTATCAAAGGCCAAAATTGTAGGCTATGGTCAATAAATACCATGTGGAATCAGAAATATCAATTCTGGCTAGATGGAGAGGGAAGGCATGAAAACCATTCTGTAGACATCATGTTTCCTCTTCCTAGGAGGGAGGAGTTCCTGTACAGGTTTCTCTGATTTATCACCTACTGCTATCCTGCTCTGTAGACTCTAGGCCAGAAGGGTTTCTTGGGTGAGTTAAAAAAAACAAGGGCTAATGTAAATACATTTTTGTCTTTGTATCCCAGCACTGGTCATAGAAGAGGCAGTTAATAAATGTTTGTTGATTTGTTGTATCTCTGTGCAAATCTATAAGCAAATATATGTGAATACTTAATTGGGTCAAAAAATTATAAAAGCATAAGATGAAGTAGAAAATAGTTGTAATAATAATAATAGTAATAATTGCTAAGATTTATATAGAGCTTACTATATGCTAGACAGTATACTAAGTTCTTTATAGTCATTGTGTCATTTGAGCCTCACAAAGACCCTGGGAAGTAACTCTGCTCTGAGTACTGACTATCCCTATAGCTACTTGTTATTCTTTAATTTAAAAAAAAATCTTTTAAAAATTACTTTGTAATTGAATCTATGCAAGTATTTTATGTGGTTTGGTAGATTGATCCCGAAATACCTTGTGCATTTGTAGTTATTTTTGAATAGGATTTCCCTTTCAATTATTGACTCAGATTTTATTATTATATAGAATTATTGTTTTGTTATTATATGGAAATGTTTATTTTTGTGGATTCGTTTTGTAGCCTGGAATTTTGCTCAAGTCATTATCTCAATTAGTATCTTTTCTGTTTCCTTAGGTTTTTTTTTCTTTTTAAAAAAGAATAGCTTTTTATTTTTCAAAATACATACAAAGATAGTTTTCAATATTCATTCTTACAAAACTTTGTGTTCTAAATTTTTCTCCCTCTCTCTTCCCGATACCCTTCCCTAGATAACAAGTAATCCAGTATAGGTTAAACATGTTCAATTCTTCTAAATATAGTTACATATTTATCATGCTACACAAGAAAAGTCAGATCAAAAGAGAAAAAAATGAGAAAGAAGAAAAACAAGTGAGTCAACAACAATAACAACAAAGATGAAAATACTATGCTGTGTTTCACATTCAGTCCCCATAGTCCTCTCTTTGTATGCAGATGGTTCTCTCTATCACAAGTATATTGGAATTGGTTCCTTAGGGTTTTCTTTTTTTTTTTTTTTTTAATTTAATAGCCTTTTATTTACAGGATATTCCTTAGGGTTTTCTAAGTAAACCTTTATTTCATCAGCAAATAGTTTTAGCAAGTTGAGATAATAATTTCTTTTTCTTTTTTCTTTCTTTTTAAAAACTATCTTTAAGCCTTTAGTTCTTTCTTTTGTCTTATGGAAATTGTTAACATTTGTAGAACTTTATCAAATAATAGTGGGGGGAATGTACATCTTTCCTTTACCAAGGTATTTATTAGGAAAGTTTCTAGCATGTCCTCATTCTATGTGATACTTGCTTTTGGTTGATGTTAAAAAAAAGTCCCTTTATGCTTATATTTATATATGTATATGTTATTTATTTTTGAATTGAATTGTTAATTTAATTTAAAATTTTTAAAAATTAAAGCTTTTTTAATTTCAAAATATGTACATGGATAATTTTCAACATTGCTCTTACAAAATCTTGTATACTAAATTTTTTCCCTCCCTTCCCCCCATCCCCTTCTCTAAAAGCAAGTAATAGAAGTAATATTAAAAAGTAAAAGCAAGTAATGTTAAACATGTGCATTTTTCCTAAAAATATTTCCACAAATATCATTCTACACAAGAAAAATCAGATCAAAAAGGAAAAAAATGAGAAAGAAAACAAAATGTAACTAAACAACAACAAAAATAATGAAAATACTATATTGTGATCCACACTCAGTTGCCACTGTCCTCTCTCTGGATGCAAATGGCTCTTTTTATCACAAAACTATTTTATGCTTATATTCTATAATTTTTAAAAAGCATATAATTATTGTTGTACTTTGTCAAAGACTTTTCCTATAACTATTGACATAATCAAATTATTTTTGATATTCTGGTTTTTAATATTATCCCCTTTCCATTTCATCTGTTCTCTTATAATCCTTCCTGAGAGATTATAGGAATTATTTTTCCTTCATTATTTATCATTGACTTGATTAGGGTATATGATTCATCCTTTACTATTTTCTCCTTCCCCCCTTTCTTTTATAGTCCTTCCCATGCTTTAATGTAGTCCCCCAACTAAAACATAAACTAACATAAACATAAAAACATAACAAAACTAAACAATCAAACAAACAACAAAACACATTTATTCACCTGTAGGCACAGTGTTGTGAGGTTTAGCCCATTTTCTTTTCAGGCTTTTTCCTCTACTAATGATTTTTTGCTTTCCAGAGAAACTTTCTTCTTCTAGATTATCCATTATTTTTGTGTATTTTATATTCCCAATTAGTTGTTCTCTCTTTTGTTTCTTTGAAAATATTTACTATCATGGAGTCAGGTTTTTCCTATTATGTCAATTATTTCTGCTGGCAGGCTAGAAATTCTGCTTTCATGATTCTTATTTCTCTCTGGAACCATTTAGGAACATTTTGTGCTTCCATGGTCTCTTGAGTCTCAGAGAGAGTTCTCTGCTTTATCAGAAATTGATGGGGCAGGTAGATGAAGTCAGGAAGATCTGAGTTCAAGTTTGTCTCCAGACACCTAAACACATCCTAGCTGTGTGCTAGTCACTTAACCCCAGTTGTCTGGCTAAAAAAACAAACAAAAAGAAAGCAATTGATTAATTTTCTTTGTTTTTTCATATTTATTCAGAGACAATTGAACACATTTTTATGTCCCAAAGGGCATCTTCTTTTCCATTTTCAATATCCTCAAAGTAGATTTATCTGATTATGTTCAAGATTTTAAACTCAATTTCCTTCTGGAGATTTTTGATAATTTCAATCTCTCCTCCCTTTATTATTATTATTAATTCCTTATATTTATTTCTATTGCTTACTTTCTGATTCCTTCTCCTTTGATAATGTATACCTGATGTTAGACCTCAAAGCTATCTGGGACTCTCCCATATTAGGTAATTCACTCTTCATAGGCTGCCCCCAGTGACTTCTGGAGAGACAAAACTGGCTTTGGCTGGATTTCAGTCTCCTTTCTTTCTGGCCTGGGCTCCAGTTCCCTCTGCTTTGTAGTTTTCTCTGGCTGAACACTGCTGCATTGCATCCTCAGGGACAGCAGTCTCCCACTTTCCCATACCATCATATCCTTTGAAAAGTGTCATGTGCTTAGATGTGGAGTTGAATTCTATTGCTTTTTGTCACAGAATGGAAGGGGCAGGAGCAGAGGTGGGGTGGGATGCTGGTAGAGACTGTAGCAGCAGCAAGGCAATTGTAGCGAATCGAAAAGCATAGACTGGTGGGTTCCAAATGCAGTTCTGTCAGAATGTGGGATGGGTGAGAATGGGTGAGCTGATATGAGTTCATTAGGTAACAAAATTGCCTCTCTATGGGTTCTTAGTATCTTAGCCTGTCTGTGGTTCTGATTGTTCAGTCACTTCAGTCATGTCTGACCCTTTGTGCTTCCTTTTTTTTTGGTAAATATACTGAAGTGGCAAACAGGGTTAAGTGACTTGTCCAGGGTCACACAATTAGAATGAATTTGACACTTGATTTGAATTCTGGTCATGATTCCAAACCTGGAGCTTTTGCCATTGTGCTACCTTTGTCTGTTTAGAGAGCTGTAATTGCTTTACTTCTTTTCACAATCCTTATTTTAGAGAGTTTTGAGTTTTGTGGATCAGAGAAAATGTTTAGAACTGTAACATCACTAGTCATATGATTCTTGTTGTTTCAGCTCATTTAAAAGACACCAACAGTTCTTGTCTATGTGGCCAGTGGGAGAAAGCTACTCCCAAGCCATGACAGACAAAAATGTGATGTCCATGCATGTTCCAGTCCTGCAGGCTCCTAAAGCAGCTCCCCAGGGACTTCTACATGGATGGTGCCTTCTTAGGTAGTCTGTACATGATCCTTCATTACAACGGTATCTTTATAACCATTTTACACATGGGGAAATTGATGTTCAAAAAAGCTAATTATCTTGCCCATGGTTACTGAACCAAATATTAGAACGCAATTCTAGATCTTCTGGTCACCAAGTACAGTGTTCATTCCATTACAGCGCCTAGGGATTGACAAACTATAGCTCACAGGACAAATGTGGCCTGTTTTCTATTTTCCCATGCCCTACAAAGCTATTAAAAAACAAAACAAATAAAACGCAAACATCCTCAGCTGATGGTTCATACAGAAACAGGTGACAGGCTAGATTTGGCCCATGGGCAGTAGTTTGCCAATCCTGGCAATATGTTACTACTGCTTCTTTTACACAAATTGTAATATAAATTCTTAAGAGAGACAGAATAGCAAATTTTATATCACAAATAGATCCACTTGAAGAAACTAATGATGTGATTTTTTTTTTTTTTTAAATTAAGACCTAATGCTATTTAGGTACGCATAGTAGGTATGATATCATTGGAAAAATTCTAACCCTTCTATCATATCTGCTCTTTGGCCCCCAGATCACATTAAGGCTTTTGGTAAGTGCTCCTTAGGGAAGGTGTTTCTTGCCAGTACAGCATCCTGTTAGTAACAACCTTGCTTTCCTCTCTGTTCATTTGGGTGGGACACCATGAATCATAAGATGAGTAGCCATGAGTAAGTAGTTCCAGATCCCATATCTCATTACATTATCTTTTCTCCTAAACCCATTCCTTTTCTAAATTCCTAAATTACTGTGGAGAGTGCCACTATCTTCCCAGTCATCCAAGTTCATCTTCAACTTTTCTTTTTTTTTTCTATCTACACATCCAATCATTTACTTTATTTTGTCTCTTTCCTCCCCCCATTTCACTTACATCTTTCTCCTCTACTCACAGATACCACCATACTTCAGGTCCCCATCAGTTTTATCATCTGGACTATTGTAATAATCTGCTAATTGACTTCGCTGAATTAAAATTTTCTCTTCTCCAATCCCTCTTCCATACAGCTGCCAAAATGATTCTCCTAAATTACAAACCTAATTATAAAAATCCACTGCTTTAATAAATTCTAGTAATTCCATAATGATCTTAGGATCGGATATTATTTCAGTTTTAACTCACCCTTTAAAAATATCTATTTTTGTATAAGTTTTACAAAGTGTGTTACATAAATATATTCATATTGGGTATATATGCTTAAAAATTTTAACTGATATAGGTGTATCATCAAAAATCTTTGAACCATTGTCTTGGGCATTTTGGAATAATGGTACTTGAATATATGAGAAGCTTGTGTGTGGGGATATGGGAATATTTGATAAATAATCATTTTATCTTACTAAAATTGATCTTTTTAATATTAGTTCTTATGTACATAGTAAACCCTGAGATTTATTTCTTGTTAACACTGAAGAGGCAATATGGGAAAATTTGCTAAAAGTCAAGGGGCATAGGACCTGAAAAAATCTGGGAACCTCTGCTTTAGCTACATCAGTGGGGCCGACTACTGAATGGCACTAGGGACCTATTAAATAGCAACAATTGAGAGCTTCTGACTCCCAAACCTCAAGTCTGTTGTGACAACCTATATTTTGAAAAAGGACTTAATTAGTAGGGTGTGAGGAAGGGAGAGACAGAGCCAGAGAGAGGGGGGTGGGGAGGGAGAGACAGAAGAGAGAGAGACAGGAGGGAGAGGGAGAGGGAGAGGAAGAAGGAGAAGGGGAGAGAGAGAGAGAGAGAAACAGACGGGAGGGAGGGAGAGAGAGGGAGAAAGAGAGAGAGGGAGGGAGAGAGAAAAGAAGAAGAAGAAGAAGAAAGGAAAGAAGGAAGGAGGGAAGGAAGGAGAGAGGGAAGAGACAGCTTGGAGTATGCACTTCAGGTCGCGAGGCACTCCTTAGTTCAAGCTAGCCTCTAGCCTCCTAAGACTCATTGACCTCCTTTCTAGGACTCCGTGTACTCTTTCCTTTCAGGGATTACTCCCCTCCCCTTTTACTGTGTCTGGCACTGGCTCTGTAGCTAGGAACCCTGCTGGGCTATAGCTGGCCTCCTGCACTGTTCTATATTAACCCCTTCCATCCTTCCCGTGCCTGGAACCCTTGGAACAAGGTGCTGGGCACGGCGTCCGCAGATAGGGCAGGTGGATGCCATCAGTCCGTTTTCCTGGGGACCCCGGGGATCAGTTTGGGGAAGGAAGCACAAGGGTTTTGCTTGGAGGGGGCTCAGCGTGAGGAGGCCCGAGCCCAGACAGTTCCGTCGGCGCGTTCCTTAGTGGCCATTGGGGGAGGAGCACGAAAGAGCTCGGGAGAGTTGCGGGAGGGAGGAGAGCTTTCAGCTGCTGCCGCAGCTCCGGGGAAATTTGGCTTGAGGGACAAACTGAGCGCGAGAGTGAGCCGAAGAGGGGGTGGGGCTTGGGGAGCGGGGCGGTATCTCGGGCGAGGAGGGAGCAGGTGGCTAGTTGTTTTTCTGCTCAGCTGTTTTGTGTCCAGGAGCCCGAGAGAGACAGAAGCAGCTGGGAGGAGAAAAAACAGCCCAGCCAGGGGGCCCATTGGTCTTTCTGCCTTTGCCACAGGTTCGTAAAGCAAAGCAAAACTACCAGAGAATGATTAATGTAGGTAAAGCCCCGCACTCTACCCAGCAGTGTTCCTTTCTGATGCATATGCCGGTTTGTGCCTATGCAAATACCCTGGCAATGTTGCCTTCCCACATGCTCCGGTCTGTGCCTGAGCACATACCCTGGCCGGGCATCCTTTCTGAGTGCCCGCTGGCATATGCCCATATAAATACTCCAGACCGTAGCCCAGTCCACTTCCATATATAAAGTGGCAAATCGATGAGGGCCAAATGAACTCCATCCTCTCGTATTAAACCTTGCCGCCTGCTCCAAGCTGGCCAATAGAAACGAAGGGGGAGATCTTCGTCGCTTTCCCTTCGGTGTCCTAAGTCCCCAGAGTTCTTCCTTTCATTCCGGCCCGACTTGGATTTATTTTGCTAATAGGCGAAGCCCTGTGTGGCTTCTCTCAATCTCCTTCATGCCTCAGTGCTTGTCTTTCATTTAGGGTCCTTTGTAACTCAGATTGAGAGTCTGCTTAGTGTGCCTTGATGTTTTCCAAACCAGGTCATAAAACATACCGTCCGGGATGCATACATTTCTCATCACACAAGTATCTGGGCAGCAGTTCTGCCTAATTATAATGTAATCTCACTTTGCCCCGTGGCTGTTTCTCAATCTTATTTATTCTTGTTTGTTTAAACCAGAACATTTGCTGGAGCGTCAACAGTTGAAGTCTGTTCTTTCACCCTCTTTCCCCTGGAGGAGAATCAAAATTTCCACAGACCTTACTCTTTGCTCGGGCATGTGTATGCCCTCTTCTATTTCTCTGTTTTTTTGCCTGTCTCTGTCTTTGTTCCTGTCTCTGTCTCTGTGTCTCTCTCTCTCTATATCCTTGTCTCTCTGATCCAAGAAACACAAAGCCAGGGCTCTCTGTTGACAAAGGCTTTGGTCTGCTGGCACTGGGCCTGCTGGTCAGGGACAGTGTAAGAAAGGAAAACGCCTCTTAGAGAAGTCTACAAAGCAGTCTTTTGCTGCCTTCCTTTTTCCCTGCAGCCAACCACAGCTTGCTGCTCTCCCAGTAGTCTCTCTCCCATATAGTTATTTTGGGAAAAGTGGAGGTGGAGGTCATAACGAACATGTGAAGGTGCAGATCATAACGAGTATGGGCCGGTATGATGTGAGTTAAGATAAAGGGATTTGGAAGATAGTGTACATGAGACTTGGAACGCTGGAAGAGAGAGCAAGGTAGCATGGAAAAAGACTAGACAGGTGTCATGATATGTAGGTTCTAGCCTTGGATCTGCTTTGTACATATCTAGTGGCTTTGGACAGGTCAAAGCCTTTCTCAGGGGTGTACTTTTCTTACCTATAAAATGAGGTGATTGAAGTATGTGATCCTTAATGTCTTTTTCAGACTTGTCATTCTAATGGCTTTCCAGATTTAAATTTCTTCATTTAAACTTCCCTGGATAGAAATTTACTTTCTGAGAGACTTAGTGATCCAGTAACATTATCACAGCCAAGCATGGAAATGGAGGTGCTCAAATAGCTCTCCTTATGCTATAGTGATGTGGGAGTATTGAAAATAACTTTAAAAGTCAGCTACTTTGCAAGCTCAATTGTGTTCTTCTGTAATAAAGTTTAGGAAGTTTTCTTCCTCTGGTTCACGAAATCTTTCCTACACCATTTTCCCATGACCTTTCTGCTAGAATTTCTATTCTCAACTGAACCTTTTGAAATAATGTGTCCTAATAGTAAAAAAGCCAACTTTGAAGTCAGAAGACCTGATTCTGGTACTTAGTACCTGGGTGATCTTGGAAAAATCTCCTTTATCTATAAAGTGAAGGGATTGAAGGATCTAGATTCAAATCCTAAATTTGCTGTTTATGACCTTGTGTGACTCTGGGTTGGTCACAACTTGCTTGAGCCTCAGATTCCTTACGTATTATAAACAAGGGACATGGATTAGATGATCTTTGATATCTTTTCTGCCCCCCTCTCACTTAATAGTACTTTATTTTTTCTAATTACTTGTAAAGATAGATTTCAACATTCACTTTTATAAGATTTTGAATTCCATTTTTTCTCTTTACCTAACCCCCCACTTTTTCCCTCTCCCTAAGATGGTAAACAATCTGATATAGGTTATACATATACAATGATATTAAACATATTTCCACATTAGTCATATGTGAAAGAAGAATCAGAACAAAAGGGAAAAAACCACAAGAAAGAAAAAAGAAACAAAATGTAGAAATAATATGATTTGATTTGCATTCAGATTCCATATTTCTTTCTCTGGGTGTGGGCAGCATTTTCCCTAATGGAATTATCTTGGATCATTGTATTGTTGAGAAGAACTAAGTTTATTTTAGTTGATAATCTCACAGTGTTGCTGTTACTGTGTACAATGTTCTCCTCATTCTGCTTACTTCACTCAGCATCAGTTCTTGTAAGTCTTGTCAGGTTTTTCTGAAATCCACTTGCTCATTATTTTTTTCTTTTCTTTCAATAACAGCTTTTTATTTTTCTGACTACATGCAAAGATAGTTTTCAACATTCACTTTTGCAAAATCTTGTGTTCCAAATTTCTCTCCCTTCCTCCTTCTCTTATCCTAGACAGCAAATTCCAATGTAGGTTAAACAATTGTTCTAAACACCTTTCTATATTTGTCATGCTGCTCAAGACAAATCAAATCATAAAAGAAAAAAAAACCCGAGAAAGGAAAAAAAAAAAGCAACCAAACAACCAATACAAAAAGGTGAAAATCACCTGCCAGATTGGCTAAGATGACAGGAAAAAATAATGATGATTGTTGGAGGGGATGTGGGAAAACTGGGACATTGATGCATTGTTGGTGGAGTTGTGAACGAATCCAACCATTTTGGAGAGTAGTTTGGAACTATGCTCAAAAAGTTATCAAACTGTGCATACCCTTTGATCCAGCAGTGTTACTACTGGGCTTATATCCCAAAGAGATTATAAAGAAGGGAAAGGGACCTGTATGTGCACGAATGTTTGTGGCAGCCCTTTTTGTAGTGGCTAGAAACTGGAAACTGAATGGATGCCCATCAGTTGGAGAATGGCTGAATAAATTGTGGTATATGAATATATGGAATATTACTGTTCTGTAAGAAATGACCAACAGGATGATTTCAGAAAGGCCTGAGAGACTTCATCTAACTGATGCTGAGGAAATGAGCAGGACCAGGAGATCATTATATACTTCAACAATAATACATGTGATGACCAGTTCTGATGGACCTGGCCATCCTCAGACGAGATCAACCAAATCATTTCAATGGAGCAGTAATGAACTGAACCAACTACGCCTAGAGAAAGAACTTTGGAAATGACTAAAACATTACATTGAATTCTCAATCCTTATTTATGCCCACCTGCATTTTTAATTTCCTTTTTACAAGCTAATTGTACAATATTTAGAGTCTGATTCTTTTTATACAGCAAAATAATGTTTTGTCATGTATACTTATTGGTATCTAATTTATATTTTAATATATCTGACATCTACTGTCATCCTGCCATCTGGGGAGGGTACAGAGGTGAAATTGAACAAGAGGTTTGGCAATTGTTAATGCTGTAAAGTTACCCATGCATATAACTTGTAAATAAAAGGCTATTTAAAAAATAAATAAATAAAAACAAAAACAAAAACAAAAAAAACAAAAAGGTGAAAATACTATGATTTGATCCACATTCAGTCTCTGTAATTTTCTTTCTGGATGCAGATGGCTGTTTTCATCACAAGTCTATTGAAATTGCCTTGAACTACCTCATTGTTGAACAGAGTCAAGTCCATCACAGTTGATCATCACATAATCTTGTTGTTGCTATGTACAGTGTTCTCTTGGTACTACTCACTTCACTAAGCATTAGTTTATGTAAGGCTTTTCTGAAATCAGCTTGCTCATCATCTCTTATAGAATAATATTTCATTACATTCATATACCACAACTTGTTCAGCCATTCCCCAAGTGATAGATATCTCTTCAATTTCCAATTCTTTGCCACCACAAAAAAAGTTGCCATAAATATTTTTGTACATGTGAGTCCTTTTAAATTTTTTTCATCTTTTTGGGAAACAGACCTACCTAATAGTGGTATTACTGGACCAAAAGGTATGCATAGTTTTATAGTCCTTTGGGAACATTTCCAAATTATTCTCCTGAATGTTTGGATCACTTCAAGACACTACCAACAATATATTTTATAAATCTTAATCTATAATACTATGATAGACTAGAACCTGTTTAACTTTGGATCCGTGATCTATTTGTCCCAGAATATGGATATGTCACAAGGGATACAAAAGTACATGACAATGATTCCTGAACTTATGTGTTTATTATAGCTTTGTTAGGGAGAAAATCATGTACAAAGCAATTAGAATACATTTCTTTTTTTTTTTTTTTTTTTTATTTAATAGTCTTTAATTTACAGGATATATACATGGGTAACTTTACAGCATTAACAATTGCCAAACCTCTTGTTCCAATTTTTCACCTCTACCCCCACCCTCCCTAAATGGCAGGATGACCAGTAGATGTTAAATATATTAAAATATAACTTAGATACACAATAAGTATACATGACCAAAATATTATTTTGCTGTACAAAAAGAATCAGACTCTGAATTATTGTACAATTAGCTTGTGAAGGAAATCAAAGATGCAGGTGTGCATAAATATAGGGACTGGGAATTCAATGTAATGGTTTTTAGTCATCTCCCAGAGTTCTTTTTCTGGGTATAGCTAGTTCAGTTCATTACTGCTCCATTAGAAATGATTTGGTGATCTCGTTGTTGAGGATGGTCCTGATCCATCAGGACTGGTCATCATCTAGTATTGTTGTTGAAGTATATA
Organism: Sarcophilus harrisii; assembly: GCF_902635505.1. NCBI lineage: Eukaryota > Metazoa > Chordata > Mammalia > Dasyuromorphia > Dasyuridae > Sarcophilus > Sarcophilus harrisii. The sequence goes on along the minus strand of NC_045430.1, from coordinate 63,757,567 downwards.
ATGATCTCCTGGTCCTGCTCTATTTCACTTAGCATCAGTTCGTGTAAGTCTCTCAGGCCTTTCTGAAATCATCCTGTTGGTCATTTCTTACAGAACAGTAATATTCCATAATTTTCTATATACCACAATTTATTCAGCATTCTCCAACTGATGGACATCCATTCAGTTTCCAGTTTCTAGCACTACAAAAGGGGCTGCCACAAACATTCGTGCACATACAGGTCTCTCTTTCCTTCTTTATAATCTCTTTGGGATATAATCCCAGTAGTAACACTGCTGGATCAAAGTGTATGCATAGTTTGATAACTTTTTGAGCATAGTTCCAAACTTCACTTCTCAAAATGGTTGGATTCGTCACAACTCCACCAACAATGAATCAATGTCCCAGTTTTCCCACATCCCCTCCAACAATCATCATTATTTTTTCCTGTCATCTTAGCCAATCTGACAGGTGTGTAGTGGTATCTTAGAGTTGTCTTAATTTGCATTTCTCTGATTAATAGTGACTTGGAGCATCTTTTCATATGACTAGAAATAGTTTCAATTTCTTCATCTGAGAATTGTCTGTTCATATCCTTTGACCATTTTTCAATTGGAGAATGGCTTGATTTTTATAAATTTGAGTTAATTCTATATATTTTGGAAATGAGGCCTTTATCAGAACCTTTGACTGTAAAAATATTTTCCCAGTTTATTGCTTCCCTTCTAATCTTGTCTGCATTAGTTTTGTTTGTACAAAAGCTTTTCAGTTTGGTATAATCGAAATTTTCTATTTTGTGATCAGTAATGATCTCTAGTTCTGCTTTGGTCATAAAAACCTTCCCCTTCCACAGGTCTGAGAGGTAAACTATCCTATGTTCCTCTAATTTATTAATAATTTCATTCTTTATGCCTAGGTCATGAACCCATTTTGACCTTATCTTGGTGTACGGCGTTAAGTATGGATCAATGCCTAGTTTCTGCCTAGAATACATTTCAAGATAGCTTTTTCTTGGGATCTAAAAGAGGTGTAGGCAAACTTGACCTGAAAGCTGAGAATGATTTTAAATTTTTAAATATTTTAGCTCACTGCCTTGTGGGATTCAGAGTGAGTGGTAGACTGTCAACCCTTGACCTAGAAAAATCTATATTTTAAGGCATTTTGTATGAATGGCATGATACACACATACAGTGAATTATTGCAAATTTATTTTATTTTATTGAGATTTTCATGTGTAGACACAATATTATGCTTGTATTGTCATAAATACTTCACCTTATGCTATTGTTGCATTTCTTCTTCCTGTGTATATTATAAAGTATATATGCTTTTTGTTCGGTATATCCCTTAAAGTCTTAATAATTTCAGAAGTATAAATGCCTCAAATTTAGCAAAACATCATTTGGAAGTTTAATTATTTTATTTGTTACACTTATTTAGTTCTGTGATTTAAAAAAATGATAAACTTTTAATTTTAATAAGATGGATCACCCTGTCATTATGCATTGTGTGTGTGAGAGTTTCTGGATGACACTTTCTCAGACTGGTGGATTAGCAGAGGATGCCCTCTTGCTTGGCCACCTCTGTCATCTGATCTGTTTCCATTAGACTTTTTTTTAGTGGGTCATGTCAAAACTGTCATGCATGTATCAAAACCTCTTTCTTTGGATGATCATTAGGCTAGGATTACAAATGCAATCTTTTCAGTCACCGAACAGCAGCTGACTAGAGTAATATATAGCACAGGATGGTGGATATGTTGAATTTTAATAAGGAATGTCAATCTTTCTTAAAATTTTAAATAAGTGATCTTTTAGATGTTGTTTTTTGTAAGTTTGTGGCTTTTGTACTCCTGCAGTTATATAAAGCTTAAAACTGCATTAAGACATTTAAATATCCTCTATTTTGAACACTTAATTTGTCAAGGAGGGGCTTTGCATTGTAATAGTTTGTTATATATAATATTAAAGTATATTTGATGTTTTACTAATCATTTTCTAGAAACCGAAAAAGTATTTTGCCTGTCGGGAGAAATGTAACATCAGTGTCAAAAGCCTTCTGCAGAAACTATCTTTAAAAGCTAGTACAATCTTAAGGAAAGTTGTAGTTTAACTCTTATCTGCAGACTATTAACTGTCAAGGCTGGAGAGATTATATGAAGTACAAAGAGAAGTAGAGATTGATGGAGTAAACTTATCTTTGAGAAAGATTGAAGAAACATCTCCTGAGGAGATTGAACTCATGCTGTGAAGAAGGTCTCCTAAAGAGAATTCTTGAGAGCCTTTGACTGCCATCTTGAGAGAGCTGAATGATAGGATTGCTTTTCCAGAGTTGAGGAAAAATTAGCAGTTGTCATATTTGTAATCTTTCTCATTGTGATACATAGTTGAAATATTAAATATATCTGTTTTATTTGTTACAGTATTAATTGTATTACCAGAAATGTTGATGTTTATTTAAGCTTGTAAAACTGATGTCTGGCCATGATTTTAAGAAATGGTCTTTCAAAAATTACTTCTTACAGGAAAAGCAGTTGTTTCCCCCCAGGTTAAATAATAAACTAGAAACTCATAACTATTTAGTGAGAGAGATTCCTATTAATTTGTGAAGAAAAGACAGAAAATATCTTTTAATTGTCCTTGAGCCTAGGATCAGAATTAACAAGGAAATGAACCAGGAATAAATAGAGAGGGGATAAGAATTAATTTTGTTGTCAACTATCATAGTGCATTAACCTGACAGTAGGCTATGCATGGGGCAATGGATAAAACCCTGGGTTAAACTCAGACAAAAGGGATTACTGAGTTGTGGTGGTACAAGGAGAGAGTGCAAATGACAATGGGGATGAAAAACTATTTCAATTCTTTTACCTTAAATGGGGAAATTGGAGTGAGTGGTGGTGATAGTGATGGTAGTATATGAGTAAAACTGAAATCAGCACTGGAAAAGGTGGCCAGGAAAATATTATTAGGAGGAAACTAGGTCTCAGTGGATACAGGATTATAGGAGTAAAAAAGGAGAAAGTTTAAGGTGAAAGCTAGTTTGTTACCTGTGGGGCAGGCACTTCAGAAAACACCTTAGAATAGCTGAGTAGACCTGGAGGGGGACAATGGGGAGAGGGGGGATAGCTAGAGGGGAATAAGAACAAGGGAATTGGTAAAAAGTGATGGGCAATGAGATTCAAACACTGATAGTTGAGAGTTCAGAATCATTGGAAAGTGGAAAATATGGCAAAGTGGGAATATGCTAATTAGTTAGGAATGAATTCAGGGTTATCTGGATTATCATCTGGACAGGATCAGGCAGCTAATGTAGAGAATAAAGCAAGCTACAGGATAGACCAGTAGTAGAGAGAGTGAACAGCATGACTAGGACATTTCAAGAAATGGAAATTCCCTGGCAAAAACTCACCAATCAATGAATGACTGAATTATAGAGACTCATCAGTCATTGACTTCAGGATAAATTCACCCTGATGTATCAGCTAGAGATGTATAGGAGGAAAAGGGAGTTAAGGAATGGGAGGATACCTTCGTAGGTATCTGGTATGTAACTGGTGTTCAGTTAGGTGATAGGGAATGACCAATGAAAAGTTTATTAGATTTGTTTTTTCTATTTCTTCTTGTCTTGTAAAATCATTAACTTTTGTTTAATCCATCATAATTTTCAGGGAATGTGTTACTAGATTAAGGTTTTGTACCTTTTTCTCTTAATTTTTGTAAGTTATTTTTTCTGTGTTTATGCCTTGGGTGTCCGTCCCTGTCTCGAGAATAGATCTTTATTATCTGTGTCTTTTTGCTTGTTTATTATTTCTTTGGGCCTTATTTCCTAAATTGGGATTTTGTTTAAGGACCAGATTCTGCATACTTTTGAGGGAATATTAGGATTTTGTATGATCTGGATCTCTTTTATCAAAGTTCCTCAAGGATTTCAGAGGTGGCTTAGGCCAGAGAGTCACAAACATTTAGTAGGCTGTAAATGGTTTGATCTTAGGCACATTCCAATTACTATTCTGATTAGTTTACATTTAACAATTATTTAGGACTGAGCGTGAGCAGTTTCTAAACTCCTGTTTGAGTACAGGTATCACAACTACAAGTTTGTCTTTGAGTGAAATTTCAGTAGGTTGGACCCATTTTTATCAACTTGTTATAAGGTTCTTTAGGATAAATTTGTGATCTTGGGGCTGGAAAAATTATCCACTGTGATTTCTCCTTGGATTTCCTGATCTAGCACTATCCTAAAATCATTCTTGTAGTAGATGTGTGAGAAAACGGTGTTTGACTTCTCCATATTTGCCAATTTCTCTTGAATTTCTTATATTTGTTGTTTCTTATTGTATAATAATATGTAATTACATTTATGTTATATAATTTCTTATTCTGATCCTTTAAAACAAGAATATACTCTACCATCATCAGAAAAAGGAAAATTTGGAGGAGGATGGATTTAGGGAAAATGAGTTCAGTTGTAGACATTTTGAATTTGAGGTGCCAGCAGGACATAGATAAACAGGTTTATCAGGATTTGGAGGTGTAGGACTAGAATTTAGGAAAGAAGTTAAGGCTAGACATATAACTCCATTTGTATGGAGGAGATAATTGAACTCAAGGAAGCAGATGAGATCGCTAAGTGAGAAAAGAAAAAGAAATAGAATAGGTATATTTAGGCCTAGAGAATGGGATTTGGATGACGAACTAGCAAATATGAGGTCAGCCAAGGAGGAGGAGAATCAGGAGAAAATTAGTCAAAGAGGCCAAGGATGAGAGAGAACCTAGCAAGAGGGGTGTGAGCCACAGTGTCAGAAGGAAGGGTCTAGAGAATGAGAATCCAGAAAAGGCCATTTAATTTACCAATTCAATTCACCAATCATTATTGAGTATCTGTTTTGTGCCTGGCTTTCAACATTCATTTTGATAAAATTTTGAGTTCCAAATTTTGTTTCTCCCTCTATCCCTTATTTCTCCCTTCTTCAAAACTGCAAGCAATTTATGCAATTATTTGTGCATGGCTTTATGTTAGGTACCAGAAACTGCAAAGAAATAGACAATTCTCTCCTCTTAAGGAGTTTACATTTTATTGGGGGAATATACATAAACATATACAAATACATATACATTTACATATATAATATAATTTGAGGAGTAAGTGAGCACTAACATTTAGATGGAAAGAGTTCACTAAGAAGGTACTACCTAAACCAATCCCTTGAAAAAAATCTATAAATTCTTAAAAAAATTTTTTAGTATTATTTTATTTTCCCAAACTCATGCAAAGATAATCATCAACATTCATTTCTGCAAGACTTTGTGTTCCAAATTTTTCTTCTTCTCTCTCTTCCCTCCCTTCTCTCCAAGACTCCCCAAGCAATGTGATGTAGGTTAAATATTTGTAGTTCTTTTATTTTTTTGGTTATTTTAAAAAATTATAGCTTTTTATTTACAAGATATATGCATGGGTAATTTTTCAGCATTGACAATTGCAAAAACTTTTGTTCCAACTTTTCCCCTCCTTCCTTCTACCCCTTCTCCCAGATGGCAGGTTGACCAATACATGTTAAATATGTTAAAGTTAAATACAATATATGTATACATGTCCAAACAGTTATTTTGCTGTACAAGAAGAATTGGACTTTGAAATAGTGTACAATTAGCCTGTGAAGGAAATAAAAAATGCAGGTGGATATAAATAGAGAAATTGGGAATTCTATGTAGTGTTTTGTGGTGTTCTTTTTTATAATATATGATGGTTCTCTCTGGGAGTAGGTTTCTTGGGGAGGTTTTCTGGAGGCAGCCTTAGTTTTAGTTCAAAGTTATAATCACTTCAAATGCAACCTGGAGTTAAAATCCAGTCCTTTATTGTGTCCTTCAAAGTCTTGAGCTTCAGCCCCTAACTCCCTCCGAATGTCTCCAGCCAGCACAAAGGTGGAATATGGAATGTATCTGTCTCCGCCTCTGAGAGTGGACTTCTATCCCTGGCCCTGAAAGCTTCTTGCTTATATGCTGTACACTGATACACACCAATCACTATATCACTGGGAAACCATTATTTGTTGTGGGATTAAATCAATTCTAAACTAGATTTAAACATTGTTTCCTCATTTCCACTTAGTACCTTGTTTCAAGTTCTGGCCCATAACATCTCCTTGTAGGATCAGATCAATATTACTGAACCATGCTAAATTAGATAATTATTGTCTCTATCAATTCTAATGACTTAACACTTTGCAAGGATTCCAACAGTGGTTCATAGTCATCTCCTAGAGTTATTTCGCTGAGTGTAGCTGGTTCAGTTCATTATTGCTCTATTGGAACTTATTTGGTTCATCTCATTGTTGAAGAGGACCACGTCCATCAGAATTGATCATCATATAGTATTGTTGTTGAAGTATATAATCTTCTGGTCCTGCTCATTTCACTCAGCATCAGTTCATATAAGGCCTTTCTGAAATCATCCCGCTGGTCATTTCTTACAGAACAATAATATTCCATAATATTCATACACCACAATTTATTCAGCCATTCTCCAATTGATGGGCATCCACTTACTTTCCAGTTTCTGGACACTTATTTGTAGTTCTTTTAAATGTATTTCCACATTTGTCATGCTGTGCAGAAAAAAATCAGACCAAAAGGGGAAAAAAACATGAGAAAGAAAAAAAAAAAAAGAGATGAAAGTAGTATGCTTTGTTCAACTGTTCAATCTCCGTAGTTTTCTCTCTGGAATGTAGATGGCATTTATCATTCCAGGTCTTGGAATTGCCTTGAATCACTGCATTGCTAATAAGAGTCAAGTCCATCACAGCTGATCATCCCATAATCTTGTTATTACTGTGTACAGTGTTATCCTGGTTCTGCTCACTTCACTAAGCATCAAAATCTAAAAATTCTAATAGGTGGAGGTAAAAAGAGAGAGCTTTCCAGGCAAGAAGGACAAGATATGCATGAAGACATGTATCTAAGACAATTTGGAGACTAGCTAGTCAGCCAGTTTGGTTACAACACCGCATGTATAAAAGAGAGTACATCAATTAAGTCTAGAAAAGCAGTTTTGGAATTTTTCCAAGATTTTGGAAAGTTTCAGATGCTAGGTTGATTAATTTGAATTTTATCATAGAAGAAATAGAGAGTGACTGAATATTTTTGAGTAGGGAGGGTGACATTTCAGATTTTCTTCTTAGGATGATTATGTTAGTAGCTATACAGAGGGTATGTTAGGGAAAAGAGATGCTGAAGTTGGGAAAACTAATTAGGAGGCTGATGCTATAGTACAAAATAGAAGTGATGAGGGTTTGAATTAGAATCTTATGATTAGAGAGAAGGGGAAAGATAATGAGGAGTTAGAATGAGATATGGAGGGAGAGGGAAGAGTAAAGAATGACTCAAAGGTTTTGAACATGGGAGGCTCAAAGGAGGATGGGATTCCCCGCAGGAATAGAAAACTTTAGTTGAGAGAGAAGGAGTACCATTGAGGTCATGCTGAGATTGAAATGTTAATGGAACATCTTGGTGGAGTTATTTACCAGGCAATTAGTGATACATAATTGGAGTCCAGAAGAAAGATTCAGCTATATAGATTTGAGAGTCATATGCTTACACAGGCTTTTAAAATTAAAATGGATTACATTACTAAGAGAGAAAGGAAACATAGAAAAAAGGTAAAGACTCAGAAAAGAGACTTTAGGGAAAACCATACTTAGTGAGAGGCAAATGAATTCAGTAGAGGAGACAAGGAAGAAATATCTAGACAAGGAGGAAAAGCAGGAGACAGAAGTATTATTGAAGCTAAGGGAAGAGAAAGCCTTGAGTGAGGAAGATTGGGGGTACAATTTTGCCTCTGACTTATTTTGACTGTATGATCCTGGGCATATTGCTTAACCTTTCAGGGGCCTGGACAATTCTAAATATGTAAGTTGCAGAGTAAATACTGATCTGCAATGATAGGAGTTTTTTTTTTTTTTTCTGACAGTTCCCCTTATCAATGAAATCATAGATCCAGTAAATAAAAATCCACAATGAGGTCAAATTGGAAGAGAACTGAGAAAAAAGCTCTTAAAACAGTTTTGTTAACCTTGGATAGAGCAATTTCAGTTGAATGTTATTATTCAAGGCCAGGTTTCAAGGGATTTGACAATCAACAGGAGTGAGGAATTGGGGACAAATAACATATATGTCTTTTTCTAGTAATTTGGCTATCAAGAAGAGATACAGTATTGCTTAATGAAAAGAAAGTCGGCCTTGAAATCAGTTGTAGAGAAGGTAACAACAACAACAAAAAGAATGAAAATACTATGTTTTGATTTACATTCAGTCCTCATAGTCCTCTCTGTGGGTGCAGGTAGCTCTCTTCATCACAGGACCATTGGAACTGTTGGCCAAGATTCTCAACTGGTTTGTTATTCCCTTCTCCAGCTCATTTTATGAATCATTATATGTGCAAATTTAGAGACATTTCTTTCCCATTCATGTTACTATTTTTTTTGCCAACCTGTGGTTGAGCTTTTTGAGTTTATGTTGGTTTGATCAGCCATAGTTGAGTACACAGTACATTGACCCTGCCATCATGATGTCATTTTGATCCTCTTTAATTATGAAGAAGAGTAACAAAAAACAACTGAGGAAAGTTTATGTTAGGTAATTTTTCTTTAACATATTCTTTTTTTAATTTTATTAATTTTTTATTATAGCTTTTTCTTTATAAAACATATGCATGGATAATTTTTCAACACTGACCCTTGCAAAATCTTCTGTTCCAAATTTTCCTCTCCTTCCCCTTCCCTCCTCCCTTGGATGGCAGGTAGTTCAATACATGTTAAATATGTTAAATCCAATATATGAATGCATATTTAAACAGTTATCTTGCTGCACAAGAAAAATTAGATCTAGAAAGAAAAAAAAACCTGAAAAGGAAAACAAAAATGCAAGCAAACAATAACAGAAAGAGTTGAGAATGCTATGTTGTGTTCCACACTCAGTTCCCACAGTTCTCTCGCAAGGTGTAGATGGCTCTTTTCATTACTGAACAACTGGAACTGGTTTGAATCATCTCATTGTTGAAGAGAACCATGCCCATCAGAATTGATCATCGAATAGTGTTGTTGCCGTGTACAATGATGTCTTGGTTCTGCTCCCTTTACTTGGCATCCATTCATGTAAGTCTTTCCAGGCCTCTCTGAAATCATCCTGTTGGTCATTTCTTATAGAACAATAATATTCCAAAACATTCACGTACCATAACTTATTCAGCCATTCTCCAACTTATGGGATTCCTTTTAGTTTCCAGTTTCTGGCCACTACAAAGAGACCTGCCACAAACATTTTGGCACATACAGATTCCTTTCCCTCTTTTAAGATCTCTTTGGGATATAAGCCCAATAGTAACACTGCTGGATCAAAGGGTATGCATGGTTTGATAACTTTTTGAGCATAGTTCTAAATTGCTCTCCAGAATGGTTGGATTCGTTTACAATTCCACCAACAATTATACATATTTTTAATATAGAATCTTAGGGCTTAGTTCTCCCTTTTGGAACCAAGTAAAACAATTCTGATTGTAGTTGAAGACAACTACATGTCCTGTTTTCCTTGCATTTCTCTTCCCCATTCCCTTAGGCTCAATAACCATTCTTTATATGACATAGTTTCTATATTAAGGTGATGTGGAAAGGGTGCTAGATTTGGAGTCAGGGGAGTTCAAATCCCTTGTGTGACCTTGGGAAGTCAGACTAGATTAATTTAAGTTTAACAAACATTTATTAAATTCTTACTAGGTACTACAATTACAAAGAGAAAAAATAGTTTCTGCTCTCAAGGAGCTGACATTCTACTAGATAATTTCCAAGACCACTTTCAACTTTAAGTCTATGATTCATCTACTGGTCATTTTTGGACCATTGTCAGCTTGCCAATTTCCCTTACAAAATGTGTTATGCAACCCTTTGACCCAGCAGTGCCACTAATGGGTCTGTACCCCAAGGAAATCATAAAGGAGGAAAAGGATGTGCAAAAATGTTTATAGCAACTTTTTTGTGATAGCAAAGAATTTGAAAATGAGTAGATCCCCATCAATTGAGGAATGATTGAATAAGTTGTGGTATATGAAGATAATGGAATATTATTGTTCTATAAAAAATGATGAATAAGCTGATTTTAGAAAGGCCTGGAAAGATTTACATGAACTGATGCTGAGCAAAAGAAGCAGAACCAGGAATACATTGTATACAATTACAAGATTGTGTGATGATCAACTATGAAAGACTTGGTTCTTCTCAGTACTTCAGTGATCTAAGGCAATTCCAATAAATTTTGGATAGAAAACACCATCTGCATCCAGAAAAAGAACTATGGAGATTGAATGTAAATTAACACCTGATATGTTCACTTCTTTTTTCTGTTTTTTTCTTTCTTGTGGTTTTTCTCTTGTTCTGGTTTTTCTCCCCCAACATGTTTCATGTATTTAAAAAAAATTTAATATGCATGTATAACGAGAAAAATGTTTTTTTAAAAAATGTGATATACCTAGAGAGTATTCCAGATGTGATTTGAGCAGTGGAACTATTGTATGTAAAGTACTTTATAAATTTTAAAGCCCAAATGAATTTTGACTACCTCTGGCTTTATCAGAAGATGTTCAGAGCATTCGTGTTCTCCTATTTCTTTTTCTTTCTTTTTTTGCTGAGGCAATTGGGGTTAAGTGAATTGCCCAAAATCACATAGTTAGAAAGTGTTAAGTGCCTGAGACCACATTTGAACTCAGGTCCTTCTGACTTTAGGGCTGGTGCTCTATCTAGTTGCCCCCTATGTTCTCCTATTCTAAAAACCAGAACTCTCTAGGGCTTGTAGAGCAGTACTACTGGCCTGATTCAATATTGATTCAGGATTATAAAAATGGAATTTAACTTCTTTTTCATCTGACCAACCAATCTCTGTTTCACATAACTTTATAAGCAGTTCACATTTTAGCCACATCCATGAATCTGGCTATTCTGAGTAGTGCTCAGACTGATTATTACCCACCAATTTTCCCAACCACACTTATCAGGGTATGGGAAGAAGAATCAGGATAAAGAATTATGGGTTTAAATCATTTCTAATGGAGCAGTAATGAACTGAACTAGCTATACCCAGAAAAAGAACTCTGGGAGATGACTAAAAACCATTACATTGAATTCCCAATCCCTATATATGCACACCTGCATCTTTGATTTCCTTCACAAGCTAATTGTACAATAATTCAGAGTCTGATTCTTTTTGTACAGCAAAATAATGTTTTGGTCATGTATACTTATTGTGTATCTAAGTTATATTTTAATATATTTAACATCTACTGGTCATCCTGCCATTTAGGGGAGGGGGTGGGGGGGTAAGAGGTGAAAAATTGGAACAAGAGGTTTGGCAATTGTTAATGCTGTAAAGTTACCCATGTATATATCCTGTAAATAAAAGGCTATTAAATAAATAAAAAAAAAACCTAAAAAAAAAAAAAAAGAATTATGGGTTTGAGATTTGCCAACAATCAACTATAGGCAAGCACTTGAAGAAAATGGAGTTGGATTTGGTAGAAGAAACATTAAGGTTTAGACCTACTATCCTCTCTATCTCACCCAACTGGCTGAGTTTTATGGAAGTGAATAGTCTTATCATTTTCCTCTTTGCTTGAATTTGATCATCTTTCTGGCATTTTCATGGCCTTTTTTTTTGCTCCAGTTCTCTCTGTGATCAGCAATTTTTCAGTCATCTGTAAACTTTTGACCCACTGGGAGTTCCTAGCCCCCTGGAAGGTAATCTGTTCCCAGTTATATGTTATGTGTAGTGTAGAATTCCAGGTAAAACCTGTAAAAACTGCTTTGTTCCAAATCTCTTTCTGTTTCTGACTTTCTCATGTTACTTTATTCTGGTCTTGGATCCACACCTGGATGGTGGTTGAACAGATCACCTTTGTAATCTTAGGCAAATAAATCGCTCCATCTCTTTTGACCTTGGTTTCTTCATTTTTAAAATAAGGAAGCTGGGCTAACTGATTTCCAAGATCCCTTTCAACTCTAAATTTAAGATGCTGTAAAATATTTTGGAAAAGATAAAGTATGACCAATATAGTGAGGCATTTGAGACAAGAACCTGGAGATATAAATTTTAGGGATAAATTTTCAAAAAATTCAAATGTCAAAACCTCCAAAAAAAATCCTTGTAAATTGATTGATTAAATTTTTCTAAGCAGTCCTTGCATTGAAGTTCCTGTTCCCTTTCATATGAGAAAATATTTCTCAATAAATCAAGGATACCATTCTGAAATTTTTGTTTTGAAGGTGACCATAATTCTTGAATGACTCAGAGAGGCAACATAATCACTTGGCTAAAAATGGGTCATACCCCTTTGGTGTTTTAAGTAGCTAAGCCTTACTGAGAGTTGTTTAGTTTTGGAGAAATTGAGGAGAGCGCAGTCAAAGAGTTACTTATGGACATATCTGTGCAGAAGAAATTCTCTCCCCCTCCATTGTTCTATAGACAGAACCAATAGTTAGAGAGTTGGAGGTACAGTGGAAGAATGGAGACAGTTCAGATAACAAAAGCATGATGACTGCATTAGCACACTGGATACCTTAGAATCAGCCAGAGTCAGGATAAGCAAAAGTTCTTGGTCTTTATTATTGGTCTTTAGAGGTAGGATTGAATTGGATGGAAGCAGAATCTCCACTATCTTCCTTCTTCATCTCCCACTCAGAAGTGACTCTGGCTAGTCTTACTCCACCCCCTAGTCCCTCCTACAATTCTCTGTATACACCAATTATCAAGCCAGCACAGAATAGTGGGAAGGGCCATTTTCCAAGCATATGCTAATAGAGTATTGTCCAATTGGTAGTTAGCCTTAAGTGCTCTGTTGTCCAACCTCAGTGTATGAACTCAAGAGTTTTAGCCCTTTACACAAAAGTATAGAGATATAGCCATTTAAGAGAAGAAAAAACTTCAAGGATCAGGACTTTTGGCAACAGAAAAGCAAGTCAGTCTGGGGTTCAAGAAAGTGCTAAGCCTGGCAATTATGAGTCAAGCTGAGGAGAGATAGTTCAATCTGATGATCTCTTCAGCAAAAATGTTTTCCCCAAGGGGGAGCTTTGTGAGGACTCCACCGGCAAGAAAGAGTATTAGGTTCTTGTGAGATTGGAATTATGAACTGCTTCTGCTACATGAGTCTCACTGATGTTATACTCTATGTGCCTACTTTCCTAGGGATTCTATGCTTTATCAATGAGAGTGTTCACCTCAGATTTATAGAGGTATAGAGGAATGTTTTGTTGCTAAGGGTTAATTGTGTCTGATAGCTGATTAATATTAAGGAGAAAAACACTGATGGGTCTCATGAGCTATTGTTTTGGATGAGTAATCCCATAGATCACCCCTAGAATCCAAGATAATAGTTTACCTCTGGGGATCAAATCTGTGAGAAAAAGTTTAAGTTGGAGAAGTTACATGTATTATTCTGTCTTTCCTACTTCTAAACTCTTTCCTATAGACTAGTGAGGATCCAACATTTCGATTCCTTTTACCAGACAGAAGCCAAGGTGGAAACCTGAAGGAAGCAGGTAAATAGAGGTACTTATCCATCAGGATTAGGAAATTAAGATTTCTGGCCCCAGAATCATGTGCCCATACACTTTCATGCTGTGGAGTTGTGAATTAAATGAATGGATTTGGGTTTTTTTTTTTCCCACTCTCATTACTCACAGATTAAAACAGGGGAGGATTCTCCAACAAAAAAAATCATGTTTGTGGTTTTACTGCTTCTTCTGTAACTGTAGATCTGTTTAACTTTGGCCATGGCAACACTGTTGCAGGTACCCAAACAATGATACTAAACCCCCAGGAGGTGCAAGGGATAGAGTTCCGAGCCTGGACTCAGGCACTTACTAGCTAAGTGATCCTGGATGAGTCTACTTAACCCTGTTTGTCTCAGTTTCCTTATGTGTAAAATCACTGGAGAAGGAAATGGTAAACCACTCTAATATCTTTGCCAAGAAAACTCCAAGTGGAGCCAGGAATACCGTGACATGAAAACAGCTGAACAACAACTCAAGAAAGTGAGAGAATTTGAGGATTAAGTAAGCTCCACGTGGTTGCAGTATACCTCAGGCTTAATCTCATATTCTCAATACTTTTTGATATACGTTTCAGGCATTAAAATGTTGAAGGGTCAACACCCAGAAGATATTCATCTTTGGGTGGATGAGAATTTGGAGAATGGCTCTGAGACTAGATAGTTCAGTCTGAGGTGGAAGGGAATAAGTGACTGCTTTGAACAAAGATAAATTTGGTTCAAAGGTCAGTGTAAATAAACAAGGATGGTACTAATTCTTGGAATAAGTTTAAAAGGGCAGCAGTAAGGCATCAGGGAGATCCAAGAGTAGATTTCAGGAACTTTAAATTAAGGAGCCAAAATAACCAGGATCAGAGGGCAGATATTGATTGAAAGATTGGGATACAAGGATAGGATTCCAATTTTATTAACTTAAATTAGGGCAGGAAAAGGAGTATCTGATTAAATGTGAAGAGGAAAATGACTAAGGTATGAATATTCTTCATAACTTTGAGTATAGCATTGGGATTTGCTTGTGAATGGGGTATAGAGAGCAGAGTAGAAAGGGACACACAAACACAAGACAAGAGGATTAGAGGTAGGGACAGCTGGCAAGATCATTATGATTGCATTCAGTACTTCCATTAGTCCCTTAAGGGAATAAGGTCATTTTCTGTGGGGGACTCAGATATATATTCATTGCTTTTAGATAGACCCAATGTGTCTGAATCTACTTCCCTCACTGACTCAGCAGATATCAGATCTTGGAGCAAGGTGGAGACCCTTGGAATCTCAGCTTTTATTAGCAGCCAGGACCCTAATTCCAACCCTTACTTTTGATTATCCACTTAAGTTTCCTCCCCTTGAAAAAAACCAAAACAAACTTTTCTTAGTTTTTCTTTGCCAAAATTAAAATTATAATCTTTTCTGAATATATTCCTTTATCTTTCCCTCCTCATATAGCTATTTCTTATATCAATTATAAAAGAAAAAAGAAACAAAAGAGAGTTCAGTAAAACCAAACAATAATCTTGTCTGACAGTATATACAATATCAGAGGAAGAAGCGATCTGACTTGGTGTTTAGAATGCTGGACTTAGAGTCAGGAAGAGCTGAGTTCAAATCAAACCTTAGATATTAGTTCTGTGATCTTGAGCAAGTCAATGGATGTTTGGTTCAAATTCCTTATCTATAAAATAAAAACGATAATTGAATCTACCTTCTTAGAGTTTTTGTAAGGATAAAATCAGAAAATATTTGTAAGGTGTAAAACCTTAGAGTACTATATAAATGTTAGCCAGGATGAGGATGAGAATGTTCAGCTCTTCCTATGGTTTTTGTAATTATACATCTGCCCTTGTTTTTCTAAAAGCCTTCTTTAACTCTGCACAACTCCATCACCATCCAGTAATGTGGCCTGTTCAGGGTATTCATTTCTCACAGCCTGGTACTGCATATTTCCTTTTCAGGAATTCAGAATAGAAATCTGCATGTTAGCAGCAAAGGGAGTCCTCTTTGAGGACTAGGAAAACTTTATAAATACTTAACACCTTCATTTATTTCAACACATATCTCTTATTTCCTTTTCTGGAGGAAGGATGGTTAGGAGGTGATAGATGATAACCAATAGTCAGTGTCAGCTAAGTCACAGTAAAGCCCTGTGTTCCTACCATTGTCCTGAATGAATTGCCATCTTTCCTACTTTCTGTCTATTTGAATTGTATCTAGCCTTAAAGGGCCATCTCTTCTATTAAGTAAGTTTTCCTTGACTTTTGAAGTTTATAGTTATCGTAGACACTTCAGAGCATTGAATGTCTATCCCACTTCCATGGCATTTATCCTAGTGTTTTCTATTGCTAATTATTTTTTTATGAACATAGTTCCTTGAGGGAAGAAACTGTGTCTTTTATATTTTTTAAGACACCCAGACCCAACAAGGGGCACAATAAATCAATATTTGTCCAATGGTATAATTCAAAGCAAAGTCAATAACTTTAAGAATGAATATTGGAATTGAATAATAATAAAGGAGCAATTGTGGTAAAGATGGGTAAGAAAATGGAAAGAAATAGAAAAATTGGATGTCTTATTCCAAAAATATAAGTGAATTGGCAACAAAGCTAAAGGAGAGTGATGGGTAAGTACCCTGAAAATCTATAAAGGGGGTTGTGGTTTGTGAATAGAGAAGTAAAATAAGAATGCCTGCAGTGTGTTCTGAGAGGACCTGCAAAGAGGTCAATGTCACCAGACTACATAATATGTGGTGGGGAAAGAGGGATAAGATTAGAGGGTTAGGAGGCAAAATTAGGAGGGACTTTGAAGGCCTTGCAGAAGATTTTATATTTGAGCCTTTTGGTGATTAGGTACCAACTGTAGTTTGGGATGGAGGTGGTGTTTGTAACAGAATCATATGTGCTTTAGGAAGATAAATCTGATAGTCAAACTGGACTGGAATGGGGGGGGGGGGACTTGAGGCAGGGAGACCCACCAGCAGATGGTTGCAGTAATTCAGAATTTGGAGGGTCAGTATTGGGGGAGGAAAGAGAACCCATAGGACCCTGGCAGATGATTGGTAATGGGATTGAGTACATTTTCAGTACATTTGAGGAATACATTTTTAGGCATGAATAAAAGAAATAATATAACTCATGTACCAAATAGGCCTACAAAAAGTGAGCCACTTGTTATTATGGTGTTAGACAGAAAAGGACTATTAAAACACATAGAGAAAAGTAAAGGAACTTGATGTTCATGTGCTGTAGAAGAGGAATCAATATTGATAATGATAGAGATGATGTCATAAATTTTAGGAATGTCTATGAAAGTCCTTTACTTGCATTTAGAACAGGAGCCAATTAAAAAATTTACCTAATTTTTGAATACTTTCAGACTATGCAATTCATAAACCACTGGAGCTAAATAACCATAGCAATTCCCTAACTTAGATTTTCAATATTTGGAATTATTCAATATTTCAATATTTTCAATAATCATGAGGAAACTCAGTGATTGTGTTAAGGCACCCAATTTCTATGAGTCCATTCATTTATAAAATGAGTCATCATAGTATGAAAATTAAGATTTAAAAACATTTTTATAAATGAAATGAAAATGCTGGAGAAAGAAGCAGAAAATAAATGAAAGCTATAGAACAAAGATTGGGAAAATGAGTCAACAGCATGGAATAAGAGGTACAAAACCTTAACTCAAAGCAATAAAGTCCCTTGAATTAAACTAGATTGAATAGAAGCCAGTGACATTATGAGCTAACAAGAAATGTTAAAACAAAGAGAAAAGACTAAGAAAAAAAGATTTAAAATTTCTCATATAAAAAACACAACTGACCTGGAAAACAGATCAAGGAGAGAGAATTTAAAGATAATTAGATTATTTGAAAACAATAACCAAAAAACATGGACATAATTTTTAAAGAAATTATAAAGAAAAACTTTCAAGATCTTTTAAAATCAGAGGGCAAAGTGGATATAGAAAGAATCCATCAGTCGCTCTTGGAAAAAACCTCCAAACTCTCAGTTCAAGGAAAAATTATAGCTTGTAGAGAAAGAATTTAAAGATCAAGGATCATATATACTTTAGCAACCTCTACTGTAAGGAACTAGAGAACTTGAGATATGATATTCCAGACTGTATAGAATGTAAGTTTAAAACCAAGAATAACTTATTCAGGATAAATGGAATATCAGTCCTACAAGGGAAAGAGGGTCTTTAATGAAAGAGAGGAGAGGTAAAAAATTATTTTTAAAATGGTCAATGAAGAAATTTTTCACTTATTTTCTTGGTTGTAATAGAGATTTTGTTTTTCTTTTTCAACGGGAGAGTAGGGGGGAATGAAAAGACAGATTTTTGCTGATTAAAAAGAAGAAAATTTAATGAAAAAAAGAGAAGTAGTAGAGTTAAAGGAGGGTATAAAAGAAGGGCAGATCATAAAATAGGAAAGAAAGAAAGCATAAGAACCAGTGTTTGAGATCTGGGCTCAATGAAGTGAGGGCAAGCAGAAGAAGGGGATAAGACCACTTCAGTTATTGATTATTAATGTTGATTCTATTAATTTTCTTTCCATTCCTTCTGCTTCAGAGTAAAGAGGTATTGAAGAAGAAAGGAAAAATAATTATTAACAATCATAATTGTAACTATATATAGATGGAATGATCTCATCCAAAATAGCCAAATAAATGAAAAAAATAAACAGAATCTAAAACTAGGTTGTTTACCAGAAACATACTTGAAACATAAATATTCATGCAAAAATAAAGAGAGAGGCTGGTATAGAATTTATGCTTCAGGTAAATTTTTTAAAAAAGAATAAACCCTAAAGTTTTGCCCATATCCACAAAACTGGCAATGTTTGAAAAGGATGGAAATAGATAATGTAGGAAGACTTATGGAAAAACAGGCACATTAGCATACTGGGGTGGAGTAATGATTTAATACAACTATTTTAGAAAGCATCTTGAAATTATGCAAATAAAGTGGTTAAAATTTCCATACCTTTTAGCTCAGAGATTTCAGTACTAGTAATAATATCTCAAAGTGGTCATTGATAAAAAGAAATTCTTTATGTGGGGAATTTGTGCCTTTAGTGAATTGATTTATAAGGCGATGGTAAGAATCGACTTGATTGAAAGAGATTAGCGGGAAAAAATTTAAAAAATCATTAAACTAGAACTTCTAGGTCATATGACCAACAAGATAGAAGACTAAACATTTTCTCTAACCCATGTAACTTCTCAAATTTCACCCAAACAGAAATTATGTGCCAAACTTAAAACAAGTTTAGCTGTCTCCATGATCTAGAACACCTAGAATCTGAAGGAAGTTTAAAAATTTCATTCACCACTCCCTCCCCTAATGCCCACTACAGTACCAGCAGCAAGGCTGCAACATCTACTCACGGACTAAACATAAGAAGCAGGATGTATCTGTGCTTGAAATAGAGCTTACTCCCATTTTACTCCTTCTTCCAGTGTCAGAGGCCTAAACTACAAAAATCAACCTTCTAGCACTAGTGTGATAGCTCTCCAAACTAATGGTATCAATTCAGTGAATGGAGAGAACAGTATGGGTCGTTGGGACAGGCACTGTGTATTTGGGATGCTAGGTATGGGATCTCTGTGTATATGGGATAAAAGAAAGAGTTCAGCATTCAACTGGGGCCAATTACGTCCCCCCAAAAGTTATCTGAGGCACCTAGGGTAGTGAACCATCAATTGTCCATCATAGCAGGAGATTGAGAAACTTTGAGATCCAGCTCCCTGGTAAGTCAATGTTAGAAAGGAGGGAGTCAAAAAGTGAACAGTGAGGAAAAATAAGGTGGGGAGTGACTGAAGCATGAAGGAGGGTAGAATTGGAAGGCAGATCAAAAGACAGATCAAAGAGACAAAAAAGGCAGATCAAAAAAATAAATACAGGGCTGAAATTACCAAAGATTTCAGGAAGAAGAAAACTCAAAGACCTAGAACATAAAGAGATAAACCAAAAGGGAAAAGATCAACAACAGAAAGAAATAAAGCATCCAGATCTAGCAAACAAGTTCAGGCATCTGTGAATAAATACTATAAAACAAAGAACAACCTAACAACTTGATGAGACAGAAGGCCTTGTGCAATTTATAGAGAACACAGAGTCACAACACGTTGTTCCTGAGTGGTTTAGAATGGGAAATGAGAATTATGAAAGCAAAATTTATGGATTACACAGCAAAAATAATCGACAGAATAGAAAAACTGGAATCTGTCATGGCAAATGTCACCAAAGAAATGAGAGAATAATAGTTTGGGATGCAAGTAAGTACACAGAAGTGAAAGACAATTTAGTGTAAGAAAAGTAAAAAATGGTAACATTAAAAGAAACTATGTTCCCTCTCCAAGAAAAACAAACTGATTTCAGAGACAGCGTGTAAAGAGAACCTAGGGATCATATGTCATCCAGAAGAAGATGACAAGATCAAAAAACCTACATAACAAAATGCAAGAAAATATACAAGAGAATTCCCAGAACTTCTAGACACAGATAATAAAATACCAATTGAAATAATTTATAGATTGCCTCCAGAAAGAACTCCAAGGCTTCAAACTTGTGATTAAAAGTGACTAAATTTTAAAGACACATAAAGTGATTAAATTTTAAAAGTCAGTTCAGAAATAAATTCTTCAAGTGATCAGTAGAAAGACTTTCACATACAAAGGAAACAAAATTCAAATAACACAAGACTATTCTGCACAATATATGAAAATGGAAGGGTACATGGAAAGGGGGAGAAAAAGAATGTAGAGAAGAATATTCTTAGTCAAATTGAAAGCTAGCAATGAAGGGAAGTTGACATTTGTGGTCTCAAGAAGAGAAGTCTGTAGAGACATGAGTGAGGAGGAGGGGGTGAAGATTGAAGAGGTTAGGGAAAGGAACAAGCCTTGCTTTGCTGATGAATGTTCATGTGAATGACAAAAGATTTTCTTTGAAGGGATATGGAGACTATGCTGAGTGTAGTCTGAGGGATTTGGTACTTGAAAAATCTACTCAATGCCATATTCTCGAGGGGAATTCGAACACTTGGAGGAATGGAAAATCGTGGACTGGGGGAGATTTTGAAGCAAATAAAGAAAATTAAGATAACTAGAGAAGTAATGTATTGCATAAACAGCATGGTGGAGAGAGGGAACTATTTAATATCCTAAGAACTATTTGTTAATATCCTTTGGCCTTTTATTTATTGAGAAATAGCCACTAGTCTTCTATGTATTTATTAATTGTTCATTTAAAATTTTTTGAAACTTTAATGTGATATTTTTATCATTCAGTCATTTTTCAGTCATAACTGACGCTTTGTGACTCCCTTTGGTTTTGTTTTCTTTTAACAAAGATGCTGGAGTGATCTGCTATTTCCTTCTCCAGCTCATTTTACAGATGAGGAGCTGAGGCAAGCAGAGTTTAGTAATTTACCCAGGATCACATAGCCAGTAAATGACTGAGGGCAGATTTGAAGCGCTCTCTGCACTGTACTATCTAGATGCCCAATTGTTTTATATTGTGGATACCAAGCCCTTATCACAGAAATTTTATACAAAGATTCTTTTGACTACTTCTCTTCTTATCTTAGATGCATTAATATTTTCTGTACCGAAAGTCACTTTGAAATTCCCTCTTCTGCTGTAAACATAGTATATAATGTTCCTTCTATTAGTTTGATCTTTAAGATGACTCTGTTCCAAAAGGTTTGGCAATTGTCAATGCTATCAAATTACCCATGCATATAATTTCTAAATAAAAAGCTATAAAAAAGATGACTGTTCCCATTGTCTCTCTTACCTTTACCGCACTGATCCATTTTTCTCATCTGATAGTCCATCTTTCTCTTTTCTTCTTTATGTAGTCCTGTACTTTAACTTTTAAACTTCATTTTTCATTCCCCTTTCCAAAAGGGATTTTCTTCATTCTTTTTATTATCTGTTTTCTCTTTCTGTTTACTCTAGACCCTCATTCTTGGATTTATTAATCCTATAATTATCCGATTTATCTCTTTTCTCTGTAACTTTCATGCCATCTAAGCTTCAAGGTATCCATTCTAAGCTCTGTCCTCTAGATTCTTTCTGCCTCTTCCTTGTAATGCTCACCCCATGGAATCTCCTTTTCCATGTTGCCTCATTTCCAGAACATGCCAATTATTAGTACTATTACTGTCAATTAACATTTATATAATACTTATGTGCCAGGCACTGTGCATTACAATTTTCAATTTACAGTTGTTTTATAATTATTATCTCCCTTGAACCTCACAACAACCTTAGGATAGTACTATAATTTATCCCCATTTTACAATTAAGGAAACTGAGGAAACGATTTAAATGACTTGTTCAGGGTCACACAATCTGAAGGCAGATTTCAGTTTAGTCAACAGCATTAATATGCAATAATAATCAAACACAAGAAGACAGGAAAATACTATCCCAAATAGCTGTAAATGCATAAAATATTTGAGGGCCAGTCTCCCAAAGCACATAAAAGACTTCTATAGAATCAATTATAAAATGTTCCTTAAAGAAATAAACAATTTAAATATGTAGAGGAATATTCCGTGTTCATGGCTAGGCTGTGTCAACACAATAAAAATGACAATAGTACCAAAGTAAAGTTATACTTTTAATTATATACATATATATGTATATATGTGTGTATGTATGTATGTATATAAAATTACCAAGGAGCACTTCATAGAACTTGATAAAAGAACTATAAAAAAACACATCAAAAGATGTAGAATATTAAGGGAAATCATAAAAAAGAGTAAGAATGAAGGAAGAATAGCACTTCCAGACTTCAAACTGTAGTATAAAGCAGTAGTCATCAAATCATTTGGCGTGGTTGAAAAATAGAGAGATCAATGGAACAGATATGATATATAAAATACATAGTATAATACAAAATACAACATATATGTATTATGTTATATTATTACATTGTATTTAGTATGTAAACATCATATTTCTTTATTGATTTCACAAGTACAAATTGTCTGTCAAAATTATCTTGTGTTGGTTTATCAAACCAAAGCCTTTTCTTTCCTTGAAATAGATGATCCTAAGATCATTTCAATGAGGGAGATAAGATATGCCTATATTCCTATCATTCTGATGTTCTGTCTGGAGTCTGTTCTTCAAACTCCTTGAAGACAATTGCCAATTTTTCCAGTCTGTTATCATTTTGCTGTTCCAGAGCAGCATTAATAAGGAATTTTTCCTCTGATAACTGAGTTCCTTTTCCTTGAAACTGAATTTCTCCTTTCAATTACTAATTCCCTCCCTCTCAAATTACCTTATGTTTAATTACTTTATATTTATATTTAATTATTCTTATTATATTATTCTGTTTATAGTTCAATATGTTTTATTGACTGCTCATTAGAATGTAAACTTCTTGTTTACAGGTTTTCTTATTAATTATTTTTGTATCCCTAAAATCATGTACAGTGAGAGGAATGGAATGAAATGAGCTTTGCAAATATTATTTCATTTGGTCATTTGACCAAAATAATTGTGTTGAATAACTGAGACCACCACAGATCATAGCAACCTTTCTGGATTTTGGCTTATCTTGGGAAACATCCATAATAAATCCTTAACCTATTTCTTCTCCCCCCCACCCTTGTGACAATTTCAGGTCATAAAATTTTCACTGTCACTTTATTATCCCAATCTAACATTTATATGGAAACTCCTGGTTATTTAGTGATTCTGAGTTTTAAAGGTGGTCCTACAAGATGCTCACAGTTGATTTACATATCAATGTCTTCCTGAAAAAAGCTTTTCCAGGAATTTCCTCTAGATTTGTTTCTGCATATCAAAAAGCTTTAGCCATTACTTTTTTTTTTCCTAGTGGGAAACTTAAACATACATTTTATAAACTTCAACTATTATTCGTAGTTTAGCTGCTTAAAAGATTTTGAGGCCAGAGTCCATTTTTTCTTAATTTGCTATAAATTATGCCTGAACTTTTATTTGAAAAAAAGTTTTATTGATGCCTTTTGCTTTTATGTCATGATCATTTCAGATTATATTTCTCTTGCTTTGAACCTTTTTTGTTTTGAACCTTTACTTGTATCATTTTAAAAAAAACTTAATCAACTTAAGTCAAACCATTTGACAGCATATTCAACATTCTGTAACCATAGCTTACCTTCTTCCTGAAGGAAGACTGAAAGGAAGGTTTTTGTTGTCTTCTGTCTTTTTCAGTCATTTTTAAATCATGTCTGACTCTTTGTGACCCCTTTTGGGGTTTCCAGAGATATTAGAGTGGTTTGTCATTTCCTTTTCCAGATCAGTATAGATGAGAAAACTGAGGCAAAGAGACTTATCCAGGGTCACACATCTAGTAAGAGTTTAAGGCCAGATTTTCTCTCATGAAGATGAACATTCCTGACTCCTGGTCTTATATTCTATCCACTGTGCCATGCTAACTGACAAGCTAATACTGGATAACCTGACTCCAACCAATGTTTCTAAGTATATTTTGCATTATTCCGCATTAATCCTTTACGTTAAAGCCAAACTGGCCTGTGATCCTCCAAATCAGCATTCTATCTTTCACAACCACAACTTTTCATAGGCTGTTCCCTAGGTGCATTCCTGGAATGCACCTCTTTTCTCACATTAGCTTCAGAATTCTCCAAGACGCAGCTCTTTTTATTAGAATCCTTTAAAAAAATAGTTTTTTGTTTTCAAAATATATGCAAAGATTCAATCTTGCAAAACCTTGTGTTCCAAGTTTTTCTCTCTCCTTTCCCCCTCATCTCCCTCCCCTCGACAGCAAGCAATCCAATATATGTTAAAACATGTGCAGTTTTCTATATATACTTCCACAATTATCATGATGCACAAGGAAAATCAGATCAGAAAGAAGAAAGAAAATAAAAAGCAAGGAAATAACAAAAAAAGTAAAAATGCTATGTTGTGGTCCACATTCAGTTCTCACAGTCCTCTCTCTGGGTGCAGATGCCTTTCTCCATCACAAGTTCATTGGAATTGGCCTGTATCACCTCATTGTTGAGAAGAGCCACGCCCATCAGAGTTGAGCATCACATAATCTTATTGCTACTGTGTATAATGTTCTCTTGGTTCTACTCACTTTACTAGTATCAGTTCTTCTTACTTACTAGCATCAGACCTGACTAGCATCAGGTCTCTTCAGGCCTTTCTGAAATCAAACTACTAATATAGAACACTATATATTACATAATATTCATATACCATAACTTGTTTAGCCATTCTCCAACTGATGGGCATCCATTCAATTTCCAGTTTCTTGCCACTACAAAAAGGGCTGCCACAAACATTTTTGCCCCGTGGGTCTTTTTCCCTTTTTTATGATCTCTTTGGAATACAGGCCCAATAGATACACTGTGGGGATCAAAGAGTACGCATAGTTTGATAGCCCTTTGGATATAGTTCCAAATTGCTCTTCAGAATGGTTGGATCAGTTCACAACTCCACCAACAATGTATTATTGTCTCATTTTCCCCATATCCTCTCTAACATTTATCATTATACTAGGAGCTTATAAGTTTTTTAAAAACTAAAAACAAAATAGAAAAGGAAAACAAAACCAAAACAAAACATTGTCATGTGCTCAGCAGAACATTAGGGAGGATTCAAAATGTGTGACAATAAATTTCCACTTCAAAAAAGCATATGTAATAATAAAAGAGATTATATTTGTGAATGTCCATATTTTCATTTCTTCCTTGTAAGTTATTCTTTTGTTCTCTACTTATGCAGTTTTTACTTTATTCCTTTCCCCTTCCTTTTATCCCCTCACATTCTTCAGGGATGCTGCAGTTAAGCATGGGATTTTTATACACACATATATGCACACACATACATATATACATAATTCATTAATATATAAACACATATACACATGTGTGTAGTGTGTTTATATATATATATATATGTATATGGCATATAAGCTTTTTTGTGGGTAAGAATTGTTTTTTCCTTTTATCTTTACATACCCAGTGTCTCGCATCTAAAAAGGCATTATAAATACTCATTGAATTTGATAAGATTTTATCTTATCCAATATTTTATTTTATTTTATTTTATTTATTGGGCTACCTTCACAAATCACACTTTTTTTCCTTCTGAGTTACTTGTAAAATTGTCTTTTTGTTAATGAAGTGTAAGAGGTTGATGACAAGTTTAATTAGGTGAGTTGAATCTGATATTTCTCTTTGAGGATGTCCAATGATTTCTACTGTTCTTCCTCTTGATCCAGCTACTTTTGGGAATTTTTCTTAAGTGATTAACTCTGGTCTCTAACTGTATTTGGCAAAAATTCCTAAGAATACTAGAACTCATATTTAATCTATATCAAATTAAATCAGGAGGACCTGAGTTCAAATATAGCCTCAGACACTTAACACTTCCTAGATTCTGGGCAAGTCACTTAACCCCAATAGCCTGGGCGGGTGGGGAGGGAGGATTTTAGCTTTGGCCAAGCTGGGGGCTATACAAAAACTGTTAGCTAATTAAAATTTTAAAAAATAATAATATCTTAGCAGATTCTCAAAATTTTCAAAGCAACAATTAAGAAGTTTGGCAATTAGTCATTTTAAGACTGTAAGAAACTTTCCTGAAACATAAGGGATAATTCTAGGAATTTGCCCCACTCTGGAAGAAAAGAAAAAGGAAAAACCATATAAATAACAACTTTTTGCTAACTCTTCCTTAACTCCTATCTTGTCTGGAATTGCTCTTCTGCTCTTTTGGGAAAACATCCCAGAAGGTATTAAGGGACCCTTTCCACTCTACTCCCCTGAGTGGTCCTGAAAAAACTCAGTTGTGGGGATTGCTAACAAGATCAATATAACCCAAATCCCTCTGTTTATCAACTCCTCTCATCTCAGATCAGATTAAACCTCAAATTCTGCCTCACTTGTAGAAATAGGGGAAGCAGCCATGGGGATCCCACATAACCTTGCCCAAACACCTCCCCAAGCCAGCATGGGAGAATGGGGATGAAGTGGGGGTCACATTCCATGGTCAGCATTCCTTGAGCCCTGGCACTGAAACTACTATTAAAGGGATATCCTAGTATCAGTCATCCCAGTTTTCAGCAGATTCTGTCTAGGAACTGCCTGGGAAGAATTCGGGTACCTTTGGCACCACCCAGCATGGCAGTGTGAGGTAAAATAGCCAGTCAGCCTCTGGATTTAGTAAGACCACCATTCTCTGTTTCAGTTGTGGATATGCATTAACTATATAATTTATGGCAAATTATTTTCTCTCTGTCCAGTTTTCTGATTTGTAAAGAGAAATAATAAATGCTGTTATGAAGACCATGATTGCAAAAGTGTTTAGCATTAAACATGTATATTAATGTTAACTGCTTTTTTGGATATAATTGCTTCATATTTGATAACTTTATGATTTTTTTTAGATATGACCAACAGATAAATGATTGAGATATGATAGTAAAAGCAGTTTTAAAGGAGCTCTAACTAAAGCTCACTAAAAGGATATATAATCTATTTTCACTGATAGTATTAACAGAAGAGTTTGGGAACTTTAGGGTAACAATCTAAAGTCAGACTTCTGAGGGACATGTCAGTAAAAACTGGCACCTATCCTTCTTCCTGGCTCACAAAAGAGAAATGATTTGCGTAAATTGGAAAATAATCAAATGAGAATTCAGTTTATCTAGAATATTTACTGAGAATCTAGGGAATCTGATTAACTAAAGTTAATTTTAATATCTGTTCTATCTCAATTTGAAGAATTGTCTTTTTTTCTCCCTAAAACAAAAGGGAAAGTTATTTAAGGGAATAGAAATTACAGCTAAAACTATTTTACTATCACTTAGAAAAATTCTAAAATTGTTAACTAAGTTACTTGGAGTTATTGTCATCATGTTAAGCCTAAAATTGGTAATTACTGTGTGTGGAGCAAAAGGAATGGTGAAAGCCTTATCAGTTCAGCTCCAAGTATGAGTGTGCAACCCCTTTCCTCCTTCACAGAATGGGGGGAGGTCTCAAACAGCACAGCCCATGAAAATACTAAGAATAGTTGGCGTGGGCAACAGCAAACTAAGCCCCTTCTCTGGGGTCTCTGTCAACTCCCTTTAATTTGTAAGCTTGCCAGTTTTCTTGAAACCATCAGAATAAGCAAGATCATTAACCCTGAGAAATGAGCCTGATTAGGATTTAGTTTCTAAAAAAGAACTGTGTTTACTAAGAATCTATAAACTTATTTAAAGATTGATCCTTTGCACCAGGATAAGTTTAAGCATATAAAACATGTTAAATAAAAATTTCCCATGTGTGTAAATCCTGGCAAACTTTTAAAAATAAATGTTATCTAGTCCTAAGTTGTGATTAGTAGAATTTGCTATTAAATATGAAATCTCTTTTGAGTACTGAATTTGGGTTTGATTGCCTGATGAATCATTAACTCAGTAATCCATCATTACAGAGAAATGACTTCCTGAACTGTCACAGGTAAGGGCTGAGAGGACAACTTAAGCTTCTGCTTAAGATGGGATCCTTCTGACTCAGTTTCTCAGGTCCATTTCTTTGTTTCCCACCTGATTATTCTTGAGTCTGACTATAAGGTGGAATTGTTACTGCATGATTGGTTGTCAAACAGAACTAAGGATGCTTTATCCTGTTGTGTATGTGCTCTTAGGATGAAATCTGAAGGACCTGTTTTGACGCTATTATAATCATGTCCCTGGTTTTTCCTCTTATAGTAAATTTCTATAATCAGAGTAAGGCCTTGAGCCTTATACAAGTATCCCAGGGGATCCAATGGTTTTCTACTTACATCTTAAAGATGTTTTCTTTTAAAGAACATTGGAAAATGAGTGTAAACTGTATGCATTTTTGTTTTTCTTCCCAGGTTATTTTTATCTTCTGAATCCAATTCTCCCTGTGCAACAAGAGAACTGTTCGGTTCTGCAGACATATATTGTATCTAGGATATACTATAACATATTTAACATGTGTAAGATTGCTTGACATCTAGGGGAGGGGGTGGAGGGAGGGAAGGGAAAAGTCGGAACAGAAGTGAGTGCAAGGGATAATGTAAAAAATTACCCAGGCATATGTTCTGTCAATAAAAAGTTACAATAAAAAAAAAAAAGATGCTTTCTTTTGCATACCATTGCATAAAGAATCACAGTTTCCTTTTGCCTTGAAGGGGCAAATCCAGGAAAATATAACCCCCACCAATTAACATGAACAGCTTTGTCCATAATATGGAGGTAACTCAGGGCTTCAGTGACACTGACAATTATTTACCTTCTTAAGAAAGAAGGAGAAGAAGAGAGGGAGAAAATTTGGAATCCAAATAAAAAAAAAATCCAACCAAATGTTAAAAAATTTTTGTTTACGTGTAATTAAGAAAAAAATTAAATGTAAAAAAAGAAAACACTTTAAACTAGTTTGATGGAAATTAGATTGAGTACAATAGCTGACACTACAATAAGCTCAACTGGATACATGATTTAAATATAAATACTAATAATATAAACAAAGTGGAGAAAAAAGGAAAGAGATAATTTTGATAACTATAGGTAGAAAAAGAGATTTGGGGACAAGGCCTGGAGATAAAATAAAAAGATAAAAGAAATAGTTTTTATTATGTAAAGTTGAAAAGTTTTTGCACAAACAAAAATAATGAAGTTAGAAAAGAAAAAGGGTGAACTGGGGAAAATACCTTTTTGGCAAATTTATCTGATAAAGGTCTCATAGCCAAAATATTTAGGGAATTGATATGGATATATAGAAACAAGAGCCATTTCTCAATTTGTAAATGATTAAAAGATTGGGACAATGTTCATGAAAAGAAATATAAGCAACTGGCAACTATATGAATAAATGCTTCAAATCATTAATAAAAAGAAATACAAATTAAAATATCCCTGAGGTTCCCAACTCATGCCCATCAGATTAGCAGAAATGATTAAAAAAAAGAAAAAAGCTAATTATTGGAGAAGTTGTGGGAAAATAGGCACATTAATATACTATTTGTGTAGTGGTGAATTGGTTCCACCATTCTGGTAAGCCATTTCTAACTATATCAAAAAAAAAAAAGGTCAGTAAGTTGTACCTACCCTTTGACTCAGTGATACTTGGATAAATGGACAACATATTGAAAAAGCACACAAAGGAGACCAAAAGAGAAGGGGATTTAGACAAATAGGACAATTTTGTTACCGTTGTATTAAATTTAATATACACTTTAAAAAACCCTATATAACACTAATTTAGTTTCATACACAAAGCTCTTTTTCTTCTTTATATATTGAAATATTCATATTTTCTTATTTTCATGAATTCATTATAAAATTATTTCTTTTATGTTATAAACTTACATTCATAATAACCTTATGTTATGTAACACAGACTTTTAAAATTGCTAGTTAGAGGCTCTTTGATTTTTTTTTGGGGGGGGGAAACTAATGATTTTTATATTGTTACTCTAAAACTCTTTCTTGTAGCTCTATAGTCTTTGCTTTTAAATTTATAAGTGTTTTTCCTGAGTTGTCCTTAA
Organism: Sarcophilus harrisii; assembly: GCF_902635505.1. Taxonomy (NCBI): domain Eukaryota; kingdom Metazoa; phylum Chordata; class Mammalia; order Dasyuromorphia; family Dasyuridae; genus Sarcophilus; species Sarcophilus harrisii. Next base: position 63,727,459 of record NC_045430.1, on the reverse strand, counting down.
ATCTTGTTTTGTTGAATGTTCAACCACTCCTGCTAATTTATCTTCTAATCTAAGAATTTTATATTAATTTCATTTGATTCAGATCTCTCCCCTTTCGTCCCATCCTTCATATACTGCTTCAAGCTGTTCACTTTTTATTTTTATTTAGGCTTAATTTTTTTCATGATAGCTCTCTTATTAAAGACAAATCTCTCTCCCTGGTTTCGAGTCACAGACCTTAAACTCTGCCATTATTCCTGAATAGAGTGTGTCTGTCTCCTTCATTTGGCTCCATGCACCATCCCTGTAACTTTCTGAATCAAAGTATCCCTTTCTGGCCACCCCTTCTCTTTTTGTGTTACCTACTTTATTAGAATATAAGCTTCTTGAGATCTTTCATCCAAAAGGACTTGGCTTTTGTTGTATCTCCAGGATTATATAGTAAAGGTTTACGAGATACTTTCCCACTTACTCATTCTTTATTCATCAATAAATTTGTTGAATATTGTCTGATCAAATAGCTCTGCTTAAACTTCATTCCAGTGAGATTTCATCATGAGGCAACTGATGGCTCAGTGGATAGAGTCAGATAGATTTGAGTTCCAACCCAGTCTCAGGCAGTCACTAACTATGTGATCCTGGGAAAGTAATTTAACTTCTGTTTGCCTTAATTTTTTTCAATTGTAAAATGGGGATAATAAGAACACCCACTTCAGAGGGTTGTTATGAAGATTAACTGTGATAATATTTGTAAAATAAAACCACTTTAGCACAATACCTGGCATATAGAAGGTACTATAAAATGTTTATTCCTTTCCCTTCCATCTCCTATGCTAAGGAAATCATTGGCATATGCTGCACTATAGTTACAGTGCCTATCTGGAACTTTTAGGTGCTTACAAAGCGCTTCACAAAAGGAAAGGTAACATAAAATGAGAGAAGAAGGCAGTCAGAGACTCCCATTACAAGCCAATATGGTTGAGTTAACAATTCAGGTAGGGAGTAGCAGCCCTTAGGGCCATTGTATAGAAAAGAACTTTTCTTCTCTGTCCCTGATGGAATCCTTTATTGTCAGTTGGAGGACTGGAGCCAAAAGGCCCATCAAACAAAAACTGTTTCTTCCAACAGGTGTACTAACTACATAATTAGTTCTTCTGGCTTGAGTAATTTAGGAGATTCTCAGCAGATGAGTCACAAACAGCAAAAAACCAGCCTTAGTTTGACCTAGAATAGTGACTTTACGTGGTAGAGAGAAGACTGAAGGGAGAAGGGCCCTATTAAATTTAATACATTTTTATTGATATTTGTTTTATTCCACGGATAGTCTTTCTTTATGACAGTCCTCCAGACTCATAACTGATGTGGAACAGGAACTTTAATGAGTCTGTCCTGCCTTCATTGTTAGAACTTTATTCATCCATCCTGTTCCCTTTGTCACACAGCTCCTGAGACAGTCTTGATTAGGATATCTAAGACAGACTCAATCATTCACATTCACTTAGCTGGTCACTCACAGTTTTATTGGTCATATAGGTACTAATGCTAGTTTAGCAACTCCCCATCTCTCTAAACTCTGCCCTTACTTTTCTATCTCTCTTCCCTCTGACTTGGAAAAATCCATGTCTCCTGAAGCATCTTGTTTAATCATATTTGATTTAGCTTGCGAGTTATTTCACATCAACAGATGGCATCCTTTGTGATTGATAAATGTCTCATATGAATTCTTCACATTGCTAACCACTTTCCGACCACCTGTTATCTGGGTACCTTATCTACCGGATATTAGATGTTTTACTCCCTACTCCCTACTATGATCCCCCAAAGTTGAATTTGTAGTCAAGGCCCATTAATTTCACCTTTGCAATAATTCTTGAAAATTCCCCTTCTCCCCTCTGATTCTGTTACCACCTGGTATAAACCTTCATTACTTCCTCATCACCATTTAAACTTTTGTAATATCCTTGTGATAGGTCTACCTGCCTTGGGTCTCTATCTACTCTAGTCTATCTTCTATTCAACCACCAAAATTATTTTCCTAAAGTACAAGTCTGACTATATCAGGTGGAGGTGTCAATCTATATTTAGTTTCTGCCAAACTGCTTTCCAGTTTTTCCAGTAGTTATTATCAAATAGTGCATTCTTGTCCCAAAAGCTTTGGGTTTATCAAACACTAGATTACTATGGTCATTTACTACTGTGTCTTGTGTATATTATCTATCCCACTGATCACCACTCTATCTCTTAGCCAGTACCAGATTGTTTTTTTAATTAAAACTTTTATTTTTAAAACATATGCATAGATAATTTGCAGCAGTCACTCTTACAAAACCTTGTGTTCCAAATTTTTCTCCCTCTTTCCCCCACCCCCTCCCTTAGACAGTTAAACATGGGCAATTAATTCTTCTATACATATTTCCACAATTATCAGGCTGCACAAGAGAAATCAGATCAAAAAAGGAAAAAAATGAGAAAACAAAATGCAAGCAAATAACTAACAAAAAAGAGTGAAAATACTATGTTGTGATCCACACTCAGTCACCACAGTCCTCTCTCTAGGTGCAGATAGCTTTCTCCATCACAAGACCATTGGAAATGGCCTACAAGATTGTTTTGATGATTATCATTTTATAAAATACTTTGAAATCTAGTATTCAAATTTTCATTCAAATTTTTTCATCAATTCCTTTGACATTCTTGAACTTTTGTTCTTATAGATGAATTTTGTTATTTTTTCTAGCTCTATAAAACAATTTTTTGGTAGTTTGATTGACATGGCACTGAATAATTTAGGTAGAATTGTCATTTTTGTTATATTGATTCTGCCTATCTATCAACAATTAATATTTTTCCAATTGTTTACATTTGACTACTTGGGTGAAAAGTATTTTGTAATTGTGTTCATCTAGTTTCTGGATTTGTCTTGGCAGATGGACCCCCAAGTATTTTATATTGTTAACAGTTATTTTAAATAGATTTCTCTTTCTCTCTCTCTTGATGCTGGTAATATAAAGAAATGTTAATGATTCATGTGAGTTTATTTTATATCCTGCAACTTTTAAAAAAGTTGTTAATTATTTCAACCAGTTTTTTAGTTATTTTCTAGAATTCCCCAAGTATACATCAATCATGTTTTTTTCTAAACCTTTAGGCCTATTTTCAAGACCTTTAGGCCTAGATTGAGAAAATTCAATTCAATAGAACACTGTGCTAAATGTTAGGAAAATGATAATGTTTAAATGAGATCTACAAATACCATTTATTAATTTCACTTCATCTTTCTTCTTTTTTTTAATTTAATGTTTTATTTTCCCTTAATTACATATAAAAAAATTTTAACATTTGTTTTAAAAACTTTGAACTCCAAATTCTCTTCCTTTTCCCCTCCTTCCATTCCTCCCCCTCTTTGAGAAAACAAGCAATTTGATACAGGTTATGTATGTGTGATCATGCAAAACATTTCCATAATAATCATGTTTTCAAAGAAAACATAAGCAGGGAAAAACCCTCAAGAAAAGTAAAGTTAAAAAAACAAAGCTTCAATTTGTAGTGAGACACCATTAGTTCTTTCTCTGGGGATGAATAGCAATCATCTTCCTCCTTTAAAAAGTTAAAATTCAAGACTTTTCTCTCACACTTAATCATAGTTATTTTGTAATCGACAGTAATTTTATAGATAGAAAGTGTTTTCCAAGAGTATAGTGAATTTGGTAGTAAGTACCCCATTCTTCTTTTTTGGATCCCATAATTTAGAGCCTTAATCTTCTGTCACTTAGTTCTAACTTTCTTGGAACTAGTGATTTGACTCAGCCATTTTTGGTTTTCAGAGGACCTTCTCCTCAACTCTGTTTCATCCCCAGTTTGAAGGAATATATACTTGAAGTGAAACTGAATATATTGAGTGAAGTGAAACTTCTTCACAGGAAGTTAAATGAGCTGGTGAACTCAATTTGATTTTGTTGAAGCAACTGTCTGGGGGAAGAAGCTTGCTGTCTACATTTTTCTGGAGCTGCCTTGAGGTAAATGAAATTCTGTGGGACAGGTTATGAGATGCAATAATTTAAGAAGGGCTGGAGAACATGCAGAAGAATGCTTTTCAGTGAAGTATCTGGAGATTGTAATACAATTCTTGCCTTCAGGGAGTCGTCAGGACAAGGACCTATGTAGCAGAAGAGTTTGAGTGACACAGGCATAGACGATTAGTTTATTAGTGTTTGTTTTTAAAAAAAATTCATATTTAAAGTCATTTCCTTCTCCTCCAGTACAGATTTTAATGGGAGTGGAGTAAAGTGAAAATGGAACTTTGTGAAGGTAGACTGTTTACCACTGTGTTTTCACACAGTAGGCAGAAAATTTTATGATTTAAAGTTACTGAATAGAGAGAACTTTGTGGAGATGCTGGTGTTTTTCTAGGTTGAGGAATCCAGGGATTGTTATTATCCTGGGTAATAGCATCAGGAGAAGAAGCAGGCATAAGGCACATAATAAGCACAAGGGACCACGAAAAAGCAAATCTGGAACCTAGAGATTCTTAAAGGGTCCTGGTTAAATATCTAAATAGTTTCTGGTATCCTTCTAATACTGGATTTGGTGACTTTCTAAGCTTAATTTCAGTATACCATATCACACTTCCCTCCTTTCCTATTTTTATTATTTCTTTAAAATTTCCATTTCATAAAAGGCTTATTGTTTTTTTTTTCATTCTTTATAATTCATCACCACCCTAAGTGGAAGACTTATCCTCCACCTGCACTATTTTATAGCTTATTTTATTGTTATGATTGTTGTCCCTTCTCTCCCCATCACACCCTTAGCTAATTACTTAGAGGCCCTAGGGCTAATATTTCAATACTTCATCATCAACAAATATTTATTTGATGCTCTAGGAGAACCACCACTCAATCGGGTAAGTAGGAAGAATTTAATTATTGTAACATGCCAATTTAAAATGTAAGGTTTATGATGTGTTTTCCTTCCAGTAATTCTGAGATATAGATGCAAGTATGGTTATCCTAATTTAATAAATGAGTAGACTAAATCTCAGAGTTTAGATAATTTGTCTAGGATCACATAGCTGCTAGACAAGACATGTCCATGAAAATATAGATAGCAATACTTTATCCTCACAGCATTTAACACAATATGATAAACTGGTGCTCAATATATATGTAATACTGATTATCTTGACCATCAATCACTTCCTGAAAATTAGATATATTACATTTCACCCTATCTCAGGGTTGTCTGGAACCTTAAGGTTCTTGGAATATTTGAGATGTTTGCAAATGGCTTCAGCTACCACCATGATGTTCCACCAGGAGATGTCCTCTGTAACTTAGTTGTATTTAGCCACTAAAAGATTAACTTCTGCTAAGGATTATTTACTTTAAAAGGCATAATCACAAACACACACATTTACTCCCAGAATATGTGGGACCAAATCTTTACCCCCTTCTACCTCAGTTTCTGGGGAGCGGAAACAGATTAGTTTCATAGCTTAATTCTATTTTTCTATAGTATCTATACAGCAGAGTTCCAGTTCCAAGTCCCAAACCTATCTTGGGCTCAAGTCCCAGGAACCATCATTTAGAATCTCTGCAGTAAGATGACCATCGCTCAAACTCCTGGGTCTAATAAAGATTACCTCATGTACCTTAAAATTGAGGACAAAAGAAACAGCATGGAGACTCTGAACCCATTTTCTTAGAGCTGGGTAAAAGAGAAAGGGAGAGAAAGATATCTCTTCCCCATGGTTAAGTTCATAGCATTTTGTTTTGGGTGAACTGTGAGCTTTATGCTCTGGATGCAGGAGGCGTTTGTAGGAAAAGAAAGTGTGTGTAGGAAAGTCTGGCAGTTTTTAAAGATAAGGTCCTTTCTCTCTATAGCAAATTAAAAGAGATCACTCTCATCCATGTTGTAGGAGAATGCAGGATGCAGGGTACCTCCGTGTTAGGTCCCATTACATATAGTAATTGATAAATTGATTAGGGAACTTGAACATCAGAAAGGTAAAGTGGTTCACCTAAGATGAGAGGTTAAGAAAACTAAAGCCCTGAGTTTTAGTAAAATGATATAATGAGAAAAGCTCTGGAATAGAAACCAGAAATCCTGGTTTCTGGTTCTGATTTTACCACTTACTAACTGCATACCTTAGGGAAGGCATTTCATTTTTTTGACCATGTTTCTTCATCTGTAAAACGGGAATTAATTATGTAAGCCCTTCTACACAAAGTTGTCATGAGGAACAAATGGGATGATTAACAAAATACTTTAAAAGCTATTAAGTGTTATGCATTTACAGCATTATGATTGTATGGTCCAGTGAATTGGATGACTGTTCTCCAATATTCTGCAATCCCTTTAGCTGTTCTTTTTATTATTCATCATTCTCATTTAATTGTATTCCCTTAATTGTTTCATTTTCAGTTGATCTGATTTTTACTTCTTGAATCACCAGATTGGTTCCACGTAATTTTGATTTATCCACAAGAGGTATTCACCCAAATCCTTCTTCTTTTTCTAGGTGTCCCCGATGGTGCTTATTGGTCAGATTAAATGGTCAGCCCTGCTGCTGGCCATAGTGGTCTCTTCTCTCTGCTTGGCCCTTCCCTTAGATGATGAGCGGGAAGTTCTTATAAGGAAAGAAGAGATGTTGCAAATTGGGGGGGAGCTGTTGTTAACAGAACAAGAAGAGCTGGCTAATGAGAAACTAAAGGCCCTCAAAAAAGTGGAGATTAATGAGGCAATGAAGAAAAATCAATTTCCACCTAGTATGCACTTCTTCCGGGCCAAGAAACTCATTGAAGAAAGTAAGGTGTTCCATGTCTTAAAGAAGATGCCAAAAGGTAGGGGCCTTTATATAGGGATTAATTTCAAGAAGAGATGGGAAGCCCAATTATCTATAAAACTTGAAGTCAAAACTACTACTTCGGAATTCTTTTCTCCATTACCAGTTCTACTGAATGGAAAAGAACAGGTAGAACTGATGAACTAGCAAGTGCAGATTGAAGGATGTTTTTTAAACTTTATTTTTCTTGGGATTTTTGGGGTATTTTATTTTGCTTATGTGAAAATATGTTTTGCACGATTTCACATGCATTACTGATATATTGCTTGTCTTCTCAATAGATGGAAGAGGGGCAAGAAGGAGGGAAAAAAATTGGAATTCAAAATATTAAAAATGAATACTAAAATTTTTTACATGTCATTGGGAAGTATTTATTGAAATAAACAAAAACAAGAAAAAAGAAAAGGATAGGAAACAATGGGGAACTAATGTTACTAAATTCCCATTCTTGCCCATAGACTTGAAAAGGGCAGACTGAGGATGATGATCAGTAACGCTACATTGGAAAACAAAAGACTACTGAACAATGCTGTTGCCACCTCAGAAGGATAAGGCTGAGCCTTAAATGATATTAGCTATTCTAAGGGATGAGGCATAATGCTAGCAAAGTGCCATGTGCAGAATGGAGATTTGATGGTTCCTTCTCTCTTAAACTGGTACATATTTACATATGTCTATATACATTTGTGTATGTTGGATTGGATTCTTTAATTATGATTTCTCAGTGACTACTTCTCTACCCCAAAAGAATGCTTTTTATAACAAAGAAGCAGCACTAAGCAAAGGAAATAAATGAATTGGCTGTTTCTGAAGAAAAAAAAAAAAAAAAAAAAAAGAAAGATGAGGCTGTACCTGAGATCTTTGGATCCAGATGAACTTCCAGGACAAAATGGGCTGGAAAAATTTCTGGTCAGGCAGGTTTCCAGGGACAGACTGCCATTGTTACTGCTTTCATATTTCAGGAAATTATCCCCCAAATGCAAGTTTCTCTGTGGAGCCATTCTCTCACTGAAGCCCTAAATAAAGGCTTCCTGAGTGATGAGGAAGGTACCTTAGAATGGTCACTCTGGGAGCTGGAGCAAATGAAGTTACGGCTATAGTTCAATGATCTGCGGCTTCCCAAAACACAGAGGAAATGCCCCAAAGCTCAACATTTCCATTTGCTTGGAAATCAGGTATATCTCACTGGCATTCCTACTTGGACCAGAAAAAGTAGGTTTTAGGAGACTTTAGACAGAAAAACAAACCAAAACAAAACAGGACTTTGAGAGAGTAGTTAAGTAAGGGTCTTGCACTAAAGCCAAAAATTTCTATTAAGGTTTGAATTCAAGGAGATTTGGCCAAGGAATCCAAGGAATTCCTGGACATAAGAAACATGATTATCTATTCTCTACTTCTGTGAGACATTTCCTAATCTGTAGTTTTGCCTCCCTTCTTAGGAGCTGCTTTACATCTCCATGACTTTGGCATCTTGAGTGTTGACTGGTTGGTGAGGAATGTCACCTACAGACCCCACTGCCATCTCTGTTTCACTCCCTCTGGCAACCTGAAATTCAGATTTGCTGACCCTGCGCCTCCAACCCCAAAGCCAGAGGACTGCTCAGAGTGGATTTTGCTAGAGAAGTATAGGAGGCAACTGCAAAATGTCACAGAGTTTGACAATAGGTGAGTTCTCTGACATTTATACAGAGCTTTAAGGTTTATAAAATGAGATGGTTTATAAAAGGTTTATAATAAGGGTTTATAAAACAAGATGTATCATTTTGCTTGTTTTTGTAGATAAAGAAATTGGGATTCAAAATGACTGGAACCTACTGAATATTCCATAGCTAGTGAGGATCTAAGGTGGGATGCCTCTCAAACTTTAGAGTTGAGATTGGTTAGCTAGTCAAAAAACATCCATTTAGGGTCTAGTATGTAGAGAACATGTACATCTAATGTATCTTGCTTCAAGCAATTTCCTTATATGAAAACCTCCAACATTGAGCTCTTCTAATATATTTGAAAACTAAATTAAAATTATAATCATTGAGCTGGAAATTGAATCCCATTTGATTTACAAATAAGATAATTCTTCAGGAACATGTTTGTAACATAAAGTGAATTAGCCCTAAATGTTTTATGAGAAGATGCAAAAGAAATTATTTCAGTGTTAAGGTACTTACAATATGGTTGGGGATTGACACATTTTCACAAACCTTTCATGGAATATTATAATGCAACTCTCCATTAGAATCAAAATAACTTGTCAAATAACTTGAGTAGAATCAAATCCTGAAAGGATGTGGAACAAGAAAAGGATTCTTTTGATTCTAAGTCTTTCAGACATTTCAGAGAATTCTGAGAAATAAATTCCTAGGAAGGGAAACTATGACCCTTCTCTGTCAATTTTGCCTGATTGGAGAGAGAGAGTACTCTGCAAGAGGATGTGGGTATGGAAGCATCATACAACTTCACAAGGAAGTTCACAAGCTTCCTTGCCTGAAGCTTCTCCCTGCGTGATTCCCTTTTGCTTCATGACAGCTTGCTGCAAAACTTCACACTGGTGTTGGAGAATCCCGAAAGAGCATATTCAGATCAAGCCGTCATTTGGACAAGGTTTGAAAACATCTTTATCACTGTTGATGGGCTTGTCCATTATGCACCAGTATTCAGAGAGTACTTTGCTAGAGGTCTGCAGGAGTTCTATGAGGACAATGTGCAGTACTTGGAGCTAAGAGCCACATTGTACCCGGTAAGTCTGCCACCTTCCTCTTAGTTCTCATCCCTCTCTTTGTCTGCTCTTTTTACATGCTTGGTTCTCAATTTTACCCTTGGAATCTTCATTGGCTCTTTTTTTTTCTGCTTCTTAAACTTAAGAACTGGTGAAGGATTCTTGAATCTAACTTCTAAGTCCAGCAAAACCCCTCATCAGGTAAAATGATGAAATAGAGATGACATTTCTCCTCATTGTCCTACTTTTCCTTTAAGGGCTACTTTCTTCCTTAGTGACCTTTTCTCCTTCCTGCTCCTTAAGAGCCTAGAACCGTTGCCTAGTCTTTCACTAGGAGCCTGGACAAGTCTCATTCTCTAGAGACCTTTCCTTGCTGTCAAAAGTACTGTTCTTTGGCCATGAAATGTATTAGGTGACAGCTAATGAACTAATTTGTATCAACATGTTAATGGGTCCTGATGAATCAAACATTATACCTTCCAAGAAATACATTTATATTTTTGCATGGGTATTCCAGAGGATTAGTATCTTAATCCTATTTGTAATGCGATATGGAACAGTGTGTGAAGAGAAATGGGTGTGGAAAAAAGATGGGCATTAAGAATCAGGCTTCAAATAGAGTAAGCTTTTTCTGATTCTGCTGAGTGCAGGGAGAAAGAACATGATTTTATAGAAGAGTTTTGCTTTACCAAGGAGTTTAGGGCTCTGTCAGTCATATAGGGCTGGCTGCTAAGAGCTATGTAGCTAACACTTTGAGGAGTAATGGTAATACCTTCATGAATGATGCTGATAATAATAATAATAAATTGCTATTGTTCTTATTCTTTTCATTCTTTTTTATGGAATTCACATAAAAGTAGTACTTGAACAAGTTGCTATCTTGCTTTTATGTTGAACAACATGCGACTATTTAGTAATAGATAAAATAATTACTTTTTCTAATTAAACGAATCAAGTGGCACAGTATACAGAATACTGGACTTTGAGTCAGAAGACCTGAATTAAAATCTGGCCTTAGGCTCTCACTAGCTGTGTGATCCTGAACAAGTCACTTAACCCTGTCTGCCTCAGGTTCTTTATTTGTAAAATGAGTTGGAGAAGGAAATGGCAAACCACTCTAGTGTCTTTACCAAGAAAATCCCAAAAGGGATCATAAAGAGTCAGATATGATTAAAAACAACAATTAAGCATAATTAAATTGGTGTGGGACAATCCCAGTAGCAAAAAGAATGTTAGGAGTGGACCTGATGCTATCCTCTGTTAGTCAGGTTTGATAATGGGATGAACTAAAGCATGAAATAAAGTCATTCCCAGGAACCTCATCTTGCTGCAAAATCCAATTATTGGTATTTACCCCTTTATGACTCCCCTCTGTCCCTCTGTTTGGGGAGTGGAGCCATGAACTCCCAAACCTCTATTTAAGGACAGGGCTCAGCACAGCTATCTCTTCATTTCTGACCTGGCTATATTATTTTGGGATTTCTCTGACTTTTCTATCATTCATTCTCTTCTTTGTTTTTTTTTTGTGTGTGTGTGTGTATTATATTCCTCCAGGAGATTATAAGTTTCTTCTTTTTATTTGCTTCCCCACTGTATACACAATGCCTAACTAGTACCTCTGGTGTGAAGGCTACCTTTATTAAGTATTCAGTATGAAGGAATCTATCAGTCAATCAACAAGCATTTTTATTATGTGCCAGGCACTGTCCTAAGTTTTACAAAAAGCACTAAGGACATGGTAGAAGGGAGTGCACATCCAGTGGGCTGGTTTTCTGCAGAATCTGTCACCTAAGCTCAATCTTGAAGGAATCTAGGGGTTCTAAGAGGCAAAGATGAGGAAGGAGAGAATCAGTGCAAAAGCTCAGCACAAGGTGAGGAAGGGCAGTAAGCAGTGTACCATAGCAACTGTGTGAATGAATTGAATTTGGGAAGAGACTTAAGGTGGAAAGATCAGTTAATAGCAGGTTGTTGAAGTTTTCAAGTTTGGTGAAGGGTACAAAGGAACTCAGTTCATTTTCTATCCCGTCAGTGATCTAAATGGGGCTCCAGATTGAATAGTGAACAAAAATTCCAAAGAGAAAGTTCATAGAACTCTTTCAATCCAAACTGAACCAAAAGAAGATGCTTGAAGAAGGGTCTTACCTAAGAAACAGATTGGAAGCCCCCTCCTTCCACCTCTCACCCAGTATCCTGATTGGACAAATTTCAAGAACAGTAGTAGATCACAGCAGTGGAAGCCCATGGGAAACAGAAAAGGCAGTTCCCTGCCAGAAAAATCTAGGAGTGGTATTCAGAAATCCTTGTAGATAAAGGAAGCAGGATACTAGAAAACTGTAGGGGAATAGAAGATGACCCAGTTTCCTGATCATAGAAAACCAACCACAGAGCTCTCTCTAAATACTGAAGCCTGCAGTTGGACACTGAGCACAGACACACCAAGGGAAGTGGAAGCCTGCAGCAGAAATCCAGGAAGTGATTTCAAGACTAGAAAGGACTTGATCACCTAATCTAGCAATTTGGGAAAGCATGGAACCTGGATCTATTATCAAATTCCAAATAGATAACTGAGGCTAGAGATATTAATACAAAAGGAAATCACTAAACACTATGAAGAAATGTTTTCGTTCAAGTATCATCCAAGAAGAAAACTTAGGAGAAGGGAATAATACCATGATTGTTACAAGCAGATTCGCAGACAAGAAAGAGGCTTGACTACAAAGACTGCAAGAGTACCTGGGAGGAAAATGAAACAAACTTATAAGCTAAACAAAAGCTATAGAGGAAAGACTTGGAAAGATAATGATGGTTTTTTTTTCCTTGAATTATTTATTTTTTATATCATTCATTAGTTTTTTAAAATTTGACTTTCAAGTTCTCCATTTTGCCCCTTCTTCATCTATTTTCTAGACAGAAAATAATCCAATATAGGTTAAACATGTGCAATTCTTCTAAATGTATTTCCACATTGATCATTCTACAGAAGAAAAATCAGATCAAAATGGAAAAAAAAAATTGAGAAAGAAAAAAACCCAAGCAAGCAAACAACAATAACAAAAAAAGGTGGAAATACTATGTTGTGATTGGATGTTTGCCTTGATCACACTAGCTAAGTCTTTCATAGTTCATCATCCTTACAATATTGCTATTACTACTACTATGTACAATGTTCTCCTTGTTCTGCTTACTTCACTGGGAATCCGTTTGTGTAAGTATTTCAGAAAGCATCCTGCCCATCATTTCTTTTTTTTTCTTTTTTAAAATAAGTTTTTTCTTTTCAAAATATGTGCAAAGATAGTTTTCAACATTCAACCTTGCAAAATCTTGTGTTCCTTTTATGCCCCCTTTCCTCCATCTTCCTCCTCTAGACATCAAATAATCCAATATATTTTAAACATGGGCAATTCTTCTATACATATTTCTATATTTATCATTCTGCCTAAGAAGAATCATATCAAAAAGGAAAAAAAATGAGAAAGAAAACAAAAAAGCAAGGAAACAACAACAAAAAAGATGAAAATACTATGCTGTAATCCACATTCAGTCTCCATAGTCCTCTTTCTTGATGTAGATGGCTCTCTCCATCACAAGTTTATTGGAACTGACCCGAAACACCTCATTTTGCTGAGGCATTTGGGGTTAAATGACTTGCCAGGATCACATAGCTAGGAAGTGTCTGAGACCAGATTTGAAATTCAGAGCTGGTGCTCTATCCACTATGCCACCTAGCTGCCCCTTGTTGATTATTTCTTAGAGAACAATAATATTCCATAACATTCATATACCATAGCTTATTTAGCCATTCTCAAACTGATGGGCATCCACTTGGTTTCCAGTTTCTTGCCACTACAAAAAGGGCTGTTACAAAGTTTTTTTTGCACATGTGTCTCTTTCCCTTTCATATGATCTCTTTGGGATAGACCCAGTAAACACACTGCTGGATCAAAGGGCATGCACAGTTTGATAGCCCTTTGGGTTTAGTTCCAAATTGCTCTCCAGAATGGTTGGATTGGTTCACAATTCTACCAACAATGTATCAGTGTCCCAGTTTCTCCACATCCCCTCCAATATTCATCATTATCTTTTCCTATCACCTTAGCCAATCTGAAAGGTATATAGTGATACTTCAGAGTTGTCTTAATTTTCATTTCTCTGATCATTAGTGATTTAGGGCATTTTTTTCATGTGACTAGAAATGATTTTAATTTCTTCATCTTAAAATTGTCTGTTAATATCCTTTGACCATTTATCAATTGGAGAATGGCTTGTATTATTATAAATTTGAGTCAATTCTCTCTATATTTTAGAAATGAGGCCTTCATCAGAACTCTTGGATGTATAATTTTTTCCCAGTTTTCTGCTTTCCTTCTAATCTTATCTGCATTGGTTTTGTTTATACAAAAATTTTTAACTTAATATAACCAAAACTATTCATTTTGCATTTCACAATGTCCTCTAGTTCTTCTTTGTCTATAAATTCCTTCCTTCTCCACAGATCTTAGATAGTCTATTATCCTTTGTTCTTCTAATTTGCTTATAGTATCATTCTTTATGTTTAAATCATGAACCCATTTCAACCTTTTCTTAATATAAGGTGCTAAGTGTTGGTCAGTACCTAGTTTCTGACATATTATTTTCCAATTTTCCCAGAAATTTTTGTCAAATTGTGAGATCTTATTCCACATTGGGGTCTTTGGGTTTATCAAACACTGGATTACTATAGTCATTGACTATTGTGTCTTGTGAACCTAACCTATACTACTGATTAGCTGCTCCATGTCTTAGCCAGTACCAAATGATTTTGATGACTGCTACTTTATAATATAGTTTTATGTCTGGCACAGCTAGGCCACCTTCATATATGCATTTTAAAAATTAATTCTCTTGAAATTCTTGACCTTTTGTTCTTCCAGATGAATTTTGTTATTTTTTTCTAACTCTGTAAAGTAATTTCTTGGGATTTTGATCTGAATAAGTAGATTAATTTAGGTAGAATTGTCATTTTTATTACATTAGCTTGGCCCACCTATCGGTCATCATTTTTTATAGCATGATAGTATTCTATCACAACCATATCCCACAACTTGTTCAGCCATTCCCCAATTGATGAACATCCCCTCAATTTCCAATTCTTTGCCACTACAAAAGAGCTACTATATACATTTTTGTACCTAGAGGTCATCTTCCTTTTTCTTTGATCTTTTTAGGAATACAGACCTAGAAGTGGCATTTCTGGGTTAAAGGGTATATATAGTTTTATAATCTGTTAGACTTAATTTTGAATCATTCTCCAGAAAGATCAAACTACTTTACTATTCTTCCAACAGTGCCTTAGTGTCCCTATTTTCTCATGGAGTAATCTTTTAAGTGATTGCTAATCATTTGCATTTTCTTCTTTTGAGAACTATTTGTTCATATCTCTGACCACTTATCTATTGAGGAAACCTATTCTCTTTATAGCTTTCTTTCTTTTCTTTTTTTTTTTTTTTACCCCCTGAGGCAATTGGGGTTAAGTGACTTGCCCAGGATCACACAGCCAATAAGTGTTAAGTGACTGAGTTCAAATTTGAACTCAGGTCCTCCTGACTTCACTCCTCCTGCTCTATCCGCTATACTAACTAGCTGCCCCTGGAAACCTATTCTTTTAAATCCCAGACCAGTGATCTGATGATGACATAATGTCACCATGATTGGAGTGGTCATTTCAGATAGCCAAGTGGAATTTAAAATTTGATATCTGAATTCAGAAGAAAAGTGGCAGTAGAAACATTTTATTGCATCCTAATATTTATATAATACTTTAAGATTTGTGAAACATTTTCTTCAACAATAACCCTGTAATTCAGAGAGTAGAACTATCATTTCCATTTTATGGATGAGAAACATGAATAAAGTGGTGATGTATTATTGGAGGCTAAATTTAAACCTGATCTTGGACTCCAAATCTCGCTGTCTGAGACTGACTCCTAAGATTCTAGTTATCAAAGGACATGCTCTTTATGACTCCAAACTTTGTTATTCTTATCTTCTTAGACATTCTATCAGTATCTCCTCATTTATTATTTGGTTACACTACTTTGGAACTTCTTTGACTGACTTTTCTACCAAGCCCATTATATTACTGGAATAACCTCATCTTGTAAGAGCTCATCAGCTTTGGTACTCTACCTCATCACTACTCTCTGAAAAGAAGGGCCATGGACTACAAACTTCCATTTAGGTAGAGGGTTCATTTTAAACATCTCATTTCCTATCTGGCTGCTGCACTACTTTGAGATTCTCTGACTTCTCCACTATGTTCCCTATCCTAATACTTTTTCTTTCCCTTTTCTCCCTCCCTTAACTTTCTTATTGTGTTTTATTTTCCCCCATTACATTGTAAGCTTCTTGAGGGCAGGGACTATTTTTGACCCATCCCCCAACCTCTATTTTTGTATGTCCAGTACATAGCACAGGTCCTGGCCCATAATAGCTGCTTAATAAATGTTAATTTATTGATTGATTATGAACTTAAAGGGTCTTCTCCAGTCTAAAATCAAAGATCCTATAAGAATAGCTTAGATTTTCTGTATAGCTCTACAAAGAAATCTGATCTCTAGCTCAGATTTTGCAAGATGAGCAGGTAGGGGAATGGAGGTGAAAGATTTGAGGGGAATTGAGAGGAGATAAGACCTTTCTGGCTGCTGTTGCCTCAATGGAATAAGTAGCTTTTGTTACAGGGCTTTAGTAACACAAATAGACACAGAGTTGCATAGGGAAATTTCATAGACATTTGTAGGAGCCTTTAATTGTCCACACCAGTCGGAAAAGGAGGTTCTGTTTTTAGTTGTAAATGTGTCAATAGTTCTCTTCCGGAGTTCTGGGCATGGACTTTGCTAGAGATTTTTGTGAGGGGCCCAAACCCAGAACAAATGACTAAATCCTAAAATAGCTAGATTCCCCTCAGCTATTTAGTTGTCTTCAAAGTCTTGATGAGGGAGTTAAGAGGATGGATTATGAACAACTTTAATGTGACTCTGAATTGTGGCCCCTATATAACACAAAAACCAAGAAACTACTCCACTTCCTCTTTCACCTCTGCCAATTTATTTTTTTTTTATCAGCTACTTCTCCAAAAACTGCTTCCCTACCAGGGAATTGTAGATGGAAAATAAGTTACATCACAGGAGAGATGAAAGAATGTTCAATATGTATATTTATAAAACCTGGAAAAAGTACATGTATGATATATGGGAAAGAAGAATAGGTTTATGGTCAGAGTAACTGGATTTGACTCCTATCTATGTTATTTTTAACCTTTGTGTAACCCTATAATCTTCACATGTGGTCTCAGGCAAGTCACTATACCTCAGTTTCCTTCTACACTGAATGTCAGTATAAAATGAAGAGATTGCACTAGAGATTTTAAACCTCTTTTGTATCATGGATCCTTTGGCATTCTGTTAAAAGATATGGACCACTTAGCAGAATGTTTTTTAAATGATTGAAAGAAATGCTAATTTTTCAGTTAAAGGTTAGGGAAAATAAAGATGTAATTTCACATTTTCATGAACTTCAAGTAGTGCAGTTAGGTGAAAATTCTATAGATCTCTTGGGGCTCATTTCACCTTAGGGTTATTATTCATGTATTAATGAATAGTATAATAAAACATTTAATAATAGTGCTTATATTTATTGCTCATGTTTATGGTCTATAAAGCACTTTCCTCATGATGTCCATTTGGCAGAGAGTAATCAAACATAAATGTCCTTATTTTTCTGATGAACAAACAGAGGGTCAGGGAAGTTATCAAAAATAAAAGCATTAGAAAAGATCCCCAGAGTTAATTAGTCCAATTGCCTTATTTACAGATGACAAATACCTGAGACCACAAGGGAATAACTGATTTATAAAACTCATGCTCCTAATAAATGACAAAGTCACAATTAGAACCCACATCTTTCAAATT
The DNA here is from genome assembly GCF_902635505.1 of Sarcophilus harrisii. Classification (NCBI taxonomy): domain Eukaryota; kingdom Metazoa; phylum Chordata; class Mammalia; order Dasyuromorphia; family Dasyuridae; genus Sarcophilus; species Sarcophilus harrisii. The sequence goes on along the minus strand of NC_045430.1, from coordinate 63,709,977 downwards.
CAAGATATCAGTCTGTCTGTTGAAGTCTAAACTTTTTTTTAAAAGTCTCCTCTATCTTTAAAACTTGAAAATCGGATCATGGATTTAGAGTTGGAAAAAACAGTTTATCCTCCTCATTTAGAGAGGTTAGGTGATTTGCCTAAAATCACACAGCTCAAAAGATGGAAAAGTCAACATCTGAACCCACTGTCCTTTCTGTTATATAATAATTTTTCTCTTTAATGAGGTAATAGTAAAATTTTGCTAATACCTAATTACTTAAACAATATAGCATGGAACTGTTGCTCTATCAAAAAAATATTAATGATCTACATCTACAGTTAGAGAAATACAAAGGATAGTTTTTCCTGTTTATTGAAAGCCTTTTTTCAATAAAAGTATCTCAAGTATCTGTATTTGTAGTTTTATAGTAGTCATGAAAATTAAAGGAAAATTCTTCAGTCAAGATTAATGATACAGAATTTAGGTTAGAGCTTTTGATTCAATTAAATAACATAATTGTCAATTAAAATGTCAATGTTCCTTGAAGGACAATTTTCAAAATTGCTCTTAATTGGATGCCCTTGTCCTGTCACCAGGCTGGTAGGTGGTATAGTGGATAGGCCTCGAGTCAGGAAGACTCTTCTTTGTGAGTTCGAGTCCAGTCTCAGACACTTATGAGCTGTGTGCCCCTAGGGAAGTCACTTAATCTGGTTTGCCTCAGTTTCCTCATCTGTAAAATAAGCTGAAGAAGTAAACAGCAAACCACTACAGTATCTTTGTCTTGTCAATAAAACCCCAAATGGGGTTTCAAACACCCAGCTGAACACTGGACACAACTGAAATGACTCAATAGCAAGAAAATTCAATCATCACAGTTTATCATTAGGGATTTAGGAATTTATCCCTGAACTTTGATTTAGTTTTCTCTTAGAAACTGGTGAAACCTTTGATAAAGGTAGATTTTAGACATGGACAATGACATAATATTATATCTTAATATTTTATGATACAACTTAAGTCCACGTAGATATGATGCTATACCTCCCCAAAGAATTTTTAATTAATTTTTTTAAGTCAATGAAAAACTCCTTTGTATCTCTCCCAACTTTTCAATTGAGAAAGAAGGAAAAACAAAACACTTGTTCCAATCATGTCATAGTCAAGCAAAACAAATTCCCCCATTGGCCTTGTTACTCTGAGTTCATCACCTCTCTATCAAGGGGTGGGTAGCATGTTTCATCATGAATTTTATGAGATCATGGTAGGTCTTCATGTTGGTCAGAGTTCTGAAGTCTTTCACAGTTGTATTTACAATATTGTTGTTAGAGTATAAATTGTTCTACTGATTCTGCTCACTTCATTCTGTATCAGTTCATATAAGTTTCCCCAGGTTTCTCTGAAACTATTCCTTTCATCATTTTGTTATATTAAAATAGCATTCATCACATATGCTACCATAAATTGATTAGCCATTCCCCAACTGAGGAGTATCCCCTCAGTTTCCAATTCTTTATCTCTGAAAAAATATTTTGTATATATAGATTTTTTACTCTTCTTTTATCTCTTTGAGGATATAGATCTAATTTTGATATTATGGGGTTGAAGGATACAATTTGATAATTTTGGGGCATAGTTCCAAATTGCTTTCTAGAATAGTGATCACTACCAACAGAGAATTAATATACCCGTTTCCCATAACCCAGTGGTTCTCAAACTTTTGTTTTCAGTTTCTTTATCCTATTAAAAATTATTGAGGATCTCTCTAAAGCGCTTTTGTTTATCTGGATTATATTTATAGACAGTTACCATATTGGAAATAAAAACTATTTTTTAATTTGTAGACCCTCTAAAAGAGTTTCAGAGATCCCCAGGATTCTCTAGACCATACTTTGAGAACCAATGGTTATATGGCATAACCCCTTCAGTATTTGGCATTTGCCTTTTTTTTGGTCTCATTTTATGTTACCTTTCCTTTTGTGAAGCACTTTGTAAGCACCTAAAAGTTCCAGATGGGCACTGTAACTACAGCTCAGCAAAATTAGACTTGAGCCAATGATTTCCTTAGCATAGGAGATGGAAGGGAAAGGAATAAACATTTTATAGTACCTTCTATATACCAGGCACTGTGCTAAAGTGATTTTATTTTACAAATATTATCACAGTTAATCCTCATAATTCTCCTTTTGAATATAGAGGATATTTTTCATTCTAAATGCTAGCATTTATTTAGCACTATGTTGAGTAATAATGGTATGCAATATGTGGAAGCAAATGAACACTATAGATTAATATTTGATAAACCCAAAGAAGTTGACTGTTCAGACAAGAAATCAATAAATAATAAAAACTATCATAGAAACTAGAAAGCAATCTGGCAGAAACTAGGTAAAGACCAACATTTGAAACAATTTGCCAAGATAGTCTCCAAATGAATATAGGACTTAGATAAATGAGTATTTATTTTATTCCTGGTTCTATTGGAAAGGCATCTGCTTTATCCCTGTTATAACTAATGCTGACTTTTTGTTTAAGATAAAAAATATATATCAAATTAAGGAATAACTGTTTATTCCTATAGCTGGGAATAAACAAATCTTTCCTAGAGTCACTAGGTGGCAGAGTGGATAGAGTATTGCACCTGGAGACAGTAAGACTTGAATTCAAATTTGATCTCAGACACTTACTAATTGTGTGATCCTGAACAACTCATTTAACCATGTTTGCCTCAGTTTCCTCAACTATAAAAGAGGGATAATGTTCGTACCTCCCAGGATTGTAAGATAAAATGAGGAAATATTTGTAAAGTGCTGCCACATAGACATTTTCTTTGGGAGAGCATTTATAGCATCAGTTGCTTTATCTCATATTAGCTTAAATCCTCTATTTTTTTGTTGTTTTAATTTGAGAATTTTATATTTTTGTAAATATTCATCCATTTCATTTAGATTGACAGTTTTATTACCATATAGTAAGGTGAAAGAATTTCTAATAATTTAATTTCTTCATTGATTTTAAATTATCCTTTTTATTTCCAGTAGAAATGGTTTTATACCAAGACTTTATTTTAATTCTATGTGAAGCTTTATATTTCATATGTGCTTCTTTGTAAACATCATTCTTTAATTCTTATTTCTAATTCATTCTCTTCCATTTTATGGATGAATTTATCCCATTAAAAGGCAGTTATTGTTGTTATTTATATGTTTCCTTCCATTTTTCCTTTCCTCATACTTTTTTCTTCTGTTTTTGTTTCCTGCTCTATCTTTATAAAGAAGAAGAAGGGCAATGATAAAGCAGACTACACCAGTGATCTAGGTTTGGTGCAGTCTGCTTCTGCTCCTCAGTCATTTTTTTCTTTCCCATCACTGGTTCTTATACTTTCTTTTCTACACCCTTTTTTGAGATCTACCTTTATTTAGGACTCATTCCTCCTTTAAGCTCCCTTCTCTCTTATTCCTGAAAAGCTCTGTTGGTTTAGAATGATAAAACATTGGACTTCCCTTTGACCTGAGCTTCTTGCTTTGATTGCTTCTCCATGCCAAGTTTTAGCCTGGGATGGGCACTGGAATTTAGTTGCTGATTTATTCATAGTGTGATAGCCAAATAACTATTGAATTTATTTCTTGCTTGGTACCCAGACTAGGGTTGTTGACCCACTCTTCACTCTGAAATACCACCATAAATGCAGACACCCTCCTCAGTCTGCTCTGGCTCTGTGATCCCAAACTAAAGTGAAAACACTTTTCTTATAGGTAGGTAGTATTAGTATTATTATAATCCATTTAATGGATAAGGAAACTGAGGTTTAGAGAACTTGAGTGATTTGTCCAATGACCCACATAACTAGTAGTGTCAGAGCCAAGATTTGACTCTAGATCTTTGAATTTATGTCCTGGATTCTTTGTACCACAACCCATTTCTTTTATCCTTATTCTGGTACAATCCAGCTCTCTCCTAAACTCCAGTTTCTTAAGCTGTGGTTTAAGACCCTATATGGGGTCTTGTAACTGAATGGGAGGGTTACGAAATTATGATTTATTATCAGTAAATATTTGATTTATTTACCTGTTTTTATATCTATATACCCAGAGTTGCATAAACATTTCTCAGGTGAAAAGAGGTTGCAAGTGGGAAAAGTTTAAGAAGTCCTTTTTCTAATCCAAATCCACTGTGTTGTTTGGGGGTATTTTTTAGCTCTTAGATTGCAAGAGCTTAATAGTTAGCTAAAATAGCATTTATATATGCTTTTTTGGGGAAAGATAGGTAAGGTAAGTGGGGTTACTTGACTTGCTCAGGGTTACACTGTGTAACTAGTAAGCTAGTAAGTGTTCAATTTCTTTTTTTTTCTTTTTTTTTATTTAATAGCCTTTTATTTACAGGTTATATGTATGGGTAACTTTACAGCATTAACAATTGCCAAACCTCTTGTTCCAATTTTTCACCTCTTACTCCCCACCCCCTCCCCCAGATGGCAGGATGACCAGTAGATGTTAAATATATTAAAATATAAATTAGATACATAATAAGTATACATGACCAAACTGTTATTTTGCTGTACAAAAAGAATCAGACTCTGAAATTTTGTACAATTAGCCTGTGAAGGAAATCAAAAATGCAGGTGGGCATAAATATAGGGATTGGGAATTCAATGTAATGGTTTTTGGTCATCTCCCAGAGTTCTTTCTCTGGGCGTAGCTGGTTCAGTTCATTACTTCTCCATTGGAAATGATTTGGTTGATCTCATTGCTGAGGATGGCCAGGTCCATCAGAACTGGTCATCATATAGTATTATTGTTGAAGTATATAATGATAGCTAGTAAGTGTTAAGTGTTTAGGGCTAGATTTGAGATCAGGTCCTCCTGACTTCAGGATCAGTGCTCTATCCATTGCACCATCCAGCTGCCCCATTTATATAGTTTTTTTGTGGTTTAAAAAACACTTTATATATATGTTAATATATTTGACCCTTACAATATCCTTATTCCTTATTCCTCTTTTACAGATGAGAAAATTTAGGCCAATAGATATTAAGTGACCTGCTAGGGATCATAGCTAGTTAGTGCTTTTGGTTAGCTTTTGGACTCAGGCCTTTCTGACTTTATTTCCCTCTGACGCCTGCATCACCTGCTTTCGGAAAGACTGTAAGACAACTTAAGCACTCATTTTACTGGCGAGTATCAGTAGGCAAGGAAACACTCTTGAAAACATTCATTCCAAACGTGGCTCTTTCCAACAATGAGATCATTCAGGACAGTTCCACTGATCTTGTGACGAAGAGAGCCATCTACACCCACAGAGAGACCGGTGGGAACTGAGTGTGGGCCACAATATAACATTCTCACTCTTTTTGTTGTTGTTTGCTTTCATTTTGTTTTCTTACTCATTTAGTTTCTTTTTTTGATCTGATTTCTCTTGTGCAGCAAGAGAATTGTCTAAATATTTTATAATATTGGATTTAACATATATTTTAATATGTTTAACATATATTGAACTGCTTGCCATTTAGGGGAGGGATTGGGGGGAAGGAGAAGAAAATCTGAAACACAAGGCTATGCAAGAAATGTTGCAAAAATCATCCATGCATGTTTTGAAAATAATACAAGAAAAAATGTAAGAAATGATGCAAAAATTATTCATGCATATGTTTTGAAAATAAAAACATTAAAAAAAAGAAAACATTCATTCCACCTGAAACTCTGGAGTCAGATTTTTTCTTGGTGGTATTCTATTCTATGGGAATCAGCATTGGACCATGCAAAGCAAAGATTCTTAATCTTCTTCCAGGTGGTAGCACCTAGTAGGTAGCACCACAGTAGCAATAAGGAGTCACTCCCCCTCACTGCCCACCAAGATTGTAAATATTGGAATTCAGTTAATCACTGAATCTTAGAGTTGGAAGAGGACATCTAATATAATATGTACCTGGGCAAGAATGCCATCTACATTATACTTAGCCTTTGTTTAAGAACTCTTTACTCCCCAGTGAAATAAGGATCATGTTCTCTCTCACAGCAGCTCAAAAAGGCTCTTTAATAATTAATTATTAGAACATCTTCACTAACATGAAGCCAAAATTTGCCTCTTTTTGACTTTATTCTTTGTCTTTAATTCTGAGCTGTGGGCCTAAGCAAAACAAGTCTCGACCATCTTTTTCTTTTCTGCTGAGGCAGTTGAGGTTAAGTGACTTGCCCAGGGTCACACAGCTAAAAAATGTTAGTCTCTACTGTCTTCTCCATACAACAACCCATTATGTATTTGAATACCATTATCCTGTACTCCTTAAATCTAACCTTCTCCAGGATAAACCTCTCCGAATCCTTCAACAGATCCTCTCATGGCAGGAGCTCCAGGCCCTTTATTCTCCTGGTTACCTTTCTCTAGTTACTCTATAGCTTAGCTTATCAGGATTTCTCCCAAAATATGGAGCCCAGGACTGAATTCCATCCTTCAGATGTGCTCTGCCTGGGACATCCCAAATGTTTGATGCTATGTTTCTGTTACAGCTTGGCTTTTGCTTGATATACTGAAAAGTGAAAGTGATTTCTACCATAATAAGGCATCCAAATTGACCGTTAGTGAAAATAACATATAACTAAGATGTATCTTTGGAGGATGTTGCAAGAATTCAGGAAGGGGGAAGATCAATAAATCAGCTGTAGTACAATTGAAAGGACATAGGATTTGTAGTCAGAGATTATGGAAAAGTCCCTTTGCCTTGTCATTCTGGGCTTTAGTTTCCTCACCAAGAAGATGAGAAGTTAGATTAAATTATCTTTAAGGGCTTTTCCTTTTCTAAATACCATAATCTTATGAACAGTTTAGGGGAGACTTCTTGAAGGAGATACTCTTAGAACACACTGAACAGAAAGATGCGTCTTGGAGAGTAACAAGAAGTTGCTATGAGACTCGTAATAAATAGGCATCTTGATTCTTTTAAAATTCTCTTTTCCAGATAATGTGTCAGCAACAGATAAAACTTGAAAATAATGGTTTGGTCATATATACTTAAGTGTATCTAATTTACATTTTAATATATTTAACATCTACTGGTCATCCTGCCATCTTGGGGAGGGGGTGGAGGGAAGGAGGGGGAAAATTGGAACAAGAGGTTTGGCAATTGTCAATGCTGTAAAGTTACCCATACATATAACCTGTAAATAAAAGGCTATTAAAAATTAAAAAACAAACAAACAAACAAACAAAAAAACCAGATACAGCTTGAGACCTCATGAAATCTCCAGTAGTAGCTTTAGTATATTCTCTCTCCAACCTACAGGTCAAGCAATAATAGGTCAGTCTTCTTAATGCAGGGACAAAATGCTATGGTGCTTTTCTTTTGGGCATAGAAACTAGTGTTGGGGGAGGTGGGGTTTGGAAATGTCAAGCAATGTACAGCAACAGAGGAAACAATGAGGCTATGGGGCTAAAAGAAAAAGAACTGCCCCTCCCCCCAGTTTCTACAGCTCTGGGAGGAAATGGAAAGTTGAGGGCATCATTCTGGGAACAAAAGAGTACTTGGGTAAAAGAGATATAAGTGGCAACAGCCAACAACTACTTGCTTTTTGAAAAATGAGTGGTACCCTGGATTTGTCGTCATCATCATCATCATCATCATCATCATTCACATTGTTAGCACCATTACTTTAATAAATTTCACTTTAAGGTGAAACTTTAAGGTTTTCCCCATAACAAAGCAATTCTGTAAGAAAAATAATGGAAGAATTAGAATGTGACTAAATAAAATTAATCTACAGGATTAAATGGGATCGTATTCAGAGCCTTCACTCCACTTTGTGAATTGATTCCTCTTTCTCCATTTACTTCCCATTGCTTTTTTTTTTTTTTTTTTTTTTTTTTTGCTGAGCAATTGGGGTTAAATGACTTGCCCTGGTCATCCAGCCAGGAAGTATTAAAGTGTCTGAGGTCAAATTAGAACTCAGGTTCTCCTGACTTCAGGATTGGTGCTCTATCCACTGCACCACCTAGCTAGATTCAAAGACCAATTGTCAAGATCACATAGTTTGTTGTACACAAGATAAAGTGAAAGGAAAACTAGATCATATTCAACTCTAGCTGTCTATGGACTCTGTTCCCTTGCCCTTTCAAATCTTTGGGTGTGGCTGGGTGGGGGAACCTAAGACTTATATTATGGGAAAGGAATAAGAGGAAGGACTTCTATTTCCCATCTCATACTCCCAGACTAAAAGAGAAATCAACTTTCCCAGCTAACCTTCTCAATGGCATTCATACTTTCTGAGAGTCTTAACAATCTGAATCTTTTCTCGCTGTGACTGAGAGAATACCTTTGGGTTACGGTCATTATTCTAGGCCTGGAGGCTGTCTTCATGTTACTGTGCTTTCATGATACTCCTCTCCTTGTGTTCACGAGTTATCCAAGTTCTCCTTGGAAGTCTAAATCAGCTAGGAAGAGAAGAAGTGAAAGGGAACAGCTCAGTGCCACAAAATACAGATAAATTTCTCCTTTTCTCATCATATGATTTCTGGTCACAGATGTCCTCAGGTGAAAGGGGGAAGGAATAATCACCCTCTAACATTCAGTGACATTCAGAAACTATTTGTCAGTCTTTCTCTCTCTCTGGATATCCCTCAGGAGTGTGTGTGTGTGTGTGTGTGTGTGTGTGAAAGTAAAAGAATACTTCAAAGAGTTAAAAGATCAAAGCAACTTTGCTCTGATTCAAGGAAAAAAACCAACAAAGCCTTTTGTTTGCCTGGGAGAGGTTTAGATTCAGTCGTTCCTATGGACATCAAAGATGTATGTGTGTGTGTGGGGGTTGCAATATTTCTGCCACACTTGTCATCAAATGTATTGCTGGTAATTGCTCAGGGTCTAATTCCATAGATTTGTACTCAGTTTGTGTTGACTATAGTCAGAATTCTGGCAATGAGTTAGAGTCAAGAATGGAACCCAACTCTCCTGATATGGGGGAAAGAACTGAATTTATTTTTTCTATCAGGGTGTGTCTTTTTTTTAGCTTATCATTTCTTATCCACTCCCCTCCAATGTTTTTTTAAAAATTATTTTGAACTGAGGAAATATCAAATAAAATAAGCATTTCCATATACATAGAACAGAGAAAGAAAAGTATGCATGAAGCTGAAAATATCTATTATATACAGGTTTGCTTTTCTTTTTAGGAATGTTATAAATTCATCATGTAATTTTTAGGCTGTTCTATTTGGCTGTGATTCCTTTGGCTTTCCTTCTATTTTTTCCTTGCATTTAAATTTATATTTTTCAATAAACCTCTTTTTCTTTCCTTTTATTTTTGAAGGGGGAAGCATGACAACACTATCCTAACCATTGCCTGCCAGTTCATGAAAAAAGACACATAAGAACTTGATAGTTTTTATAACAAATATGCATAGTTAAGCAAAATTAATTCCCACAATAACTATAAGCAAAACTATATGTCTTATTCTGCATCTTGAATCCATCACCTTTTTGATAGGAGATGGGTAGAATGTTTCATCCTTTGTCCTCTAGAATAGTGGTTGGTTGTTGCATTGATTATAGCTCTTAAGTCTTTCAAAGTTATTTGTCTTTATGATGTTGTTATTAAATAAATCATTTTCCTTCACTTTATTTCAATTCATACAAGTCTTCCCAGGATTCCCTGAAACTCTCTCATTCATCATTTGTTATAACACAGTAGTGTTAGATAGATATTCACTAGTATTGTCTAGATATACAATAATTTACCAACTAATCCCTAATAGTTTGGAACTCTCTTAGTTTCCAGTTCTTAGCCATTACAAAAAGGACTGTTATAAATAGGTTTTCACTTTTGGTTACTTTTCTCTTTCTTTAATCTCTTTGTAATAGTGGACTAGTAGCTAGGTTGAAGGTTTAGTTAATGACTTTTTGGTATAGTTTCAAATTGCTTCCCAGAATTGTGGTACCAATTCACAACTCCACTAATGTGCCTTTTCTCCCTCAGCCCTTCCAAGAGCTGTTATTTTCAGTATTTTTCTTTGTCATCTTTGACAATCTGATGGATATGAGATGGAACCTCCATTGCTTTAATATATATTTCTCAAATTTTTACTGATTTGGAGCATCTTTTAAAATGTGTTTATTGATAGACTGAATTTCTTCCTTTGAAAATTACCTATTATTTTTCTTTGACCATTCATCGATTATCTTGCCCCAACTATGGAGAAACTCGCATAATTTGTCCTGACATTGCACTGAACATTGACCAGGCCTTGGACATTTCAGATGGAAGAACAGAGACCTGCTCTAGAGAGATGGATTTATAATAGACATAGGGAGCCGTAGACTCCATTCTACTGTTCCTTTCACAGAAGGTTGGGGAGGGATAACTTTTGTTAAAATCAAGCCCTACTTTTTTTCTTTGAGATCCATTTGGGTTCATGTTTTCCTCTCTTGTCTCCACTGCTCTCAGGTATATGAATTAAATGGACAAACATATGACCAAGAGTGGTCACTGAAGACTTATCAAGAAGTAGCCCAGAAATTTGCCAGAGACCACCCTGATTTCATTGGAGTCAAAATCATTTATAGTGATCACAGGTGAGAGAAGGATGGTTCTTAGGCTTTGGCAGGGAGTCAGGAACTGAGTGAAAAAGAGGAACAAAGGTAAAAAGTGAATGGGCACAAAAGAGTAAGGTGGTTTGTGAAGATGATCATTATGTGTGTGAGAATATAGGCATAAGTAATTTTTTAGCTAAATGTTTCATTCTAGGTATCACCATCAAAATGCAATTAACTGAGGCATTTTCCTGGATAATTTTGGGCATGAGCCCATTCAGATACCAGATCTGAGTCTGGAGAACTCAGATCACAAGAGAGCTGTTTGTAACCTTATCTGGAAAATTTGCTTCATTTTTCATTCCAACATACGATTGAAACTTTGACTCTATATATGTATGACTGTGGGGTTGAGCCCAGAGTATTCACCAGCAAAGGTCTTAATGCTAAGTGTCGGGTAGTGAAGATGTGAATTGTGGCCTTGATCTTGAATAAAGGAAGTAGTGGTAGTAGGAGCAGCAGCAGCAACAACAGCAACAGTATTATTATTTATTATTATTATTATTATTATTATTATTATTATTATTATTAGCAGCAGTAGCAGTAATGGTAGTAGCAGTAGGAACAGCAGCAACAGCAGGAGTAGTGGTAGTAGCAGCAGCAACAGTAGCATTATTAGCGGTGGCAGCAGCAGTAACAATAAAAATATTGATAGTAGCAGTAGAAGCCGTAGCAATAGCAGTAGTAGTAGCAAGAGCAGTAGTAATGGTCGTAATAGCAACAGCAACAGTAGCATTATTAGTAGCAGCCCTGGATACCCTGGGAGACCAAATGTTCTTATACCTCATGTACCCACCAAGAACTCTGATCCAATGACCTGCTTGCTGTTTATCAGCTGTAGCAACAGTAGCAGTAGTAGTGGTAATCATAATAGTAGTGGTGTTACTAGTATAACATCATTTAATTGGACTTTTAGGAGTAATTGACTCTCTCTCCCAGTCACAAATGATAGGAATAACAGAATCTACAATCTTTCCACAAGTAGTCTCTTTCAAGTCCTGGTTTCCTTCTCATAATTTCCCTACCCCTGCCTTTTATTTTTTTAGAATCCTAGAGAAGTTAGAAGAGACTGATGCACTTCATCCAAATAATTAATGGAACTGTTGTCTAGTCAAACCTGAAGGTGATCAGTTCAAATTAAATGCCTCCTCTGTGCAATGTACCATCCTGGTTGATGGAGCTACAAAATATTGAAGGAAAAGATAGATCAGAAACCCTACCCTCAAGGAACTTAAAGTCAACTTGGGCAATGTCACATACAAAAATAAGGATAGTACAAAATAGTGCATGATAAGAGCAAATGAGAGATTCAAACAAAACCAGGAAAATATGAGAATGCCCTCCTCCCCTCCCTCCAGTTGAAATGTCAGAGAAAACTTGATGGAGGAGGTGGTATCTGAGCTGATCACTGAAAGAAGAGAATTTCAATAGGTGGAGGTGAGAAGGGACAATTTCAGGTATAGGAAATAGTCTGAAGGAATTCAAAGATATAAGAGAGCAGCTCTATGAATAGAGAATAGCTAAAAGTTTAGTTTGATTAGAACTAATATCCACGAAGGGAATTTTGTGAAAGAAGACTGAAACTAAATTAGCGGGGGCTTAAATGTGATCTGTAAGAAAATTTCCACAGATGTAGAACCTAATGACATGTGAAAAAAAGTTTTCCCTGTCCATAGTTCCAAAGATGGTGGATCACTTTGGAATCAATTGATGGTAAATTTTGAAGAAACTATTCTATCACCAGGGATTGAGAAATAATAGTGCTTCTGACTATTGGAGGTAGGGAATCTTAGGAGTGTGATGAAAATAGGATAACAGCCCCAGAAACAAAAGGTATATCACTTAGGAGAAATATCTAACACAATTAACACAATAACAGGTGCTTCTTTCTTTTTTTTCCCCCAAGGATGAAAGATGTGTCTCACATTGCTAAATCTGTCCAGACAGCTATGAATCTCAAAGTCAAGTTCCCAGAGATCATGGCAGGATTTGACCTGGTAGCTTTTATCTTTTTACTATTCACAACATATGGGGTCTGGGAACTGGAACCAGTCTTGGGGTAGAGGTGGAATGTAGACTGAATGGAATACCTGAGGGATAGTTAAAAAAATCATTCGAGAAGAAGATTAGAAAAGAGTTTGGGTGGGTTGCACAAAGGAAGAGGAAAAAGAAACTTTCCAGAATAGGAAGAATAGGATGACTTGGTCATGGAATATGATCATTTTTTCCTTTATTCTTCTCTTCCTTTCACCTTCTTCCTGGAAATAACTTTTGTGCCCTCTGGCACTTAAGATAATCATGGAATCCTATAGAGAATGAGAGCCAGGAGTGACTAGAAAAAATATAAAATGTTTGAATTTTTTTCTTCAACATCCTGTTTCTACTCCTAGTCCCCATTCTCTGGGAGCTTGCCCCATCTAAGCTATTGTTCTCTCTTCCCTTTGTCCTCCCTTCCCCCATTTTTCTGAGATCTCAAGATCAGAATTTCACTGTGAAAGCTAAGTAATTTGACAAAGGATTCTAACTTGTTAATCACCCAAAGGACGAACTGACTTCCTCTAAATAAATACATTTTAGCTGTGAGTTGACCAGGAAGCCTGAAAAACCTGGGTGACGTCTTACCTATGACATATGTCATGTGAGATTCTGGACAATTCAGTGCTCTAGAGCCCAGCTTCTTAGCTGCCCAGTTTTTCTGACTCCATATGGGATCTTATAACTGAATGTGGAGGTCACAAAATTGTGATTTTATTATCAGTAAATATTTGACTTGTATAACTATATGGTTTTATATGCCTATATATTTGGGATCATGTAAAAATTTCATGGGCAAAAAGTTTAAGAAGCCCTGGTGTAGGCAATTCTCTAAGATTATAAATCACAAAAAGAGAAGCTGCCACTTGATATTGGTAGAAGTATTGGTATAAGCATTTCCCTATGCTAATAAAATCACAAATAATTTTTATCCCTATATTTTCTGATAATAAGGCTCCATCTAGCTTTTATTGTGTAACCTAGAATAGCCTGAGCCTTTGAGAATTTACTCAATTCATACTTCTCAACCATTTATCCCTCCAGAGAAAAGAACGGATGGAAAAACACAAGCCTAGAATATTTGGGGAGAGGGGTTATTAAAAAGTTTTGGGATGGTATCCCGGTGTGGTGTAAAGGGAAAACAGTGTTGGGAATCAAGAAGATTTAGGCTCAATTCTTAGCTTTAACATTTACTGACTGTATTCCCATGGGCCACAAAGCCTTTTTTTCCTCCATAAAATAGGAATAATGGTACTTATAAACCTTATAACTCTATAAATTTAAGCTGTTAATATTATCCTCTGTTCACACTTCATATACAAAATTGTATAGAATGTTAGAAATGAAAAAGAGTCTATGGTTTATTTAGTCTAATTCTTTCACTTTGTAACTGAGGGAACTGGGTCCCAGGAGACAATGTCATCTCCCATATCCAAGATCATACAGCTGATTATTAGCAGAGCTGAGTCTAGAACCAGGTCTCCTGATTCTCAGCCAAGTGCTTTCTTCCTTGGGCTACTGGTCACTCTCTCCCCGTCCTACTGGCAATGGTGACTGAATATGGAAAAGTGGTGTTGATGGAGCATAGGACTCATCAGCAAAACTAAGATCTAGATAAGGTAAATGGCTCAGTGTATCTCCTTTTCTCTCTCACAGGTGGGCCAAGAGGACAAGGGTCATTCCTTGTGGCAGCTGAAAGAAGCTTTGCTCTTCCCAGCCACTCAAGGCTTTGACCTGCCTTACTTCTTCCATGCTGGAGAGACAGGTGAGCTGTAGCATTTTTAACAGGCATAAGACACATGACCTCTGAATACCTTGTAGTGTTCAACTTTATGGAATATGGGAAACTGTGAATTCATGTATTTAATCATCATTATCCAAAAACACATGTGAACATTGCTCCAAATGTATATTAGGCCAATGATGAATATAGCAGCTTCTTGCTACCCTGTCTCTTTAGTCTTAAGATGCTGGTAATCCAGTTTCAATCTTCTGCTTTCTTAAGACCATTCCACAGACTCTATTAATCCTCATAATATTTCCTTCTAGCCTCAGTTCATGAAGCACAGCCATTTGCTCAGGCTATTTGAGTCTAGGGAAAGTTGGCTAGATGGGAATTCAATGCAAAAGGCAGGCAATTTGCTCTATTCTTTAATCTGATTAGATTCTATTTAATTCAGTTCAGGAGGAGCAGCTAGAATGCTGGACCTGAAAATCAGGAAGACATCTTCCTGATTTCAAATCTGTATGACCCTGGTCAAGCCACCTAAGCCTATTTGTTCCAATTTCTTCATCTGTAAAATGAGCTGGAGAAGGAAATGGCAGATCATTCCACTGCCTTTGCCAAGAAAACCTCAAAAGAGGTCATGAAGAGTTATACAGAATTGAAACAAGTGAATAACAACAAACTCAGTTCAGAAGTATTGAACTCCTCTTTTGGGGGAAGATTCAAAATAAACTTGTCAGTTTCTTTGCTCTTAAAGAGCTGACAATCTAGCTGGGCAAAGAAAGAGTTCCAATATATGAATAAATATACTAAATACAATATAATCCAATTCCAAAATAGTCCAGGCTGGTATAGAATGCCTGAGATTCCTGAGTGTGTCCCCCTTCTGGGCTTGATGCTTTTGTCTTTTAGAATTATAGTAATAAGAAGAAACTATGTGGTGTAGTAGATAAAGGATTGGTGTTGGGTCTAAATCTTGACTTTGGCAAGCTCTTAAGGCTCCCACATAATTCTCTAACAGTATATGTCACAAATTGAGTAGTTAATCTGTACTGGTAGAGGAAGTTTCCATGGACTTCCCATGGAAATGAATTAATAGGTCCAGATCAATTATGATTTATATCAGTCCTGTGGTGCTTGTGGTTCATAGAATTGCTTCCATCCACTAGTAAAATCTTTGTTTTAAATCTCCAGATTGGCAGGGCACTCCCATAGATGAGAACATTCTGGATGCTCTAATATTGAACACCACCAGGATTGGCCATGGATTTGCTCTGAGCAGGCACCCAATGGCCAGAAATATCTCTTGGAATAGGGACATTCCTATAGAAGTGTGTCCCATCTCTAACCAGGTATGATTCTGGGTTTCATTTTAGACAAGATTTCATCTGGAAATGCATGTAAGGTTCCTTTTAGTCCCTTATAAATAAGCGCTCCATGCTAGTCATTTTTAGGGAGACCTTGTTTATTACTAAGACCTCTATTTCTGCTCTGACTCACAATCCTTGGGGCGGATCCAAGATGGTAGAGAGTAGACAAGTTTTGTTTTCATTTTTTTCTGAGCTCTTCCTGGCTTTCCTCAGATCAACATCAGGTCAAGGCTCTGAACAGGTTTTGGAGTGACAGAACCCACAAATATTTGGAGTGTGAAAAATTTCCAGCAGAAGATATTTTGGAAGAACTTCAGGAAAGGCCTGCCTCAATTGGGCAGGAGAGGTTGTACCCCAGTGCAGGTGCAGAGCAGTGCAGGATAGAGAAGGAAATGAAAAGAAAAGGAATCAGAAATTGCCTGAAGAAAATCACTACCTAAAAATAGTTTTGGTGAAATGGAAAAAAAAAACCAACTCCTTAAAAAACAGAACTTGTGAAATGGAAAAAAAATCCATTGAACAAAAACAATTCATTTAAAAGTTCAATTGGCCAAATGAAAAAGGACGAAATTGAAGAAAATAATTCACTAAAAATTAGAATTGAACAAATAGAAGCAAATGACTCAATGAGATATCAAGAATTAGTCAAACAAAACAAAAAAAGAAGAAAATGTAAAATACCTCATTGGAAAAACAACTGACCTAGAAAATAGATCCAGGAGAGACAATCTAAGAATTATTGGATTATCTGAAAACCATGATAAAAAAAAAGAGCTTAGACAACATCTTTGAAGAAATCATCAAGGAAAACTGACTCACAATCCTTTTAGGATTTCCATTTCTATACATCCTTTTTCTCATCTTGTCAGCAGAGACGTTCATGGATTATCTGAGTCTGTACCAATGAAGCAAGGTGATTTTTGACCATGAATTCTTCCTTTCTGCATAGATCTAATAGGTAGATTATTTCCTGTCTTCTCTTTTGCTTATGATGTCACTCTTCCTGTCTAAATCATGTGCCCATTTTGACTGTATCTTGATATACAATATGAGATGTTGGTCTATACCTGCTTTGTGCCCAACTGTTTTCTAGTTTCTTAACAGTTATTTTTTGTCAAATAGTGAGTTCTTTGGACTTATCTACACTAGATTGCTATAGTTATTGACTACTGTGTCTTGTGTACCTAATTCATTCCACTGACCCATCATTCTGTTTTTTAGTCAGTATGAGATAGTTTTGGTGATTACTACTTTATAATATATAATTCGAATATTCTGAGAGTGAAATTCTGATAGTGAAAATTGACATCAGAACCATGGCCGATAACAGAGAAGATGCTCAAAAGGATGAAGGAATTAGGGCTGAAGCAGTAGGAGGCACAAAAGTGGGTGAAGTTAGCTGAAAAAAGGAGTTCAACATAAAACCATAAAATATTAGACTTGAAAGGGATTTTATCAGTCATTTAATTCAACTCCTTCATTTTCCAGAGGAGAATATTATGGTCTAGAGAAGTTAAGTACTTGCCCATGATCAAACATCTAGTAAGCATGAGAATCAGGGCTCAAATCTAGGTCTCTTGTCCAGTGCTCTTTTCATTAGACAAACCTTTAATTCATTAGATGAAGTTTTTTATTCTGAACCTAAGAAGCAGCAGAAAAATTTCTATATACATTGTAGGGGATTAGAAATGAAATTATGAATCTTTACTGGCTCTAACCTCCGTTTACACCCTCATTGGATGTTACTCTTCCTCCAAGATTTAGCTAAACTGTGTTTTCCCCTACTCCTTACATATACCAGTTGCATCTACCATTCCTTTGCCTTTGCGCTTCCATTGGCTTCCTATTACTTCCAGAAGCAAATATAAAATGATTTGTTTGGCATTGGAAGCCATTCTTGACCTGACCCTATCCAGTCTTAATCTCTTCTCCAGTATCCTATGATCCAGTGACACTGGCCTTCTTGGTATTCTTCAGAAAGTACATTCCATCCTCCATCTCCCCATGCCTTTTTATTGGCTTCCCTCCATGCCTGGAATACTTTCCCTTCTAACCTCTTCTATTGACTTCTGTGGTTTCCTTTTATTTTTCAATAATTTTTTTTCATAGTTGTGTGTCAGGACAATTTTTGCATTTTTTTTTTACATTTTTAAAAAATTTTATACTACAGCTTTTTATTTACAAAACATATTCATGGGTAATTCTTCAACATTGATCCTTTCAAAGCCTTCTGTTCCAACTTTTCCCCTCCTTCCCTCCACCCCCTCCCCTAGATGGCTGGTAGTCCCATACATGTTAAATATATGTTAAAATCCAATATAGGTATACAGATTTATACAGTTATCTTGCTGCACAAGAAAAATCAGATCTAGAAAGAAAAAAACCTGAGAAGGAAAACAAAAATGCAAGCAAACAATAACAGAAAGAATGGAAATGCTATGTTGTGATCCACAGTTATTTCCCATAGTTCTTTCTCTGGGTGTAGCGGATTCTCTTCTTTACTGAACAGTTGGAACTGGTTTGAATCATCTCATTGTTGAAAAGAGCCACATCCATCAGAATTGATCATCACATAGTCTTCTTGTTGCCGCATATAATGATCACCTGGTTCTGCTCATTTCACTCAGCATCAGTTCATGTAAGTCCCTCTAGGCCTTTCTGAAATCATCCTGCTGGTCATTTCTTACAGAATAATAATATTCCATAATATTCATATCCTATAACTTATTCAGCCATTCTCCAATTGATGGGCATCTATTCAGTTTCCAGTTTCTTGCCACTACAAAGAGGGCTGCCACAAACATTTTTGCACATACGGATTCCTTTCCCTTCTTTAATCTCTCTTTAATGCGTTTTACTTTGACCATGAATTCTTCCTTTCTGCATAGATCTAATAGGTAGATTATTTCCTGTCTTCTCTTTTGCTTATGATGTCACTCTTCCTGTCTAAATCATGTGCCCATTTTGACTGTATCTTGATATATGATATGAGATGTTGGTCTATACCTGCTTTGTGCCCAACTGTTTTCTAGTTTCTTAACAGTTATTTTTTGTCAAATAGTGAGTTCTTTGGACTTATCTACACTAGATTACTATAGTTATTGACTACTGTGTCTTGTGTACCTAATTCATTCCACTGACCCATCATTCTGTTTTTTAGTCAGTATGAGATAGTTTTGGTGATTACTATTTTATAATATATAATTTGAAATCATTGCTAGGCTATCTTCCTTTGTATTTTTTTTTTATTAAATCCCTTTATATTCTTGACCTGTTGTTATTCCAGATAAATTTTGTTGGTTTTTTTTTATAATTCTATCAAATACTTTTTTAGTAGCTTTGATTGGCATGGCACTGAATGGGTAAATTTTTTTTTCATTTACATGTAAAGATAGTTTTCAATTCATTTTTGTAAGATTTTGAGTTCTAATTTTTTTCTCCCTCCTTCTTTTTCCTCCTTCTTCCCAAGACAGCAAGTAATCTTTACAGTTATTTTAAATTGAATTTTTCTTTCTATTTCTTGCAACTTGTGGCTTCCTTTAATACTCAGTTTGAATACTACCTTCTGTAGGTCTTTCTTCCCCTTCCTTTCCACTGCTAGTGTTTCCCCCTGAGATTACCTTCCATTTGCACTGCATATAGCTTGAATTACAATTCTTTGCATGTTATTTTCCTCATTAGAATGTAAATTCCTTGAGGGCAGGGGTAATTTTTTTTTTTAACCTTTCTTTGCATTCCCATGGCTTAATACATTCTGGCACATAGAAAGCATTTAACAAATGCTTGTTGACTGACCTGATAAATCTGTAATGAATTAGTTCCTTACATTTGCCTTGTAGGATCCCTTTTTATTTTTTTTAAAGTTTTTCTTGTTCCTTCCCTCTCAAACTACTGCCTTCCCTCTCAAATACTTTGTATTTAACTATGTTGTATTTATTTATGTTATACAATTATACAGACATGTGTTGTTTCCTCCATTAAAACGTAAGCTTCTTGTGAATAGAGCTTGTTCCATTCTTTGTATTTGTATCTGTGGTGGCCAGAATAATCCCTAGTACATAGTAGTTGTTTACTAAATGCTCATTGAATAATATTTTCTTTAGTCAGATCAATCTCTAAATACTACCCTGGTAATCTAGAATAATGATAGAAGTTGGAAAGGAGTTGTTTATAACATCAAAGATCTTCTCTCCTTTTTTTATGCTTGTGACTTGTAGTATGTTTTTTGCTTTCCTGTTTTTCCTTGGCAGGTCCTTCAGTTGGTATCTGATCTAAGGAACCATCCAGCGGCTTCTTTAATGGCCAGTGGTCACCCCATGGTGGTTAGTTCTGATGACCCATCTGTCTTTGGGGCCAAGGGCTTGTCTTATGACTTCTATGAAGTTTTCATGGCCATTGGAGGAATGAAGGCTGATTTGAGGACCCTCAAACAATTGGCATTGAATTCAATTAAGTGAGTATCCCTGCTCATATTCCATCTCTCTCTCTCTCTCTCTCTCTCTCTCTCTCTCTCTCTCGTACAGTTTACCAATCCTGGGATCTGATCTCTCCTCCCATTTTCTTGAACAGAGTCCTTTCCCTGGTACCCCACTACTCCCAACTCTGATCCCTGAAGAGGACCAGCGCCCTTTCTCAAGGCTGATACTATCATTTTTGTTCCTGCAGGTATAGTTCTCTGTCAGCAGACAAGAAGAAAACTACTGAAGAAGTCTGGCAGAAGAAATGGGACAAGTTTGTGGAACTAGCTGGGCAGATAAAGCTATGAAGTAACTTAGATCTACTGAAAATTTTTCTGATGTTGTAGCTGCCAGAACTGAGCTTTCCTGAACAAACATCTCAAGTATTATCTATGTCCTGGCTCATATACTTATCTTTGGAAGAGAAAAGGAATAAGGTGGCTCTGTTACTTTTCTGCAAGTAAATGAATCCGTAGGATTCTTCAGAGCCATGGGGCATGTGGTCCATAGAGCCAAACAACGACAAATTCTTTAGAGCTCCAGGAAAGTGAAAGTTTTCCTGTGTGCCCATCATCTTGAATCCTGGCTGGCAGTCAACCCTTTCTCTTTAGTTTGTGCCCTTTGGGTGATTTTGCCAAAATTTCTTTCCTTTTTTTGGCTACTGGAAGCAGCAGATAGTGGAGTAAAAAGAGCATTGGATTTGGAGTCAGGACATTTGTGTTTGAATCTGGCTCCTGAAAATGAGTTATATAGCTACGAAAAATTATTTCACCTTGTTCAATTTTTTCTCCCCAGATGTAAAATGATGACAATAAGATTTACACTACCTACCTCACAGGGTGATAGAAATGTCAGTATTATGCTTATCTGAAGTGCTCCAGCAGAGCCTATCAGATGTGGGGAACATATTCCTATTCTGACTGGAAGATTTGATTGGATGATTTCTAAGGTAGCTCCATTCAAGGATATGGTTGTTCTCTAATGATAACCCTCACCAATACTCAGGACAATCTATTTAGACCTCAAATTAATAATAATTTTTGTTATTAAAATGGCAAAAAGTGGGATTGACACAATGGGACATATAGAATTGCTACTGCAGGCTGCCTTGACAATGCATGGGGGTGGCTGTCAAGATTCAAGTCAAGATCTTGTATAGCAAGATCTATATAAACTGTTGCAAAGTGAAGCAGTTTTGTTCCTCAGCTAATGAACAACTCAGGAATTTAGCAAATACTTAATAAATTTTTTTATTCATTCATATTATTTTCATATATATGCCAGCTGATATCACCTCCTTCCCAAATATGGGAAAACAATTATCCAAATTCAAGATACTGTATCAGAATCAACTCAAATCCACAACTTATGAATTTCAGCCTAAGTTTTTACCTGATCAAATTAAATTCCATGTTAACATATTGAATGCATAAGGAAGTAATCAAAGCAGAATAGATATGTTCAAATAGCTCTCTATGATCTCATCAACTTGGGAGTTTCTTTCAGTGAAACCCATCTATACCTGTATAACTCTGAAATACATATTATCCCATAAGTTTATCACATGAGTCTGCCCAATCCTTGATTTCTCTGACATGGAGGATACCAGTGGCACACTCTGGCCATCCACTAATCATTTTTATTCTCACCACAGGACCAATCTATCATTACTCTCCCTTGTAAAATTTTGATGATATCCTTTAATAATAATAATTAGCATTTGTGTAGAGCTTTAAGGTTTTTAAAGAGCTTTATAAAATTTCTTATCTTCACAACAACCCTGGGAGGTAAATGCTATTATTATCCTGATCTTACAGAGGTGGAAACTGAGGCAGTGACTTGCCAGAGTCTGAGATGGTATTTGAACTCAATTCTTCCTGAAGCTAGGCCCAGCACTCTGTCTAATGGACTAACTTTATACTTGTTCTTCAGAGTTCTTTCTTAGTTATAGCTGTAAAATCTATACGCCTGCCTACTAGATACCTTTCATTGCCCACTGTGATATTCATATTAAGTTATCCAAATTCAGTGTTGGTGTTCCATGGCTTGAAAAGATGAGCCGTTGCTGCTCAGGAGGGGAAAAAGTACTTTGTAAGTCTCTAAAAGCAACCCAGCCCACTCTTGTCCTTTTAATTTCCTTTGTCTATTTGTATCATCTGCCCCAGATATATAACTGTTGGACAAGCTTTATGAGTCCATTTGGGTGCATATTGAAATCTGGGCAATAGACATGGTAAATAACAAGGAAAATCCTATGGGTATACATCACTGAAAACGCCTCAGGACATACATCACTGGTGGAGAGGGAACACATAGCTTGGACAGCTTACATTCTAAGGACCACGTTCCCAATGAAATATTGCTCTGTCTCTAAAGCAGCTGCTCGCTGTCTCCATCAAAGCTGCTAGTTATCTACTGGGCTTCTTCCTCTCTTACATTGCCATCTGCTGTTCCGCTGATGAACTACTACTTTGCACTTGTCACCTGTGGCTTTTACAATTCCTTATTTCTCTTCCCCAATTGGGAAAAGTCCCAACTTGTTTGTAAAATAGTCCATAACCTCAGGGGTGCTTCAGCTCTTTTGTGAGCCTGATTGCAGCCCACCCAACCAGTTAAGTCAGTATAAAAAATGACTTTGAAAGGTTTTAAGAACTCTGGTCAATGCAGTATTATGATAAACCAATATTATGATAAAAATCCAAAGAACTGAAGCTGAAACATTCTACCTCCTGATATTGAGAAGAAAGCCTGAAAAATGCAAAATGAGAAATGTTTTTGGTACATTGATACTCATATAAAGCTTTAAAGAATTGTACTTTTTAATTCTCCAAGGTAGGTCTTTATTTCTTAATTGATTTTCTTTTCCTTCCTCTCATATAACTGCTCCTATTAAAGCTTCCTTTCTTGGCTACCACTACATAGTATGTGTTAAATCTCCTAAGTCAAAGATAAACTCCTTAAGGTCATTTAGCACAATGTCTGATAATAGTAAGTGTTTAATAGAAGCATATTGATTATGCAGATTACCCCGGAGCTTCACTTAGCAAGACATAAGGGACAGGGTAAAGCTGATGATGTTTGTCCTATTTTCCTACCACTATTTCCAAACCACTATTTCCAAATTCTTTCTACATCTGTTTTAATAAAGGATATTTTCAAAATAATGTGTCCCTCTCTTGCCTCCCCACTTCAGAAGTAGCAAATATTAGAAGCAAAATTAGAATCTAAGTATTTTTTATTCCTAGTCTAATACTCTTAGTGAAGTGCAGGATAGATAGAATGGAAAGGTGAACAGTTGTGTGAGCAAGACTATTCTAGTTACTATGTAATGGAAATTGTTTGGGGTGGGCAGGTGGCCAGGATGGATTCTTGGGGCTAAAATTCTACCAATTAAAAAGCCAGGGAAATTTGCAAGATGGCAAAGGGGAAACATCTTACAGTGGTAGTGGTGGGGTGTCATGGTTTAGTCATTGTAGACGAATATATTTTGAGTTAAAAGAGTCCTCAGATGTTCCAATTCCTTCATTTTACAAATGAAGAAACTGAGTCATGGAGTGGTTTAAGTGACAGGCCCACAATTACATAGGTAGTACATCCACCAATAACATTTCAAGATTGAGAACAGAACAGGAGAAAGTTCAGTAACTGGCCATTTATCACTATTCTCCCTTTGGAAAAAATCTAGGTAATCTGGACAATAGCCACTTTCACCACTACTCAGATGATCTTGGAATGGATACTGCCACACAGAGGGCCTCTGCAGAATAACTGTCTAAGGACCATTCTACATCAGCTGCACCTAACTTACTTCAGACTTGTACCACCAAGGACCTTTCTCATTTTGATTAACAGGAAATTGGGCACAAATAAGATTGTGGCTTTTTCAGTGTCATACAGTGGCAGAGCTAAATAGTACACACTTTCCCTTTCTTTCAGCAGAGTGAACTCTTCATTACACCCTACAACCTTCCTCAGTTTTCCTGTGTGTCTAAATCATAGTCTGAGAGTGGCTACATACATACAGGGGATGTTCCCCTCACTATAGAGTTCAGCTCAGGACTCAGAATAATTTTCTTTTCTTTTTTTTTTTTTTTTTGAAAGCCCCACAAGTTTATTTTTATTTTTTTTTTTATTTAATAGCCTTTTATTTACAGGATTTATACATGGGTAACTTTACAGCATTAACAATTGCCAAACCTCTTGTTCCAATTTTTCACCTCTTACCCCCCCCCACCCCCTCCCCTAGATGGCAGGATGACCAGTAGATGTTAAATATATTAAAATATAACTTAGATACACAATAAGTATACATGACCAAAACATTATTTTGCTGTACAAAAAGAATCAGACTCTGAATTATTGTACAATTAGCTTGTGAAGGAAATCAAAAATGCATGTGTGCATAAATATAGGGATTGGGAATTTAATGTAATGGTTTTTAGTCATCTCCCAGAGTTATTTTTCTGGGCATAACTAGCTCAGTTCATTACTGCTCCATTAGAAATGATTTGGTTGATCTCGTTGCTGAGGATGGCCTGATCCATCAGAACTGGTCATCATCTAGTATTGTTGTTGAAGTATATAATGATCTCCTGGTCCTGCTCATTTCACTCAGCATCAGTTCGTGTAAGTCTCTCCAGGCCTTTCTGAAATCATCCTCACAGAATAATTTTCAGAGGACTCTCTTGTACTTCCTGATTCTCTTCTTTGACTGGAATCCACTGATCCATCTGGGACTAACTGTTTGCCTCCTGTTCCCGTGTTTTTGGCTCAGGCTGATCCTTTGACTTTCTTCCATAGTCCACCTTTATTTAAAATGAAACTCTATCCTTGAAAACAGCATTAATTTTCAACTTTCCTCAAAGTTAGATTGATTAGTAAGGTCTGAATACAGAAAGCCTGCTGCTTTTTATTTTATTTTTCTTGGTCCAGGAATTGGGCTGGCTATGGGAATTTCTGAAGATTGCCTTATGGCCTGGTAAAGCTATTCAGATGAACAGACCTCTTTCTTCTCTATTACCTTCCCTACCATCTAGAAACTCCCTTCTTAATTTTGAAAATTACTATTAGGGTTTAAGAGCTTTGTCCTAATGGAGGCTACTTTTTGATTATTTCACCCCACTCATTCTCCTTCCTTCCCTTTTAGAAATAAAAGAATAAAAAGAAGAATATGGAAAAGAAATGATGTTTAGTAAGACATTATCTCTAGTCTACTTTTTTGTAGGAGGCTGTATATAATATATGCTGCTGTCCCTTAGTACCACAAGTTAGTCATACTTCTTCAGATCCTACATGGGAAAAGAAAGTTGACTCTTTAGTAAATTCCTTGTTCCTAAATAGCATTTCACCTAATGCCTGTATTTACTGAGGCTAATGCATCATAGGGAATGATTTAAACTATATCACAGGAAAAAAAAAGTACTGCTATTTGATAAGAAAAGGTTCAAGAAAGCCTGTCTTCCCCTCAGATCCAGAGAAGTATACAATGAGACACTGACAATGATATAGTAGAAAGGAAGCTGATCAAGAGTTCAGAAGATATGATTAAAATCTTAAACTCTCAAAATCTCTTTGGCTTGGACTTGGAATGAAGCCCGGTGGATTCAAGTTTTAAGAAGCAGATTTCAAAGATCATTATAAAGAAAAAGATACTTTAAAAAGTTAAAGCTTTTTATTTTCAAAATATATGCATAGATAATTTTTAAACATTTACTTTTGTAAAACCTAGTGTGCCAATTTTTTTCCTTCCCTTTCCCCCACCTTCTCTCCTAAACAGCAAGTAATCTATGTTAAATATGTGCAATTCTTCTATACATACATACATATTTCTACAATTATCATGCTGCATAAGAAAAATCAGATTAAAAAGGAAAAAAGTGAAAATGAAAATAAAATGCAAGCAAACAACAATAAAAAAGTGAAAATATTAGATTGTGATCCACATTCAGTCCCTACAGTCCTCTCTAGGTGCAGATGACTCTTTCCATCATAAGACTATCGGACCTGGCCTTAATCATCTCATTGTTGAAAAGAGGCCCATCCGGGGCAGCTAGGTGGTACAGTGCTCTATCCAGCCTGAAGTCAGGAGGACCTGAGTTCAAATCTGATCTCGGACACTTAATACTTCCTAACTGTGTGACCCAATTGCCTCAGCCCCCCCCCCCAAAAAAAAGCTCTGTCCATCACAGTTGATCATCACATAATTTTGCCGTTGCTATGTACAATTCTCTTCGTTCTACTCACTTCACTTAGCATCAGTTCATGTAAGTCTCTCCAAGTCTCTCTGAAATCATCCTGCTGATTATTTCTTATAGAACAATAATATTCCCCAACATTCATATACCATAACTTATTCAGTCATTCTCCAACTGATGGGCATCCACTCAATAGGCAAAAGATTCTAACATTATAGCTGTCTTAAAATTGAATTGATTACCTTAAGAACTCATTATAAGCTTATTTGTACCCAGTGCTTTATAGTTTATGAAATACTTTTTTTTTATAAATAAGAACCAGTATTTAAACTCAGGTTCTCTGACTTCCAGTCCCAAGCTCTTTCTATTTTGTAGTTTCAAATTATATAATCAGTCATATTTCATGAACTCATAGTAGTTTTTGTTTAGTCATTGCTTATTACAAAGTATATTCCATAATATTCACAAGCCATAGTTTTTGTGGCCATTGTCTAGCAAATGGATACTTAGTATTTCCAGTTCTTTCCTATTATAAAGAGTAATGATGTAAATATTTTGGTTAATATTGGACTGAACTCAAACTGATGACTACTTAACACAAATACAAGACCCTATCATTTAATAAGAGGCTAGGAAACAATCTACCAGCATTTAAGGTGTTTGGGGATTTTGCCACACAAAGGCTATGCATAACATATCACATGCAATCTCTGCCACAGCTGCTCAATGTTTAATCACATACATGGAGTTCACTATTGACAATAGCCACTGTCACAGTGAAATGAAGAACTGAAGCAATTTCCCAGAGAATTCAGGCCAATACACAGTTGAACTCTGAATAATTCCAGATCAGTTATATATGTCCTCAATTCATTCATTCAATAAATATCTGCTGATTGTTTACTAAATGTGAGGTACTGTCACTAGTCATGAATAAGACATGATCCTTGATCTCAAAGAACATTTACAATAACAACATTAACAAAACCTTAAATTTCTATGGCATTTTAAAGTTAATTAAATAACTTCACAATAATCCCGAGAGGATGGATAGGACGCATATTATTGTATCTATTTTATAGCTGAAGAAACTAATGACTTGGCCACAGTCACACAGCTAAAACATGTCAGAGCCAAGATACAGTTTTAACTGTCATGCTGGTGTTACACCCACTATACTGGAGGTACATAGCTCTCATGTAGGTGTGTGGGCACCTACTTACTCTCTAGACCACTTGCTCACTGTAACCTAGATTCTCAGAGAAAGACCATTACCATGTGGTTACACTCAATTTTCTTCAGTGCTGTACTCCTATTTACCACCTTACCTCTTGAGCCCCTACTGACATGCCACTCATGATAATGACACATTTAGCTCTTAAACATAGCTACTTAGCCATTGGGCATATGAAATATTAATAAGACCCCTGGTATTTACATTTTAAAGCAAGTTTATAGATAATAAAATGCATTATAATCAAGGCTATACTGGAGCTAGCCTGTACCACTTCTCAAAAGACAATTATTAAATTAAGCATTTACATCATAGAAATTGGTAAACACTACAAACTTAGGGCTTGATTTACTATTTTGTTGATTGTCTAGTCTTATGAAAGCAATGGAAAAATATTAATAATGTAGAGTAAATTTAAATGTATCTTGGGCATATTTCTTTCTTTCTTTCTTTCTTTCTTTCTTTCTTTCTTTCTTTCTTTCTTTCTTTTTTGAGAATTAGTTTTTAAAGATTTACTAGCATACCCTGATTACAATTCATAAATAAATCTGGATCACACTTCCTACCAATGTACTTAGTATCTGTGGAGAAGAGGAGATAGAGAAACCTAGCAGGTTTCTATAGAAAACTAAGGGAGAAAAACCCATGTCTTCAGGATTACTCATAACTCTGGGCTAAAAGCTTTAATGTCATTGTCCCATTCAGGAACATCTGAATGATGATTCAGTCACTTGGCTGCTATGTGCTTTTCTCATGTTTGCTACTCACCATCTAGGCATACTTCCCTCTTTCCCTCCTTTCTTTCCCTCCCTCCCTCCCTCCCTCCCTTCTTCTCTTCCTCCCTTCCTTCTTCCTTCCCTCTCTCTCCCTCTTTTCCTCCCTCCCTCCCTCCTTCCTTCCCTTCTTTCCTCCCTCACTCCCTTCTTTCCTCCCTCCTTCCCTTTCTCCCTCCTCCCTTCCTTCCTCCCTTCCTCCCTCTTTATCTCCCTCCCTCTTTTTCTATCTCTCTTCCTCCCTCCCTCCCCCTTCTTCTGTACCTTCTTTCCTTCCTTCCTTCCTTCCTTCCTTCCTTCCTTCCTTCCTTCCTTCCTTCCTTCCTTCCTTCCTTCCTTCTTTCCTTCCTTCCTTCCTTTGCTTTTTCCCCCTTGAAATCAATTTTCCCAATCACTTTTAATAGGATATTGAGAAGGAGTTATCTCTTAATTTGGAAGGGTAACTAAGTGGCATTGTGGATAGAGTGCCAGGGCTAGAGTCTGGAAGACTCAGTTCAAATCCAGTCTCAGACATGAATTAGCTGTGTGACTCTGGGCAAGCCATTTAACTCAGTTTGCCCCAGATTCCTCAATATTAAAATGAGCTGGAGAAGGCAGCCTTGGATAAAATGACAAAGTACTAAAGTGACAAGAAAACACACCAAACAGGGAGATGAAATCAGACACAATTAAAAATGACTGAACAATTGAATTTGAAAAGTAGTTCATTTGAAGGCAGAGAATTGCAATAAGCAATAAACAAAAACTCATTAGGTTGGCTCTGTCTGGCACTACAGGTCCAGAATAATTAGAACTGTCCAATTAGAACAGTTTATAGTAAGTACCTTAGTTGGACTCTCTAATCAAGGCAAATAAATCTAGCCACCTTTTCACTTACTAAGAAGTTGTCTTTAAAGCAGCATCAACAAAGTGTTTGCAAAACCTCCTTTTTTGGGGGGGTGGTGGTGCTTTTCTTTCTCAAATGAAAGCTAACAGAAAAAACCCCCCAAAACCAAAAACAAAACCCAAAGCAAAACAAAACAAAAAAAAAAAACCTCAACAGGTACTTAGGAGAGACTTCATTTTCTTTAAGCTCTAAGGGATGCTTTAGAGATATGTCTAGACTAGAACTCTTGTCCAAATGGGTTGAGCCTTCTCAAACTTAACAGAAATCATATAGGCTACTTCCAGCGAACTGTTCTAGAAGCTGGACTCTTTAAACAGCTCCAACAATGCTGATTTTTGACACCCTGCTATTTTCTTTCATCTTCTTTTGTCAGGATATGTAGTCTTCAGCCCCCTATCTCCTGTACCTTTCAGTGGCTTAAATCAATGATTCAACATTCACTTAAAAGGTCACAAGTCACAAAATTGCATTTATGAAATAGACAAAATTATGAAATTTTTAAATAATACCTTAGTCTTTCTAAATAATTATATGAGAGATTTGAGGTAATATGGTAGAGGATCTCAATTACAGAGGCAGATTAAGCAGGATATAAGAAAAAAAATGTAGAGCTGTCCAAAAGTAGAATGGTCTCTCCTTCATGGAATGGTTTCCTATGTCCAGCCAAACAATACTGTGACCTGCCAAAAGTCTTGAAGATTTAGATTAGGCTCTTGTGTGATATTGGGTTAGACACTTAACAATCTTTAGCCCAAGTTTCACACTCTAAAATGAAGGCAATGCTTGAAATGATATTTAACTTTCTTTTCAAGGATAGATCTATGGTCCTATGTATTTTATTGTGAGTTAGAAGATCACTTGTCAAGCATTGTTAGACTTCTGAAATCCCTTTAAATGCAGTGATTTTTCAAAGAGGTAGACAAAAGTCAGCAATCTAGCACCTGGATAGATTTCTGGGCTTGGAAGTCAGAAGCCCTGAGGTTATGACAGTTTTAATCTCAAGCAAATTATTTCATTTCTACTTCAGTTTCCTCCTCTACATAATGGGTATAACAATAACACCTATCACCCAAGATTGTTGTAAAGACCAAGTAAGATAATATTTGTGAAGCACTTAACACAGTAGATAGATGCTTAAGTTTTAGACTTAAGTTTCTTATATTCATTCCCTTTTTAACTAGGGTAATTTCTCAATTTGAGAGACAGTATAATATAAGGGTAGAGAGCCCAGCTAATGTTGGATTTACTTAACCTCTAGGTGCCTTAAAGCAGGGTTTATAAATTACAAATGAGTTGCAATCTGTATTAATTTATCAAAAGGTCTAATTTACTATTAATTCACCAACAGATTTAATAAAGAAGTGTGATTTTACCAAATAATTAAATTAATTTGGCATTAATTTACCAAAAGGTTTAATAAAGATACACTAAGGTAGCTATTGTGTAGTTCCAACAAAAGTTCCCCACCAAGATGAAATCTCCAGATTCCACAAAGTAAGCTTCCTTAGAATAGATAGCCCTTCTCACTCCTCACATACCCTATGCTCTAGAAATACTTATTTCATTGCAGTTCACCTAAATTTAGGCATTTTCATTGGTTGTCCTCCAAACCTGGAATGCTCTTTTACTAAAAAAAGAATGCTTTCTCCTCTGGCTAAAATCTTACTTACAGGAAACTGTTCTCAATCACCCTTCTACAATCTTCTGTTACTTCCAATTTATTCTGATTATAGCTTTTTTTGTACATGTTTTCATGTTATCTCTCCATTAGACTGTGAGTTCAGGAATTGTCTTTTGCCTTTCTTTGTATCCTTTGTATCAATGTCTATATCACACAGTAACCACTTAATAAATGTTTATTGATTATAAGTTTATTGTATGTTTTTCCACCTTTTAATTTGCAATTTACCAAAATTTACCATTTGCATAAAACAGAGAACAAGATTTGAAAACTCACATAAGTAGTAATCCAGTTTCATGGAAAGAGCCTTTGATCTGGAATTAAAAACAAAAATCCAAACCCCAAACAAACAAAACTGGGGTTCAAATCCCATCATTGCTAATTGCTATGTTATAGGGTGCACTTCTAGGGGAGATGAGTTAGCAACCTTAAGGCTACCTGGTCTTTTTTTTATTAGAGCTTTTTATACAAGATATATGCATGGGTAATTTTTCAGTATTGACTCTTGCAAAACCTTCTGTTCCAACTTTTCCCCTCCTTCCCCCCAGATGGCAGGTAGACCAATACATGTTAAATATGTTAAAGTATATGTTAAATACAAGATATATATACATATCCATAGTTATTTTGCTGTACAAGAAGAATCAGATTTTGAAATAATGTAAAATTAACCTGAGAAGAAAATCAAAAATGCAAGCGGACAAAAACAGAGGGATTGGAAATGCTATGTAGTGGTTCACACTCATTTCCCAGAGTTCTGGGTGTAGCTGGTTCTATTCATTATTGAACAAAAGGAACTGATCTGGTTCATTGCATTGTCGAAGAGAGCCACATCCATCAGAATTAGTCATTATATAGTATTGTTGTTGAAGTATATAATGATCTCTTGGTCCCGCCTATTTCACTCAGCATCAGTTCATATAAGTCTCTCCAGGCCTTTCTGAAATCCTTTGCTGGTCATTTCTTACAGAACAATAATATTCCATAATATTCACATACCACAATTTATTCAGCCATTCTCCAATTGATGGGCATCCACTCAGTTTCCATTTTCTGCCCACTACAAAGATGGTTGCCACAAACATTCTTACACATCCAGGTCCCCTTTCCTTCTTTAAGATCTCTTTGGGATATAAGCCTAGTAGTAACACTGCTGGATCAAAGGGTGTACACAGTTTGATAAGTTTTTGAGCATAGTTCCAAATTGCTCTCTAGAATGGCTGGATGTATTCACAATTCCACCAACAATGTATCAGTGTCCCAGTTTTCCCACATCCCCATCTAACATCCAGCATTATCTTTTCCTGTTATCCTGGCCAATCTGACAGGTGTGTAGTGGTATCTCAGAGTTGTCTGGATTTGCATTTCTCTGATTAATAATGACTTGGAGCATCTTTTCATATGGCTAGAAATAGTTTCAATTTCTTCATCTGAAAAGTGTCTGTTCATATCCTTTGACCATTTATCAATTGGAGAATGGCTGGATTTCTTATAAATTAGAGTCAATTCTCTATATATTTTGGAAATGAGAAGGCTACCTAGTCTTAACCCTAAGGCCACCTGGCCTTGGGAGTACTGGACTTCCACAAACAATGCTGGCTATCAGATAACAGTCTGTTGGTCAGTAATAAGGTTTCTGAGAAACCAAATCATTCTTCAAACCCACCTCTAAGATCACTCCTCAATTCTACCTCTAAGACATAAAACTATCATATCAGTGATATGAACCACCTTATCTCTCTTTGTCTTACAATTTTGTATTCTTGTTCCAGATTCTCTGCTAAATCCTTGGCCTTACAATTACAATAAACTTTGCCCCTTGACTTGGAGATGGGTTCAAGTCTACAAATTCTTTTGAGACACTTGCGACTCCCAATCTTTTTGGGGTCCCTTCAACTCTATGTATATGCTTTTCTTGGGACTAACGCAGCTAAGTGGAAGAGGATTTGAGTCAGGTAGGCTTGAGACACTTATTGAGACTTGTCATAACTTATCTCAGCCTCAGTTTCCTGACATATATTCTAGAATAATAGTAATGAAAGTTTGATAGGATGATACTAACCTCCCAAGGTGGTTGTGGAGTTTAAATAAGATAAATATATGTAAAGTACCTTGCAAACCTTAAGGGGCTATTGGATTTGATGACCCAAAAAGTCTCTCTAAATCGAACACAGTCGTCCAAGTCCTTCATCAAAACTCCTTTCATTCCGTGGCTAGTTTAGGCAGGGACCACGTGCCTCTATTGTCCAATGGGGCCCATAATTCAGCCTCATCCGACAAATGACCTCGGCCTCTTTCCAGCCCTGGGAAGCAAAGGACAAAACGAACGGGAATAGGAGGACTACTACTCCCGCAGTGCTTTGCGACATCTACTCAGTCCCGAGCGGAGAGAACAGACCTTCGATTGGCTGAGAGAAGGGACGGGGAGAAGAGGAGTGGGGAAAAGGCCGGAGGAAAGTGAGCGCGGGCCAGTTAGCGGCACGTGCTGGCGGCAGCGGCTTGCACGGCTGGATGGGGTTGCACGGTTGCTTCAGTGCGGTCCGAGCCGCTTCGGGCCGCTGGCTTCGGCAGCGTCCCCTTTGCAGGGCGTGGGGTCTGCAGGGAAGCCCCGGGAGGAGCTACACCGGCGGCTTCCCCAAGGTGAGTGCGCGCTGCAACTACCGAGGCCGGGAGCGGGTGGAAACTGCAGAGACCGCGGAGGCGCGGAGGGAGGAGCCTACTTAAGCCCGGGTCTCGCGCCGGGTGGGCCTAGTTTAACTGCTGTTCTTGAAGCCCACCGGGGTGGGAGCCGCTCCTCTGGCCCCAGGAATTTAAAGATCCGCGGCTGGCTCCGCCTCCTCTGCCACGCCCTCCTCCGTTCCGCCGCTCTCCACCTCCCCTCGCTCCGAGAAATCCCGTGAAATCCTAAATAAGATTCCTGCTTCCCTTCGGGGGCTTTCTGGACCCCTTGCCTTGTTACCCATCCCCACCCCCACCCCCTACTTCCAGCTCCGGGTGCTTTACGTGTAGCTTTCTTTTCCTTCTATCTGCTTCGGTTTCCTTTCCCTACCCCTGTTTGCACTTTTTATTTCAATTTTTGAATCAGAAGTTCAAGATTTGGGAAATTGATCTCTCTGCTACTTTTTAAACTAACTACCCTCCTTCCCCAAGATGTCATTGAGTTGTTCTGCAGCTCAAGGTGGAGATTCAGCTGCAGGAGAGGAGGGGAAGGTGGGTTGGCTTGAGAGATTATAGATTTATAAGCCAGGGTCAAAGGTGGTAAGTGATGCAAAGATTCTCTTCACACTGTCTTTTCCTATAATTCTACACGTATTATCTGTGTAAAAGCTTTTACACTTTATATGTTCTCTTTCCTATTCCGTGTCTTGTTTTTATTTTGCATTTATTTTGTGTATGCTTATTTCTGCACACAATCTCTAATTTTCAGTCTTCTCTTGGTCTTTCTCTGTGTGCTGATTCCTTTCTGGTTGCCTACAATAAACATGTGCTCCTTTCTGAAGAAAACAAAAGCCAACCCAAACCAAATCCTACCATCAATTAAATCCTATGTCCTCTTCTCTCGCACAGCCAGTCTCTTACAAAACAAAACTATCTCTGTCTGTCACTTCCATTTCCTCTTTTTTCACTTCTTAATCCTTTGCACTGCTTCAGACCTCATCTCTCAAATGAAGCTTCTGTTTTCAGTATTACCAGTGACTGCTGGGCTTTTCTCAGTTCTCATTCTTCTTAACTTAGATGCAACAGTTCACATTTTGGACCACCCTATTCTAGTACTTTTACTTTTCTCTTTTTTCATGACATTGTTCTTTTTTCATTCTCCTACCTGTCTAGCCTTTTTGAGCCCCCTTTGCTGTTTTAATAACACTTTGTAACTGTGGACATACTCCAAATTTCTGTTTTGAGACTTGTTTTATTATCTCTTTGAATTTTCATAAGCTCCTTTAATCAATTTTATCAATTATCATATAATTAAGATTTATCCCTGATAGTCATATATCAATGGTTTAATCAATTATCATATATTTGCAAATCACTTAAAAATGTGTATCATATACATATTATAATTTTTTCCCCAAAGTTCTAATTGTAGAACTCCAGCTGCCTGTTGGATAGTTCAAAGTACATGTCCCAAGGACTTGTCAACTTCATGATGTCCAAAACTGAACCTGATTCTATATTCCCTAGACTGTTGTTAAGTTGTTCCAGTCGTGACTAACTCTTCAAGACCCCGTGTGGGGTTTTCTTGGCAAAGATGCTGGAGAGGTTTGTCATTTCCTTCTCTAGCTCATTTTACAGGTAAGGAAACTAAGATAAACAGGGATAAGTGACTTACACAAGATCACATGGCTAGTAAGTGTCTGAGGCTGGATTTGAACTCATGAAGATGGGTCTTCTTGATTCCAGGCTCAGTGCTCTGTGTACTATATCATCTAACTGCCCCTTCCCTGGGGATAGCAACCTCTTAATTGGTCTCTGCTTCAAGTCTGTCTTCTTTTCAATTTGTCCTAAAGTGATTTTCCTAAAAGTAATAGGGATGAGCACTTCACTCCCGCTTTCAGTAAGCTCTAATGGATTACTATTTCTTTTTATGATTAAATGTAAGCTATTCTGTTTGACCTTTAAATCCCAAACTGAGTCTACCTTCCCAACTTTTTACACAAGATTCCCCTTCTTGTATATAGTTCAGCAAAATTGACTTTTTCAATCCTCATCATATATGACACTCCCATCTCCTGTTTCCATGCTGCATTGGCTGTCTTCCATGCTTGGGGTTCAGTCCTTCTATACTTCAACCTTTTAGAATCCTGTTTTTCTTCAAAAATCTGCTTAAGGTCATCTATATCATAAAGCCTTTCCTTAACTTACTCCACATTCCAATGTTTTCCTTGTTCAATTTGCCTTATTTTTATTTGCATATATTCTATATATACTTATTTATGTACACAATAATCCTCTAATAGAATGTTAAGTTTCTTGAATGCAAGGACTGTTTTACTTTTGAATTAGAGTGTCCTGGCTCATAGCACAGTATTTCTAAAATTGCCAGTTATAGCAATAAGATAAGAAAAAATTGAGAGAATAGATATAGGCAAAGAGAAAAGAAAAATCATTGCTTTCCACAGTTGATAAGATACTCTTCTTAAAGAGCTCTAGAATTAATTTAAAATTGTTTGAAATAATGAT
Source organism: Sarcophilus harrisii (assembly GCF_902635505.1). NCBI lineage: Eukaryota > Metazoa > Chordata > Mammalia > Dasyuromorphia > Dasyuridae > Sarcophilus > Sarcophilus harrisii. The sequence goes on along the minus strand of NC_045430.1, from coordinate 63,673,883 downwards.
TAATTTCAGCAGATTTGTAGAATATAAGATAAATCTATATAAAATATCAGTATTTGTATAAATGACTAATGAAACCCAACATAAGTAGCTAGAAACAGAACTTCATTCAAAGTAAGTACAGAAGCTTTAAAATATTTGGAAGTGTACCTACCAAGAATCACCCAGATATGAATCTAACTAAAAATCTTTGCAGAAATTAAACTCAAATAATTATAGAAAAATTACATATGCCTAGATTGAGCCAATATAATCATAATGACAAGACATCTAAATTAATTTACTCATTGTTGTACCAAATCCCAAAAGAATATTTGGACTAAAGCAAAAAGAATATTTTATAGACTTAGAAAAAAATAAAATTATATTATTCACATAGAAGAACAATAGTCAAGAATCTCAAAGGTAATCATGAAAAAACTGAGAAGAAAGGGAATCTGTGGCAGATCTCAAATTGTTCTACAAAGCAGTAGTAGGATTAAAATGATTTGCTACTGATTTGCCAAAAAGAAAGAAAGAAATAAAAAAAAAAAAAAAACTCCTAGTATATCAGTGCACCTTCTGGTTTCCTTTTCCTATGATTTTCAAAGCCAAGTTCACAAAGGACATCACCAAACTAGTGAACTCTTGAGAAAGATTCTGTTTGATCATTTCTGGAGTTTGATGTCTCTTTGGCACTGCTGTCCAGGGCAAAAGGAAGTCCAAGAAGGAAGAGAATTCCACACAGGAGGAACAAACTAGAAAAGCATGGAGATGAGAGATGAGCGAAAATTCTGCTTTCAGAGAGTGACTAGTAAGACATTTTGATTTGAATACATGAAAGAGGAATTAAATAAGGCTGGAAATGTCATTGGAACTAAATTGTAGAGAGCATTAAAAAGGCAAGGCAGAAGAGTTTAAACTTTTAAGATAGTATTCACTGAAGATTTTGGAGTAAGTTCTGTATTTTTAGGAAGATTCATTTGACAACTGTATGAAGATTGGATTGGTGCAGAGAGACCAATGAAGAAGCTGTTATAATAGTCTTAAGTAAGAAATGAGAGCCCAAATTAGGTTTTGAGCAGTGTGAGTAATGAGCAGGAAATTAATAGTAGAGTTATTTTGGAAGTAGATTCAACAGAATTTGGCATCCTGATTGTATTTGGGGCTAGGAAGTGAAGGAAAAGAAAGTTTTGATTTACTTATTTTATACACCTGGGTGATTTGGAAGATGATATATATATATATATATATATATCTGTATATTTGGTGAGACAATTGGGTTTAAGTTGCCTAGGGTCACACAGTTAGTGTTAAGTGACCGAGGTTGGATTTAAACTCAGGTCCTGACTTAAGGGCTGATGCTCTATTCACTGCACCATCTAGCTGCCCCTGAAAAATATTCTTAAAAGAAATACGGAAGTTTTAATAAGTAGGTCTAGAGAGGAAGATAATGAGTTCTGTTTTGGAAGTGTTGCATTTATGGTGCTTTTGAGTCATTCAAGTAAAGATGTCTAGAAGGTATTCAGCATTGCTAGATTTGAGTTCAGAAGAGAGATGAAAGCTAGGTATATGCTTTCCTCTGTCTAGCAATAATAATGCATAATAAAACAGTTGGCTATAAAAGAATGGTTAGAAAGGCAAGAACAAGAACTGAGAGAAATATAATAGAGCATTTAAGAGGAACAATGGTCTTCATTATAACTACTTGTAGAGAGGCCAAGAAAAATTGAGGACTGAGGAGGAAAATAGAATTAGATTTAGATGACTTTTTAGAAATTTGGCAGTAAAATAGAGGCAGAGCTAGAATAAGTGAGTGGATTGGGATTGGTGAAAAGTTTTTAATGATAGGGAGACAACTGAGTGTATTTGTAATTACAAAGGATCAGCAGACAGTAGGGGAGAAGAAATGAATGATGTAACTTCCTAGAAGAGTTGGGAAGAAATAGGGTCAGGGGCTTTTTCATGGAAGAAAGGTTAGCTTTTTCATGGAGAAAGATTGCCTTTTATTCAATGATTAGGACAAAGGAGAAGATAGGCACAAAAGGATTTTAGATGTGGAGTTAGAGATGAAGGAATTTACAAGATAGGATTTCACTTTTCTCAGTGAATGAAGTAAGATAATTCTTACCTCATTCATTGAGAAAACTGAAGTCATTTGCCTACTGATGGAAAGATCTTTACACCTTATCGAAGTACCTTTCTCTCGAACAGTGATTCTTAAACTGGGAATCTGAACTTAAAAAAATTTTTTTTTTGATAACTTTGTCTCAATATAATTAGTTTCCTTTATATTCTTATGTATTTTTTATGCATTTAAAAGTTTCATTTTGAGAAGGGCTTTACCAGATTGCTAACAAGCTCTGACATTACTCTAAAGAGAATTGTTCTAGAACTATTCTGTGTTTTGGAATTTATTAAATGGGCCAGTTATATAGTTAGATCTGTAATTATAAAATTATATAGTTAAACCTGTAATTAAGGTGAATCACTTTGGCAGATGTATGAAGAGAATGAGTTGGACTAGTGAAACACTTGATATGGATTAGGAGGTGATGGCAATAGTACAGTATTATGTATGTTTGTATATATGTATATATGTATATATCTATTGTGTTTATTGTGTATATAATTATGTACATTTACTTTTCTTGATAGACTTTAAACTCTTTGAGAATAGGGTTTGTGTATTTATTTATTTATTTTGTCTTTGTAACTCTAATGCCTAACAGGTAGTAGGCATTTTAACAAATACTTATTGATTAATAGAGAGGGATAGAAGTGAGAAGAAAATATCTGGCACAGCTGCTTGATTAAAAAAAAAAAGACATACAGAAATAAAAGGTTTGCTTCACAGTGGTAAAGGTCTGGATGTGTTAACAAGGTGAATTTGGAGTAGAATGATTTTGTGAATTTGTGTAATTATTATTATTTTTTTAAAATATTCAGTAGGTTTGGTGTGAGAGCAGAAAAAGCTTGGGGGGGGGGGAAGGGTTGATCAAGACTGAAGATCTAAAAATTGAGAATAGCTGTAGAACAAAGGAGCAGGAGGGAGGACAATTGAGCTGGATGTTTATTAAATCTATTGTGAAGGAAAATAAGACCAGGTCAAGGAAAGTATTGGGGCAGGTGTGTGCTGGAGCCAGCTCATAGTCCTGAGTGCTAGTTGTTAAATTTTCAGCATGGTTACTTGTACCTCAGAAATCCACAAATTCTACAATTCAAGGCTTTATCATTTTGTTGGTTTTCTAGACTTTAAAAAGTTATAGAGAAAATGTTAATGATGCAGACTATACTTGAAAATATATAATTTATCCTTTTTTTTCCCCTTATGGAGAGCCAATTATTAAACATTTATTAACTAGCACATGTTTTGAATGGAAGTCATGGTGAGAATGATTTGGGAAAGAGAAAGATAAGGAATTATGATCAGACAAGGGAATTTGAGGGGTCAAGTAGAATAGTTTCAGATGATATTGAGATTTAAGGTGTAACTGTCTTTCTGGGTATCTAAGATAAAGAAAAGAAGGTCATAAAGTAGGCACAGATATCAACATGTATATTGAACTCTCCAAATATGAGAGCAGGAGTAAGGGTGGGAAGACCAAGAAAGGAAAGTGTTCAGATTATGTAATATAAAAGGGATAGAATAAAACTAAGAAAAGGAGTTATTGCTAAGAGAATCTTATATAAATTTCAATTTATGTTTCAGTAACTTAAAATCTAGTAGAATAGAACTATGTTATTATATTTGATTGCCACTATTGCCATGAACTCTTTAAAGGTTTGTCCTGTAAGTTGAGAGTGATATCTGAGCATGATGTAGTAGTTAAAAAACTATACTTAGAACACCTGGACCCTGGCTCTGCCATTTTTTCTTTTTTAATACTAGCTGATCATAAATAAATCACTTAAAAATTGATGCCTCAGTTTCCTTATCTGTCAGATGGGAATAATAATACTTATTATATGCCTTATATATTTGTCGTGAGGAAAGTATTTTACCATAAAGCACTATAGAAATGTAAGGTGTTGTTAATCTGTTGAGCCTCTTTCTCTTATAACTTGAATTTCCTTTTCCTTTCTCCCCTTATCCCCTTGATGCAGTGGTAATTCCCCTTTCCTGCCCTCTCTGTGCAGACCCCTCCAACCTTTGGATTCCTCTTTGATATTGATGGGGTGTTTGTCCGTGGCCACGAGGTGATCCCTGCTGCCTTGGAAGCTGTCCGAAAACTGGTTGACTCGAATGGGCTTCTCCGAATGCCAATTGTTTTTGTCACTAATGCTGGAAATTGTGCACCACATGTGAAAGCTCAGGAGCTGTCGAACTTCCTGGATTTTCAGGTAAGGAGCAGAAACGTAGAAGAAGGCAGCCTTCAGAGACCAGACTTTCTGGCCTTTTCAAAGACATTACCCACAGTTTGAACATTCAATGTTCCTTCTTCTTATGGTATCCTCTTAATTTGGGATTTTTAAAAATTTGTACCCTTTGTATCAAAGCCCCTTTTTGGACCATCCCTTATTTTCCTTGTGTTCTTTGTACTCCTTAGCTCATTCAGCAAGACAAGGATGGTATATGTTCAGATTTCTAGTACAAATTACAAAGTTCCAAAAGACTGATTTGTTGGAAAATGTATCAGAATGCCTAAGTTTTTTTTAGTGTTTCTTTAGTCACCTTAGAAAGTTGTGCTTGTGTTTCAGTGTTAGTTCTGTTGAGAACATTTGTGGATGTTCTTGAATAGCCTTTAGAACCTACAACACTTTCTTCTCAATATACTCAGCAATAACAAATATTTTGAGATTGAATTTGATTTTTAGAAATAGCTAAAAGTCATTAGGAATCAATTCTGGTGAATCAGCTGTGTAAAATTAATAGTATCATAGGCTTTCAATCTGGCAGGGACCTTAGAAGCCAACTGGTCCAGTTCCCTCATTTTATGGATGAAGAAATTGAGCCTCAGAGAATTTGTGACTTGCTGAGCTTCATATAGGAAGTAAGGAGCATATCAGACATTCCTACCTAACCTTTTTGAATGCAGGTCCAATGCTCTAGCCACCATTTTGTTTTTTTCTTTCTTTGTTTCTTTCTCTTTCTTGTTTTTCTTTCTTTTTCTTTGACTCTCCTCCTCTTCCTCCTCTCTCTCTCTCTCTGTGTCTCTGTCTCTGTCTCTCTCTTTCTCTTTCTCTCTTTCTCTCCTTTTTAAAGACTTATGTTCTTTGTGTAGCTTTGGAAATGATCCTAAATGACATTTCAAAAAGACTTATAGAATCAATATGATTGCTTTGAATGATAACATCGACCTAACTGCAGAAGCAATAGAATGTAATGGATTGGATTTAAGGTTGGAGAACCTGGTTCAACAGATATCAACGTGTATATTGAAGTCTCCAAATATGAGAGCAGGCATAAGGATGGGAAGACTAGAAAGGAAAATATTCAGACTATGTAATTACTATAAAAGGAGTAGAATAAAACTCAGAAAAGGAGTTGTTGCTAAGAGAATCTTATATAAATTTCAGTTTATATTTCAGTAATTTAAAATCTAGTAGATTAGAACTATGTTGTTATATTTTCTTGGTTGCCATGAACTCTTTAAAGGTCTGCCCTGTAAATTGAGAATGATGTATGAAGATGATGCAGTAGGTAAAAAACTACACTTAGAACATTTGGGTCCTGGCTCTGCCATTTTTTTCTTTTTTAATGCTAGCTGACCATAAATAAATCACTTTAAAAATTTGGTGCCTCAGTTTCCTTATCTGTCAAATGGGAGTAATAATACTTATCATATGCTTTTGGCAATTATTAGCTCTCTCTGTGTTTATGTCTTTGGACAAATTCACTTAATTTCTCTGACTTTCTGTTTCTTCGTTTGTGAGAAGAGTGGTCAAATTAGATGATCTCTAAGGTATCTATCTCCCAACTCAAAATCCATCATTTTGTTCCAGCTTTCCATGTATGTTCTTTTTTTAATGTTATATTGAAACCGTGTCCTATTACTTTATAGTTATACCATATAAGTCCCTTTTTGGGGGGGAAGGCGGAGAATAAGATAATTGGAATTAAATGACTTGTCCAGGTTCACATAGCTAGTGAATATTAAGTGTTTGAAGCCAGATTTGAATTCTGGTTCTCCTACCTTCAGGGCAGGTGCTCTATCCACGGTGCTATCTAGTTGTCTCCCACGTAAATTCTTAAGGGCTCTCTTAAGATGAAGCTTTTGTGAAACTTTGCATTAAAAAACTGATCTCCCAGTGGGAACTGGGGGGAGGGGGAGGTGAATTTTCATGAAAATGAAGTACACAGATATAGATGAGATTTTGAAATGGGGCTATTAAGAAATCTCTGTGTCTTTCAGGCAGAGGGATAGTTTCAGTAAAAGAATATTAACCTGAATTTGACTTCCTGATTCTTTTGTTTTGTGCAAGAAATGAACTGGAAAGCTTTTGTCTCCACTCTGCAAATGGTTTCAATAGGGTGTCAGGTGCCAAGTTGGGCTTTTGTTGGGCTAATTTGTTGATTCTTTTTTTTTTAAAAGGCATCAGAGGAGACAAAGCTTAAAAGGCTGTATCTGTTCCCTTGCCCTCCATATTTATCCATATATATATATAACATCATATTTACCCTTCTCCCCAATTCTATCTCTCTACAGGTTGAACCAGAACAAGTAATAATTTCCAACAGCCCCTTGAAATTCTTCTCGAAGTTCCATAACAAGCGAATGCTGGTATCGGGGCAGGGACCTGTGGTGGACCATGCCCAGAAGTATCCTTCTGGTGTTCTTTGGGATTGGAAATAGTTTTAGAGTGTTTGTGCAAAGGTTAAATGAAGATATCTTGTTGGAGATTGGAATCATTGGATCATTGGAATGTAGTCTTAGCCACAAAACAGTGATGGGGAAGATTATCAGGAAGAAAAAGTTGACCTGGGCGTGGGAGGGCCTCTCTGCCCTTGATAAATTTTCTAGCTTTCTTCTGTGAGCTCTCCTGACCTCAAGAGTCTGTTGAGTCTGTGAGAAAGAATAAATGAAATGCTGTCCTTACATAACTCTCAATTGGAAAACCAAAACATACCTTGTAAAACTATTTGAAATTTATATAGATGAATAGATGATAAAAGTTAAACTCATTAGTATGCAGTGTTTAATAGTGTCAGATTCCTCCAGAGAAATAAAGGAAGAGGACTGAGAAGATGTCATTGAATTTAATGATTAAGAAATCACTGATGACTTTGGAAAGAGACATTTTCATAGATATAGTCACAAAAACTTAAAAGATTTATATCAACAGAAAGTTAAATCCGCTTATTTCAAACATTATGAAGATTTGATAGTTGTCTTCAAATATATTTATTCCAATTGGCTCCCTCTTAGGGGGTAGGACTAGGAGAAGTAGGGGTTAGGATTGAAGATGCAAGGCCAGATTTTGACTTGATTTAAAAAAAAAACCCAAAAAACCTGTTAAACAGAACTACTTAAAAGTGACTTGGCCAGTAAATCTTGAGCTCTAAAGGTCTCCAAATGGAGTCTGGATAATATCTTGTTAGAGAATCTTTTGATTGGATTCCTATTTAGGTCTGGATTGTTCTTAATGGCTTTTGAGGCCCCTTTAACTTGAGATTCCATGGTGGTTCTTCCAGGTTTCCCATGTTCCCCATGACCTACTTCTTTATCCCTCATTCTCCTACTGACATTTATCCAGATTCATATACTGTAATATGGGAAGTCCTGACATGATACTTTTCCTTCGTTTTGCCCATGTAGTTTCGGTTGAGCCTGCTCTCTTCCTGGGTTGGGATTGGAAAAGAGGAAGAATTGCTAATGGGGAATGGTAGTTAAGGGGATAAGATCACGGGCCATGGGCCAGCATGAAGTAGAATAGGAGAGGCAAAGAAGAGAATGAATAGTATGTGATGGAATAGCATTTGGATGAAGTCCAGCTGTGGGCTCAGGAGCTTCACAAGGATTTTGTTTCTGTGGCCACTCGGCTGCTTCCATTGTTTGTGTAGCAGCATCATTGTTTTGGCAGCACCAGAGCTGTGTGACTAGGAGCCCTTTATGGAAGAAGTGGGTGGGGAGGTGGCAGGTGGGACCCATTGTCTTAAAGCCTGCTGGGAAGTTCCTGTTCTTTGATCTTCAAACACACAGCCTGGCAGTCCCTTCATCCTCTTTTCCTTCCCTTGGGCTCCTTTCAATTTAGCTGAGTCCTATTCGTCCATCAAGTCTTAGTCCATTCTGTTTGTAAAGCCTTCTCTGGCTCCCTGGACCCATGTTGCTATTTTTCACCTTCAAGTATCAGTAATGCTTCATGGCTGTTCCACTCATTTGGCACATTTAGAATCATAGTATTTAGACTGGCAAGAGATATTGGAGACCATCTGTTACAATATCTCCATTTTACAGATAAAGTAATAGAGGTTTATAAAGAGAAGGTGACATTTCCAAAACAAGTAGTTCAAAACAATTTGAACCCACATCCTCTGACCCCTTTTTAAAAAAGCTTTTTATTTTCAAAATATATGCAAAGATAGTTTTCAACATTCACCCTTGCAAAACCTTGTGTTCCACATTTTTCTCCCTCTCTTCCTCCATCCCCCTCCTCTAGACAGCAAGTAAGCCAATATAAGTTAAACACATGCAATTCTTCTAAACATATTTCCACATTTATCATGTGGCATAAGAAAAATCAGATCAGAAATGGAAAAAAAAAAAAGAGGGGAAAAAACCAAGTTGTATGCAATTCCCTCAGACTGTTCCAGAGAAGATGCTGACCTGTACAAGGGAGGGAGTTTCCTCACTTGGGAATCCTCTATACAAATGAATCCTGGGTCTAGTCCTTCTCCCTTATTCCTGTTGCCCCTCATATACTGAACATTCTAGTCAAACTAGCTTAACCTATGGTTCTTTCCCCATGATCTTCTGATTCCTTCACATAGGCTGTCCCCACGTTTGGAACACTCTCCTTTCTTGCCTTGAATCCCTAGGTCGTAGACTCAGCTCATCCTTCACCTCTTATGTAAGCTCTTTCCCAAGCCTCTTAAATTGTTAGTATGTCCCTCTCCCAATCTCCACCCCTACCGTGACCTTGTGTTTACTTCCTATATATTTTATAGTATGAAAGCTAGTGTGAATAGGAAAACCTGGCTGCAGAGCCCGCTGCTCACACATCCTGGCCAAATCAGTTAGCCACTGCATGTTCTAGGCCACTCTCAAATGAATTTCAGAGAAGGTTCTATCCTGCATTGTTAGAGCTTTTCCACCGGGAAGTTCTTTGTATTTGTGAAATCACAGGTCCAGGGCCTATTCCTTTCTCTTTATTTTATATTAATTTGTTTTTCTGTACTTTTTCTCTCCTAGGAAGTTATGAATTCATTTTATTTTTCTACTCGGAGCCTACTAACACAATAGCCTTGTCATACAGTGGGTACTTAATAAATAAAAATTTATTGAATTGAATTGAAGCTTCAAGACCCACTTCAGACCACTCCAGGTTCTTATTCCTGGTCCATTGTTCTTTCTGATTCCTGGTCCATTGTTCTTTCTCCCATACATCATGACCTAGCCTCCGCATCCTGCTGGCTGCGGCCAACCAAGGTCACTTGTATGTGAGGAGATTCCTCCCCTCTGCCCTCATCCCTTCCCAAATCTTAATATTTTCTAGGTAGCCTCCCTCAATGGAAGGCAGCAAGAATCCCACAGATACATAGTCTCTGAGCAGTTCGCTAGATTCATTTTTTGGTAAGAGTTTTTTCTTTTTTTAAATTCTTAGGCTATTGTGGCAGGAAAGGATCCTTATGATTGATGTGTTTCACAAATAGTATTTAGTGATAAACAGTGTTTCCTTCAGCAGTATTATTCAGCTACCAATTATATACATTGTAATTTTTTGCTTTTTGTAATTTAAGGCTTTCTTCCCTTGTTGCCCAAGCTTCCTAGTTGGGACTGACTGCTTTGATGTTACAAAGATATTCTAAAGACAAACCTAATTATAGACTCATTATTTTAAGAGAGAAAGTGGATATAGGCCGGACATGGAGTCAGGAAGGCCTAGGTTCAAGGTATGCTTCTGACATAAACTTGTTGTTTAATCACTGGGAAGTCTATTAATCCTTGGTGCCCTAGGCCCCTCTCTTAAGATTTTAAGAATTGTTGATGGGATAGAGTATCTTTCCACACACAGACATCCTTCTACTGATAAAGTCTCAGTCCAGATTCCCTCTGTCCCCCCTCAAAAAATACTGCTGTAAATTATTTGCTCTTTTTTCCTCTAATGATGTAAATAATAGAACTAATGTAGTTTAATGACCAAAGATTTTTGCTCATTCAGCTTGCTTAGTACTGCATTGTTAATAATTTGATGAGGAGCTACAATAAGTAAAATAATTATTTCTCTTGTTCTGACTTGAACATGGCCTTCCTGATGAGGTGGCAACAAAATATATGTATCTTACTTTCTTCCTTAATTTCATGGTTCAGCTTGGGTTTCCAGAATGTGATTACTGTTGATGAATTGAGAAAAACATTTCCTGTACTTGACATGGTTGATCTTGAACGGCGGCCAAAGACTATGGTATTGGGGACATCATTTGGTTGGAATCTGTACTCTAGAATCTAATATCCCATTTTTTTCTCCTTTCACTTTCCTTCCATCAATGTCTTCAATCTGTCTTTCTCATCTTATGACCTCTCCCATTAGGACTTTTGATAGGTATCCTTAGTGTTGTAAGTGCTTTCTGACTCCTCATATTTCCTAGAACTCTTCAAATAGTTTTATTTTTTATTATATTCAACACTGTTTCAGTCACTCCATTATCTATACCAGGGCTAAGTCTCCTTTCCTCCCTTCCAGAAACTAATATTTTTATGATATTACCCAGTCACTTTTAGACCACTAAAATGGCAAAGATGTCCCCAAATATCTTTAATTACCAGAATCTGCCTGCTACACTTTCCAAAACAAATGGTGGTCTAGCCTATTCTTTTTTCTTATTTATTTATTTATTAGATTTTTTTCCCCCAATAGTATTTTATTTTTCAAAATACATGTAAAGATAATTTTCAACATTTATTTTTATAAAACTTTTGTGTTCTAAAATTTTTTCCCTCTCTCCCTCTTTTATTTTCTTTCTCCTCAAGACAGCGAGCAATTTGATATAGGTTATACATGTAAATATCTTTAAACATTTCCATATTTGTCATGTTGCTTAAGAAAACTCAGTTTAGCCAATTAAAGTAAGTACCTATAGATTCCCATAGTAGGCTTTTCCAGTGTCAGCCAATCCACCCTTCCCAAGTATCTTGCTCCAAGACAGACCCATTTCCCACAATTCTTTATTTGTTAAAGAGAAATTATTTCATGTGCTTCAAGGGTCCTTTGCCTTTAAAAAATAGCCCTGGATCTTATTTATATAGTCCTATTTCTCAAGCCTATCCCATATAACAGCTTTGTTTTTTCTTCTGTTGTTTTTGGTTGGGCTGAGATGCTCCCTTCTCAAACTTGCAATTTGAATTGGGTGTGAAGTTTCAGTATGACTCAGTCCCATTGACAACTTCTGTTCTTTATTTCTTGACAGCCTCCTGTGGTGACTGACTTCCCCCCCATAGAAGGTAAGTGAAGTCCTCTGAGTTGTTTGATCTCTCTGCCTCAGACTCTCAATTTTGTTTTTTTTGGTTTTCATTTTCTTTTCTTTTCTTTTTTTTTTATTTAATAACCTTTTATTTACAAGTTATATGTATGGGTAACTTTACAGCATTGACAATTGCCAAACCTCTTGTTCCAATTTTTCACCTTTTACCCCCCACCCCCTCCCCCAGATGGCAGGATGACCAGTAGATGTTAAATATATTAAATATAAATTAGATACACAATAAGTATACATGACTAAACTGTTATTTTCCTGTACAAAAGGAATCAGACTCTGAAATATTGTACAATTAGCTTGTGAAGGAAATAAAAAATGCAGGTGGGCATAAATATAGGGATTGGGAATTCAGTGTAATGGTTTTTAGACTCTCAATTTTGTAAACTAGCTTAGGGGGATTAATTTGTCTCTTCCCTCACTCCAGGAAAGATCTAACTTTTCCAAAGCAGTTAGACTCTTGAGTTTAGAGGTCAAATAACCCAGGGCCTTCATTTTCCAAAAGAAGAAATAGGCCCAGAGTGATTTCAGCTATATACTGATTTCCAGTGGCAGAACCAAGAACAGAATCTAGGTCTCCTGATTCTTAGTCAAGAATTCTTTCAGTGACAATTATGTTGCTTTCCTCTTAACATGAGGGAAAGTGGTAGGAATAGGGCAGACAGGTGCAAACCAGGGCTTATTTCTTCCATAGTGGCACGACTGCAAAGAAGAAATTCCCTCTTTGATTCTGGGATTTAAATTAGCTCAAGTAAATGACTAAATGTCTTTCTACAAGGTTCATTGAGGTAGCTGTGCCAAAGGCACAATAACTTAACTGGAGCTAAGGAATTTTTCATTTGAATGGCATTGAGTCAGCCTTCATTAGGGCCTTGTTCCAACCCATTGCAGAGAGTTTATAGTAAATGTCTTGCAAAACCCTTTCCTTTATGTGGTTTTTTTGTTTTGTTTTTTTGTTGTTGTTTAAAGGGGTACTCCTCCTTGGAGAGCCAGTCCGCTGGGAAACAAGTCTCCAACTTATCATAGATGTCCTTCTCAGCAATGGGAACCCTGGTACAGGACTAGCAATAGCCCCCTACCCTCATCTTCCTGTATTGACCAGCAACATGGATCTCCTTTGGATGGCTGAAGCTAAGATGCCCAGGTGAAGAAGCGTGGCCTTTAACCTTGGAGCCTTGATCTTGGCCTCTGGCTGTGTCCTAATCATCAATAGCCACTGTCTTCTAGGTTTTATTCTGATACTATGAGAATTTAGCTCCCAAGTAGGAAGGACTTCTGTTTTTCTCCCTTTTTGGGAACCTTGGAGTTGGTTTCACATTTCCCTTGAAATAAGTCAGTCAATTAGCAAATACATAATGGTCAAGACACTGTGTTAGATGCAGGGAGGATATAAAAAAAGTAACACAGTCTTTGCCTTATAGGAAATTATAGAGGAAACTGATAGCTTGTGAACACAGAGGGATCTGAAGAATGTAAACACTACAAATTCAAACAATTTCCCTTCCTCTACCTTTTCCAAAATATTATGTATAATTCAATTTGAGGGTCACAGAGTATTAGTATCTTATAGTAATTATTGTAAGGATAAGGGATAGAGATTAGACTTGTGTGATCTCATTGATATCAGGAACTCCCAGGTTAGATTTCTTCCATTATTGCAGATTGCCACCTTGTCTTGGAGAATTGACTGGGGCATGGAGGCAGTAAGTGATTTGCTCAGGGTTACATGACAAGTATGTGTTAGAGGCAGGATTTCCTATCTCTGACGCCAGCCCTCTATCTGATTTGCCAGGTGGATTTCCGTAGCACAGATATTTCCTCATTGTAGGTTTATTTTATCTAAGAGAAAAGTTGGGAAGAACCAGAAGTATTCTGCTGACTTTGGAAATGATAGAAACAGCCTAGAGTCATCAAGTGAAAGTCTCGGTGTCATAGGAAATTGTAAGGTCAGGTTGGAGGCCAGACCTCCGTCAGTATTCACAGTGTTATATAGAAATCACCAGATTCTCTTCTCAAATGAAACAGGTTTGCCCAGCAGCAGAAATGTAATCCTTGGCTGGGTTTCCCCTGCTTCTTGTCCCTTTCTCTGTAATTACTAGATAGGGAGTTTGTGATTTTTATATTTTATCTGTCCTGACAATAGTTTTCAGTAAGTGGTTAAGTTACCCTACTTCTTTCAGCCAAATAGCCTTTAGAGTGGGATCAGTGCTCTGACATTTTTGGTTTAATGACTTTGAGTCAGGCATTTTCTAAGTGCTTTAGAATCTGGCACTCAAGAGGCTGGTTATTTGCTTGAAATTAGGATAATCCTTGGTTATATGGCTATATTATGGGCTATATATATGGCTGTTATGTGGGTATAATATATATGACTGTGGGTCAGTTACAGCAAGGTATGAGTTTTATTCTGAAATTCTAAGATCTTTGTCACAGTTGTCCATTTTCTATATATTTTAATCAAGTTAAAATGCATCTTTTTATATAGCTTTATGCTAGAATACAACTTTTATTTTTAGATTTAAAAATATTTTATAACCTTTTTTTTTTTCCCAGTGGCAATTGGGATTAATCTTAGTTAATTAATTAATTGTTTTCTCGGTCAGGTTTGGCCATGGAACCTTTCTTCTCTGTCTGGAGAGCATCTATCAAAAAATAACGGGCAGGGAATTGAAATATGAAGCCCTGGCAGGCAAACCCAACATCACTACCTACCAGTATGCGGAGTCCCTGATCAGGAAGCAGGCAGAGAGAAGGGGCTGGGAGGCCCCCATCCGCAGACTCTATGCTATTGGGTAATCTCCTCCTCTAAGCCTCTGACCTTAGCCCTGTACTGTCTGTCCCCTGGCACCCTTCCTCTCTCCTCCTATACACACTTAGGGGCTCCCCAGTTCTCCCCATTCCTTTCCAAAGTTCTGTCTTTTGGCTACTCAACTTAAACTGATTTGCTCTCTTGTTCTGGCTGCCTTTGCCCAGTGATAATCCAGTGACTGACGTCTATGGTGCCAACCTGTACAACCGCTACCTGCAGAACCACGGGAAGAGTGAAATACAGGAACGCTATGCCGTGATCGAGAAAAAGCAGGGACCACCACTGGCAGAGAGATGCCTGTCCATCCTCGTACGTAGTGGGGTGTACGATCCTTCCCAGATACAAACAGAGACCACATTCCACGGCCACCGGGACTTCGTCTTTGACTCCAGCCTGTTAGAAGCCTCCCACGTGGTGGACGATGTACATGCCGCAGTACAGCTGGCTTTCTGCGAGGAGGGCTGGGATCATGTATAGGAGGAATGGCAGGTGGGAAGGATAAAAGGTCCACGTGGCTAAGGGAGGGGAGGGAATATGTTGAGGGATTGATGAATATTGATTGCTGGGAAGTCCATGCAAGATAATCAGCATGTCATACGGAATTCTCAGGGTCCGCTTACCCAAAGCCTCTCCAAATGGACCCTTCAGAAATAATGATGATTTTGGCCACAAGAGAGAGACTTTGCTTTTAGTCCTGGCCGTAGGAAAATAAGTTAGGCAGCACCTTGGTGGAAAAGTTAGGATTTCTGACTCTGGTACAGAGTGACTGTACATTGTCACAACTGGTCTCTTCACCTCTGTGCCTCATTTTCACTGCAAGTTAAATGGGATTAGATGTCTTTACAAAAGGAGGAAGGGAAGAGAAAAGTAATTGTTTTAAAGGACTTTTGCCCTCATTGAAATATGCTGTTGCATGTGTCTAAAGTGTCACTAAAATTGCATAGTATATTTTGAATGGTATCCAGAGGACCTTGCACTGATTTTTAAAAATTATTAATACCAAAATGAAATAATTTCCATTATCTAGTCTAGTAAGAGGTTCTCTATCTAGATGCTACAGCAAAGCTTCATTATTTGGGAGGAGGTTGTTGGTGAACTCAGGGGAAAGACTTTTGTAACATTTTCCTTCCCAGATATGCTATGACCTAATTTCCCAGAGAAGGGTGTGAGTGTGTGAGTGCACGCTTGAGCGTGCATATATTTGTGCAGCAGGCTTTATAGTCTGTTCTTTGCTCTCCTGTGATGATTATTTTGGATGATTAAACTTGTCTCTTTATAGTAATGAATTATCACCATTGCTTCATTTAGCGTCTGTTTTGATAAAGACCCCTTCCCATAATAGCTGTCACCCTAGAATATGAGTGCTTCCCCTCCCCTTTTTTTGCTACCATCTACAAAGATATATAGCCCTTGATTTTCTTGACTGAGAAGAGTCTCATAAAATAGATTTTTTATCCTTATTATTAGCCTTCCCTGCAAAGGCATAACTCTTAATTTTCTTGACCCAGAATATCTGATTTCCCCATTTACAATTTATTTCCAGAGCCCCAGAGAACTTTCTTAGTGGATCATAGTTCTATATCCTCACATATTTTCTCACAGATAACCCTGGCCTTACATACATAGTTCCTCCCCAGAATTCTTGATCAGGTAATAATAATAATAATAGTAGTTACAGCAACAATACTAATAATTGTATGATACAATATACTTTTTTTTATGTTATTTTTTTTTTATTTAATAGCCTTTTATTTACAGGATTTATACATGGGTAACTTTACAGCATTAACAATTGCCAAACCTCTTGTTCCAATTTTTCACCTCTTACCCTCCCCCACCCCCTCCCCTAGATGGCAGGATGACCAGTAGATGTTAAATATATTAAAATATAACTTAGATACACAATAAGTATACATGACCAAAACATTATTTTGCTGTACAAAAAGAATCAGACTCTGAATTATGATACAATATACTTTTCAAAGCATATTTATATATAATATCTTTTTGGAATTCCACAATAATCCTACAAAGTAGACCCTTGGAAATATTAACTTCATTTTTGTAGATGAAGCAACTCATGAGACAGGTAAATGATTTGTACAAGATCCCACTCTGGTTGAGTTGGAACTAGATTATGAATTCTCTCTCTCCTTCTCGGGACAGTTTCTGTTCCAGAGTAAAAGCTACCAGCTTTACTCTCTGAGCTGCACTTTTTTTCTTTTGTGTACTCAGCCTTGATGAGGAAGATTCTAAGGGATGCCATGAAACTGGACTGAGTTAGCTAAATTGACCAATTCAGAATCTGTTCATCCTATCATTCATTCAATGTATGTGTAACAACTGTCCCCTTTGAATGAAGCATTGTACTATATTCTATGAGAGATACAACTTCCTTCTCCCTCAAAAAAAAGCTCTCATGAAGCTTACAGGTTAGTAAAATTATATGTATGCAATTATATAATATATAATGCTGAAGTGCATGCCAGAATGGATAGAAAAACCAGCCTTCAAAACCAGGAAAACCTGAGTTCAAGTCTCACCCTTGACACATGTTAGCTATTTGATCCTGGGCAACTCAGTTGACCTCTCCAAGATAGATAAAATGCTAACCTACATGAGAAGAGTAATTTTATTTTTCACCAGGGAGTTCCCTATACCTTTGAAATCACAAGTTCAGACCCTCTCCTATGGAGGATAATATATACAGTTTAAATTGCTCTATTTCTTCAAAGGTTCTGACAATGAAGGACAAAGAAGATTACATGGAAGATGTAGGCCTTGAAAAATGGGTAGCAATTGAACAGATAGAGCTGAGGATACAGTAAAATCAGTCCCAAGAAGAAAAACCACTAGGATTAGGAATGTGGTCTTAGGAATGCCTATTAATAGTAATTTGAGTTAGAACTTTTCAGGGTTTATGAAACATTTTTCCCTCAACAGACTTTTGAGATACATGTAAGTCCGAATCCTTCATCCAGACTAAATTTTCTCTTTTGTTGACAAAATGGCAGGATGATTATGTGTGTATCTATCTATCTCCTGCTTGTTTTTTTTTTTTTTTTTTTTTTGATTCAACTGTGAAGCAAATGCCACAATGAACTGGATTTATTTGCTGAATCCTGAAATTAAACATTCATGCCTCTTTCTGAGCCAAACTAAAGTTATTTGAACCAATCTGAGCCAAAATATTCAGAATTTCATCTGTATATTTTCTAAAATGATTGACCTGGAATTTCAAATTGTCTTCCACAATATTATTAATATTTTGTTTGGATCGGGTGTATAGATCTATATAATTACATATGTACACATATATGTATGTGGACATGAACACATGACAGACACACACACACGAATGTGACATGTATGTAGGCATCTATGTAAAAACATGACAGATCTAGGCACACATGTCTATGAATGTGACGTGTGTGTGTAGTGTCTATCCATCTATCTTTAAATTCCTGGTGATCATAACAGCCAGATTTGGCTTTGGGAAGGAGCTGTTAGTGTCCTAGAGTAACCTTTTTTTAGTAGAAGCATCTTGTGGCATTCATGGCTGCCTTCTGGTGTATATGTAGCTAGCCTGAAGAACGGAACAACCACATTAGTTGTTGGGTTTCCTTGGAGAACTGATGTTGTCATAGCAACTGAATACTGCCTTGGGACCCAAATTTTAAAATAGCTGTAATTGTTTTTAAAAGCTTGCTGTATCACTCCCCCAGAGCCAGGTGACTGCTGTTGTCACAAGGACTTACAGTAAGCATCACTTTCTCCACATGCAGAGATCCAGGTAACTACTTCTCATGTAGGAGCGTTAACCCCTGGTGTAACCTACTAGGGAGCTAGAAGAGCTACAATTTACTTTCTATGATCCTTTGACTCACCAGTTTAAAAATCTCACCTCTTCCTTTTTGGAGGGCTATATAAAAAATCCCTCTATTTTGAGGCTTTTCCTCTCACTGCCTAAACCCTCTTAGCTTATAATAACACTTGCTTCTAGGGGCTTTGAATTGCCTAGCCCTGTCCTTTATCTGATGAGGCTGTTTTCCTTTTTGTGGTCCACCCTTCATCCATAAAACTTGATCCAACTTCTATTAACTTTTGGAACACCAATGGAGGGAGCTTGGGCTTTGAAAATATAAAGTCCTAAAATGAGGTGATTTTGACTTACCTAGCTCAAAATATTTCACTGTCCCTAATCATGATTCTGAACATTCTTAGCATTCCACTTTCTTAGAGAGCATATTTAGATGGAGCATATTTAGATGAAGGCAGAAGTTAGCTGGGTGGGGATTGGATTGTGTGAGCAGTGTCAAACTCAAGATTTTAGCAGGGATTTATTTATAGATTTAATCCATTTTAGCTTTTATTGCCAAATACCTGAAATCAGATCTTTGAGGGACTGGGATGAAAGATGTCAAATTTTGATGGAGCAAACAGAAGGGAATAGAATTCTGTTTGGTAGGGTACCATAGTAGGAAGTCCTGGATGTCTAAGACAGATATATATGTACTGGAAGGGAGAAAACTAAAAGATAAGTAAGTATTTAAAGAAGGATTGGGAAAATACTAAAGATAAACTTTGCTTTATGAACAAAGGCCCTTGGAAAGATGGGACAACTTATTAAATTGTAAGGTTTCCCCAAAAGCCTTCCTTTCCTTTCACTTTTCCACCACCAATACCTGAGGGTAACTGAGAAAATTTGATCCTTGTCTGTGATTGACAGAACTATGTTTTATCTATAACCTTTTTAATTGGGCTCTGACCCCTGTCATGGGGCATGCTATTTTTTGCCAGTGTGGACAAGGATGTAATGAGGCTCTTATAAACCTCTTTTGTTTATATTTCCACTTAGGGAAACCCTGGTAATGTCAATTTATCGTTCTCACCAAAAAACAAACTCTAAGAAAAACATGACTAAAACAACAAAAGAATACTTTCTGGTTCGTGTACCTTCACAGGAAAATTTTATTTCTGTTTCTCAGAAAAGACCTTGAACAAGTGCTTAAGCTAATGAGAAATCATTAGCTCCAAATGTTCCTTTATCTGACAAAATGACATAGTAAAGAAGACTCTCTGACCCTTCCCACAGAGAGGTACATGGTCCTTTTAGCATAGAGTCTTACCTTGTTTTTGGTTAGGGTTGTTAGTAAGTTGCTCAGACCTCCCTGGAAGACCCCATCTAACTAAGGAAAATAACTCGAGGTATGACTGACATTTTCATTTCCCTTTATCCTGTGTGACTTATATTTCTGGAAAAGGTAAAATTTGGGCTTTTGCTCCTGCACATTGGCTCTGAGCTTCTTAGCTCCTCCAAGAACATGGCTCCTAGTTCAGCAGCTTCCTTTCACTCCAACTTCCTGCCCTGATGCTCTTTGAGACGCTTGTCCCTGTTTATTTTTCTTGTTGAAGCTCCATCTCTTGCCTTTTTCATGTGTTGAGGCTCAACCTGTCTAGGGAGTGGCCCCAGAAAGCTTGCACTAATGTCAGCTTTGGCTGCAGCCTCACTGCACGCATATGTGCCCAATTCCTTCTCTCTGTCTCCTGTGACTCTGTGGCCATTTTAGCATCTTTGGGGATTACTATTTGGTGCACGTGATTCCCTCTAAGCACTGTATGAGTACATAGGCCTCTCTCCAGGTTCCCGTGCAGTCTCTTTCTCTTCCTGGAGTTTGTGGGTTCCTTCATAGCCACAGACACATCCCTTCTTACACATGTAAAGGTCCCTGTCAACAGTGGGGAGAAGCTTACCTGTCTCCCCTACATGTCCAAACTTTTCATTACTAGCTAGTCTATCAGAGCACCCTGCACACAGTGTGTACTTAGTAAATATTAAGTTGAATTGGGAAACTGCACTGAAAGGATTTACTTAAGAATTAAGGAAAGAAGCAAATTGAAGAGACTAGAATTTGGAGTCTTAGAATCTGAGCTCCAATTTTGACTGAGAATGAAAACCTTTGTAGTCTTTTGTCAAAATGCTTAACCTCTCAAGGCTTTAGCTTCCTTATCTGTAAAAATGAATGGGTGTGTCAAACTCAAATGGAAACAGATACCTGTAGGCTGTGGGTTGACTTAGAAAACCACAGATTTGCAGCATTTCTGTTGTATATTTATTTTGTTAAACATTTCCCAATTACATTTTAATCTGGTGCAGGGCACTGGGAGTTTTGCTGCCAGCTTCTCTGAGTTTGACATTTCTGCATTAAATGCTAGCTTCCTCCTAGCTCAAGGATTCTGGGTACTCACGGCTGGGTCTGATTCCACGGGGTCAAATCGCTCATGCTCTGATCTAGATTTTTCCAGGAAAATTTCTCGGAAATAAAAAGCTTTGGTATGACTTGTTTAGGAGTTAACATTAGCAGGAGGGTGCTCTTCCACAAAGATACTCAATGGACAATATAGTTTTGGGGTATGAGACAGCTTTTGATTTTGACCACCACAGAAAATACATAAGAGGCAAGGGATTCATAGGTGTGCAAGGACAGATACAGGAAATAAAACACTCAAAATAGACCATTTTTATATATAAAAATTTCTCACTTACTTTGAACCAGCATTGGAGTGAAGACAAGCTGTTTGCCTTCTCTCCCAGTGACCCTCACAGCTTAAAGTCTTTCAGCTCCACTGAAGGCACTTGTAACCAGAGGAGGAAGACACCTGGATGATCCTGCCTACCAGTTTGCCAGGCCATCATATTTGTCTCTCCACCTAGTGGGGCTTTGCTCTAGGACCATCTCCAGCATGAAGTTGCCCTCTGGGCCAAGACCTCTCACTTCCTCCCTCCAGGCCTTTTTCTAAGATAACGAGGCTCCTCTGTTTCTTGACTAAGCGGACCTCCACCTGCTTCTTTTACCCTATGTGATGCATGCCATTTTCCTTAAGTCTTACTGGTGACAAAATCACCATCTATCAGAAGGCTGAACCTTAAGGAAAGACCTTGAACAATATAATTTTGTGCTTCCCTTATTGAATTTTTCAACAACTATTGATATTCTGTCAGGACTTGATAACAAATATTTTCTCCTATCTCATTCCAGTGATTATTTTAACTGACAGTATACAAACTCTGTTTCCCATATTTGCCTATGTACTTTAAACTTACCTCATTCATCCCTGCTGTGTCCCATTTCAGATCTAATTATCTTTTCCAATGTGCCTTCTGCAATGTCTGTTCCATAATGAACACAGTTCCTTTTATCTTAAACCTGTTTTTTCTTTTCATCTTATTGCCTTCACCAAGACATTGTTCCCAACCAAGACACTTCCTTTCCAGTACATATATATACCTGACTCACTTCCCAGTGGGAGAGTCTGAATATTCCTCACTCCTCACTGTCACTTCTGGACCCTCCCTTTACCACTTTGGGTAACTTCTTTAAGGATTCAATCTGAGATATCTTTCTTCCTTATTGATTCCAGCGCCTTTTTCACCATTTTTGTCTTCCTGTCTTTTGCCATCATACTAGTAGACTTCCACATATAAGTATTACTGTTCCTTCAAATATTTTAATTTCCCATTTTCTCAAACTAATAAATTCTCATGACTTACTCTTCTATTCCATAGCTATACAACAAGATAGTCACTACCATGACTTTGCCGTCATTCATAAATGTTCAATTTCCATTTTTATGACCTTTGGTATTTATTTGATGACAATCTTTTGTCATTCCATCTTTCTTTATATATTACAATCCCCTAAATTTCTTAACTGGATATCAAAATTGTATTCAATAGCTAATATAATTCAAAGTTGCATTAATAAAAGGCTTTGAAAGAAAAGGTGAAAATTAATTGGGGACTAAATAGCTTAACTCTAAAGAATTGTTAGGTCAAAGAACAAGAACATAGAACCAACAGATAATTGTATTAAAATTAATGAAAATAAAGCAACATGCCAAAATTTTGAGGATTTAGCTTTAGCAATTCTTAAAAATTTTTTATAATTGCAAACTTACATGAACAAAAGAGAAAATGCACAACCCAGTGAATTGGTCATACAACTAAAAAAATCCAGAACATGAAAAATTCTGTTCTTTCCCAGAGAAAGAATTTCTATTGGAGTCTGAATGTGGATTGAAGCATGCCTTTTTACAATTTTATTTTTTCTTGTTGTTTTATCTTGGTTCCTTATACAACATAACTAATATGGAGATATATATAACATGACTGCACATGTATCATCTGTATCGAATTTCTTGCCATTTTAATTGGGGGGCAGGAGGGAAGGGAGGGAGAGAGGATTTGGGACTTAAAATTTTTAAAAATGAATGTTAAGAATTGTTTTTACATGTAATTGGGGGAAAATAAGATATTAAGGAAAAAAATCCCTCAAACCCAAACCAAACCTAGGAAATCAGCAAAACTTAAAAATCCAATTCAACATCATAATATAACTTTTGAAATTCAAAAAAGAGACTAACAAAATTGAAAGCAAATTGACTTAAATATGACAGCTCAATATGAAAGAAACATAAGCCATTAGCTAATTTGATTTTTTTAAAAAAAGGAAAATTAACTTATGTAAAAAATGAATTCATAACAAATAAAGAAATAAAGGAAAATTATTAGAAGTTATTTTACCAAATTATATAGCAATAAGAATGCATAACCAAAGTGAAACAATAAATAGTTCTTAAAATATTAAGCACCCAGATCAACAGAATAAGAAATAAACAATTTAAATAAATTTAAATCTCAGGAAAAAAACAGGTAACCCATAAATTTTTAAAGAAAACCTCTCTTGGATCAGATTGATTAGCAAGTCAATTCTACCAATTGTTTAAAAAACAATTCCAGTATCATATAGCTGTTTGAAATAGGAAAAAAAGAAGTCTTACTAACTTCCATGTTACAAATGTGTTAATAGTTAAATGAGAGAAAGGTAAAGCAAGAAAAAAATGATAGACCAATATCTTTGATGAGCATTGATGCAAAAATTTTCCATGAATTTAGCAAGGAGATGCAGCAGATCACAAAGTTGTCTTTATTATCACGGTAATATTAGAAAAACTACCAATATAGACCAATAATAAGTAGACTAATAACAGCAACAAAAATTATTTCATTATATCAATGGATGCATTCCTATGAAAAACATTAGAAAAGATGAATATATTGGCCTTTACTTATTAATTGGCCTTCCTGATAAGGAGTATTTAAAACCAAGACCAAAATTATACATAATACGGATAAACTGGAGGCCTGGTAATGATTGAGAGATTAAAAAAAATGTCCATTGTTGTCATTACTATTTGATACAGTTTTAGAAATGCTTTCTATAATAAGAAGAAAAAAATTTAGGGAAGAAATATAATGAAACAAAATGGTTTCTCCTTACAGATGACATGGTTTATTTAGTTAACTCTAGAGAGTCAGCTAAAAATTAAAGCAATAACTTCAAGCAAAACTTCAGGGCATAAAAATAAATATACATGAACACTAGTAATTCTGTATATTAACTACAAACCTTAGCAAGAAGAGATGAGAAGTTCCACTTAGAATAACTACAGAATGTATAAAATTTTTAGGAGTCTACCCACGAAGACACATTCCCAGAAACGATATGAATACAACGTGAAGCACCCTTACAGAAATGGGACGGACCTAAGTATTGGGAGAAATTTTATATTTGATGCCAGATGGAACTACTGGAGTTTATGGTGGTGGTGGTGGAGGTGCTGCTTCTGCTGCTATTTTAAAATTACTTGACAGCTAAGTGGAGAATAGATTGGAGTGGGGAGAGATTTTTTGGCACTTATTCAGTGACATACCAATCCATCTACTAAAGGATTATTTTACGGAGCTAAAATCTAGAAAAATTTAGAAACCTAAAAAGGTGAAGAATCTTGAGGGAAATAATGGGGGGTAAGGGGGAAGGAAGGGGGAAAAGTGCTTAACAATACCAGAATATTACAGAAGTATAAAACAAAATTATAAAAATTATTTTATCCCAGTTAAAAAGTAGAAAGATCAATCAGTGGATAGATTAAGTGTTCAAAACATAGAAACAATCAGAATCGCTAAATGTTTGTTAAATCTAAAAAACTTTTGCTCCTTGGGTAAGAATCCACTTTCCAGCAAAAATTGCCAGAAAAACCAGAAAGCAGTTTAGCAGAAACTAGGTGTTGACCTATGTCCCATACCATGTAACAAGATACATTCCAAATGGTACATGATTTAAACATAAAGATCTAAATAATAAACATATTAGAAATAAATTATTCAAAAGGGGAGCAAAAAAGCCATTACTTTTCGGGTCTATGAACAGAGGAATAGTTCATGATAAAATAAAGAATAGAAAAAACAAAGATACAATTAATATTTTTGATTACATAAAGCTAAAAGTTTTCACACAAAATACAACTAAAATAGATAACTGGGAAAATATTTGCAGCAAGTTTCCCTGATGAAGATCTCATTTTCAAGATATTTAAGGAATATATTTATTTAATAATACTTTTTCCCCAACTGATATTCAAAGGATATGCACAGACAATTTTTTCAGAAAGAAATCTAAACTATCAATAACCATATTAAAAAATGCTCCAAATCACTAATAATTTGAGAATTGAAAATGAAAGTAATTTTGAAGTTCCACCTCACACTTCTTAGATGGGGAAAACTGACAAAAGAAAATAACATGTTAGAAAAGGAAAAGGGGAAAATGGACACATTAATTAATTGTTGTTAGAGTTGTGAATTGGTCCAGTCATTCAGGAATGAAATTTGGAACTATACTCCAAAAGTTACTAAGCTGTGTATACACGCAAATTTTTGTATTAAATTGATACTCCCAGAGAGATTTTTTAAAAAGAGGAAAAGCATCCATATGTGCAAAAATATTTATAGAACTACTTTTTGTGGTAACAAAGAACTGGAAACTAAAATCAATTTTTAAATAACTGAATAAATTATGGTGTGTGAATGTAACAATATCATTTTGCTGTGACAAATTATGAAAGGGACAGATGCAGAATCAGTAGGAGACTAAGTGAACAATAACAGCAATATAAAGAGAAAACCTGAAAAATTTAGAAGCTTAAAATTAATGCAGTGATAATCCAAATTCTAGGAAACAGAGAGGTAATTGACTCAAGGTGCAGAATTTGGCTTTTTTTTTTTGACATGACCAATGTGCAAATTTATTTTGCTTGACTATGCAGATTAGTTATGAGGGTTTTATTTTTATATTTTTTTTCAACAGGGGAGAAAGAGGAAGATGAAAGAATAAAAAAGATTTTAATTGAAATTTTTAAAAAATCAGCTACTTACACCAATTACCTCTGAATTTATTAAACTACTTATATTTTTTAAAAACTACACTTGATCCTACCATCCCCACTAGCTATTATCTCTCTTCTCCTTCACAACTAAAGTCCTTTAGAAAACTCTCTATAATTGATGCTATTACTTCCTTTCTTCTAAACTCTGCAGTCTGACTCCTGATGATTAGGATGAAATAATAGATCTATTGTTACATGTAAGTTGAAAAATTGACTATTCATAGGTTGAGACAAATATAGGTATCACTAGACAATACCGCTTGTATTGCTTGGAAGGACAGCCACATTAGCTAATAGAATCTTAGATAGCATGGATAGAAACACAGTGTCCACAAGGTGGGAGGACACCCTTGTACTCCTTGTACCCTGTCCTGGTCAGATACCTGAAGTATGATTTTTAGTTTGGGGAAATGCATTTTATTTTATCTTTAAAATATTTATTTTTAACATTCTTTTCTTTTTAAATTTTGAGTTCCAGATTCTCTTTATCCCACTTTTCCCCTACACATTGAGAAAGCAAACTAGCTATTTAACACTTATACATGTGAAATCATATATATTTTCAAATTAGCCATATCACAGAAAAACAAAACAAAACAAATAAACTACAAAGTGAGAAAATTATACTTCCATTTGTACTCAGAGTTCACCAGTCTCTTTCTGGAGGTGGTTAACAGTTTTTCATTGTGATTCCATTGGAATTATCTTGGATCACTGTATTGTTCAGAGTAGCCAAGTTTCTCAGCGATCATCATTACAACATTGCTGTTACTGTGCACAATGATCTCCTGTTCTCACTTCACTTTGCATTAAGTCTTGTCATTTTTTTTCTTCCTGAAACCATCCCCCCTCATAATTTTGTAAAGCAAAATAATACCCTGTCACGCTTCTATGTCACAACTTGTTCAGCCATTCTTCAATTGATGAGCTTCTCCTCAATTTACAATTCTTTACTACCACAAAAAGAGCTGCTATAAATATTTTTTCCACATAGGTCCTTTTCATTTTTCTTTGGTCTATTTGGGGTAATTGTGGTATAATCCTTTGGGTGTAGTTTCAGATTGTTTTCCAAAATGGTTAGACCAGTTCATTACTCCATCAGTAGTTCATTAAGGTACCTATTTTCTTTCATCCCCTCCAACATTTGTTATTTCTGATAAGTGTGAGATAGTATCTCAGAGTTTTTAATTTCCCTTTCTCTGGTAGTGGGAGCTAGATGGCACAATGAATCTGGCACCAGATCTGAAATCAGGGAGATTTATCTTTATGAGTTCAAATCTGGTCTCAGACACTTAGAAGCTGTGTGATCCTGGCTAAGTCACATATGCCAGAAAAGTTATGATTTAAGATTCAGCAAACTTCAGCAATATGTGAACTGAGAATTACCAATCTGGTAATTTTTTCAAAGAGGCAAAAAAGTTAGAGACCAAATTGCTAACATTTACTACATTATACCAAAACCAAGGAAGTTCCAGAAAAAAAAGTCAACTTCTTAATTGCTACATTAAATTCAATTAATGTGGATTATAACAAAATGTGACAAGTCCTCAAAGATATGGGAGTACCAGATCATCTTATTTCTTAAAGAACTTGTATATAGTTCAAGAAACAACAGCTAGAATTGAACACAGAACATCTGGTTGTTTTAAGATTGGAACAGGAGTATGACAAAGCAAGGTATTGTCATATTTATTTAACTTACATGCAGAGTAAATAATTGTGAAATCTCAAATTGGATGAATCAAAAGCTGGAATTAAAGTTGTTAGGAGAAATATCAATAACCTCAGATATGCAGATGATACCATTCTGATGGCAGAAAATGAAAAGGAATTAAGCCTCTTGATGAGGGTGAAAGAGGAGAATGTAAAAGCTAGCTTCAACCTTAACAATAAGATTTTAGCAACTGGTCCCATCACTTACAGGCAAATAGAGGAAAAATAAATAAAGCTATCTCAGATTTTATATTTTTGGGTTCAAAGATCATTGCAGATGGTGACTGCAATGACAAAATTAAAAAACATTTGCTCCTTGGAAGGAAAGCTATGGCAAATCTGGACAGTTTACTAAAAAGCAGAAATATCACCTTGCCAATAAAGGTTTGTGTAGTCAAAGCTATAGTTTTTCTAGCATCAGTTTATGGCTGTGAGAGTTGGACTATAAGGAAAGATGTGATGCTGGAAATTACTTTTGAGAATCCCTTGGACATTAAAGAGATCAAATGAGGGAATACTTAAAGAAATTAATTTAGGCTATTCACTGAAATATCAAATACTGAAGCTGAAGCTTAAATACTTTGGCCACATAATGAGACAATGGGATTTATTGGAAAAGACTGATATTGGAAAAGATTGAAGGCAAAAGGAGAAGGGGAAGGCAGAGCATGACATGGAGAAATGGTGTCATGGAAACAATGAATATGAACTTGGACAGACTTTGAGAGATAGTAGAGGATAGAAGAACCGGTGTGCTATGACCTATGGTGTCTCAAAGAGTTGGACATGACTGAATGATTGAATCATAATAATAGTGATTGAGAGCATTTGAGAGCAATGACTATAAATGGTTTTGATTTCTTTTTGGAAACACATTTTAGAAAGTTCATTGGCAAACTGAAACACTTTCAGAGGTTGCCAATCAAGATGCTAAAAATCATGCCATATGGGGGCAGGTTGAAATAGCTGGAAATATTTGAACTAAGGAACAAAAAACTTAGTGAGAAATAAGATAGTTTTTGAAAAAGACATTCAAGTTTTTGAAAGAGTCAAGGAAAAGCATTCTTGGTTTGCTTAGACCTAGATGGTAGAACTGAGATTATTAATCAGAAGTTATAGAGTGGCAGATTTCTGTTCAACATAAAGGGGAAAAGATCCCTAATAATTAGTTTTATCCAAAAGGAGCAGGTAGTATAAGTGGTGGTTCCCTTTCACTCATTAAGTACAGGTTGCTTATAAAGATGTTGTAAAGAGGATTGAAATAAGTGGGGAGGGGGAGGAAGAAAGAAACATGCATTTATTAAGTGTCTTCTAAGTGCCAGACACCTAATAAAGGCTTCACTCCCCAGCTTACAACTTATAATGATCCCACATTATCCTAAAAAACAAAAAACAAAAAACAAAAAAAACCAAAATCCAAACCCCATAACTAAGCAAAGAATAATATCTGAGCTGGCCACACAGATTCCAGGGTAAATATTTAAAATAAGTATAATCAATAGATTTTCCAGGTCCTCAGAGCTGGGGGCTTGTCCCTGAGGTTCCTGTCATTTCAATTCTCAGTTTCCTTTTAGTCATAATCAAGTTAAGAACAGTAATTCATCTTGTTGCTTCCTCCACTTTTTAAAAGATGAAATATTCATTAAAGCAAGTTAGTTTTATCAGCTATTTTGTTTTTGTTAGACTAGGTTTGTGTAGTTGGATTTCCTCATCACATCACATTATGCTTCTGTATCAGGTTTGTTTTCTAACCTTCTCATTTAAATTCCACCTTCGGACCTGGTGATTTGTAATTTTCTTCCACAGTAATATAATTTATCTTGTCCATTCATCTTTACCCATATGTTCACTGTCACCTTTCTGCTTTCAAGTTTCTGAACTTCCTCATATTAGAATATTTTCTTAATACACTCTCTTACCTTCTGAGCTTTAATTTAATTTCATTGATATCTATGCAGACAAATTTGTTTAATCGCATTCATTAGGAACTCTTATTTTTTTTTTTTAACCATGTTGCTTTTATATAGACATGGGTTGGTTGCTAATTCCCTTTTTGTATATTGTGTTCCATGGATTACTAATTCATTTATGATATTCTTGTTATGATATGCCTGTTACTCCCTGTCTTAGTGGGTATATTTTTAACCTGGTATTCACAGATCATGGATACATTTTAGGAGATTTGTGATCTTGGAAGAAAGAAAAGACAGAAAGAAGGAAATAAATAATTTTTACAATGTCTGTTTGTGTCAGGCACTGTACTAAGTGCTTTAAAAATATCTCATTTGGTTATTTGAGGGACACTACCATTACTATGACTTTTGGGTTCAGCATATTTCCTTCAGGGTCTATGGGGAGATTGTGGTCAAGAATGTGATGGTAGGGGTCTGACTGTCCAGCATATGTTGCTACTTATCTCTCCTTTAGGGTAGCTTGTTGATTCATCTCTGAATGAGATTCAGAGGCTTCATTTCTTCTTATTCCTTTCTTCGTCATGCTAAGTCCTGAGTTTTTACTTAGCTGGCAATGCAGAAGCAGGAAAGATACAAGCATATAAGATACAAACACAATTATTTCACAAGTCCTTGCTTTGCTTTGTTATTTCTATCCAGATTCTTCATTCCCCTTCTCTAAAAACTGGAATCCATTTTTTACTTAGTAGAATTCAGTTTTTGATTGTATTATCAAAATTCATTTTGGGGGGCTTTCCTCCTATCTTTGACCAATTCCCAATACCTCTTCCATCTAGTTTTGAATCATAGATTCTTTTTATTGTTGTGGCTAAGTTGTAGCCAACTCTTCATGAAACCATGGACCATAGTGCCCTTGGGGTTTTCTTGACAAAGATACCAGTGGATTTGAACTCAGGTTTTCCTGACTCCAGGCCTAGCATTCTATCTACTAAGCCATCTGTCTCCTACCTGTCCTTTTTCTGAATCTGTTGAAATCTTCTACTTTTATAATAAATGTTATTCCTATTTACAGATAGAGAAATTAGGAAGTTGCAACTTGTCTAAGTTAGTAAAGAATGGAACTATAACTATGGTCTTCAGTCTCTAAGCTTGGGGCTGCCTCGGGAGGAATCAGCTTCAATCAGCAGTTAATGAGAATGCTTCATTTTATTGCTCTGGGCTTAGAAAAGAACCCAGAGTGAGGATGTTATTACAGGAGAGGTGCCATAGAGACTACTAGGGAAAGGGCAACAGAGACATCTTTCAAGTATTGACCTTAACATTGGCTATAAATTAGAAGGAAAATCATGGGAAATAGGGAAGCACTAACTTCCTTGTTCTAGGCAGGGCCCAGTTTGGGATTAGGAAAATGTATCAGGCAATGTATAGCTAGATTATAGTCAGGTAAGGAAAAACTTTTGGGGATCTATAGCCACAATAGTCCAGATATGAGGTGATGAGGACCAATACCAAGGTGGTAGCAATGTCAGGGAAGAGAAAGGGGTATATATAAGAGCTATTGTAAAGATAGACTTGACATGACTTAGCAATAGATTAGATATGTATGGTAAGGATATGAACAGACAATTCTCAGATGAAGAAATTGAAACTATTTCTAGTCATATGAAAAGATGCTCCAAGTCATTATTAATCAGAGAAATGCAAATTAAGACAACTCTAAGATACCACTACACACCTGTCAGATTGGCTAAGATGACAGGAAAAAATAATGATGATTGTTGGAGGGGATGCGGGAAAACTGGGACATTGATTCATTGTTGGTGGAGTTGTGAACGAATCCAACCATTTTGGAGAGTAGTTTGGATCTATGCTCAAAAAGTTATCAAACTGTGCATACCCTTTGATCCAGAGTGTTACTACTGGGATTATATCCCAAAGAGATTATAAAGAAGGGAAAGGGACCTGTATGTGCACGAATGTTTGTGGCAGCCCTTTTTGTAGTGGCTAGAAACTGGAAACTGAATGGATGTCCATCAGTTGGAGAATGGCTGAATAAATTGTGGTATATGAAAATTATGGAATATTACTGTTCTGTAAGAAATGACCAACAGGATGATTTCAGAAAGGCCTGGAGAGACTTACACGAACTGATGCTGAGTGAAATGAGCAGGACCAGGAGATCATTATATACTTCTACAACAATCCTAGATGATGACCAGTTCTGATGGATCAGGCCATCCTCAGCAACGAGATCAACCAAATCATTTCTAATGGAGCAGTAATGAACTGAACTAGCTATACCCAGAAAAAGAACTCTGGGAGATGACTAAAAACCATTACATTGAATTCCCAAATCCCATTAGTTATGCACACCTGCTTTTTTGATTTCCTTCACAAGCTAATTGTACAATAATTCAGAGTCTGATTCTTTTTGTACAGCAAAATAATGTTTTGGTCATGTATACTTATTGTGTATCTAAGTTATATTTTAATATATTTTAACATCTACTGGTCATCCTGACATTTAGGGGAGGGGGTGGGGGGGTAAGAGGTGAAAAATTGGAACAAGAGGTTTGGCAAGTGTTAATGCTGTAAAGTTACCTATGTATATATCCTGTAAATAAAAGGCTATTAAATAAAAAAAATTAAAAAAAAAAAAACAATTCCAGAGAATCAATGATGAAAAATGTTATGTACCTTCAGAGAGAATGAACACTCGGAATGTATATTGAAGCAAACTTTCTTAAAAATTCTTTTAATTTAAAAAAAAAAAAAAAGATATGTATGGTAGTTTTGAGCCTGGGTGACTAGGAGAATGATAATGTCCTGGCACTGAATAAGGTACTGGAAATTAAGTGATTGCCTAAATCACACAACCAGCATGTAGCAGAAGCAAGATCTGACCCAGAATCTGGTTGTCTCTGTGTATGAAAAAAAAAAGGTTATATACAATATAGAGTGTTACATGATTTTGCTAATATTCTTGGTACTACTCTTGCTTACCCTATCTTATGGTATGTTTGTTTACCTTTGAAGATATAAAGTTGGAGTTGGATTAAGCCAAGCAATCAATCAACTTTGCCCTGGATATTCTTTCTCTCTCTCTCTCTCTCTTTCTCTCATCTGTCTTTTTCTCCCCGTCTCTGTCTGTATCTCTCTCTCTCTCTCTCTCTCTCTCTCTCTCTCTCTCTCTCTCTCTCTCTCTCTCTCATCTGTCTCTTTCCCTCTGTCTCTCTCTGTCTGTCTCTCTGTCTGTCTGTCTGTCTCTCATCTCTTTCTCTCCGTCTGTCTGTCTGTCTCTGTCTCTGTCTGTCTGTCTCTATGTGTATGGCAGAGAAGATATTACAAATTTTGGGAGAATGTTTTGTACTAACTGTTATTATACTCATTATTAAATATTTCTTTTTAAAAGCAAATTGTCTGCTTGACTATTTGATATCCACTGAGAGTTATCACTGGAGAAGGGGAAAGAATACTGATTGGGCTTGTGGGCTATATAGACTTAGAAAACCACCTCAATCCTGAAGGCTGCCTCTAGAACTTGGAAGGGAAGATATAGCAGCTGTCACCTGGGGACCAGATCTACCAGTGTGAGTGGGGTTTGGAGAATACTTCCAGAACTTGTTCTAGCATTAACAAAGCAGAGCTAATCTTTGTTATAATCTATCATGCGATCTTATACCAAAGAAAAATAAAAATAAAATAGAGATAAAGCAGAGAGGAAATTGACCTTTGGTTCAGCAATCTTAGAGAAGGGACAGCTAGGTGGCACAGTGGACAGAACACCAGCCCTGAAGTCAGGAGATCCTAAGTTCAAATCTGGTCTCAGACACTTAACATTTCCTAGCTGTGTGACCCTGGACAAGTCACATAACTCCAATTGCCTTAGCAAAAAAAAAAAAAAAAAAAAAAAAAAAGAAAGAAAGAAAGAAAAAGAAAAAAAAAGAAAGAAAAGGAAAAAGAAATCTTGGAGAAAATGAAAAGTTTGAATTGAAAGGAGTCACACAAGAAAAACATGATTCCCCCATGTTATGGTATATGAATGTTACGGGATATCATTTTTCTATAAGAAATGACCAGCAGGATGATTTCAGAGAGACCTGGAGAGACTTACATGAACTAATGCTGAGTGAAGGGGGTAGACCCAAGAAAACATTGTACCCAGCAACAAGATTATATGATGATCAATTCTGATGGACACGGCTCTTTCCAAAAATGAGGTGATTCAGGCCAGTTCCAGTGGACTTGTTTTGGAAAGAAACATCTGCATCCAGAAAGGAGATTAAGGAGACTGAATGTGGATCCCATTCAGCAATTTTCATTTTTTTTGTTTTGTTTTTTTTTGTTGTTGTTTGTTTGCTTGTTTTTTTCCCCCATTTTTGATCTGATTTTTCTTGAGCAGCATGATAAATGTGGAAATATGTTTGGAAGAATTGTACCTGTTTAACCTATATTGGATTGCGTGCTGTCTAGAGGAGTGGAAAGGTAGGGAGGGAAGGAGGAAAAAAAATATGGAACACAAGGTTTTGCAAGGTGAATGTTGAAAACTATATTTGCATGTATTTTGAAAATAAAAAGCTATTATTTTTTAACTGAAAAAAAGAAGAAAAAAGAAAATGCCAATTTATTCCACATGATTGATATGTCAGGAAATAATTTGAGCATATTACAAGTATGCTAATGTGTGATATTTAAACAGAAAACTACACTATTTCATAAAAACTCACAATTTGCAACCCTTCTCTGACACTGACTTCTATTGGAAAAGTAGTTTTTCTTTTCAAGGTAAAGTGCTGTTTTTTAAGATATGTCTTCTAGTATAGTAGGGACTCTTCACCAAAGAGGACTGGGCTGAACCCAGGAACTCAGTTGTCTCCCCTTGTGCCACGGCTGTTGAACCTGGGAATTGAAATTGCAGCCCCCCAAAGTCCACCCACTCAGTCATAGTAGACTCTGCCAACTCACCTATGGCAATCAGGATACAAGATGAATAGCAGCCCAAGGCATGGACAACACCATTATTTTGTGTATTTCTTAACAATTTAATATGTATTTTCTAAGTGTGAAACTATTTTTATTAGGTTATTATATTTTTTATGTCCTTAGGAAGTTTTTGAGTATTAGAGTCTTAACCCCATTTTTCTTATAAGCCTTATTGTTTTTATAATTTTATATACAGTAATGATTTTTTAGGAATACAGATTATAACAGAAGTGACAACGGACTCTTTGTGACACTATTTGAGGTTTTGTTAGCAAAGATACTACAGTGTTTTGCCATTTCCTTCTCCAGCCCATTTTACAGATGAGGAAACTGGGGCAAACAGGATGAGGCGACTTGCCCAGAGTTACATAGTAAGTGTCTGAGGCCAGATTTAAACTCAGATGACTCTTCTTGATTCCAGGACCAGTTCTTTATCCACTGTGTCATCTAGTTGTCATTGTTTTTTTTTTTGCCTTTTTTTTTTTTACATAGACCACAGTTATATTTCATTATGTTTATATGCCAATTTGTATAACTGTCCTCCAATTAACGGGAACTTACCTTGTTTCCAGTTCTTTGTTATCACAAAAAGTGCTGCAGTGAATATTTTATTCATAGGACTCTCTGTTTTTGAGCTCCTTCAGTTATATGTTCACTAGTAGGCTATCTGAGGCAAATGTTACAGAAGAATTTAGAACTTTAAAGAACTTTTCCTGCACAATTTCAAATTGGTTCCCAGAACAGTTGATTTAATTCATAGTTCCACTGTCTTTTGGTATACCTGCCTTCTCACAGCCTTTTAATCACATTTTCTCATTCACATAAAGTGAGGTAAAAACTTATATTTATTTTCATTTATATTTCTCTTATTACTTGGAGCAGTCTTCCATATCATTTTGATAAACATGCATGTGTGTGTGTATATATATATATATATTTGAAAATATGTATCATCAAAAGAATTGCAAATTATCAACAAGCTATATACAAACACATGCATCTACAAATGTATGAATAGGTATATGAATAATGTTTACTGCTTTGCCTGACAGGATGGGGCTTTGCTTCCTCTCCTTTCCCACTAAAGATTCCCGATCATCTGGGTTCTTTCTTGGGTAAACCTAGCTTCTAATATGAAAAACTGCACTCCCTTTCCCATGCTCTTTAGCTCTTTACATGCCTATCCCAATCATTTAATGCTTAGGTTTGTCCTACTTCTAAGATCTTCCCAAATGTAGTCGGAGAAAGCTGTTAATGTACAATGTGAATCAAGTATGGGACAACTATTTATTTCCTCTTCACAAAAGAAATGGTTAATGCATGCAACAGCCACATACACACATTTATGGAAAGGTTTAAAACAGGATAAATCAATTTGGAATTATTGCTTTCCTCTCCTGGGAGGCTGAGATTTTAAAATATCAAAGCATAAAGCATTTAGCAAGACTGTTAAATAGGCATTTCACATTTTACATTGGCTGTGCAGTGCCCGGTTTCTTCTAGATCTAGATCTACATGTTTTCTGGAAAGCTCATCCAGAGGCTGAGCTCCTTCTCCTGCCAGTGTATTTTGTATGATGTAGAATCTCCCTCAGTGGACAGTAAACTCTGACCAAAGAACTCAGGATCTCCAGACTCCTCAGATGCATAAGGTTGCCTCCAACTTTGGATGTGGTCATCTCAGAATTGCAGTTTTTGCCACCTATGTTCAGGTAAGCAAATACAAAATATAAAATATAGTCAGCAGTCTCAAGACATAGATCCAGCTTTTTTTTTCCCCTCATGTCTCATGACACACAGCAGTAGTTGTCACATTGAAAGGGTAGGGGAAAGGACGATTCCTCTTATGGAAAATCTAGTGAAGAAGATCTATTTGAAACATGGAAGAGTTGAAGGAAGTGAATATCTTTGCTTCTAAAACTGATCCAACTCTTCCCCTTCTGATGTCTATGCTGCTAAAGGAAAAATGGGAAATAGCCTTGTCATTACAAAGTTCAGAGTTCTTCATTATTGAGTCACACATGTCCTTGAAGTCTCTGGAGGTTCCCAGGGGAGCTTTGGAACTTGCTTCCCAAGATGGTCCCTACAGACCCATTCCTGCACTCACAAACTCCATTACAACATGCACATAAGCAATATATGTAATGTGCATATATGTGTTATGAATCCTGCAACTTCATCAGTGTAAGCAGCTTCCAGGGAGTAGCTCCTTTACTAGTGAAGATCTGTGTCTTCTCTGAAATTCATAGAATTGCTTGTATAATGGGAATAATAAGTCTTACCTCTCAAAGACAAAATTAGATCATATTTGTAAAGTGGCTTGCAAATCTTTTTTTTTATTATTATTATAGCTTTTTATTTACAATGCATGGGTAATTTTTCAGCATTGACGATTGCAAAACCTTTTGTTCCAATTTTTCTGCTCCTTCCCTCCACCCCCTCCCCCAGATGGCAGGATGAGCAGTAGATGTTAAATATATTAAAATATAAATTAGATACACAATAAGTATACATGACCAAAACGTTATTTTGCTGTATAAAAAGAATCAGACTCTGAAATATTGTACAATTAGCTTGTGAAGGAAATCAAAAATGCAGGTGTGCATAAATATAGGGATTGGGAATTCAATGTAATGGTTTTTAGTCATCTCCCAGAGTTCTTTCTCTGGGCATAGCTGGTTCAGTTCATTACTGCTCCATTGGAAATGATTTGGTTGATCTCGTTGCTGAGGATGGCCTGGTCCATCAGAACTGGTCATCATATAGTATTGTTGTTGAAGTATATAATGATCTCCTGGTCCTGCTCATTTCACTCAGCATCAGTTCATGTAAGTCTCTCCAGGCCTTTCTGAAATCATCCTGTTGGTCATTTCTTACAGAACAGTAATATTCCATAATATTCATATACCACAATTTATTCAGCCATTCTCCAACTGATGGACATCCATTCAGTTTCCAGTTTTTAGCCACTACAAAAAGGGCTGCCACAAACATTCGTGCACATACAGGTCCCTTTCCCTTCTTTATAATCTCTTTGGGATATAATCCCAGTAGTAACACTGCTGGATCAAAGGGTATGCACAGTTTGATAACTTTTTGAGCATAGTTCCAAACTACTCTCCAAAATGGTTGGATTCGTTCACAACTCCACCAACAATGCATCAATGTCCCAGTTTTCCCACATCCCCTCCAACAATCATCATTATTTTTTCCTGTCATCTTAGCCAATCTGACAGGTGTGTAGTGGTATCTTAGAGTTGTCTTAATTTGCATTTCTCTGATTAATAATGACTTGGAGCATCTTTTCATATGACTAGAAATAGTTTCAATTTCTTCATCTGAGAATTGTCTGTTCCTATCCTTTGAACATTTTTCAATTGTGTCCACCAATTCTTAAATGAAGCATATAATCACCATCAAGTGGGATACTGGGTGTAGATAAAATCATGGTATACATTGGTATAAATGAGCTACAACAAATCAAGAACACCAGTCTGGGAAACTACAGCTATTGTTGACAACATTTTTATATTTCCTCCTTTTAATTTTCTAGGAGTAAAGCTATGGAAACTTGTCTCTAGGGGAAAGGAAGGGAAGGAAAATACCTCAGATGTCAATTGTGGCCATTCAGATATAATATTTTCAGGGAACTTAGGGCACAGGTCATGAGTGTGGTCTAGAAAGTCTCAGGGAACTTGGTACGTTTTATGTAGGTCTGTATTTGCTTGCCATTTGCTTGTTACATGTCATAACCATTCAAAGCTTGAAGGAAGTACCAGAAAAGTTGTGAACATAATAAAGGAATGGAGATGAGATATTAGAATGGAAAAATAAGGAGAAGCAGAAGATGACCTAATAAACTGTGAACTTTATCCTCTCACAAAATGTTATCCAATCTCATGCATTCTTTTCTGATTCCAACAGGGCTGGAAATAAATATAGCTCAAGATGAGAGATGTGCAGATAATAACCATTCTGGGAGAAGTCCTTGATCTAAGGCAAATAATACTATGTGTCTCTTACTCCTTTCTTTCTACTTGTCTAGTAATGGGAAAAAATTAGGTTAATTGCATATGGGAGCTTCAGGTTTTTTCTAGTTATTATTATTTTTTTTTTTTGCTGAGGCAGTTGGGTTAAGTGACTTGTCCAGGGCCACACAGATAAGAAGTGTTAAGTGTCTGAGATCAGATTTGAATTCAGGTCCTCCCAACTTCAGGGCTGGTGCTCTATCTACTGTATCACCTAGCTGCCCCTTGAGTTTCAGGTTTTTTTCAGCACTTCCATGTCTTCCTGAGTCACTACCTATCACCTGTTTTTTCTTCCAATTTCTGAGGCTAGGGTGATTGCTCTAATTCACTAAATCCTGGTCTCAGTTTTCTCTGACCCCCCAATCATTGAAATGCTTCATGTGAGGGCCTTTACTGATAGGTCTCAGGACCACCATGGGAGGTCTTGAATCTTTGGTAGCTTGTATATGAAGGCCTGCACCAATGAAGAATCACTAAAGAC
Source organism: Sarcophilus harrisii (assembly GCF_902635505.1). Classification (NCBI taxonomy): domain Eukaryota; kingdom Metazoa; phylum Chordata; class Mammalia; order Dasyuromorphia; family Dasyuridae; genus Sarcophilus; species Sarcophilus harrisii. Next base: position 63,635,060 of record NC_045430.1, on the reverse strand, counting down.
TGGGAACTAAAGAGTATATACTTCATGTATGAAGTATCATTTTGTCCTCTCTATTGTTTTTGATATTGTTAACCACTTCCCTTTCCTGGGTACTGCTTCCTCCCTAAGCTTTTGTGACACTGCTCTTTCTTGGTTCTTTTCCCAACCTGATTACTCCACAATCTCATTTTTTAGTTCATTGTACAAGTCCTGCTTCCTAAGTATGGGTGGAGCCAGGTGATCTGTCTTGGAGAAGAAAGTTGGATAGAGTCTAACATGTAGTCTGGATTTGGAGAAAACAGATTTCAAAGAACTGTCTTCTCTTTATATCCTCTTCCCAAATTATCTCATAGATTCCTATAATTTCTTTATGTGAATGACTCTACTGAGTCCCAATCCTAGTCCCAAAGGGTATCCTGATATCATAAACTCATTATGTTCAGAATAGGATTCATTATTTATGTTTCACTCTCCTCTCATCATCTTCCCCACAAAACTTGTCCTTCCTCCAAACTTCCCTTTTTTTTTGTTGAGAGTACTATCATTTTTTTCAGTCAACCTGGGTTGCAACATTGGAGTCATCCTCCACTTTCTATTTCCTCTCATCTCCCAAATTTCATCAGTTTCTCTGTTTCACCTCCATAGCATCTCTACTATCTGTCCCCTTATTTCCACTCATAAGGCACTATCATCCTAACCAAGGCTCTCATCACCTTTTGTTATTTATTATTATATAATAATGTCCTAATTGGTTCCTAATGCATTCTCTATATAGCTGCCATATAAATCTCCTTAAAATGCTAATCTGACTATTATTATGGGGCTCCTTATACTCTGTAGGATAAAAAAATACATTCTTCAGTTTGATATTTAAGACCAGATTTTTACAAATCTGATTCTAGTCTACCTTGCAATATTAATTTTTGATAGCTGGCTTTTACACTCAATATTCCATTTAAATTGACCTGCTTTTGTTCCCTGAATTCAGCAATTTGTCTCCAGCTTGTCTATAAACTGACACCCAAAACTGAACATAGTACTCTGGGATGGAGTTTTTTCAATGCACCACCCTCTTCAGGAAGCCTCTCATTATCCTGCTGCTGCTCTCCTCCCAAATTACTTTTTATTTAATTGATCTTTCTATCTATCTATTTATCTATCATCTATCTGTTTTTCCAGGAATTGAAGTCAAATCCACTGGCCAATAGTTTGCAGATTCAATTCTCTTCAGTTTTGGTAAGGAGAATTCGGATATCTGCTTTCCCCCCATTCAGTAGTACATCTTTCATTCTCCGTGATCTTTCATGTCATTTACAGTGGCCCGGCAATTACATCTTCCATTTTTTCTTCCATCCATGAAGTTCATCTGGGCAAGGACACTTGAATTCACCAAAGGCATTTAAATAGGTGCTTTCTTAAAATCTCCTAATTTATCTTGGATATCAGCTTTCCATAAATCATTTTTTTACCGTTATGTTCCAATACTATGGTCAGTCTCCTTGGGAGAAAAAATGAACACAATAAGAGTTGAACACCTTTTTTCTTTTCTTTGCTTTGTTGTGATTTTTTCCTCTGACACTAATTGGAAGCCATTTGAAGGATAAAAATAGGTGCTTCCTCCTCAGAGCATCAAATTCCCCTCTTTTCTCAAAGAGCTTCAAATTTGTTTATAGTTTCTAGAGTATTCTTATCTTTTTCCTTTCCTTTTTCCTCCCGTGATTTTTCTTCCAATTTCCAACTTAGTGATGTGATGAGGTACAAGTCATGAAAGTGGGGAGTCATCCAGGAATGAATTCACAGGCTCAAATCATCTCTAAGGCAAGGGGCAACCCTTTATTATGCAGTTTAACAATCAGGGAAAGAACCTAGAGCAAGGTGTGCTAATTATGCTAATTCTGTGCATTAGTAAATCAACTGGTGGTCCTGATCATCCTATTTATACAAAATAGTCTTGGGAGTTGAATCTATAGTTTATCTTCCAGGTTGCATACAGTACCAGTGGGGGTCAATACAGGATAATTCTGTCTGTATAAGATAACTTGAGAGGGTCAGCTTGCTTCTCCCTGGGGCTCAGTCAGATACTGGGTTACTGTCAGAGACATGGTCTTTTTCCTGGAGCCCATCAAGAAAGGTCATTTCCCTTCCATGACTTCAGATTTTTCCCTTACTGAAAAGCTTTTTTTTTTTTTTTAAAGTAACATTTCATTGTCTTTGATAATATGTAATTCACATTCAGTTCCCATAGTTCTCTTTCTGGATGCAGGTGGCTCTGTCCTTCACAAGTTTATTGGAATTGCCCTGAATCATCTCATTGTTGAATAGAGCCAAGTGCATCACAGTTGATCATCACATGATCTTGTTGCTTTCTCACTCTTTTCAAATCATTGCATCTACTACAGAGAGTAAGGAGGAACCTTTAGGATGGGGATTTTTGCATATTTGTTGAACTCCACTGCTTAGCACAGTGCCTTCAAAGAATGTTCTCTCTTGAACTGAATTTATCCCTCTCCTTTCTCTATAGCCATGCTCTTACTACACACCCAGAAACCTGACCTGAGGCCATTTTGCTTTGTTCACCTGATGGGTGATTGGGGTTAGAGAGGCTATAATTCACTTGTAGCCCCTTAAACTTCATTTTGGCAAAGAGAAAAGAGCTACCTTTCTGGCCTACTTTCTCCCCTTAGAGGCAGCTAGATAGTGAAATGGATAGAGAGCTGGCTTGGGAGTTGGGAAGATCCTTAGCCTTTATAGCAGGGGAGTAACTTAACTTTTGATGGCCTCAGTTTCCTCAATTGTAAAATAGGGATCATAGCTTCTACCTCACAGAGTTGGGAGGAAAGAGATGTTTGAAAAACACACAGCATATAGTAGATGCTTTAAAAATGCTTGTTCCCTTCCCTTCCTCCTTCCTAGCAGAGATTCAGCAGATTTGCTAACTTCGGGTCTCCATGGCAGCTTCCCAGCTCCTATCCTTTTCCTTCCTCAAGATAAATCCAGCAAACCAGGTTTATGTTCCTCTTTCTTTCCCATTTTATTTTCCTTCCTCACTGAATCCAGTCCTGGTTTCCTTTCCGCCTATCTTTCTTCTTCCCTTCCTCCTCTTCTCCCTCCCTTCCCGGGCTTTCTCTTAGCAAACACCCCCTCAACCATCACCCCCGCCCATCACCGTCTGTCTCCTCAGTTCCCACTCTCTCCCACTCTCTGGCTCAGCTTGCCAGTCCGGCAGCTCTACTTCGGATCTCTTAACCACCTGGTCCAGTAACGAGACCTAGCAGCTGAGGAGGAGGAAGCGGAGAAGATCGCCAAGGCTTCCCACGGCCGCCTCGCCGCCCCCAGGGGTTGGCGGGGAAGGAGCAGCTGGGAGCCCCCCAGAAGCACTTCTTCAGAAGACAATGCACTCGGCGCTTCGCAACCACAGTCCAGTCTCCTCTTCCTCCGGCTCCTTTCCACCGCCCCCGGCCGCTTCCCAGCTGCAGCCGTTCTTTTTTCGGGGGGGTTCCTACCGCAGCTGCCGGAGGGGCTCTAAGGATAGCAGCACCAGCACCAGCACCAGCCCCAGCAGGGGAGGAGGAAGGAGACGAGGCAGGGGAGGCGGAAGCTTCGGCGGCTCCCCCAGCAGCAGCACGGGAGTGGAGCGGGAAGACGAAGACGAAGAGAGCATCAGTATCAACAAACCCCTGGTGCCCGCCACAGCTTCTGCCCCCCTGCAGCCCCCTGCTCAAGGAGGCGCTCAACTGATCGCTCACACCGCCTCTTTCTCCTGCTCTTCCTCCAAGTCCACATCCACCTCCTCTTGTAGTATGACCGCAGTGGATTTTGCCGGCGGGGGTGGAGCGGGACCCATTGGAGGGCCAGGGGGCCGTTCGTCCGGGGGCCCCGGTGGGCCCAGCGGCGGCAGCGGCTCCTTTTGCTGCGCCTGCTGCTGCTGTTGCTGCGGCCACTCATCCAGGCCCCCGTCCAGGGGTCGGCGAGGCTGTTGTGCCCCTACTTCTGAGTGCAAGTGGGGTTACCAGGCGCTGTCCGTGGTGCTGTTGCTGGCTCAAGGCGGGTTGCTGGACTTGTACCTCATCACTGTCACCGATCTGTACTGGTGCTCCTGGATCGCCACGGATCTGGTGGTCGTGGTTGGCTGGGCCATTTTTTTCGCTAAGAACAGCCGGGGCCGAAGAGGAGGAAGCGCGGCCAGCTTGCACAATCATTACCAGCACCACCACCACTCGGCACCCCCACCTCTCCACCTGCCCGCTCCATCGGGCGCAGCCGTGGGAGCCGGGGCTGGAGGCAAAGTGAGGGGTCGCGGGGGTGGGGGCGGCCCGGGAGATGGCTTGGACTCTGCCGGCTCGGGGGGAGAATTCGCTTTTGCCTACTTGGCCTGGCTGATCTACTCCATCGCCTTCACGCCCAAGGTGATTTTGATACTTGGCACGTCCATCCTGGACCTAATCGAACTACGAGCGCCGTTTGGTACCACGGGCTTCCGTCTCACTATGGCGCTCTCTGCGCCCCTGCTCTACGGTTTGGTACGGGCCATCAGTGAGGCTGGCGCCCCCCTGGGATCGGCAGGACCCCTGCTCCTACAGCCCCAGCAGCACCGCGCCGCTGGCTGCTTCCTGGGCACTTGCCTAGACTTACTGGACAGCTTCACCCTGGTGGAATTGATGTTAGAAGGCCGGGTACCTCTGCCTTCCCACCTGCGCTACCTGCTCATCTCTGTCTACTTCCTGACCCTCACTTCTCCAGTACTCTGGCTGTATGAACTCAACACCCCCCCACCCACGGGAGCCCCGTCCTGGGGACCCGGGGCCGGGGGCTGTAGCAGGCTCCTGAGATTGCTGGCTGGCTGCTTGGTGGACGTGCCTTTGTTGGCCTTGCGCTGCCTTCTGGTGGTGAGCTACCAGCAGCCACTCTCAGTGTTCATGCTCAAGAACCTCTTTTTCCTTGGTTGCCGGGGATTGGAAGCCCTGGAAGGTTGTTGGGGCCAAGGGAGTCTGGGTTCCCCTAACAGAATCCGAGGAGGCTACGGAGTCCCTCCTCCAGCTCCGCCCCCATCGCCACCGCCGACCACCCCTCAGGGAGGTTCTCAGTTGGGTCACTGCATCCCAGAGAATGACACGGGACCTCATGGCTACGTCAATACCCTGGTTGTCTCCTCCCAGAATTAAGGAAGAAGTCATACTTAGACTTCTCATACTTTCTACTTCCCACCCATGTTCCCACTTGTTCTTTCTACTTTTTTCCTTCATCTAGATCTGGATCAGGTTATTGGAGGTTGATCTTCCCACTACCTTGTTACTGTTTTCCTGTAAGAGAGCTACTTTCTGGGGTGAGGAGCAATAGACAGTGAGGAAAGTGGGTCCTTTTAATCTATTGAAAATTCATCCTTTCCCCCTCCTTCCCAGACTCAAGCCTCTAAAAGAACAACTAATAAGCTGAAGAGCTTTTTCCCACTCTTGCTCCTCATCATTTCCCATAGAAATCATGTACATATACAGTCATTATAGGAGAAGGTGAGACAGAAGGGGAAACAATAGGAGAGGAACCAGAGGTTTAGCTAACTCAGTCCCTGGTCTTGCTCTCAGTAAGAAACAGTTTTCCCTGTATGAAGCTCTCCCATGCTAGGGTCAGTAATAACCTATGCCCAACAAGTGGTAATGGACCTAACCACTTTGTTCTCTTCTCTCTCCCTGATGAACTTTTTGCAAGCAGAGATGGAGGTATGTGGTAGAAAGAACACTGACCTTGGAGTCAGATAACATGACTTTGAATTCTGGCACTGCCATTTACCATGTGTAATAGCTTAGCCAAACTACTTAACCTTTCAGGCCAGTTTTCTCACTTGTAAAATGAAAGGTTGGGCTAGATGATCTCAAAAGTCCTTTCTAGCTCTTAATTTTTATAAGTGATGGCCATAGGATGTGTTAGTGAGTGAATGTGTGTATGTGTAATGTGTGTGTGCTATTTGTCACTTACTAGGTGATCCTTTCCAGTTGGTGAGAGACAAGAAGCAATGAGCTTTGCTCACTTCCTTCCCCTCAACTTTCCACTCATACTTGAACATGACTGAACAGAAAACACTGGATCTGGAGTCAGATGAGCTGGGTTAAAATCCTGGCTTTGCTAATTACTTACTACCTTTGTGACTTTAGGCAAATCACTTTGTGTCTCTGGGACTCAGTTTTCTGATCTATATATGAAGAGATCAGTCATGCAGTGGAAAGAATGTTAGCTTTGGAGGCAAAGGACAGCTCCAGTACTTACTACCTGTGTGATCTTGGGCAAGTCACTTAAACTTTCTAAGCCTCAGTTTCCTCATCTGTAAAATGAGGGAGTTGGACAAGATGGCCTTTAAGGTACCTTCCAACTCTAAACTTATGATTCTATGATTCCTAAATTCCCTTCCAGTTCTAAATCCTAGGATTCTATGAACTCATGGCTATGCATCCCTGAGTGAGCTGAGCACCTGGGATTTACCCAGATGTTTTCAGGCAGGGTAAATGTTTCCTCCTATCCCTTCCTAGTCCAGCTCTCCTCTCTGGCTCTGGATGTGTTTTTTCTTTTTTTCTTTCTTTTTAAAAAAAATATTTCAAGGACCAAACCACCCTTTCTTGGGTGAGTAAGAATTACTACCTCTGTGTTTTGAACCTTTGTTGTATTGTGCACTGATGTTGCTTACAAACACATACATAAAAAGGAGAAAATTGAATTAAATTTTGTCTTTAGATCCTGCTGATTTGATGCCAGTGATAACAAGATCTGTTAGCCACCAGTCCTACTATTCCCCTCTTTGCTGCCAGAACTCTTATTTTCCTTGTGCCAAGGATATGGCTTAAAATGGATTGTCTTGGGTTCTTGGTGGATGGATTTTGGGGTAGATTTGCTTTTCCTAAGGGGAAAAATAGGGGTTGCTTAGGTCAAAAATGGAGTGAGTTCAAGAGGATAGAATTGAGGGATGAAAGTGGATAAGGGTGGGTAACAATATTGTCAATATTTCTCTGTGCCACCTTTATTGGTTTCCTACCTGTGGTGATTGATGAAGAAGGGAGCTTGTTACAACCAGGGCTTACCTTGATTGGTGAGTTTTATGAACTTTTCATATCTGATATTCTGAGGATTTTTGTTGTTCGTGTTGTTTTGGTGGGTGGGGTAGGAAATTGTAGGGAGCAGAGTAAGGCAAAACTCCCTTTCCTTCAGTTGCTAGCTATTAATGAAATAGAACAGGAAAGAGGAGAGAGAACATTGTAGGAACTCTCCTTTTCCTTTCCCTTCTTGACTTATAAAGGATAGACTCATTAAAGCCCTGGTTCTAACATTCCTTGGAAAGATGACCTGGCATAAGAAAGTACTTAGGATGGGCAGACATGGATGACAAGTATAGAGAACCTGATATGCACTCACAATGGTACTTCTGAGGTTGTGCGTAAGCAGCTAAGGGTAGGAGCACAAGACATATTGCTGTGAGGGGCTTATAATGACTACTGTTATCAGGTTTTTCCTAGATCCTTCCCTTTTATCTCCTCCCCCATGCATGAGGAAAACAAGAGTCAAGTAATCTATCACTGGCTCAAAGAAATGGAACCAGCGAGCCTGATTTTGAAGGAAGCCTCCACTAAAACATTCCCAGAACAATCTAATTCCTTTGGGATTTCATAAAGAGTAAATGAGAAGGATATGACAGAGGGAATTTGAAAGAGTGACAATCCTGTCATTCTTTTCCTACTTGCTTTCCTTGCTCTTCCTGTCACTGATTGTACAAGACTATTGAACTTGGAACCAACTATTATTTTCTTCTTTTGCATTTCTAACTCCTCCTTGTAATCCCATTTGCTAAAGGGCTGGGGGCCTTGGTCCCAGATTTACCTTAGAAAGCACAAGATGCATTCTCCAATTTTCCTCTCTTTTTTCCACATCTTTCCATCTCCTGTTTTTTTTTGAGAAAAAACAATTCTCTGATACATAAAAGAAATGTGAAAAGATGACTGCGTGGGAGCCATGATCAGCTTCCTATGTGGTATCTATTCCTATCCCTTTGCTATCTTTGGACAATTTTGGTGCTGTGAGTGATTGTGACTATAAAACCTTGGGATGCTATTAGTTTTCCGATGTGATGTTAGAATGAATGTGAAGGAACTGCCACCTCTCTGGTCATGAGTAAAGGATGATGATACTCAAGAAAACTTCAGCCAAAGACAGACCAGCCCAAGCAAAAAGACAGCTTTTCTTAGTTGTAAAAATGATTTGAATTCTTTTGGCAGTCACACCTTCATTATAATTGCTCATGTAAGCTCTGAGTTACCATTATCTTAATTCCCATTCCATTGATGAATTGGATCCCCAGAATTTATCTAACTACATCTCCTATCTCCTTTTTGTGATATTAGGGGTACCCCTGGAAGTCCGGGGATTCCTTAAGGTTATTGTTTCAAGCACTCATTGTGCTCGATGTTCTCTGTTCCCTCTGTACATGTCAATTATAAGTTGATAACCAATTTATTTATTTATTTATTTATTTTAAACACACATTGCTTTATGGGTCATATTGAGAGAGAAAAATCAGAGCAAAAGGGAAAAACCATGGGAGAGAAAAAAAGAAGTGAACATAGCACATGTTGATTTACATTCAATCTCCTTAGTTCTTTTTCTGGATACAGATGGCATTTTCTGTCCAAAGTCTATTGGGATTGCTTTGAATCACTGAGAAGAATCAAGTCTTTCACAATTGATCATCACTGAAAACCATTTTAATAAGTCAGTCTTAGGTAGTTTTAGGAAGCAGTATAAATTTCCTAGGGTAGTAGAACAGTTGGTATGAAAGAGATACCCTTAAAGTCTGAAGAAAGTGGACTCAAGCTTAGATAACACATATGACAAAGGGATAATTCACACGATTGCTGGAATCCTTTTCTCCAATTTGTGAGATGCTCAAGAAATTCATTTTAAGTATGACAAATTTGAATATATCTGTCCTTGGTATAACAATGTTAACAGGTGATTCAGGGATTTCTCCAGGATAACAATGGGAAGATGGGAAGTCTAAAATCTTCCAAACCCTTGGAAATTTACGAAGTCTTTCTCTGGTCAAAAGGTTTATTGATAGAAGGAGAACAAGGCATCTTCTTCTCCCCAGTCCATTCTCAACCAAACTAATTTCTTTTCAGTGGTATCTTGAAAAGTTAATACTTGCTCAAATTTCTAGAAAATGTCTTACCCCAGGTAATTTGATGCTTCTATATAGGACCCAGGGGATATAATAGAAGACTAAAGTGGACTTTGGAAGAGACCTCTTATCTAGTATCATATTCATTTCATCAAAAGGTTTTCCCCACTTAATCCACTGTTCATAATTGGGCAGTGATTTTATTATCAAGTGAGGGTGAAGTTGAATAAATCAATCACCTTACTCTTACACAGTAAATTGCTTTCTTTCACTTTCTTTCACTTTCCTCCTTCCAGATAAATAGATCTGTGCATCTTGTGCAAGCAAATCAAGCTAACCAGATCATTATTAGACTTACATATTCAAATTGTTTATATACTTGGGGACTTGGAATTGTGTACTCATTCCAAATTTAGAATGGAATCACTCATGGCAAGAGAGATGCTGTGACAGATGTTAGTGAGGGACAATGACTTAATACAATGGTTCATTTATAAACTAGGAATACTTGTATTTATGCAATGAGACATCAGAAAAACATCTCCTGTATCTCTGGTGCAATCCTTTGGATTTTTCACTAGGGTACTTGACAATACTTGAAACTACTGAGCTTCACCCCTAGTTAGCAAGAAAAAAAAAAAGTTAAAATAAGAAGCTAATAGATAGAGAGATTCCTCCCAGGAATGGAATTCCTACATGCTCCATGTTCCTGTTGCTCCAACCTGAATATCATTTGTATTGCTTCAGGTTTAAAAAACCCCTAACAATAAACTCCTTATTTCCAGCAGAGTACAGTCAGAGGTCTTTCCTTTCATTCTTCTGATTGCATTTTATAAATAACACTTTATTCTGCCCCCAAGCAAACCTGGTCCCATCTAAATGATCAATTAATTAATCAACGAACATTTGTTAAGTGTCTCTTATGTGTCGGGCATTGTGGATAGGAAAGTAAAAAGGTAATTCACAGAGAGAGAGAATGAAGAAAGGATTATGAGATATAAGAGGAATCTGCACCAATTAGGGCTTCCCCAAAAAAATTGGATGTAGGGATGAATAATAAAAGATAGTTTCCAGTCAGGATGATTGGGAAGGTAGTAATGCCATTAGTAAAATAGGAGAGTTAAGAGAAGGGTCAATTTTTCAGGATAAGCTAGTGAATTTAATTTTGACATGTTGAATTTGAGATGCCAAGTGGAAATATGATGGATACAGTTGGAAATGTGGTTCTGAAGTTCAGAACAGTGGTTGGAACTATAACAACTAATACTAATAACACCTATCTCTCAGTGTTGTGCAGAAACACGAGCACTTTGCCTACCTTAAAACACTACATAAATGCTACCTATTATAACTCTAAGTGATACAGGGAATAATAGAGTTTTGGTAATGGAGACAAGAAGGTCTGAGTTCAAATTCAGTCTGAGATTCTTCCTAGCTGTGTAACACTAGGCAACTGCCTTAACCTTTGTCTGACCTCATTTTTCTTAACTTTTAAAAAAAGATAATAATAGCACCTATTTTCCAGGGATGTTGTGAGGGTCAAATGAGGAAACATTTGTAAAGTTTTTACAAATATTAACATAATACAGACATGCCAGCTACTAATCACTAACATTTCTATAGCACTTTAAAGTTTGCAAAGCACTTCACACATTATGTCATCTGACCAGAGAACAAGATGTGGGCAGCATCTTCAGGGAGATGTGACAGAAAAGTAGGAGAAAAAGAAGTAGGAAAAGCAGACAAAGTGTTAAGATGAAAAACCTTTCAAAATGCTACTGGAGAATCTTCCCAAGGTATTAGCAGCTCTTAAGTTTCTGCTTTTCCATCTTTAAAATTCAAAATATTCCTCCTCAAAGTTCAAGTCTTGTCTTTTCTTTCTATTCCCCCCCAGGGGTCCTCAAACTTTTTAAATAGGGAGCCAGTTCACTGCCCCTCAGACTGTTGGAGGGCCGGTCTATAGTAAAAACAAAAACTTTGTTTTGTGGGCCTTTAAATAAAGAAACTTCATAGCCCTGAGTGAGGGGGATAATCGTCCTCAGCTGCTGAATCTGGCCCGTGGGCCGTTGTTTGAGGACCCCCTAAGGCCTAACCTTATACAAAATCACAGAACAGGAAAAAAAAAAAAAGGCCGAAGAATTCCTGAACCTACATTTGTTAAATAAATTACCTATGTAATGTCCTCTAGCTTATAAGCTTGAGTGACTCAACAATAATAAAGAAATTAGGAAGAAAAATGGGTTTGGATAAAAGATAATGAGATCTAGTTTATATTCGAGATGTCTATGGGACATACAGATGGAAAGGTCCAATAGACACTTGGAAATATGAGAAATAAGCTCAGAAAAGAGATGAGGGTTAGCCATTTAGATTTGGGAATCATCTGCTTTATAATGATTGTTAAGATCCTGGGAACCGATGATTTCACAGAGAGAAAAAAGATAGAAGGGGAGAAGCCTCATAATAGAGCTCTGGAGTATATGCAGGAATTAGGGAGTGGTCCATGGTGGGTGGGTGTACAAGGGAAACAAAGAAGGAACAGGTTAGTAAAAGAACCATGATATCATGGACTGAAAAACCCAGGGAGGGGGAAAAAAAAACATACATAAGATTTTCAGCAATGCCAAATGCTACAGAGAAGTTAGGAAGTTTGAAGATGAACAAAAAGACTTCTCGATTTAGCTCATTAGTGGCTTTGGAAAGAGCAGTTTCATGTGACTAGTGGGGAGTTAGAAAGCAGATTGCAAGGGGATGAGATGTGAGTGGGAGGCGAGAAAGTATAGGCAACAAGTGAAAGCAGCATTTTTAAGCACCTGGCTGTGAATGGATAGGATATCCATTAAGATAGCTTGAAGAGGGGCAGCTAGGTGCTGTAGTGGATAGATAGAGCACTAGTCCTGGAGCCAGGAGGATCTAAGTTCAAATCTGGTCTCAGCCACTTAACATTTCCTAGCTGTGTGACCCTGGGCAAGTCACTTAACCCCAACTGCCTCAGGGGGGAAAAATAGCTTGAAGAGAAAGATTAGGAGAACTGATCAAGGCAGTGAAGTGTTCAGTGGATAGACCTTCAGGCACAAAGTCAGGAAGATTCATTATTCTGAGTTCAAATCCAGCCTCAGAGACTTGCTAGCCATGTGTCCCTAGGCAAGTCACTTAACCTTATTTACTTCAGTTTTCTCATCTGTAAAATGAGCTGAAGAAGGAAATGACAAACCACTCCAGTGTCTTTCCCAAGAAAACCCCAAATGGGGTCACAAAGTCATAACTGAAAGACTCAGCAGCAACAGGAGAGCAGATCACAGTCCTGAAAACTCCAAGGAATCTAGGGTATATTCTTTCTTAATCCCTCCCTCCTCTATTATCAAGCAGCATGGTGGAGTGTAAAAAAGCTCAGGAACATGAATTCTAGTACCAGCTCTATCACCTAGCTAACAGTGCAGGCAAAGTCACTTCTTCTCTGGGCTTGTTTCCTCATTTGTAAAGCGAGGAGGTTAGACTTCGTGAGCTCTAAGTTGCCTTCCAGTTCTAATGTTCCTCTGATACTAAGTGTGATCATGAAAGGGTGATGGCAGATGCGAGATATAAGGAAGTGGCAATCTCACTGGCATCCATCTCAAATTTTTTTTCTTTTAAAAATAAAATTAGATTGCGTTCTGAAAATAAAATCTTGAGACTTGTGACATGCTTAGTATGGCTTGTTTTAAGATCTTTCCTGTTCTTATTCTCACACGAAACTCTTAAATGTCACTGGTATAGCTATCATTGCCTTATGCATTTGAATTTTCAAGGCTAATCCTTGTAAACTAAAGAAATTAGTTTTGCCTTCATTAGGATGTCCTAGGTTTTGGTCTTGAGATTTGAACAAACAGACTTCTGATTATTTAACAAATAAAGAAGAGACTGAATGGTCTCAATTCTTTTCTTTTAAATGTATACATATATATTTATCATGCTGCACAGGAAAAATGAGATCAAAGAGGAAAAAATGAGAAAGAAAACAAAATGCAAGCAAACAACAAAAGAGTGAAATACTATGTGGTGATCCACACTCGGTTCCCAGAGTCCTCTCTCTGGGTGCAGATTCTTCACAAGATCATTGGAACTGGCCTCAATCAACTCATTGTTGAAAAGAGCCAAGTCCATCAGAATTGATCATCGTATAATCTTGCTCTTGAATGGCCTCAATTCTTATCCAACCTTAATTGCTGAATGGGCATTGCCTCTTTCAAACGGAGACCTGATAAAGCCCTTAACTTAAAAAGATCAGGGTCTCTCATCACATCAAAGGCCACCTCCTGTCAGCCTGACATGTATCTGGCCACTGAACCCAGATGGTTCTGGAGGAGAAACTGAGGCTGGTAACTCTGCAAAGCTCACCCTCACTTAAACCCAACTGACTTGCATGTCTTGGCCTGAGATCATGTTCCTCTTTGAGAACAGGACTAATAACAAGAAGAGATAAATCCAAAAGACCTTTCTTCACTATCGTAACAGAGTTTGAGTGCCTTTTCTTTCTAAGCTCAATTAACAAGAGCCTTCTCAATTAGAGAAAAAGTACTTGTATGCTTCACCTTTTTCTACTTTTTTCTAATCTGAAGTTTTTATCTATGATAGAAAATGTAAAGTCTCCCTAAGTTTCTGGGTACAATGACTAGCAGGCAGTATTTTTAGGTTTTCAACGAAACCAGATTCCAGCACTTTCAGAATTGAGATCCCCATACCAATTCCTTTACGTTATTAGATGGTTGTCAACTAGTATTATTCAGGAAGGACCAGAAGAGGAAAGCTCCAATCAGTTTGATAAGCTGTCGATCTTAATGTTCTTTCCTACTCAACCCTTATAAGGTAATTGTTGAAAAGCAGGGGTTGGTTTTAATTTTATTTTCTCTCCCTTCTAAGCCAGTCCTTTGGGGGAAGTTCTAATGATGAAAATAAAGAAATCCAGGAAAAGACAGTTTGTTCTATGGGCAAAACTATGAATTATATGGCGTTTACCTCCTCCCTGTTCAATATAATTTCCAATATTCACCTGCTCCTTTTATCTTCATCCTCAAGCAACCTTTGCTTTCACTTGTTTTAGTTCTTTTAGCCAGAAGTTCTGGAAAATAAATTTATATTTTGGTCTTATGGATGCATAGTAGCTTAACACAGCCTTGTTGGAGTGCAATTCTTGAACCAAAGGAATGAATTGATGATGATGGAATTTCATAGGGTGAAGTACCAAGAATTATGATGAGCTCCCTAAAATTTAGAAGGTGTTTGACAACAGTTAAAATAATTGAACTTTGCATTTAGCTAATAAGAAAAAATGTTAGAATAGGAAGCTTTATCCAATATTAAGATTCTCCCACCCCACCTTGAATATGGAAGGAGATATCTACCAGCTTCCTCAACTGAAGACTGAATTAGTTCTTTTCTTTGAAATGTGCTGAAACTTACCTTGAGCAGTGATTGGCTCAAAAACCATTGACATGACTCTCTGGCTGCTCAAATACTAAAATGTCACTACAAGCTCCAGCTGATATTTGAATAGCCATGGGAAGAATTTGCCAGTTTCTCACTGGATTTCTTGATTGTTATTTGAAGAGGCATAAATTATATATTTTTTGGGGGAGGGGAAATGTTTGTGTGAGTAGAACCATCTGCTTCCATTTAGATAGGCTGGAAGTTTTTTTGTTTGGTTGTTTTTTTTTTTTTTTTAATTTTATTTAATCCTGCTCCTTCAACAAAGAACTCAAAACACTTTTGGATAAGATCCTGAATAGGACTGAATATTTGTGTTTGGGAGCGAACACGTTTGGGGGAGATTTGGGATGCAAATATCCCAATCTCATTTTTTTTAAGGGAAAAAAAGTGGCTAGGAAGTTCTTGTGAGTACATGATAAGAAATGGAACCAGGAGAATTTGCTTCCACCTTGAATTCCTGAGCATACTCAATGAATGCTCTTTAGTGACAATAATGCCATGCTCACTTAAAAAAATTATTTTCCCCCAATAACTAAAAACAATTTTTTACATTCATTTAAAAAATTTTGGAGCTCCAGATTCTTTTCCCTCCTTCCTGAGACAGTAAGCAATTTGATATGTTATACATATGCAGTAATGCAAGATGTATTTTCTTATTAGTCATGTTGAAAAAGAATATATAGACCAAAAAAGTCCCCTAAAAATAAAATTTAAAATAATATGCTTTGATCTGCATTCAGTCTCTATCTGGATGTGGATAGCATTTTTCAACATGAACCCTTTGGAATTCTTATACCATCTTATTGCTGAGAATAGCTAAGTCATTCACAGTTGTTCATTGTACAGTACTGTTGTTATTGTGTTCAATATTCTCCTAATTCCATTCACTTCATTTTGTATCAGTTTCTGTAAGTCTTTCCAGGTTTTTCTGAAATTATCCTATGCATCATTTCTTATAGTACAATAGTATTTCATTATAATCATATACCACAACTTTTCAGCTATTCTTTAATTGATAGATATTCCTTCAATTTTTAATTCTTTGCCACCTTAAAAAGATATATATATATATATATATATATATATTTTTTTTTTTTGTACAAACAGATCTTCTCCTCATCCCACTTTTTAAATAAAAATGTCTTTGGGATATAGACCTAATGGTGGTATTGCTGAATTAAAAGTTATACAGTTTTATTGCCCTCTGGGCATAGCTCCAAGTCGCTCTCTAGAGAGCGGGGGAATCACAACTCCCCCAACAATTCATTAGTGTCCCAATTTTCCTACATTTCCTTCAACATTTATTTTCCTTTTCTGTCATATTAGATAGATGCAAAATAATACTTCGGTTGTTTTAATTTGCATTTCTCTAATCAATGGTGATTTAGAGCGTTTTAAAATATGTCTACAGATAGCTTTAATTTCTTCATCTGAAAACTGTTCAAATACTTTGACCATTTCTCAATTGGGGAATGACTTATAAATTTGATTCGCTTCTCTAAATATTTGAGAAATGAAGCCTTTATGAAAAATACTTGCTATAAAAATTGTTTCCTGGCTTTCTGCTTTCCTTGTAATCTTGGTTACACTGATTTTGTTTGTGTTAATTTAATATAATAAAAATTTTCCATTTCATAATGCTGTCTCATACTTGATTTTTAATTCTTCCCTTCACAGATCTGACAGGCAAATTATTCCTTGCTCTCTTTTATGTCTAAATCATATACTCATTTTAAAAATAACAGCTTATTTTTAAAATACATGCAAAGCCATTCACCCTTGCAAAACCTTGTGTCCAGATTTTTCTTCCGCTATCCCCTTCCCCTGCCAGACAACAAGTAATCCAATATATGTTAAACGTGCCATTCTTCTATACATATTTCCATGTTATACTCATTTTGACCTTATCTTAGTATGTGGTGTAAGATGTTGGTCTATACGTAGTTTCTGCATATTGTTTTCCAGTTTTTGTCATATAGTGAACACTTGTTTCAAAATCTTGGGTCTATGGTTTTATCAAACACTAGATGACTATTGTCATTTACTGCTGTTACCTTGTGTACCTAATCTGTTTCACTGAGCAACTACTCTTTAACTGGTTACCAGATTGCTTTAATATACAGTTTCAGATATGGCTATGGCTAGATCATGCTCACTTTTAAGAAATATTCTTGTCTTATGTATAACCTATGTCAGTCTGTTTATTGTCTGGAGGTGGGAATGTGAGAGAGAAAGAAAGAAAATTTAAAACTCAAAAGTTTTTTTTAAATGTTTAAATTACACATAACTGGGAATAAAATAAAACATTTAAAAAATGTTCTTGTCAAGACCTTGGCCCAAGGCTCCCTGCCAAGAGGAGTTAACTGGAAAAGTGAACTTGAAAGACTAGCAAGGAATGTGTACTAGGAAAAGCAGACATCATTCTGGGAATAAATCATAGAGTCGGTCTAAGTATTAAGGTGTTTATTTGCCATCAGTCAAAATAATACACTTATATACAAATATGCAAAAAGATTCACAAAACATTGATGACTTTGATCTAGGGTAGAGGCTAGGGGATATCCTGGGTCAAAGAACTCTAAGACAAAAATCAGTAGTACCCTTCACTCTTAGCTAGTGCTGTGAATTGAGAATGAATTCTGTCTGAAAGAATTTTCAAAACTGCTTGACATTTACTTGGAAATCCTTGTGGGTGGTAGTGGTATTAAATAAATGGCACAAAATAAGGGAGAACAAAAAATAAACAGGATACAATTATGTATCCAGAACAAGAGCATATCATCACTATGACTGTGGTGGTGAAGGAGCCTGCCAAATGACATCAATATGGAAACATTGAACAATACATGCTTCTTGAAGAAGCTGGGGAAATTTCATGAAAATTTTGATAAGTTGAGAGATTTTTTGGCAAGAAGCCAGTGTCCATAGCTCCAAGTGAAGCATGATGTGGATAAAGTGAAGGTATAATGCTTGGGGAAATGCATTTGGATTTTACTTTGTTCTCCTTGTTGCTATGTAATTAACTGGAACAAAATTGAGATGAGGGAGGAATTCTATCTCACTCATGTGTTTCACCATCAATTTATTTAAGTTTGATCCCACTCTTCCTGTGTATTTGTGGAAGATTATATTTCAGTTTATGAGAGAAATGATTGTATGAACTATTTTATTATACCATTGCAAAAAAAGCTAATTGAACAGATATACTGCATGACTTTTAATGGGAAGCACATTGGTAAAGGCTCTTGAGTCATAGCATTAGGAACATAAACTGTATAATCAAAGATACAGTCATCCTTTGGTGATTCAGCCCTCTAGGAGCAAAAGTGGGCAGTAGTCATAGTAGTAGCAGTTTGGCAATCTGGGTCTTAATTTCCATAGTTTTCAAAAAATGGAGGTTACAATAAATATCTTTATCTTGCCTTGCAGCTTTAATGCCTTCTGAGTTTACTATTCAAGTCCATCCCAGGGAATCAGTATAAGAATGGAGCTTCAAAGTGCTATTCTGGTTTAAAGGGAAGGTGATAAGTCTGTATGATGACTTTTCTCCACAAGGTGTTCCTCATTAAGTTAACATGTCAGTCTGTACTTTTGAGTTATTAAACACTCCTTAGCCAGACTTTATATGATTAAGGGACTTTAAAGTCTTTAAGTGGGACACTGTGAGAGCCCAGATCTCAAATTATCTTAGGAAGCTGCAACTTTAAAAATCCATCCCCGTTACCATCTGAAAAACTTCTTACTGCAACTCAGAAAATAAGGGATCCCTCTTCATCACCTAATTGATTTACGTTCAGACAAGAACTGAGGATTTTAGTTAGATTCCTTTGCTTTTGGTATTTTAAACCTTTCCTTTTTTCTGTTCCCTATTAATATTCTTTCCTTCCCCCAATATGGATAGGTAATAGCTCATTACTGGGAATTAATTGATACTTCAGTGCTAAGTCACTGGGAAAGACTTATACATGTTTATAAATGGAGTTGTTTTAGGAGGAAGACACATTTAAAAGAGAGAAAAGTTTATTCCTGAGATTCTCATCATTAGAATCAAGATAGAATTATATATATTCATTTTCTTTCTTTCTCTTTGAAGATTCAAACGTCTAACACACTTAATAGGATGGCTACAATTCTGTAGATAATCTCCTTCCATCTAGACAGTCCCAATTAGAGTTCTGTTGTATCTCCTGGAATAACAGTTGCTGTTGAAGGCTTTTCAGATTCTCCAGAACACTGGGTGAGAGAAACTCTGTATCCTGCTCTTCCTTTTCTTCTTCTTCCTCCTCCTCTTCCACAAGCCCATCGGGAGGCTGTGGAGAGCTCCTTGAGATGTAGCCCTGGTCAGACTCCATTGACTGCCTCTGTTCTTCCTCATAAGGTGTATAAGGGTCATTGAAGACCAGTTGCTGTCTTTTCCATTCTTCCTCACCTGGAACACTTAGGCTCTGCTGGAAGAAGGAATACATTAAACCCTCTAACTGTTCTCTCACTGGAGCTGGAAGGTAGTTGGGGGAAGGCACTGGAGTACTTGAGAGAAGGGAAGCTTCAGAGTCCATGGGAAGGAGGAATACACCATTCTGATGGGGAACACTGGTCTCCATCAGTGGGACACATTCCATGTCATCTTCATCTATCACTGCCTGTCGGCTGGCTTTGATCTCACCATTCTTATGTAAAGGCTCTATTATGGAAGTCAGTTGAGTCTCTTCTATGGGGACTACTGTTTGGTGGTTGATAGTAGCCATTTGGGGCAGAACCTGAGGGTTCAGTCTAGAGATCCCTTCTTCCTCATTTAAGAAGAGGTCTACCACCAAATGGTCCCTAGGAGAAGGCTCCTGTATTAGAGGCACCTGTTTTATTATTCTCCCTACTGGTGGTAATAGAGACTCCTCAGTCATTTCTCCACTCAGCAATGACAAGTTGTCTTCATCTTCCAAACAGGTGTTCTCCTGTTCAAACCAGTTAGGGCATTCAATCTGTAATTCCCGGAACCTCTGTACTGCTTCCTTAAGCTGCCAGCCGCTGGGGCTTTGGAGGTAATTTTCAGCAGTGATCTCTCTGACCCGGTGCACCCTACCTGGCTCAAACATCTCTAATTCCTGGATCCGGAAATAAACCTCCTCAAACTTCTCCATCAGTGGGTATTTAGAGGTGATGTTGAATAGGTCAGGGATATCCGACTCATCACTGATGCCATCAAAATAGCAGACCACATACATGCCAAAGCAGGCTGGCTTCTTGAAGTCTGGAAGGATCACATTCATGGCGGCCGTAAACAGGTCTCCAGTAGGTTTCCATCGGTCATACCGGAGCTGAATGGCAGGCTCTTCCCAGCCAAGGATTGCCTGCCACTTGGCTCTGGTGCCACGAGAACACAGGATGAGGATCTTGGAATTGCTCTCCTCCATTTCTTGCTTTTGTCGGCTCACCCAAGCCATGACTCCCACTTCTGAGATCAGCTTCTCCTCTAGCAGGTCCAGAGCCACTTCAGTACCGCAGACAGTGATGAGGAACTGAGCAAACTTAACTACCACATCCACATAGAGGGGGTGATCAGCTGAGTAAATGATCCAGACTTTCCGGGGCTTTAAGGGGGGAGGACTCTGATCATCCTGGGGTGGAATGTCTGAAAGAAACAAGAATAACCCCCCCAAGTTCCCAAGAATTTAAATTGATATCCTTTCCAATGCTGGTAACATTGGCTGAAATATAAAGCCTAAAATCATGAGTCAGTCTATTAACAGAGATTGTCAAATGCTTAAGGCTTTGTATGCTGCACCAAGGTGGCTCCTTTATACTAGAAGGATCCTTGGCCTAAATACAGAAGCCTTTGCTTCTTTTTGCAGTCAGAATAATGACATTTTAGCATAAAAAAATACATTAAAACTTTTTTTCAAAACAGCATCAAACATGTTTGTCTTTTCCAGGAAACTCCCTTCTCTCTTTTTTAGTTTCTGTATTCATCATATTCCCTTAATGTTATATTTCATCACTGTCATAATTTTAAAAAGAATCAGAGATCAGGTTCAGGATGCAGAGGTACTTCTCTTGAGAGATGTAGATTTTGAAGTTATAGAGAAGAGAAAACAATTAGCTTTTGGACATTTTATAGAGGGAATTCCTGTTTATGTACGGACTAAATCAAATGACTTGTAAATTTGTTCTAGCAAATATTATAGCCTCTTATTTGTTCTCCCTGCCTTTCATCTCTCTGTCCTTTCAGTCTATCCTTTATATAGCTGCCAAAATAATGTTCCCAAGGCATAGGTCTGGCCATAGTTTCCTTTACTCAAAAACCTTGGGTGGGCCTGGGTTATTATTTGGGATTAAAAAAAACCTCCTCAATATGGCAATTTAAGCTCTCTATGATCTGGCTCCAACTTATCTTTTAAGTCTTATTTCATATTATTCCCTTTTACACAATCTGTGTTGTGGCCAAAAGAGATCAGTAGTTGTTGCCTAAACCAAATGTTTTATTTTTTTGCCTTGCAGGGTTCATATAAGTGATTCTACATGCTCTGATTATATGCCACATCTCAGAATCCTTGCCTTGCCTCAAGGCTTAGTTTAGGAAGCATTTCCTTTCTGAAGCCTTCTTTCATTGCTGGTACCATTTCTATTTGCTCTTCTCTCAAATTACCTTGCATAATGTTTATTTGTATACATATGATATCCTGTCAATAAAATAACTCCTTAAGGACAGAAAAGGACTGTTTTGTTTATGTCTTTGTATCTTCAATATATAGCACAGTGCCTTCTATGTAATAAGAATTTGATAAATGTTGATTTGAATTGAATTAAATTCTTGCAACTTGGATTTTGTGAAAATGCAATTCTTTTACTTTGTTTTTCCTTCTATACTGATTCTTTCTCAACCTTGATGTTTGAGGCACTTACAGTCACTGTTCCTGAAATCCCAATTTTAATTCAAGGAAGTACCTTAAGGGATTTTGTGATGAATGTATCTTTTGTGAGACTTTTTGAAAGAATTTTGCAATTGTATGTATGACAGGGGATCAATAGTTATTCCCAAAGGGTAAGTAGAATTAGCATTAATATTCCTACTTTCTTAAAAAGAAAGAATACCCCCAAACAACAATCCTTAACCCCAAAGAAAGATAAAAAAATAATGAAACAACAAGAAAGAGGTACTTGCCAGGGTTTTTGGTGTCATTTTCAGATTTATCAGAGAACTCTAAAAAAAAAAAAAAAAAAAAGACAAGTTAGAGTAACAAAGGCCTGCGACATCTTGTGCTAGAACTGCTCTCTTAGAAGGGAAGTGGGTACACAGTATGGCAAAAACTGGGATGGGAGAGTTCCTGTACTCACTCCTTCCTAGTCCTAACGTCAAAACAAAGAGGAAAATATCATTGGCTACTAGAGGGAGACCTTGCAGAATTCTGGGGGGGAGGAGATAGGGTGTCATAGGAGCTACGTAGGAAGCGTGACTGATCTAGAACAATGAAATAAATGAATGTTGAGCTGTAATCTGGGACCAAGTCCAGGTTTGACCTAATTTCCTTGTAAACACACTCTTCCTATTCTACACATTATTAGAATGTGCACTTCAGGGAGTATATCTTCCCCAAAAGCATCAGTGCTAAAAGCTTAAATCTTGCATAGATAAGCGTTTACAAGCAGTCCTTACTGAGTTCTTTATTGGTATTTCCTCATGTTTTTTGAGAAGAGGAAGAGATATAGTCTTACTTAAACAATCCAAAAACACAGTGAGGCAATGCTTAAAAAAAGTCATTCTTTACTAATATGCATGTCTTCCAAGGGAAGATATGGAATTAATCATATCAAAGAAAAACAAAACAACCCTCCTCCCCCCCCAAAAAAATAAACTAAGGCAAATATTTAAGATAACCATTTATATATATATATGTATATATATATACATATATATATATATATTTTTTTTTTTTTAGCCTTTTCCCCCTAGGGCTGTTCCCACTGAACTAAAGGGATTCACTCTGGAGGAAATGGTCAAAATTCTTATAATAAAAAAGAAATCTGGATAATAGTTAAGATAATTTTAACTCAATCAGAACTTGATTGTATTATACAGTAATTATCTTCCTATTCTAATGATGTCTTGTTCTTTTTTTAGCGGGTGGGTAAGAGAAACTGTGGTCTGCAAAAGTAAAATGATATGTTCAGGTGACACAGAGGAAGGGGACCAGCACTCAGTAAACTTGGAATCCAACCCTTCTGCATCTCAGGCCCAGTGCCTAGTATTTAATTTGCTTAGAGTACGTGTAATGCTAAGCAAAGAACACTGTGAAAATCCTAAATATGCAATTTCAGCTTTAATTACAATGATAATCAAGTATAGTATTTCATTTGTGGCTAACTTTTTACTTTAGAGCAAAGCTTCTTAAACTTTTCCCACTTGTGATCCCTTTTTGCCTAAGAAATTTTTATGTGACCCTAAGAATATAGGTATATAAAACAAGCTTATAAATCAAACATTAACTGATAATGAATCATACTTTTGTGACCCCCTCCCCCCATGCAGTTATGAGATCCTATATGGGGTTGCAAAGCACAGTTTAAGAAGCTAGGCTCTAGGGGAACTCCATCCCAGTAAGGACTTGTGGGGAATACATCTGTGGTCAATGCACATAAAGAGGGAACAGAGAAGGAAAAGAGGCTTCTATATGATTAGGGAATGAAAGGCTTTGGGTAAGAGTAACCTGGCTTCAGCCTCAAATGGGGGCTTAGCCCTGGTTAGAGGGAAGAAGGAAAAGGGGGACAGTAATCGGTAAAATGAAACATTAAAAACTAAGGACATTTCAATGCCTTAGCTACTTTGCTTCTTACCAGGTTTCCTCTGAGTCATGCAAATGACCAGGAGTATGACAGAGCCCACCAGCAGGATACAGATGCCAGTGATAAACCAATAAACCCATAGTGATGTATTATCTATGGCAAAAGGAAACCAATAAGAGATAGAAGGAAGGACTTTATCTAACAACCCCAGTGCCCCTCCTTCCTGGTTCTTCTGGGTCTATTCTCCCTGCATCAATCAATCACTCAATGTTTGGGATTCATACCACTGTGCACAGATGCTAGTAACTGTATGCTCTATGCAGGGATAATCGTGTGATACCTAAACTTGCATGATGCTCTCAATATACAGAAGGCCCTTAATAAATGCTTATTGGATTGAGTTTTACAAGTGAGAAAGCTGACACAAAAAGGGAAATGGATATCCCAGGGCCACACAGCAAGGAAAGGTGACAGTTTCTTTCAAATAACTTTTGGAGTCACCTTGCTCCTTTCACTGTCTCAATATCAGAAGGTAGCTGCTACTCACACGGCACATTTGTGTCACATTTGTGAAATGCTCTAGGACAGGGTTTAGGGCTTGCTTACCTGGAAGGCAGCCTGCAAAGTGAATAAAGAAAAGACAAGAAGAAAAAAATACATTATAAACCATCTAGAACACAAATTGGGAATCTTCCCAAGTTCTTGTCCCTTTCCAATGCCCCTCCCGATCTCCCTTCAATCCCCCAGCAATGGAAGGTCTTACTGGGTGTTGGTGATGGTGGCACTGGGCAAGGAATGGATAGTGTGTGTCTAAGGCAGTCATTCTGACAACTCTTGAAGAATGGCTGGATCTGGGAGTAACAGAGAAATAAGGGAGAAGTCAGTCTTGCAGAGGAGCTGTTTCATAGACAGTAAATGTTAATTGACTGATTGGCCTTTCTCAACCAAGAGACTCTACAAGAACATCTGTACAAGATGTTGCCTACAAGAGAGTTTCTTTTAGTTTAGAAAAAGATGCATACCCATAAATTTTAATGTCCAATTCAAATAATCATTCAAACATAAAGGTAAGAATACTAAAACAAACAAGCAACTTTCTTCCAAAAACAATAGTCCCAAAATCGGAAAGTAAAAACAACACAAAAAAAGTAGGTGATTGCACATGTAAGTATGCTCTTCTTCCACCTAGGGAAATAATAACCACAGAGTTTGATTTGGACAAATTGAACCGATGTTGTCTGTTGAATATAGCATGAGGAGTTTTGTTGCTATTATATGTACGAAAAGGTTTCCAAGTAGCTCTTATATCAGGATGTTCCAGGAAGCAGAAGAGTCCATAAGCTCTTCTTCTCAAGCTTAAAGGATTTAACGTACCTGATTTTCTCTCCCAAATTGACCAAAGCCCAAAGCCCATGACTTAGGATGGAAGCAAATAGGGGAGAGAAGGAACCTGGACAAAATTTTAGAGTGCCTTATTTGCAAAGAATCTATCTTCTCTACTTGGAGAGAGAATAATCCTATATCTCAGAGTTCCCTTTTGCTAGTGGAACTCCCTCTGATATTCTTTGCTGTTTCATCAGAGCCATTCCCTGGACTCAGGTCTTACCTGCACACTGTATTGGCAGCAGGCATTCATATTTTGCAAGGCGAATGTGACATTAACCCGATCGTGGATGGGCTGGGAAGAGAAGGGAAGAAAAGAAGGCAATGGAGAGAAAAGTTAGGGGAGGGTAGAGAAAGGCAAGGGGAACAAAGGGAAAGAAAGACATCAGTAGAAATTTAGGGGTTGGGGATGTGATGATAGAGAGAACAAAATCATTTATTTTAGAATTGAGGAAATTCAACTTCAGGAAAATGGAATGATTTCTCCAAAGTCATAGAGTTAATAAGAGAGGTAGTGAAATGAGAACTAGACTTGGAAATCAGGAAATCTGGGTTCAAATTCTAGCTATTTGACTCTGGAGTAATCTGATTAATCTCTTTGTTTTTTCCTTATCTTTAAAATGGGGATAATGATACTAACTTTATAGGTTTGTAGTGAAGATTGAATGAAATAATCTTTAAAGCATTTTGAAAACCTTGAAGGGGTATTTTAAACATTAATAGCAAGTGGTAGAGCTAGGACTCACAATTGAGTCTCCTCAGTCCCAGTCCAACATGTTTTGCACTGGGACTGTTTAAGAGAGGCATCAGAGTGTAGTTGGTATGGGCTGGTCTGGAGGGGGAAGTTACCTGGTCAATTATCCGAAAGTCTTCATAACAGCGGCTGGTCTCTGTCTCTGGAAAACCATTCACGAGGACATTATAAGAGGTTGATTCATTCCCCTGGTTAAAACTCACCAGCAGAGAGTTGTTCTTTAGTCTTTCTCCTGTGATGTCAGGCTCCCACAGGCTTCCTGGAGGGAGTGTAGAAAAAGACCAGGAAGACAGCAGATGAAAGGAACTTCATCCTCTCCGTGGAGAAGTAGGAAATTATGAGTATAGATAGAATGGTACACTCTATCAGATGTAATTGTAGCATTTCTAGGTTTTGTTTAACTGTTTTTCTGTCACAAAGGAAAGTTTTGAAAGGGGTAGTGGACTGCTTTAGGAAATGACTGGTATAAAAAACAAAAGACACCAATAAAACTTAGGAAAAAATTAAACAGATAGGGAGGAGACAGTGAGGATAATCATTAGGAACCTTTTAAGGGTTAGGATACTTAACTCCCTTAACTTACATCCACTTCAAACTTATTTTTTTTTTTAATTTAATAGCCTTTTATTTACAGGATATATGCATGGGTAACTTTACAGCATTAACAATTGCCAAACCTCTATCCACTTCAAACTTAAACCTAAACAACCCAGAAAGGGGGAAACAACAGCAATTACCTGAGCTCACACAGGGGGTAGTCTCTCTCATTTTGGAGTGCCTGCAGTCTGCAAGGGAAGAAGAAAAGGAAATCTATTAGGTATCAGGCTATGAGGCAGACCTTTTTAGGCTCCAAACCTTGGGAACAGCAGACTAATAGGAAAATCTGTTTGCTTGGAAATTCCATGTCAGAGAGATCTACTTAGTAATGGACCCCTCACAATCATTTGGGATTAAAAAAGTTCCTCTTAGAATTAAAAGCATTATATTCTCAGCTCCAGCTGGTGACCACAGAAGACTCTTTACAGGGTAAATTCAGAGGGTCTTGGACTCAACTAGTCTATTCACAGTTATTAGACTCTGGATTCAAGGCCATTTTTTTAAATGGCAAAAAAGCATGCTTTAATCTGCATTCAGATTCTATAAAGTTTTTTTAAATTAATTTTTTTATTTTCAAAATATATGCATGGATAATTTTCAACATTCATCCCTGCAAAACCTTGTGCTCCTTCTTTACCCTTCTCTTCCTTACCCCCACCCCTCCCATAGACATGTGCAATTCTTCTATACATATTTCCACAAATAGCATGCTCCACAAGAAAAATCAAATCAGAAAGAAAAAAAAATAAGAAAACAAAATGCAAGCAAAGAACAAAAAGAGTGAAAATACTATGTTGTTATACACATTCAGTTCTCACAGTTCTCACTCTGGGTGTAGATGGCTCTCTTCATCTCAAGACCATTGGAACTGGCTCAAATCATCCATTATTGAAGAGAGACACATCCATCAGAATTGATCCTCATATAGTATTGTTGTTGCCGTATACAATGATCTCCTGGTTCTGCTCATTTCACTCAGCATCAGTTCAGGTAAGTCTCTCCAGGTCTCTTTGAAATCATCCTGCTGTTCGTTTTTTACAGAGCAATAATATTCCACAATATTCATATACCACAATTTATTTAACCATTCTCCAACTGATGGGCATCCACTCAGTTTCCAGTTTCTTGCCACTATAAAAAGGGCTGCCACAAACATTCTTGCACATGTGGGTCTGGGATATAAGTCCAGTAGAAACATTCCTGGATCAAAGATGGTATGCACAGTTTGATAGCCCTTTGGGCATAATTCCAAATCGCTCTCCAGAATGGTTGAATCAGTTCACAACTCCACCAACAATGTATTAGTGTCCCAGTTTTCCCACATTCCCCCCAATATTTGTCATTATCGTTTCCTGTCATCTTAGCCGATCTGAGAGGTGTGTAGTAGTGTATCAGAGTTGTCTTAATTTGCATTTCTCTGATCAATAGTGATTTAGAGCATCTTTTCATATGACTAAAAATGATTTTAATTTCGTCGTCTGAAAATTGTCTTCACATCCTTTGACTATTTTTCAATTGAAGAATGCTTGAATTCTTATAAATGAGTCAATTCTCTATATAGTTTAGAAATGAGACAAGGCCATTTTTCTTGAAATCATTTCAGATTTCACTCCTCCTAGTCCACTTCTAGATCTTCTTCCTTCTAAATGGCCTTCACTTACTGTTTGTAAAATAGGAAAGCCTTGATCATTTTCTTACTTTTCCATTCCTCATTTCTTTCTCTTCCTAAGCCTCTATACCATCTTAATGCTATCTCTTTGCTTGAAAAATATTATAAATGTAATGGGCTGAGGCTTGAATTGATGCACTGAGGTCCCAAGCATGTGAGGCTAAATAGTAATCAGACTATACTCTATTAATATACATACTTGGAGAAAGAATGGCCCCCGCCCACTCTCTGTGCAAGTCCTGATGTGTTGTATAGGAAATGACAATTTTGGTGGATGGAGGCAGAGAGAGAGGAAGAGAGGCTGGGAGAGATTGCTGGCTAGGTTCTACTCTGGTGGTGCTGGTCTTGTGGCTTCTGGTCTAGCTAGCTTCTTGACTCAGCTGCACACATTGCTATCGCCGATTCTCTTCCACCTCTGATCTTTCTTCACTGAGAATAAAGACTGACGATTTTCCCCTAACCTGAATTCCTTACTCCAGCTGATTTTAAAATACGTAGTCATCACATATAATAGGCTTGAAACAAGAATTACTGTAAAGAACTGGAAATTGTGGAGATTCCCAACAATTGGGGAATGGCTGAACATATTGTGCTATATAATTATGATGAAATATTACTATATTATAAGAAATGATGAGCTCAATGACCTTCAAAAACATGAAGGACTTGCATGAAATAGTGAAAGGTAAAATGAGCAGAAGCAAGAGAACGTATACAGTGACAGCAAAATTGTGTTAAAAACAACTTTGAGTAAGTAAGTCACTTTTGACTTATAAATACCTAAATTAATGATAAAGGACATATGAAGGAAGAAGCTATCTGTATCTAGAGAAAGAACTAATAAATAGAAGTATGCATATAGAATGATTTCATGTGTGTGTGTGTGTGTGTGTGTGTGTGTGTGTGAAAGAGAGAGATACAAACATAGAGACAGGGAGAGAGAAGAGGTGGGAGAGGCAGAACCATCTCTAATACTTAGGTAAGTCTTGGTCCTTGGTAGCATAAGCAATGGGAAACCAAAGTTTTTTGAGAAGATATGAATGATATGTGCAAAATGTATTTCTCAGTTATGTAATTTAGAGCCATCACTTCCCTTCTCTTGATTTGAGTTTCCAATATCTGTGCTATGAGGCAGATGAATTCAATAGATGCTGTCTTAGGTTCCTCTAGTTATCAAATTCTCAAATTCTATGATTCTAGGAAATAACTGTTTAGAATGAACTGGAGAGGGAGGCAGTGATTTGCCTGGAGTAAGTACTTAACAAAAATACATTAATTGGAAACCAGTTATGAAGTGATGCAATTTTAAAGGTATGAAAAATTATTGAAATCAGAAGATGTAAGTATGAAATTTGTCCTTACCTATTTATTATTTAGGTGATGGTCTTGTAGTATGTATGGACTTAGGGAGAAGGCAGTGGAACTCAGAGACAAGAATGATGAAATCAGGAGATCTATAAGTTCAAATCCTGCCACTGCCACTTCCTAGTTGTATGATAAGTTTTTACCTTTCTGAGACTTAGTTTCCTCATCTAAAAAAGTGCTAAGAATGCTACCTGTAGAACTTATCTCATAGCAGGACCCGGAGGAACACTGTACATAATAATAGTAATATTGTAATGATGATCATCTGTGAAAGCTCCACTAATCAAGACAATTATCCAAGACAATTCAAAAGGACCCATGATGAACAATGCTATTCATCTCCAGAGAACTGATAAACCCTGAGTGCAGGCTGAAGCATACTTTTTGTGTTCTTTATTTTTCTTGTTTTTTTTCGTGTGTGCATGTTTTCTTTTGCAACATGGCTAAAATGGAAATGTGTTTTGCATGACTTCACATTCATAATTGATATACTATTGCTTGCTTTCTCAAGAGATGTGGGAGAGATAGGAAATAGGGAAAGAATGTGGAATTCCAAATTTTGAAAACGGAATATTAATTTTACATTCAATTGGTAAATGTTTTGACAAAATAAAGATACATATTAAGAGGAAAAAAGAATCTATCTGATAGAGCTGTGATTATACATAGGATCTCGAGCTGGAAGATACCTTTAAAGTCACATAATTTGGTCCTTTCTTCAAACCTTAAAGTGCTATGATATCTCTCAGTATGAATATATAATAGTTTATTCAAGATATATAGACATTAGGTGATTTTTTTTCCTTTTAGTTTTTTAGGAGTTAGTTTTATTTCTTAAAAGGAGAGAGGGTTTTCTGCATATGTACAACTCTGCTGGAATCCCTCTGGCCCAAAGTTGGTTACTCAATAAGAAAGAGGTTCAGCTTGTGCTGAGGGGGATGAAGCTTCAAGCCAGACAGAGCAATCCACATCATTGTCATTTGCATTTGTTTTCTTCTTCAGGGAAGTGCAGCTTAACAAGAACAGTAATTGTTTGGGTCTTGCTGAATAGAAGAGCTTTTAAAGTCTTAACAACCTGCAAGTTCTTCTGAAGAGCCTGAAATTAGAGTGAGGAAAAGTTCACCTGAACAGTAGGGTCTCTTACCAGGTGCCTGGAAAAACATAGATTTATGGTTTGGATCTCCTCTAGGCACTGATTTGGGCAAATGATGCACTGTTATCTCATATTCTTGGCCAGGCTCCACCACAAAATTGTTGAAAGTGAAATGCCACTGAAAAAGAGAGTTCAGAGAGGTAAAGTGGTGAACATTATGGCCAAATTATCTTTTCCATTCCTCTCCCTGACCCCTTCTGCCTTCAAGTGCTATAAAGCTACCAATCTATTTTTTCAATGTTTCAGCCTTTCACTGGCAGCAGAGGTTGTTTATGGGAAGGGAGTTCCAAGAGCCACAAAATGGGAAAGAATTTGAGGCAAGAGATGAAATAACTTATCCTATCACCTTTAACTCTTGAACTATTATGCAGTTATTGCAATAAATAGCTTCATGGGCCCATACGAATAATGAATTGGGTGTTACTAGGAGAAACATATCTTTTGACTTCTTAAAGAGGGGGCCAGACCTGTTTTTTTTTTCCCTTTAGTTTGGTAAGGCTGGGAATACAGGAGGTCTCATACAAACTCCTTTTGGGAATCATGCATCTTCAGGGTTTAGATGAAAAAGTTCTTTCCTAAGTAAGTACTCTAATAAATCATTTTAAATCTTGAAACCTTGAGGATCAATAATATTAGAGATCTCACCACCAGTAAAGCAGTGTAATCCAAGAAACCAAGACTGACTAGCGACTATCAGGTGTATTTTCTATTTTTGGCCCTATCATGGGTCCTCCCCAAAATAAAAGTGAGGAGCTATCCTGTCTTAGTCCCCCGAAATGATGGGACTAAATAGAATATTTATATAAATATTTAATAAAAATTAAATAAATATATACATATTTAAATATCTATTTATACAAATAGTTCATTAAGAACTAAATAATCTTATAATTAGCCGCTTGTTTCAAAGAAATCAAATTACAACCCACAATGATGAAGTAATCAAATTTTGAGTAGCTAGTTCAGTGGTGAAATGTCCCTTTGTCTGTGAGTTCTTCTCTAGCTGGCCATTGCTAGAGCTCCATGCTGGCTTGAATTCTTTTCTTCAGCATATTTCCCTTCCTAAGCCCCCATTTAATCAGAAATGAGAGCAAGAATGAGAGGAGATTGATCAGATTATGCTCTTCTAACCTGTTTTCCTTTCAGTCTACTTGTAGTAGAGAGAAACATGATGCAGTAATGTTACCAGGTGAGATATTTTGTATTCTCTGGAATCCTAGGAGAGCTGGATGTTACTTTAGCTTTGGAGGGTACGGGAAGATAGGGATAGTATTATTAGTGGTGTGAAGAATCTACTTCTGTATTTTCCTAAATTTATTCTTTTTGTATGGTAAGTGCTGATCCAGTGATAGAGATCATTTTCTAGTCATATGTGAAGAATTTGCTGACCAGTTTCCTGAGACACTACCTCTTCTTTGGAAGCAATTCAGGAGGTCTAGCTTCAAGGTCTTTACATTTCATCACTTTCTAAATATTCATACTAATCATTGAGCTGTGATTAAAATAGAATAACTCCTCTACTGATGGCATTATTAGCCTAGAGCCATCTAGGTGACTCAGTGAATAGAGTATTGGGTCTTGTATTAGGAAGACTTGAATTCAAATACTGCCTCTGATACTTAATAGTTGTGTAACTCTGGGCAAGTCACTTAATCTCTGTCTGCCTCAATTTTCTCAACTGTAAAATAGGGATAATAATAGCACCTAGTATTGTTATGAGATTAAATGAGATATTTTAAAAAATGCTTAGTATAATACCTGGCACATAGGAGGTGCTTAACATGTGCTTATTTCTTTCTTCTAGTTCCCTGACCCTGCTTGGCTCTCTAGATTGAGAGATCTGTCCTTTCCAATTTTTTCCCCCCAATTTCTAATTTCCAACTAAATGCTTAATAACAGCATCCTTTCTTTCCTTTTCCTTCCTAATTCACTTGCCATACATATCAAACTATAAGAGTATGTTTTTTAGAGCTTATTTTACAAGAAAAAAGAAAATGTACACATTCAGAAATAATTCATAAGAGAAAGGTAATTTTATATATGTGGTAAAGAAAATTAACCATTCTTAGGTTGGGAAGTACTTAAACTTTCTAAACTACTCAGTTTAGCTATCCCCACCCACACATAACAACAATTAATATTTATATAATGTTTTAAGATTTGCAAAGTACTTTATATATGTAACCCTGAATTCAAACCTGGAGCATTTACCCAATACTTTCCTCATTGGTGGAAAAAACATTTATGTATTATCTCATTTGGTACTTACAACAGAACTGTGAGGTACTTCCTATTATCTTCATTATAGATGAAAAAACTGAAACTGAGATAATTTAAGTAATTTGTCAGGATTAGAATTTAGGTCTACAAGCCCAACAACCTGCCGACTCTGCTATGATGCCTTCTAAAGAGAATATGATCTTCCCTCTTTCAAACTGTCTTAGATTAATTTGGACTTGGGCCATCTAGGAGTTCTGTCCCAAAGTCATGCATGCAATTTATAACCAGGCTTACTCTTTAGCCAATCAAAATCAGGCTTCCAACATAAATTAATTAGCCAGTCCTCTCTCTAAGTTCAATGTGTTTATTGGGATGAAGGAACTACCCCTAAAATTAGTTTTCCCCATCACCTCAAACAATAAAATGTAAACACTACTACAAAAATAAAGAGATGAATCTTTTGGTCACAGATTACAAATAGAAAATGCCACCTTAAATTCTCACCCTATTCCCATCTGGTCGAAATTGCTGCTGAAGTTGGTTTAGAAAAATAAACTTAACGCACAAGTGTTCATTGGTGCTCCTTTGCAACACCGAAAGCTCAGCGCCCTTAAGAAACAGGATGCTGCCTGTCAAAGAAAAGGAGGAAGATTAACAAACCATTTTTTCTTCTGTCTCATAACACCTCCCCTCCCCTTACTTCCACCTTTTTTTCGCAGTGTCTGGTCAATGTTATGAGAATCCTGCCTGTCTTACTTAACTTTTAATTTCCGGTTTAAATAGCATTTCATCTTACACCTGGGCTTCAATCTCTCCTGCTTTCTAAATCCTCCTTTCCAGGACAGTAACAAAAGAAGCAAATTATATTTAACTGAAGCTCTTTGGACCTTCTGGGACATGGGCATGAGCAACAAAATTTAGGCTTCCTCTGCAAGAATGTGAAATTTTTTTTTAAGTCAGAGGAGAGGCTAAAGATAAGAAGCGCTACATTTTCTAAACTGGGAGATTGGGCCATGGTGCACATCCTTAAAAGTGACCTAACCCTCTCTTATGGGTAGGGAGACGTATCTCCCCCACTCCATTATCCTTGCCAGATAAAATAAAATAAAAATAAGAGCTACATATAGTTGATAAATATTTAGTACTTATTTGCCAGGAATTTAGTGGGAAATAGCCGCTTGCCCATTTGCCAAAGCTGAAGAAGACTTCATGCTGATTCAATAGAAAATGTCAATGTGTCAGTGTCATTTCCATGGGGAGACTGTGGAATGTGTGGAATAGTTGTTCTGGAGGGGCCCGGAACTATGAATTCTTTTTTTTTTTTTTTTTTAAATAACAGCTTTTTATTTTCAAAATACATGCAAAGATAGTTTTCAACATTCACCTTGAAAAACCTTGTGTTCCAAATTTTTTACTCACCTGTCCCCCACCCTATTCCCTAGACAGCAAATATCTAATATATATTAAACATGTATAATTACTCTATACATATTTCCACATTTATCTTGCTGCACAAGAAAAATCAGATGAAAAAGAAAAAAATGAGGGGAAAAACCCAACATCAAGCAAACAAGAACAAAAAAAGTGAAAAAATTATGTTGTGATCCACATTCCGTCCCCATAGTACTATTTCTGGATCCAGATGGCTCTCTCCATCGCAAGTCTATTGGAATTAGCCTGAGTCACTCATTGTTAAAAAGGGCTACTTCCATCAGAGTTGATCATCATATAATCTTATTGTTGCTGTACATAGTATTCTCTTGGTTCTACTCACTTCATTAGCATCAGCTCATATAAATCTCTCCAGGCTTTTCTGAAATCATCCTGCTGATAGTATATTACCGAACATTCATATACCATAACTTATCCCGCCGTTCCCCAACTGATGGGCATCTACTCAGTTTCCAGTTTCTTGCCATGACAAAAAGGGCTGCCACAAACTTTTTGTACATGTGGGTCCCCTTCCCTTCTATATGATCCCTTTGGGATACAGATCCAGTAGACACACTAGTGGATCAAAGGGTATGCACAGTTTGATAGCTCTTTGGGCATAAGAACTGTGATTTCATTAGTATAGAGAACTCTGCTGAGAAAACTTCTGCCAGTGTCTTGGAGAACTGATTAGGGACACTGAGAGATTAAGAGTTGTCCTGGACACAGAGACAAATTTTGAACCCAAGCCTTCCTTTGTCTAAGACCAGGTTTGAATCCATTTAGTGATGATGCCTCTCATATAGTAGTGCTCTGAAGAACTTCCTGAATACAAATGCTTAATGAAAATAATGCTAGAATGAGAATCGGGACTTGGGTCCCACTCCCAGCTTGACAATTAATGATCTTGGTCAGGTCCCCTCATACTTCTGGACCTCTTTATTTATAAAACAATAGAGTCAGACCAGATAGCCTTTGAGAACTCCTTTGTCTCTAATGCTCTGATCCCATGACCCAGTTGTCAGAACCTAGAACCAGAAGCCAAAATTCTAACTTCAGTAATGAAAATGTTTGGCTTTGTAACATTTCTGACCATCACTTCCTTACCATCTGTCCCCACTTTCCAGTCAATGTGCACCACAGGAAACAGGTCTCCTTTTCTGCTGTGTTCAAAGCCCAATTGGATGTTGACATCTCTGGGGTCAGAGGGTGTCATGTTGCAAGGGTAGATCCAACTGTCATCCAGGCAGTTACCTGGAATGAGAGCAAAATTTGTTTATTTCCTGTAAAGATGATAAGAAGAGTCAAACTGCCTGAAATATATAAATTTGTGGCAGGGTAAGCTAAAATGGGAATCAGAGGTTAGGGTCCAGATCTTGGCTTTGCCATTTGCTGTCTGTATGATTTTAATTTCTTTGAAGTCATCTAAATCTGTTTCCTTAACTGTAAACTTTAGGAGTTGTGCTAACTGACCTCTAAGCTTTCTTTTAGTTCTAAATCTATGATCCTAGGAGTCTGAGATTAAGGAGTGCATTTTAGGCAGTGGTGTGCATTGGTGGAGGAGTGGGAGTCTCCTGTGCAAAAGCATGGAGTTGGGAAAGATGAGAATTGAAATATTGTATGGGAAGAGCTAGCAGACTAGAGCTTGAGCAGACTAGAAGAGAAGAGCCTGGGGATTAACATGTAATACCTAATAAGGTTAGAAAGATTGGCTGAAGTCAGGTTGGGAAGATCTTTAAATACCAAACAGAGAAGGTTATTATTTGATCCTTTAGCTACTAGAGTTTCTTTAAAAAGGTAATGACAGAGTTAGGCTTGTGCTTTGGGCATACTAATTGGGAAGCTGTGGCTGCTAGATTACAGCAAGGAGAGACAAAATTCCTTTAAGAGCAACGACGGCACAAAATCCTTGAATTCTTCCCAGAAAAGTTCCTTCTCCCTAGTTCCAAACAAAATAAAAAAAGATATAGGTATACTTCACTTTACCTAATTGATTTTAGTAAATGAATTGAAATTGAATCTTTTAAAATTCACTTAGGCAGAGTCTTTTTAAAGGAGATGGTGAATTTTTAAAAAAGCTAATAGTAATTGTAATGTGTTTTTGAAGTTCATACTAACATATAAAGGCATTCTTAAAATAAGGCAATCTTGTACCAATTTAAGGATATTCTCTAGCATTAGTAGTAATCCATGATGTAAGCCTGAAAGCCAAGTGTTGGTAACTAGGGTAATGTGCTACTGCAAGAACTCAGAAAAATGATTATCATTTTATTAATAAAACAAAAGGGAATTAAAAAAAGGATCACTTACTTTTCTGGACAGTACAGTTTAAAAGCTCCTGTGGGAGAAACAAGAAATTAATTACAGCTTACAAACTGTAGTACTCTCAAGACTTCTTTGATTCCCTGAATGAAATTTCTCATGTCTGTCTGCCTTCAGACTGTCCATTACTCCCCAACCTTCTTTCCATATTGTCTAAAACACTGAAAGGGACAGATATAGCAACTGAAACAAAACAAATGGCTAGAGATAGGCCACTATTTCAGGGCATTCTGGTTACGAATCAATCAACAAATATTAAGACACTTTGTTAAGTGCCAGAAATAAAAAAAAAAAAAAGTTAAACAGTTCCTACCCTCTAATAACTTACATTTTATGAGGAGAGATAACAGGCATTTATAAAATATATAGCATATTGTATTCAAAATATTAGATGATTATGGGAGGGCAGGGACAAAAATCTGGGGGAATGAAATAAAATTTTTAAAAGCTTCAAAAGAAATCATTACTTTACCTACATTTTGAAGGGAACCAGGTGAAAAGGAAGTAGATTCCAGGCACAGAGAATAGCAAATAAAGGCATGGAGATGGGAAATGGTTTAGGGATGTGTTAGAGCCAGCTCTAAGCACAAACTTACATTTTCAGTGTGAACAGTTATACCTTAAAAATTAGTACTTTCTAAAAATCAGTACAAGATTTGATTTTTTTATTGTCTAGATTTAAGAAAGTGTTAATAAGGCAGATTAAACAAGTGTGAAAGCACAGATTTTCTATTCTTCCCCACCCTCAGAGCTGATTGTTAAACATTTGCTACTATACTTCTATATTTCTCTATAAATAAATACTGCTTCAAATCAACAGAAGTGTAGTAGAAGGCTCAGGGAATGGTCATCACCAGACTAGAAGTCCAGTGCCAGGATGATGATGATGATGATTGTGTGGGATGTAGAAGACCCTTACCCAAAATGACTACTCAGAGATCACTCAAAATAGAAAGCAGAAAAGTCATTTATTATACCTCCAGAGGATGAGCCGTTCTCTCATGAGATAAGGGAAAGAGAAAACTCGTGGTAGGAGGGCTAAAGAAGTAGTAAAGATGCACATCTTTTATACAAGAGATTACATCACAAGTAAGAGAGCATTGAGAAGGGGAGGGGGAGGCATCTAATTCGTTGTTGCTATCCGGAGAGATTGGAATAGAAGGTTTCTGTTTCCTCAAAATCACCTGATTTTTAGGAAACAGAACATCAGGTCTTCAGACTTCAGATATAACTGGCCAAAGCTCAAGTACATATGGGCCTGCACATATTATACAAGTCATAGGGGAAACACAGAAATAATGAAAATAAAATACAGAAAAAGAATTCACACATTCCTGTAAGTTCTTCATCTTATCTCTCTATTCCACATAATGATGATGATGATGATAACGGATAAGTTTCTCTTTAAGGTTTTTCAAAGTGCTTTACATCCAATTACCTCATTTAAGTTCACAAAACCCTTTGGAGAGGGGGTGAACTTCATATGGAACAGTTGGTATATGTAGATTGTAGAGTTCAAGAACTAGAAAGGGAAGAAGCAATCAGGTTCTGAGAAGCTTTAAATGTGCAGGGGAACCATGGGAGTTTGCTGAGCACTGTGGAGTGGGTGGTGTGACACAATCCCTGCCCTTTAGGAAAATTACTTTGGCCACTGTGTGGAAAATGTTGAAAAGGGGAGATACCTGAGACAGGGAAGACAATAAGGAAGCTATAACTGGCCAACAGGGTTTGAACTGAGGTGGAACAGCCTGAATGGAAAGCAGGGGGAGGATGTAGAAATGCTATGGAGACAGTAATTACTAGGCTAATGGAATGAAAGTGAGAAGCTGAGGCTGACAACATGATTGTGAATCCGAGTGTCTTCAAGGAGAGTAGCAATAAAGAAGCATGGAAGATGAATGGGTTTGGGATTGGGAAAGAAGATACTGAATTTTGTTTAGGATATGTTGAATTTGAGATGCTATCAGAACATCCAGATGGATATGCCTAATAGCAGTTAATGATGGACTGGAGATTAGGAGAAAGATATATCTATATCTATATCTATAGACATATATATAGATATAGATATAGATATAGATATCTGGATATTGTGATTTCAAGTCTATCTGTGTAAAGGTAGGAACAGCACACAAGGGAGTTGAAGAAGTCACTGAGTGAAAGAGAATAGAAGAGAGTCCAAGGAAGAAACTTGAGGAATACTACACACATAGTGAATATGACTCAGATGATGAATCAGCAAACCAGAGAATCAGGAGACTTCAATACTCAGAAACCCACAGAGGAAAGAGTAACTAGGAGAATGTCTAACAGTGTCAGTTACTACCGAAGACCAGAAAAATGAGTCTTTCAGTCCAGGGAGAAATACCAAACTCCTTACCCTGGCATTCCAGGACTTTCACGATCTTGACTATACCTTCTTCTTCTCTTCCCCCCATCTTGTTTTGTAAATTTATTCTGCATTTATACAACAATCATTTCCCAATTTACCCCCCCTATCTACCCTTCAACAAAGAAGACAGATAAATAAAATCAATGGACATGCAACCGTCTGACAATGTAGGAAATATTCTACATCTGTACTCTCTCTCACCTCTCCACAGAGAAGAGGAAGGTGTGATTCATTATCCGTTCTCTAGGATCAAGACTGCTTACCTATTTTCTAGCCTTATCTCTCTCTGGTACCATACACATTCTTATCTTTAACTAAACTGTCCCTCTATAATCTGCCTCCAATCTGCCTTTCCTTGTTTTGTCTTATATTACTCCTGCCAAATAGAAAGAACTATTTACTGTCCCTTGATTTCAACCCTTGTTTCCCCACCTCCAGGCTTAATAAATGCTGTATGACAAATATGGTATTATTTGTTACTCTTCATCAGCATCTAATATAATACTCAATACAAAGTGGACACAATATTCACTGAATAAATAAGTAAATAGTGATGAAAGAGTTAGCTTTTTGTCCTCTGCCTCAAACTGATTATTCTTTTAAGAATAGCAACATCAGAAGACTAATTACATAAAAATAAGCAAAAAGAACCCCACAAATCAGTCTACCTCAGAGAAGGTAAACATTAAAAGAATTAACAGAAATCATAACAACTGGCAAGGATTTTTAAAAATATTTGTGGTAGAAGGGATTTTAAGGGGAGGGGTATCTCATTTTATTTGCCTGTATCTCTTCGCTGTTGTTTTATATTGTATAGTTTATATTAATGAATAGTTAATGTTTAGCCTAGTCAGAGTGTAGGCAAGAAGGATGTGGCTTGATCACCAGATGAGATTTATCTGTAAAATACAGAGAATGATACTTCTGCCTCTCTTTTCTTCCATGACCACAAATTTGTCTTAGACACAGTAATCTGAAATTGGGAGTGGATTTGAGAATGTGGATGGTTCCATATAAAAATCATCACTGCTACTAGAAAATATTTGTAAACCAGATAGTATAAGTTTAGGAAGCCCTGGATCTGGAACTAGGAGTGCTGAGTTTGTATCTTGACTTAAGGACTATTAAATTATGTGACTTATGTGTGGGTATATCACTTAACCAAGCTGAATCTAACCATTTTGATTTGAAGGGGGGGGGGTGTAATTATATTTGTGTTATCTAGTTACAGAGAATTTTGAGATAGGTGACAGGCTTCTTTCCCCTGATAAATATCTCAGTGAAATGGGTCCAGGAGAGTTCAAAAGTTTGACTATTGAGTACGTCTCTCTCATATTCTTACCATTATTATTCCCTGTTCAATTTTTAAAAATTATTCCTTATTTCCTACTCAATAAAGTCCACACTCTATTAGTCTTCCATTTAAGGTTCTCTCTGATCTGATCCTCACCTATTTTCCTCTCCCACTAATACTCTAAAAATCATTCATGTATGTATATTCTTTCTCTCTTATGACAGGATTTCTGAAGCTTTTTCCAAAACATGATCTCTTTTTGCCTAAGAAATGTTTGTGATCCAGGTATATAGGCATATAAAATAGATATACAAATCAAACATTTACTGATAAGTCATAATTTTGTGTCCCTACATTCAGTTAGGAGATTCTATATTAGGTTTTGATCCAGTTTAAGAGGCTTTACCTTATTAGATTATCAGCAATTTGGTACACAACTTGTACAGCTTACATTATATATATATATATATATATATATATATATATATATATATATAGTGGTTTGTGTATAATGGGTATTTAATGAATGCTGAATTTATAGATTTCATAGGGAAGTCAGGCTCCACCAAGAAGGTACGCTAAGTTAGAAAATGTTTCCTTGCCTTGGCTAATGACAGAAGGGTTTATAAAAGCATCTTTAAAAATCCTTCACATTTTTACTTTGAAGCACTCAAATGTCTCCCTCCTTCCCTCTTACCCCCCCCTCCCCCGCCCCAAATCAATGCCTTTTGTTTCTTAGCTGGTAAATCATCCACCAACTCAGATACCAATAATTTCTACTATTCTAATTCCTACTTTCTGACTCAGACACCAAGCAATATAGTGAAAAGAGCATTGGACTTGGCATCCGAAGACCTGAGTTTCTGTTCCAGTTCAATCATTTACTGTGATATTATTTGTAAAACAAGGAGGTTGAACTAAATCATATTTAAAATCTCTCCCATCTCTAATTCTGATATTCCTCATTATGTATATAGGCAATAGACTAGAAGAATGTTATTTTTTAAAAAAAGGATGTTCTCTAAAGTACAGACCACTAACTGACACTTAGGTGTGTCCCACTTCCTGCAGGTTCATAACCATAGCTATTAACAAACTACCCCATGTTAACACCACAGGGTTTTGGACAGGGGTAGGAAGGAGCCACCTGTGGGTTGGAGAAATCCAATGGTCAGGAGAGCTCTCAAAAATAGTTTTAAAAACTGCAGCTGGACCATGACTTCTTAGTCTCACCTCAGTGGGTTCAAGGTGACTCAGTAAGGATTGCTGATTTCTCCCCGTTCCCCATTTCCTTTAAAGATCCAAAGTCACAAGAAGTCAAAGACAAGAGAATGACCATCTACTTCTAGGCTTGATGTGTAAAAAATTAGAATTCCACTTTCCATGTGGATCTTGGAAGTTTCTAAAATTTAAGAGATTTGTTTGCCCAATTATGCAACTTTTCAGTCAGTTCACAAAACCTCAATTTTTTATACTTATCTGCTCTGCACTTCATTGCAACCTCTTTGCTCCCCCCCCCCCAAGTACTTGGTAAGTATTAAGACCTTAATAAATATCTGTTGACTTAATGAACTCCATTTATCCATCACACTGATGTAACTGCACATCTGTTAGAAAGGCCATTTGGGCACTTCTACAATTTTATCAACTAGACTTAATTTCCTTTAAGGCAGTTAAGTCTCTACACAAACTGATGCTGAGTGAAATGAGCAGGACCAGGAGATTATTATATAATTCAACAACAATATTATATGATGACCAGTTCTGATGGACCTGGCCATCCTCAGCAACGAGATCAACCAAATCATTTCCAATGGAGCAGTAATGAACTGAATCAGCTAAGCCCAGAGAAAGAACTCTGGGAGATGACTAAAAACCATTACATTGAATTCCCAATCCCTATATTTATGCCCACATGAATTTTTGATTTCCTTCACAAGCTAATTGTACAATATTTCAGAGTCTGATTCTTTTTGTACAGCAAAATAACGTTTTGGTCATGTATATTTATTGTGTATCTAATTTATATTTTAATGTATTTAACCTCTACTGGTCACCCTGCCATCTAGGGGAGGGGGTGGGGGGGTAAGAGGTGAAAAATTGGAACAAGAGTTTGGCAATTGTTAATGCTGTAAAGTTACCCATGCATATAATCTGTAAATAAAAGGCTATTAAATTAAAAAAAAAAAAAGGCAGTTAAGTCTCTCGGTGTA
Organism: Sarcophilus harrisii; assembly: GCF_902635505.1. Taxonomy (NCBI): domain Eukaryota; kingdom Metazoa; phylum Chordata; class Mammalia; order Dasyuromorphia; family Dasyuridae; genus Sarcophilus; species Sarcophilus harrisii. Next base: position 63,592,893 of record NC_045430.1, on the reverse strand, counting down.
TGTGTCTCTCTGTGTCTGTCTCTCTGTCTCTCTTTAGGTCTCAGTTGCTTCGTCTGTAAAATTTAGGAGGTGAGGAGTTCTTAATATTTTTTGGGTCATAGACTGCTTTGGAAGTCTGATGGACCTAATATAATTATAATAATTACAATAACAACAATATTTATATATTATATAATTTATAAATTATTTATTCTTTTATAAATAATACTTAAATATAGCAAAATGTTTGTCTCATTTGATCTTTACAACAACTCGGTGTTATTGTTATCCCCACTTTACAGATGAGGAAATTGAGACCGAGAGAGAGGTTAAAACGGCTTGCCCTAAGATTCCACAATTTGTTCGGTCAAGATTCAGGATCCACGGAAAAAGTCCACTAAGTCAGAAAACTTTTCCTTGAAATCAGATCTCCAATTCCAAGTCGAGCTTTTCTTTCCCACTCTACAACCTAATTGCTTCTATTAACAGAATAATGCTTTTAAAATAAAATACTCGGGGTTACAAAATAAACTACATATACTTATTGTGTATCTAAGTTCTATTTTAATATATTTAACATCTACTGGTCATCCTGCCATTTAGGGGAGGGGATGGGGAGGGTAAGAGGTGAAAAATTGGAACAAGAGGTTTGGCAATTGTTAATGCTGTAAAGTTACCCATGTATATATCCTGTAAATAAAAGGCTATTAAATAAAAAAAAAAAAAAAAAAAAAAACAAAATAAACTATATATATATATATATATATATTTTTTTTTTTTAAAAGACGTAATTTGTTATTCCCCATCCGATTTCAGGACCTCTCTACATCTATCCTCACTCAGACCCCAGACCCCTTGGAAGCGCTCGGCCTCCGGATCCGCGGATCAGACGGATAAGCTTTCTTTCGGTTCGAGATCTCAGGATTGTGCAAGCCCACGGCGGGGATCGCTTTCCACACTCCCTCTAGTCGGGGCAGCTGACTCGCTGGGAAGTTTGTTCTTCTTCGTGCTTCTGCCTCCGTCACAAAACTCTCCCATCTCCAAGCCGTCCTTTCCCCGGCCCCGGCGCCGCTCCTCTCTACCCTCCCCGTCCCAGCCCAGACTGTCTCCCTCAGCGGCCCTCACCCTGGCTGTCCATCCTCGCCCTCCCCGGCGTTGGGGGCAACGTCTCACTTACCGACTCCGAGCAGCTCGGCTCCGGGTTGTCGAGGAGCCACAGGGCCGAGCAGGCGGGAGACACAACAGCCAGGAGCTGCAGCAGGAGCCCGAGCCGCCGCGGGAGTCCGGCGGGCTCCGGGGCTGGACTCCCCATAGTCCCGGGGCGCGAGGCAGCGGCGGCTGGGGACCCGCGGACCCCGGACCAAGGCGGGGAGGGGCTTTCCCCGCAAGGATGCCAGCCAGCCGGCCCCGCTGCCCTGCCGCCCGCTTCCTGCTTTCGGCCCGGGCGGGCGGGGCGGGGTTTGCTGCAGCTCCCTCACTTTCTGCCCTCCCCTTACCTGCCACACCTCCTCTCCTACTCCGGTCGGGTGTTTTAAGGAAGAGCCCAAGTGCATGACAACAAAGTCACGTACAAGTTCTGCCTATACAGTAGTTGCTATTTTTTTTTTTTAAATGACGCATATTGTATCTGTATACTGGCATGGAAGTCAGGAAATGCTAAGTCCCGTCTCTGCCATCCTGACCGCTTGGCCCAAGGCACTTTCAAATCTTCAAGGTGTGGAAAAGATGGTAACTTGAGTTAGTTTCCAACTTTAGAAGTCTCAAATAAATCATTCAGATCCTAGACAGTTTAAAAATAACAACCTCCTTTCTCTTTTCCCATTGTTCCTCTAACACCTCTTAGGATTGAGGAGCCTCAGAAACCATCTAGCCCAAGGCCCCTCATTTTATATGAAAATAAGGCGCAGAAAACAAGATCTACTCAAAGGTCAGTGAAAGGAGATCTTACTCCAGAGTCACTTCAACGTCCAAGCCATTGTAGTTGCTATTCAGTCGTGCCCCCAGTTTTTGGAGGTTTTTTTTTTTTTTTTTTAGCAAATATGCTGGAGTGGTTTGATATTTCCTTCTCCAGCCAGTTCATTTTACAGATGAGGAAACTGAGGCAAAGAGGATTAAATGACTTATCTAAGCTTCCATTTGAACTCAACTCTCTGATTTCAGGTCGGGCACTATTCACTGAGCCACCTAGCTGCTTCATTAATGTGCCTTTTTTTCATAGCCATACTCTTTATTTTTTATTTATTTATTTTTCCTTTCCAGGCTTATTTAATTTTTTTTTATTTAATAGCCTTTTATTTACAGGATATATGCATGGGTAACTTTACAGCATTAACAATTGCCAAACCTCTTGTTCCATTTTTTCACCTCTTACCCCCCCACCCCCTCCCCCAGATAGCAGGATGACCAGTAGATGTTAAGTACATTAAAATATAAATTAGATACACAATAAGTATACATGACCAAAACGTTATTTTTCTGTACAAAAAGAATCAGACTCTGAAATATTGTACAATTAGCTTGTGAAGGAAATAAAAATGCATGTGGCATAAATATAGGGATTAGAATTCAATGTATTGGTTTTAGTCATCTCCCAGAGTTCTTTTTCTGGGCATAGCTGGTTCAGTTCATTACTGCTCCATTGGAAATGATTTGGTTGATCTTGTTGCTGAGGATGGCCTGGTCCATCAGAACTGGTCATCATATAGTATTGTTGTTGAAGTATATAATGATCGCCTGGTCCTGCTCATTTCACTCAGCATCAGTTCATGTAAGTCCCTCCAGGCCTTTCTGAAATCATCCTGTTGGTCATTTCTTACAGAACAGTAATATTCCATAATATTCATATACCACAATTTATTCAGCCATTCTCCAACTGATGGATATCAATTCAGTTTCCAGTTTTTAGCCACTACAAAAAGGGCTGCCACAAACATTCGTGCACATACAGGTCCCTTTCCCTTTTTTATGATCTCTTTGGGATAGGCCCAGTAGATTTACTGCTGGAACAAAGGTTATACACAGTTTGATAGCCCTTTGGGCATAGTTCCAAATTGCTCTCCAGAATGGTTGGATTCGTTCACAACTCCACCAACAATGCATCAATGTCCCAGTTTTCCCGCATCCCCTCCAACAATCATCATTATTTTTTCCTGTCATCTTAGCCAATCTGGCAGGTGTGTAGTGGTATCTTAGAGTTGTCTTAATTTGCATTTTTCTGATTAATAATGACTTGGAGCATCTTTTCATATGACTAGAAATAGTTTCAATTTCTTCATCTGAGAATTGTCTGTTCATATCCTTTGACCATTTTTCAATTGGAGAATGCCATAGCCGTACTCTTTAAAGAAAACTGTTGTTAGATGCTATAGTCTATAGGTTTGTGAAGAGAAGAGAAAATTCTTTCTTTCTCACCAAGAGGGGAAGAATTGGGTTGTACTTGAAATATCTTTCGCTCCCCAGAAGTGCTGATTCTAACTGTTGGTTGTCTTCAGGGCTTTGACTTTTAACCCCCCTCCCCCCCACCTGTCATCTGTCTACCCAATCCGATTGCTCTTTCTTATCACTACTTCCTTATCTATGACCATACCTTCTACAAACATGCTCTGTGTCTCCCCCTTCTAGAAAAACAAAAACCAAACCATCTTTGTTTGATCCTTCTATCCCTGTTATTTCTCATCCTTTATCTTGTCTACCCTTCGTAGCTAACCTTGAAAAGATGGTGAATGATAGGTGCCTTCTCTCCCTTCTTCACCCCTTACAGTCTGTCTTCTGACCTTATCATTCCATCAAAACTGCTTTCTCCAGTTACTAATATTTTCTTGTTTGCCATTTGGCAATCATTTTATCATTTTTATCAGCTCCCATGGATTTATTTATTGTCTCTTTGCTGTAGTGCCACACTATCACAGTTCTACCTACCCTGCTCCACCTCTGTTGATCTCTAATCTCAAATCTTCAACTGCCTTTCAGACATCTCAAACTTGATGTCTAATTGACACCTTAGACCAAGCATGTCTACAATTGAACTCCTTATCTTCCTTTTTAAATATTCCTCTTCTATGACCCTATCTTCTCTATTATTGCTGAGGACAATACAATCCCCTTAGTCCTTCAAACTTGCAATCCAGGTGTCATCCTGAACTCCTTGGCAATACAAACTTCCCCTCTCCATCCAAAGTGTTGCTAAGGTCTGTCCATTTCATCTTCAAAACTTCTTTTGAATATGTCTACTTTTCTCCTTTGCTCTTACTGATACAGCTCTGGTGTGGGTTCTTATCACTTCGATACTCCACTGTTGCAACAGCCCGTGATGGGTTGCAAGCAGACCTGGTGGGTCTGCTTCCCTCAAGTCTCTTCTCACTGTAATCCATCTTCTCTTCAACCACCAAGGTGATTTTCCTAAATCAGATCTGATAATGTCACTCTGGCCCTCTATCTCCTTTAGGATCAAATACAAAGTGCTCTGTTAGACATTCAAAGCACTCCATAACTTAGCCTCCTCTTGCGCTCCAGTAACATAAGTCTTTTTCTTCCACACACAAGATATTGGGCATTTTCTCTGACTGCCCTGTTGTGACTGGAATGGTTTTCCTCCTCTATTCTAACTACTGATCTGACTTCCTTTTTAGTTCCAATTAAAATCCTATTTTCTACAGGAAGTCTTTCCCAACCCCCATTAATTCTAGTACCGTCCTTCTTTGAATTATCTTATATTTATCCTATGTTGTATGTAGTTTATGTGTATTTGTTCATCACCTCTTTATTTAGATTGTGGGTTATTTGAAGGCAGAAACTATTTTTCCCTCTATTTGTATTCCCAATGGTTAGTACAGTACCTGGCACATAGTAGGTGTTCAATAAACATTTATTGATTGATTAACTGGGGAACTGGGGAAAGGAAATGAAAATTCCTTTCCTTTATCACCCACATACAATTAGTCATTCTTATCTTCTTCTTTAAGCTTCTCTCTCTCTGCCTTTGTCTCTCTGTCTGTCTGTCTGTCTCTCCCCCTCTCTCTGATTGATCTCTCTGTCTTTGTCTCTCTCTCTCTCTGTCTGTCTGTCTCTTCCCCTCTCTCTAACTGATTGACCCCTTTGGCAGTGTAATAACTTTCCTGGACCTCTTTTCAGAAAAACATTTTAAAATTATTGAAAGAAATGCCTATTTTCAGTTTGAAGTTACTGAAAATGAATAAATAATTTCTCTTCCATTCAAGTTTACCCATCACCTGCAATCTATTCAGTGATTCCTAGATCATAGGTTAAGAATCTCAATCTTATATCCATCAATTCCTTCCCATGTCTACTGCCATCATCATGATCCAGTATTTAATTACATCTCTGAATTATTGCAGCAGTTTCCTAAGTAGATTATAGTCCTTAGTCTATCCTGCATGCTGATGCCAGATTAATCTTCCTAACACACCATTTTTATCATGTTAATCCCCTGCTCAAAAAACTCATATTTAGTGGCTTCTACTTAGACCTTAGCCTCATTTTCAAGACTTTCTGTGATCTGATCAGACCTTGTCTATCCAGCTAACTTTGCTAGTACTGGTTAACTTGTACTTACTCTTCCAGTCTAGTTTCATTGTTTAGTGTACTTTCTTACTTCGATAGCTTAGTTCATTCATGCTGTTCCTTTGTTCCTCTAGCTTCTTTCTTTCATCTTTCAAAATTGAACTCGTTCTTTAAGGTTCAAGTTGTCTCATTTCTACTGTGAAGCCTCATCTGACTATCTCAAACTGAACTCTCTCTTCTTTAAACTTTGAAAGAAGTGATCACCCAGTTTAGCAGACAGGCAATTTTACTTCTGGCTCTTTGGTTGTGGGAGGTGCAGGGGAAAGGGGAGAAGCAGGAAAAAACTTAAGCTGAATAAGAAAGAAAATAAAATAGTATAGATCCTTTGGAGGGGTTTGGATTTCTTAAGGAACATGAAATTGGACTTGGAGAGGGGAAATCTGGGAGAAATTGAAGGAATTTTGAAGAATTATCTCTGGCCACAGATACTGGTTTAGATTATATTTGAAAGAGGAGATTGAAAAAGGAGTACTCAGGAACAATTAAGGAGAAAGTGAAAGCATTTAAAAATAGCTTAGCAAATAGGAAATGAGATGAGGAGGAAGAACATTATAACCATGGGAAATAACCAGAAAAAATGCACAGTAACAGAGATATTTTTGTTTATCCTTTGTACTTGAAGAGGACCAATGACATCATCATGCTGGAGTCAAGATAAAGTTTGTTGAGCTGTAGTTGATCAGACCAATACAAGCTGGGAACGTTTTACTGTAAATCAGGTACAAATTATCTGTATGAACATTTGGGATGAAGATGTGTCTAGATTTGTACATCTTATGTTTCTTTTGAACCGCTGCAATTCTGCTTTGCTCATAGAGCACAGTGCCTTCTTTGATGTGGATCTGCTATGATGGACAGCTCTGTGGTAGAGTCTTCCATGTCCCACAATAAATACTAAAGGTTTTCAGAGAGACCTTGGGAGTGTCCTTCTACCTCTTCTAACCTCCATGTAAATATTTGACTTGTTTGGGTTCTCCACAATGTAGTCCTTTAGGTAAACTTGTGTTGGCATTTGGCCAAGTGCCGACCCATTTGAGTTGTACTCTCTGCAATAGAATTTGAATGCATGGTAGCTCAGCTTAAGAGAAGACCTCAGTATCTGGTACCTTATCTTGCCAAGTGATTTTCAGAATCTTCCTAAGATAATTTGAATTGTCTAGCATGGCACTGGTAGACTGACCAGGTTTCATAGGTATACAACAATGAGTCAACACAATGGCTTTGTAGACCTTCAGTCTACTTAAAAATTGGTTTGCAATATATGCAACCCAATACCTTTTCTGTCCCGCACTTTCTTTCAGAGCCTTCCAAATGCTGATTTAGCTCTGGCAATGTGTGTCAATCTGATCATCTATCTACATTCCTGGAAACTATGCTGCCAAGGCAAGTGAACTCATCCACAGCATTCAAAATTTCCTAAATCCTGTGGCTCTACACGTGGATGGTGGTGCTGGCTGGTGGAGAATCTCTGTTTTCTTGGTGTTGTCAGACCAACATTAGCAAAAGCAGCAGAAAATTGATCCACAATCAGTTGTATTTCAGCCTCAGAGGGTGCATTGAATGCACAATTATGTCCTAACAAAAATCATGCACCAATTCTCCCTCTACCTTAGTCTTGGCTTGCAGCTTTTTTAAGTTAGTTTATAATCTGGCAATTGACTTTGATGCTGTTTTCATTTTCGTTGAAGCCATCTGACAACATTACTGAAAATATCATGTTAAAAAGCATGGGAGCAGCACACATCTCTGCTTCACTCCATTGGTGACTCAGAAAGCATGCCATCATAAAACTGACATACAATGCTGCTGAACTTCTCTGGACAACCAGATTTCACCAAGATCTTCCACAAGCCCTCACAGCCGATAGTACCGAAGGTATTGGTCAGCTTGATGAACGTTGTGCATAGATCTCTGTTCTGCTTCTGGCACTTCTCCTGGAGTTTTTGGATAGTAAAAACATGTTCATCATTCCTTAACCCTTTCTGAAATTGCACTGACTCTTACGTAAGTGACCATCTTCCAGGTAAAGGGTCAGCCAATTAAGGATGATTCTGACAGTAATCTTGTCAGCAATGACTAAGAAAGAGATACCTCCCTCCTACCCTTTCCCATTGTCACAGGATAGCCTCTTCCTTTCTTTCTTCCTTCCTTTCTCCCTCCTTTCCTCTCTCTTTGTGTCTTTCTCTTTCTTCCTCCCTTTTCTTCCTCCCTCCCTCCCTCCCTCCTCCCTCCCTTTCTCCCTTTCCTTCCTTCCTTCCTTCCTTCCTTCCTTCCTTCCTTCCTTCCTTCCTTCCTTCCTTCCTTCCTTCCTTCCTTCCTTCCCTCCTTCTTTTTCTTTTTCATGGAGATACATAAAGGAGGCATCTCTGATCTCTTGCCATATAACCTGGAATATTTCAGTCAACTTTTGTATGACCAGTGAACCCCTTGCCTTGACAGGGGAATTTGGCTCAGTAAGAAGGCAGATGAGATTCAGTTTTATGCTGATAGCATAATGCTTCTACAATGCCCTAAAGATTATTTATGGGCCAAAGACTTTTGGTGCATCTCAAATACTTAGTGTTAATGGAGCCATATTGATCAATGATAAGGAGATGATATTAAAGAGATGGGCTGAACACTTCCTTGGTGTTCTCAACATATTGTCATCAACCAGTGACAGAGATGTAGTACCATGTTGGAGAACAACAAGGCAGGCAGTACTGTTGGATTGAAGAGGATGGAGCTGGGGGTTGTGTAAGGTAAAAGTATTACCTTTTGGGTTCCCTGTTATCTTTCAAATTCTGGCTAAAATCCACCATCTACTCGAAGCAATTTCAGTGAATTCCCTCTGGTGATTACTTCCTATTTATCCTGGATATAGCTTGTTCGTACACTATTCTTTGCATGTTGTTTCCTAGCAGCATCTAGATGGCTCAGTGGATAGAAAGCTGGATTAGGAGTCAGGAAATGTTCAATTGTTCCCTCTTCTGCCCCACAATGCCTCTAACTAATAAGTGACTAAGGTCATATGAGTTCAAATCAAGCCTCAGGGACTTACTAGCTCTGTGACTCTGACCAAGTCACTAAACCTCATTTGCCTCAGTTTCCTCATCTGTAAATGAGCTGGAGAAGAAAATGGAGAACCATTCCAGTTTTTTTGCCAAGAAAAACCCAAATGAAGTCATGAAGAGTTGGGTATGACTGAAAAATAGCAAAAACTCCTCCAACTATGCCATTAGATTATGAACTTCTTGAGATTAGGAATTATCTCTTGACTTTCTTAGTATTTCCATTGCTTAGCAAGTGCCGAGGTGCTTAATCAAAGTTCACTGACTAACCTCCAGGCCATGCTCAAGGCTTTTCCAGCTTGATAGAACCTGCCAGAACTTATACTTATCCACATCTAAGTAAGGCATCAGAGTAGAATTTTTGAGAACTTTAGAAGAATATAGGATAGTTTATCTCTCAGATTTGTGGAAGAGGAAGGGATTTGTGACCAAAGAAGTAGAGATCATTACTGACTACAAAATAAATAATTTTGATTATATTAAAAAGTTTTTGTACAAGCAAAACTAATGCAGGAAAGATTAGAAGGGAAGCAATAAACTGGGAAAACATTTTTACATTCAAAGGTTCTAATAAAGGCCTCATTTCTAAAATATGTAGAGAATTGACTCAAATTTATAGGCATTCAAGCCATTCTTCAATTGATAAATGGTCAAAGGACATGAACAGACAATTTTCAGATGAAGAAATTGAAACTATTTCTAGTCATATGAAAAGATGCTCCAAATCACTATTGATCAGAGAAATGCAAATTAAGACAACTCTGAGATACCACTACACACCTCTCAAATTGGCTGAGATAGCAGGAAAAGAGAATGATAAATGTTGGAGGGGATGTGGGAAAATTGGGACAGTGATACATTCTTGGTGGAACTGTGAATGGATCCAACCATTCTGGAGAGCAATTTGGAGCTATGCTTAAAACGTTATCAAACTGTGCATACCCTTTAACCCAGCAGTGTTTCTACTGGGCTTATATCCCAAAGAGCTCTTAAAGGAGGGAAAAGGACCTGTATGTGCAAAAATGTTTGTGGCAGCCCTCTTTGTAGTGGCAAGACACTGGAAGCTGAGTGGATGCCCATAAATTGGAGAATGGCTGAATAAATTATGGTATATGAATGTTACAGAAAATTATTGTTCTATAAGAAATGACCAGCAGGATGATTTCAGAGAGGCCTGGAGAGACTTACATGAACTAATGCTAAGAGAAATGAGCAGAACCAGGAGATCATTATATGCGGAAACAGCAAAACTGTACCATGATCAATTCTGATGGATATGGCTCTCTTCAACAATGTTCCAATTGTTGGAAACTAGTTCTAATTGTTCAGTGATGAAGAGTGACATCTACCTCCAGAGAGAGGACTGTGGGAACTGAGTGTGAACCACAACATAACATTTTCACTCTTTCTGTTGTTTGCTTGCATTTTGTTTTCTTTCTCAGGATTTTTTCCCCTTCTTGATCCGATTTTTCTTGTGCAGCAATATAACTGTATAACTATGTATACATATATTGAATTTAACATATATTTTAATATATTTTAACATGTATAGGACTCCCTGCCATCTAGGCGAGGTGGTGGGGGGAAGGAGAAAATTTAGAATAGAAGGTTTTGCAAGGGTCAATGTTGAAAAATTACCCATGCATATCTTTTGTAAATAAAAAGCTTTAATAAAAGAAAGAACTTCAGTAAGAAAAAATTAATGGTATAATTAGAAGATTAAGCAAATTGATAGGATGAGGCAAATTGGTTAAATGGGAGGCTGCTTCTGGACTGAAGGGAAAGTGGGTGTGGCTAGAGAGTTGTTGACTCTAACGAATGGAAATTGAGTAGGACTGTTAAATGATTAAGATATGAAAATTGATTATAAAAGCTTTAACTAAGTGCTTAGGATTGAAGTAAAGCTAAAATAAAGAAGTAAACAAACAAATAAACAACCAAAAACCAATCAACCAAATAAACAAATGAAAGACAACCAAAACTGAAGATTTTAATCATTATAGAGAGTAGGGGAAATTGTGCAGTGTTTTTCAATGTCTATAATGACTACAACTGGGCAATATTTATATTTTCTGTCACAGCTAAATGACTGTGTTTCAAGTGCGCACCTCAAGTCTATCCTCCAACCACTGATGTTGAAGAAACCAGTGTTGGTCACATCTATGAAGCCCCACAATATCTTCTAGAAATAAAACCAAAAAAAGGTCATCTTTATCATAGAGAGTTTTCATACTAAAGTAGAAAAATAAAAAGATAATTAGCATAATAGGCAAGCTTGATCTTGGAATACCAAATGAAGCAGGGTAGAGTTTTGTCAAGAAAATTAATTAATCATAGCAAACACTCTTTTTCTTTTTTTCTCAATAGTATTTTATTTTCCCAAATACATGTAAAAATTGTTTTCAGCATTCATTTTTGTAAGACGTGTTCCAAATTTTTCTTTCTTTCCCTCTTTTACTTCTCTCCCTTCTTAAGACAGCAAGCAATTCAATATAGGCTAAATAATATGTACGGTCTGTTAAAATATATTTCCATCTTTGTCATGGTGTGCAAGAAAAATCAGACAATGAGAAAGAAAACAAACAAACAAAAAGGTGAAAATACTATGCTTTGATCCACATTCATAGTGGATCTCATAGTGCTCTCTCTCTGGTTGCAGATGGCATTTTCTTCATAATTCTCTCTCTGGTTGCAGATGGCATTTTCCATCACAATTCTTTTGGAATTGCCAAGAATCACTTTGTTGACAAGAGCCAAGTCCATCACAGTTGATCAGCACATAATCTTGTTCTGTATACAATGTTCTCTTAGTTCTGCTCACTTCACTTAGCATCTGTTCATGTAAGGATTTTCTGAAATCAACCTGCTCATCATTTCTTATAGAACAATAATGTTCCATTACCTTCATTTATCATAACTTATTCAGTCATCCCCTAACTGATGGGCATCTAACTAATTTTCCAGTTCTTGCTACTACAAAAAGAACTGCTCCAAACATTTTTGCACATGTGGGTCCTTTTCCCTTTTTTATGATCTCTTTGGGATACAGACCCAATGGTGACACTGTGGGACTAGAGAATGCACAGTTTTATAGCCCTTTGGACATAGACAAACACTCTTTTTTTTTTTTTTTTTAAACAACTCAAAAGGTGACTTTACACATGGATATCACCAAGTAGTCACTACTGAAATCATTTTGGTGATATATTTTGCAGACAAAGGTGGAGAAGCTCTATTCAGTCAGTCAAAACAAAACCTGGAGCTGACTATGACTTAAATCATTAGGTTCTTATTGCAAAATTAAGACTTAAGTGGAAAAAAAGTAGGGAAAACCATCAGACTATACGGATATTACCTAAATAACTTCCCTTTTGAAAATGAAGTAGAAGAGATGAATAGATTCAAGGGATTAAATCTATGGACAGAGGTTTGCAATATTGTACATGAGGCAGGAACAAAAACTTTCCAAGGACAAAGAAGAGCAAGAAAGTAAAATGACTGTCTGATGAGGTTTTACAAATAGCTGAGGAAAGAAGGAAAATGAATGAGAAGGGAGAAAGGGAAAGATCTAGGTATCTAAATACAGAATTCCAGAAAAAAGCAAGAGAAGTGAGAAGGTTTTCTTAAATGAGTAGTATATATATGAAAAAAAATTGAATGGGAAAGATAAGAGATCTCTTAAACATTAGAAATATCAAGAAAAGATTTCATGCAAAAATGTGCATGTTAAAAGACAAAAATGGCAGGGATTTAATAGAAGCAGAAGAGATTAAGAAGTGGTAAAAATACACAAAAGAACTGTACAAGAAAGATCTTACCATCACTAATGGCCATGACAATAGTTACTGATCTAGCATCAGACATACTGAACAATGAAGTTAAGTGGGCTTTGGGATGTACTGTTAACAATAAAGCTAGTGGAGATGATAGAATTTCAGCTGAGCTATTTAAAATCCTAAAATTATGGGATAATGGGATTATGATACTATTCAAAGTGCTGCATTCAATGTGTCAGCAGATTTGGAAAACTCAACAGTGGCCACTTGGACTGGAAGAGAACAATTTAGGTGCCAATTTTAAATGAGAACAATATCAAAGAAAGTTCAAATAATCAAACAATTGTTTTTATTTCTTGTTCTCATTTCACAGTCTAACAAGATTATACTTAAGATTCTGCCAGCGAGGCTTCAGCAGCATGTGAATTGAGAGTTACCAGAGGTATAGGCTGGTTTTCAAAGAGGCAGAGGAACTAGAGACCAAATTGCCAACATTCTCTGGATGATGGAGAAACAAGGGAGTTCCAAGAAAACATCTCCTTCCTTAGCTACTACACAAAAACATTTGACTGTGTGGATCTTAACAAAATATGACAAATTTTCAGAGATGGGAGTACCAGCTCATCTTACTTGTCTCTTGAGGAATTTATAGAAAGGCCAAGAAGCAACTATGAGAACTGAACATGAAATACTTGACTAGTTTAATTTATTAATTTATTTAACTTATATGCAGAGTACATGATGTGAAATGTCAGGCTGGATTAATCAAAAGCTGGAATCAAGATTTCCAGGACAAATACCAGCAATCTCATATATACAGTTGACACCACTCTGATGGCAGAAAGCGAAAAGGAATTAAGAGGTTTCTTGATGAGGGTACAGTGTAAAAGCTGGCTTGAAGATTGCCAACAAAAAGAGAAAATACCTAAAATCTAGGCAACTAGAAACAATGAAAAAGAACTTGTACAGACTTCAAGAAGAACCTGGCATGCTATGCTCTGTGGAGTCATATGTGACTGAATAACTGAGTAACAACAAAAAGATTTAAGTTCCTTGGGGGATAGGAACTTTCCATTATTTATCTTAGTATCTCCTAGAACACTCAGCTCACAGTTGATGCTTCATATTTGCTAAAACATTAGTAAATGAACATTAGTTGTTTCAGTCTCATTTTTCCTCTTTGGTATCCTCACAGAATCTAATTTTTGCCCTCTTTCATTCTTCTTCTGCCTTCTCCCATTACTGGGTCTTTTCTTAGCACATCCCCAATACCTGGATTCATCTCTTTCTACCTTTTAATATCCTTTTTCCTCAAACATTATAGATTTAAAATTAGATGAGATTTCAGAGGCCAGTTAGTTCAACCTCTTCATTTTTCAGATGAGGAATCTGAGGCCCAAGGATGTTAATATTTGCCTAAAGATCATATAGGTTATACCATTTATACTGCACTTTTCAGTCAGCAAATATTTACTATGCACCTGATATGTGCTAGACAGTATGCTAAGCATAAATAAAAAAATAAGACAGACTCTGCTCTAAAAGGGTTCAGGTTATATACTATTGTATTATAAATTGTCATGAAATTTATAATAAAAATTGAAAATAATTAAGAGGGAAGGTCCTAGAATTAAGGAATATCTGGACTGACTTCCTGCAGAAGGTGATTTTAGTTGAATCCTAAAGGAAGCCAAGAAACAAAGGCGAGGAAAGAGAGTATTGCAGGAATGGGGAATACCAAACATTTTATATCTTTAATTTAATTGGTCCAACAACAATTCTGTGTAGTAAGTGCTATTATTATCCCCATTTTGCAGCTGAGAAAAGCAAGTCTTAGAAAAGTTAGGGCACTTCCTTACACTTATGCATCTAACTTGGGTATTTCTAACTCCAACACTTTGCTTATTACCCCACCTAACTAAAGTAAGTGAAGTATCAGAGAAGAAATTTAAATTCAGGTCTTGTGACTCATGGACCAATGCTCCTTAAGCTACCTAAGTCATTATGACTCCCTTTTGGAGGTTCATGGGGTGACTGTACTTGGGAGAAAGAATTTGAAGTTTTGCTTCTATATCATTCCTAGTGATTCATGGAGAAAAGATCTGAATCTTATTCATCTGTGCACTCCTAGTACCTGGCATAGTGCCTTCCACATGGAAAATAAGAGAAGGTTGAAAAGTGTTCAACAAATGTTTGTAGAATTCATTGATGACTGAGGAAGAAATGGATACAGTATTTAAAAACTCAATTAAAAAAATTCAGCACAAATTTATCAAATTCTTACCATGTGGAAGGTGCTGTGCTAAGTGCTGAAAATAAAAAACAATAGTAAAACCATTCACTTCCCTCAAGAATTTATATAATCCTATAGGGATAAAACCTATTGAACAGAATTTAACCAATTTATCTTGAACCTATCTACCTATTTGAACAAAGGAGTGGAGTGGGAGATACATATTTTGTAGCAAGCCAGTTTGACTGGAATGAAGAATATGTAGGGAGATTAATACGAAATAAGATCGGAAAGGTAGGTGAGAGCCATATTATAGAAAGCTTACAGGCCAGACTGAAAGCTTATATTTTATTTCAGAGCCAATTTTCAAAGAGAACTACTCAAGAATTTTGGTATAGGGAAATGACAAGGTTAGATCTATGTTTTAGGAATATGTAGTTGATGCCAGTGTGAAGGATGGATTGGAGAGAGAAGAGACTAGAAGGAGGGCAACCAGTTCTGAGGCCATTTCAATAGTATAGATGAGAGATGATGATGGCCTTAACTTCAATAGAGAGAAGGGGATAGATATGAGAGATGCTTTGGAGATAGAATTGATAAAATTTGGCAATTGATTTAAATGGATATGTGAGAGAATGGGAAGAATGAAGTATAATTTCAAGAAGGCAAACCTGGGGGACTGGAAGAATGGAGTCCCTTAATAAACATGGGGAAATTTGGAGGAGAGATCTGGGGGGAATCAAGGCCCTATTAAAAGTTTATATTGGTGCCTTTGGTTTTTACATAATGTTTCACCTCATCAGTTTTTCCTTGTAAGAGAAATATAATAAAAAGTTCAGAAAAACCAGCTGACCCAGCAACCACATCTGAGAGCATTTTTTTTTTTCCTAATAAAAGGAGGGAGGCATGTTTTCTTGTACCTTTCTTCCTCAGCCATACTCTTTCATTGATATCACATAACATTCATTTTCATTTTATTGTTAAGATCTCTATTTTGGGTCTGTCTGGTTTGAGAGGTTTACAACACATCCAAATGGAAATTCCAGCAGGCAGTTAGCAATGTAGGCAAGGAATTCAGAACTTAAGGAAAGAACTGAGGACTGGATAGTTAGATCAGAGTCTTTTGCATAGAGAAGGTAATTAGACTCATGGAAGGGAATAAGATCACCAAGGGAGAAAGATGAGAATCCAAGACATATATCTATACTTAGCGGGAGGATGATGAGAAAAGGAGGCTGAGAAAGAGCAGGCAGATTTAGGAGGAAAAACAAGAACAGTGTCATGAAATTGAAGGAAAGATTATTCAGAAGGAAATATTGTCAACAGAGTAAAAATTATGTTTGGGCAGTTAGAGATTGTGACTTTGAAGAGATATTCATACTAAGGATTATATCCTAGATAGGACATTAGAAGCCATCTTAAATCTTATAATAAATAGCATGCTAAGTTTAGAGTCAGGAAGACCTGAGTTCAAAACTTGCCGCAGATACTTATCAGCTAAAAATAGGTAAATTGCTTAGCTTCTTCTGTAAAATTCATCCTATCTTAATAATAGTAGAACTCTCCTCAAAAAATTGTTGTGAAGACCATTTGAAATAACAAATGCGAACCATATTATAAGGCTTAAAATGTACAAATACTAATTATTACTGAGGTTCAAAAGAAGATCCCAAAAAGTTGGGGGTCACAGACTGGTATCACAAGGTGTCTCAAAAGAATTTGCAGGCTTGAACTCATCTTCAAGTCAAGGGGCAAAGTTTATTGTAATTATAATGTCAATTGAAGTGGGATAAGTTCCAAATGCATTTAGCAAAGAAGCAGGAGGAGCAAGAAGACAAATTTATTGGAAAAGACCGAGAGATCTGGTTCTTCATGTCACTGATATGCTAATTTTATGGCTTAGAGGTAGAATTGAGGAGTGGGCTGGTGAGCACTTCAATACTGAATTTTATGGTTTAGAGGTGGGGTTGAGGAGTAATCTGGTATATACCCCGCCATTTTTCTCAGAAACTCTGTTATAACTGATTATAAGTGATCAACAGATTATTATTTGGCAGTCAGCAAGGTTTGTAATTCTATACTAGAGTATTGCTAAAGCCATGAAACTTTAGGATCATTGATAAGCAGATTATTAGAAGTCTGGGGGTCTCTGGATTATTGCTATATTTCTCCTAGAAGCTGTACCGCCATCATTATGATTGTTTTATAGCGAGAAGGGATGTTAAATGACTTTTCCAAATTCACCCAGGTAATAAGCAATAGAGACTGGATTTGAACCCTGGTCCTCTGACTGCATGGTATGTATTCATGTACCACACAGTTTGTCCAGATGTGAGCTTTGAAGCTGGATTGCAACGAATTAAGAAAGGAGGTGGGCTCAAAGAAAGCAATGGAGTAAGGAATTGGCAGCAAGGGAGAAGAACAATAAGACAATAGCTTGAGAGAATGGCAGGATCAAGGGAAGAGTTGTCTGGTTTTAAATTAAGGAGAGACTTGGGCATGTTTGTAGGAGACTTGGAAGGAGCCAGGCAGGAAGGGGTGTATGATAGTATAATACCAAAAGGCTGAGTCAGAAGGGAGGCTGTGAACATGTTAATAACTTTGGTGGCAGAAAAAAAATGTCACCAGGAAGTTAGTGAGGCAAAACGGAGAGATAAAGATCTTGTCTTTGATTGGTTGGCTTGTCTATCTATCTGTGCAATGGAAGAGTCTGGTTATGTCAAAATGAGCAATCTGATTAATTTTTTCAGGAAAGATTTAGAGATCAAGGAGATGAAATATTTTCAGATGAGACTCAGGTTGTTAAATTTGGTTTAACTTATAAGACAAAAAAGCTAAGTCTTTCATAGAAACTTTTATCCTCCATTGCATAAGGATTTTCTTGCTTCTTACAAACTTCAAATTCAGTAGAAGAATACTGGTTCCACTCTGAAAATATGTGTGTTCCTGGCAAGGCAAAATGTGTGGAACTCAAGAGAGATGTAATCATTGGGAAACCAGCTACAGAGGCCAAAGTCATTTTTTAAAGAAACAGCAACCCTCCATTCCCACTTCCCTGACTCTGAACTGCTAGGTTATGAAAAGTGTTGGCCATCTGGCAAAAGGTAAGTGTTGTGGTCGCTGTTATGAGCTGGTTGGATCATCATTATTATCAAGCCCTTTTTGAACATATGGTTTGTTTATTGAATGAGGCCCCAAGGAGACCAGATTGTAATACTCTTTGACAGCAGGGATTATGTCTAATCAAAATTTTATAACCTGTCAGCACATCTAATATAGTGATGGGACATGGTGTGAACACTTAGTAAATATTAGGTTATGATATGGAGGTAAGAGTCCCTCTGAAACATATGACACACAGAAGCAGCAGTGATTCCTAACTTTTGTAGTCTTATTCTTTGTTTCTTGCTTCAAATGCCACAAGGCACAGATTTTAAAAGTGAATTAAAATTACTTTAAACTTTAGTTTAATCTTTCTTTTCCTTTAAGATCCAAGTCAGTTGTCATCTACTTAATGATTTCTTTGACCTTCCCCAGCCAATAATGACCTGATGGTTTGAATGAAGGCTTGGAATCAAGAAATCTTGGATTTAAATTCTAGTTCTTTAAATTACTACTGTAGCCTTCTTTGTGAGTTTTGACATTAGATGCAAAAGAATCTCCAAATAAATGATTATTTTATAGCTCAAATCTTCAAGAACAAAGGGAAAAAGCAAGAAGCCCATGAACAAGACTTCTCTGTCAAAAGAGATTTACAGTCAACTGGAGATGGGAGTAGGATGCAATAATTTTGTAATTAGGGAGATTGTGCTATCCAAATGGTTTCCTAGTTTTTCCTTTTAGAGTAAGGAAAAGTTTCATTCCTGCCACATGTTAGAGATCCTTTATCCTGTTTTGGGGGATTCCATTATAGTGACAAGTGGGGAAGAAGGTACTTTTACCTCTACTTCCATATCTACATTTTAGGATCTTTGAGTTTGGTAATTATCTGATGTTGATGCCAATATGGGATATTTATATGTTTCCCAATTTATTATAGGTTAGACAAAATGCATTTTGCTTTTATCTATATGACATCTCTTACATCCATCTCCATCCTACTCTGGTTCAAAACTATATTATATCTTACCAGGATTACCAAAATAGGCTCTAATTGTCTTCTTGGTTTCTCCAAACCATGCAATCCAATCCAGAGGAATCTCTTCCTTTTGTAATTTGTTCTGCATATAAATGTCAAAGTGATTTTTCTAAAGGACAAGTCTCACCACAAATTCCAAAGATTCTTAGTTGTCTCAGTATAAAATATCTCTCCAGTTTGTTTGTTAAAGTGCTTCACATCTTGTTCTCAACCTACCATTCATTTCCCATTTTTATGTTACTCCCTTTCTCAGCCTCTGCAATCCAATCAAGTCATTCTTTTTCTGACACACCTGTAACATACAATCTCCTGCTTTTGTGGCTTTGTATTAACTGTTTCTTATATCTGGAATGCTTTTCCTTTTTACTTCTTCCTCCTAGAAATCCCCATTTCTTTCAAAATTCTACTTAATCACTTTTTTGTGAAGTCTGTCCTCATCATCCTGTGTCTAATTTTCCCTTCCCCAACCCCACCAAATTTTGACATTGTATTTATTTTTTAGATATTTATTTATGCACATGTCTTATTTTACAGATGGCTCTATGTCTGAAACAGCTTCTTTGTATCCCCATTGTTTAGTACAGTGCCTGCCACATAGTAGATACTTAAGGTTTGTGCATAGGAGGTGCAAATGTTTGTTGGTCGATTGGTTCACAAGGCAAATATAAATCATCTTAAATATAATCATCCCAGGAAGACTCTCACCTCCTCCCTTTTCATTTTGAGGAGAATAGAATGAATTGTACAGAATGAGCAAGCATGGATGGTTTGTAGTATGCATTCCATGATCTAATTACTTTTTTTTTTCCCATGATCTAATTACATTATCTATCTCCAAAAACTTCCATCTTCCAAACTTCCCTATTTCTGCTGAGGATAACATCATCTTTTCAGTCATCCAGGCTTTGATTACTCAACCTTTCTCACTTGATGTAGCCAGTCAGTTGCCAAATCTTATAATTTCTGTCTCCACAATATTTCTTATATAAATCCTATTTATTCACCCTGCTTCAGGCCTTTAAAACCTCTTGACTTGGCTATTCCAATAGCCAATTGGTCTCCCTGTTTCAAGTTTCTCCTCACATTACTTATTCTCCACATAGTTGTTAAAATTATTTTCCCAAAGGAGATGTCTGATCATGTCATTTCCCTGTTCAATAAACTTGATTGCTTCTTTTTAATCAAAGGATCAATTATTATTTCATCTTTATCTCAAATTTCTTTAATTTCCATTTTCAAGTTTTATATTATATAGAATTATTACTATAATAGTACATATATAATTTATAAAAAAATTAAAATACATATTTTAGAGGGTATGTACTTAACTTTTTTTTAACTGATGGATCGCACAATCCAAAAGCTTTGGAGACCCTTAGTTTCCTCAAGCATAGTTGGACTCTCAATTGCCATTTGAATCGACACATTTGACTGGACATGAGAGAAAATCCAATTGAATCAATGCTTCATTTTTGCTAATTATTCCTTCCCATGCTAATATTAAGAAAATTTCTTTTTGTAAAATATTATGTGGCTCTACTAGTTCTGTATCCCAAAGAGATTTTTTTAAAAAGCAAAAAAATCTATTTTTACACGGATATTTATCGTGGCACTATTTGGAAATTGAGGGGATACTCATCAACTGGAGAATGGCTGAACAAATTGTGATATTTAATTGTGATGGAATACTATCCTGCTCTAAGAAATGACGAGCAAGATACTTTCAGAATAACCTGGAAAAACTTATACGAATTGATGCAGAGTGAAATGAGCAGAACCAGGAGAACATTGTTCATGGTAACAGCAATATATAACTGTGAATGACTTAGCTATTCTCAACAATACAGTGATCCAAGACAATTCCCAAGGACAGATCTCTCCTCCCTCCCTCCCTCCTTTTCTCTTTCTCTGTCTCTTCCTTCCTTCCTTCCTTCCTTCCTTCCTTCCTTCCTTCCTTCCTTCCTTCCTTCTTTCCTTCCTTCCTTCCTTCCTTCCTTCCTTCCTTCCTTCCTTCCTTCCTTCCTTCCTTCCTTCCTTCCTTCCTTCCTTCCTTCTCTTCTTCTTCTTTCTTTCTTTCTTTCTTTCTTTCTTTCTTTCTTTCTTTCTTTCTTTCTTTCTTTCTTTCTTTCTTTCTTTCTTTCTTTCTTTCTTCCTTCCTTCCTTTCTTTCTTTCTTTCTTTCTTTCTTTCTTTCTTTCTTTCTTTCTTTCTTTCTTTCTTTCTTTCTTTCTTTCTTTCTTTCTTTCTTTCTTTCTCCTCTTTATTATTCATAAAACAACGAATATGGGAAAATGTTTAACATGATTGAACATGTATAAACTACATCAAATTGCCTACCATAGTGGAGAGGAGAAGGAGAGAATTGGAACTCAAAATCAGGAAAAAAATGTTAAAAGCATTATGTGATCTATGCATTTCTCATTTTGTTCCAATTCTGAGGCTAAAGCACTTGTCTGGCCAGGTTTATGCCAGACTAGCCTCTGATTAGGGGCAATTAGTGTTTTTCCACTTCAGATTCTACATATAAATCTTAACTTAGACTCTTCAGGAGAAGACAAACTTCCAATTCATAATAGGAAAAGGTCTTGGTTATTATTATAGCTTTTTATAAATATATATATTTTCCTAGCAAGCACTGTAAGTTCAGTTGTATTCTCCAGAAGAACGATATTTGCAGTTACAAAATTTTAAGAACACACACACACACACACATGAATATAATCTGATATACAATCATAAGATATATCATTCTTATACCATTGACTGGATAATGTATCATTATATTCATAATTAAATGGTTTCTAAACTGGGATCATAGAATCATAAATTCAATGGTATAATGGCTAATAGAGGCCATCTAATCTAAACCCTTCATTTTACAGATTATGAAACAATTGAAATCACTCATCTCAAGTTACCATTATAAGTGAAAGGGTCAAGATTTGGACCCAGGTCCTTAGACTCCAAATCTGACTCTACTGTCCCATTCTATAGTGCCTGCGGCACTTATTTCATAGGACTGTTGTAAAAATCAAATGAGATAATGTTTGTAAAGCATTTTGTTATCATAGAAACACTAAATTGATTTCAATTATCCTTCCCTAGAAAGATAAAGCATTTATTAAGCACTAATGATATGCCAGGCACTGGAAATACAAATACAAACCAGGAGATAATTCCTGTCCTCAAGCAGCTTACATTCTAATTGAGGAATATAATATATAAAGAGGAGCTGGGCAGCCTACTGTGACATCTATGAAGTTACATGGAATATGAGATAAAAACTATTATCAGAAACTAGCTGCCTAGAGGCCAGAGTTCAAGGTTTCAAGGTCAGTCTGTCTATAGATAGATAATACAACTCTTATCTATCAATGTTGCATATTAATTTATATGATGATTTACATATAATCCTTTCAGATAACCACAGGATGTCTAAAGACTAGTAATCAATCTGAAAAGCATTTATTAAGTACCTACTGTATTCTAGGCACTATTTTAGATACTTCAGATAAAAGTACAAAAAATAAAACTTCTTATTCACAAGAAGCTTGCATTATAAAGGGAGAGAAATATAAAGCATAATATATATATATATATATATACAGCATAAAAATAAAATGAATAAATATATACAGCATAAATAGAATGTGAATAAATATATATATGAACAGAATAGTTAAATACAAGGAGGATTAGGAGGGAAGTCACTAGCAGTTGTAATGATAATACATTTCAAAGTCAAAATGTCTCTAATGATCATTAGCATTAGTAAGCTAAATAAATCCATCTCTATGCTATGAATTTGTTTTTGCCTTTTATTAAGATTTTTACTTAAAGTTTTTTTTTTTTTTTCTTCTATACCTGGTGTGCTTTCGCTGAGTTCTGAGTATGGTGAAGTTGCTTGTATGGTGACTTACCTAAATTCTTTATAATATGATTACTTTGTTATGCCCTAAATAAAATTATTATGGCCACCCTTCTTCCTTGCCTTTAGAACTGGGAGAATTGAGTCAGGAAAAACCTTACATACCATTGAGTCATAAACTCCAGGAACTTTATCTCAATCCTTGTTGAAATAATTCCCTCTCCTTTTGGGTATTTCCCCTCACCTTGCTGTCTCCTGTCCTCGACCTTCCTATCTTGACCCCTATCCTGTCAGAATTAAGTTATGATCCTTTCTTGGAATTATGGCTTATCCATCCTCCCAGTGTCCTCACCTCCCCCTTCCCCCCATCTGCCTTTGTTAAACCCTACTTAGCAAAAACCCTATAGAAGTTCCCTGCGTCAGTTCCTCTGGGCCAAATGATTTTGAACATGAGTTCCATTCAGTGTGCCAGTCTAAACTGTCCACTTTAAAGATTAAAAACCAATCTCTGTCTTCCTTCAGTTTCTCTGCCATTACAACTTATATCTATATGGAGACCATATTAAATTAGATATACCCAAAGGCAAAATTATTATGCCTATGTTTCTTTACATTTGAAATCTAGAGAACCAGCATAAGAAGAAAGGTGTGTCAAATTAAATTTTTGTATTAAAATTAAATTAAAGCCACCTTTAGGAATAATAGAAATATATAGGAGGATCCCAATCATCAGATGTTCCTTCCTTCTGTAATGCCAGAGAAACTGGGGCAAGATAGAGATTAGAGAGTTTTTAATATTTTATTTGAGTTTCTGAGAGGGAGAGATTTTCTGAGAGGGGACAGATAAGAATCCATTACTCTTCCCAGGGCTGAATTGGACTTTTGTCTCAAAGAATTCAGCATCCAATATGAGATTCCAATGATTTTTTATATGACTCCAAGTGATCAGGGGAGACAAAGGCAAGGGGTGGAGTACGAACACTGGTGAGCCAGGAATTTCTAGGAAAGGACCATCAATTCAGTTCTGACAGATTGGGGGTAAGACCATAAATTCTGATAAACTGGGAGTGAAGAGAGTAGTCAAATTAGGAGACAGGAAGTCTGGAGAGATAGAGGTAGAGGATGCCAATTAGGTATCTGAGATAGGATATCTGGAGATTTATGATTCTTTTGGAATGCCAGAGTGGCCAGACCTCCATAGCCCTAATTATCTCAGTCCTAATGAACAGGAAAGGGGAGTTGCAACCAGGGGGATAGAGGCAGACCAATTTAAGGAAACTGAGGCAGGACAATTTAGGGAAACCGAGGCAGGACAATAAAAGGAAACTGTGGCACAACACTTCAACTTATAAAATGATATCTACAGATCTATCATTAGTGTACAAGGTACACTTTTTGGGGGAATTTTTTTATTGATATCTTTTTTTATTACCAATATTTCCTGATTTATCCCTTCCCTTTCTCAAAACCAGTGACTGTCCCTTATAACAAAGAATAAAAAAGAAAGAGAAATATGGCTCAGACTGATGAGATGTAAATGGAAGGTAAGAGATCCCTTAACAGCAATGAAATCCCCTTGGCCAGTCACAGGTTTTGTGAAAGAATTCACAAACCCTAATGAATACAGGCAAAGAATGGCATTTGTTTGCAATGAGGAGACAGTTTGGTAGGAAGACAGCCTTCTTAGTGGGCAAGATCCTGTTGGGAATATAGCAAAGGTGGGTTAACATTGAGAAGATAATATCTTCAGTAGCAGGCAAGATCCTGTTAGGATTTTTGCAAAGATTTGGGGTTCAGAGTTGTCTTTTATTTAGCTTTCTGAGACTTTTTTGGGGTTTTCTCAGGCTTCTGAGCTGGGAGCAGATTCAGGGACTAATGTCCAATTCAACAGAGAGTGGTGATTATGTCCCTGGCCAAGATCTCCAATTGAATGAGACCACTTAACTTAAGGGTGTTGTCTGGGAAAGGCGTGCTTTTCCTAGGGGAGAGCTTGAGACCCCAAATCATCCTTCCCCCACAGATTAAAGGGGACACAATTTACATCAAGAGCAAATAACCAATACATCAATAAAGACATAGAAAGATTACAATCTATTGAAAAACTGGTAAGCAAGTCTCATGAGGACATTTGCAGTAACTGTTAGCTATTTTACACAACACCTCCACTGAGAGTGCAGCCTGCTCAACTCCAAATAAATTCTTCATGATGATTTCTTTCTCTGTAGGTGATTCTTTCTCTGTTGACTGGTCTACTTCTGTTTTTATTGTTTCTGCAACTCTCTGGCAGGTGATATATACTCTAGCTATTTGGATATTCAGAAAAGGAGAAAGTGGTTAGCTTCCCAAGTTCTTGTGCCAATGGAGAGAAAATGCAAACAAAAAGCACATCCATCTCAGATGCAGGCTTGCATAGAAGGTCCTAAACTCGAAGCTTGCAGCTCAATAACAGAGAAATGGCATTCTTCCACAGATCCCCCAGAGATGATCTTTAAACGTCAAGACTGGTAAGAAAAAGACTGAAAGACAGGAATTGCCCCAGGCACTCAGACTCTCTTCCTTCTAAGATAAAGTCTTTCTTTTATACATATAGCTTGGGGGTGTTGACCTAGTCTTTCACATTTTAACTTTGATTTATTGAGGAAGTATACAGATCTTGCTCATATTCAATTCTAGTTAAGATTATTTCATTTCAATTTGCACATTCTTCCTCCAATTTTAAGATTTGTTGTTCTAAGCAAATCTACTAGAATTCGTTAGATGAAGTTCACTTCTTGAATAATTCTTTAGTGTTTTGCATTATTTAATTTGAAGATGTTTCTTTGTGGAAGTTTGCCATCCAATCAAAAAATTAACATTCTGCCTCTCCAGAAGATTTGAATTCCAATGGGGATAGGAAAGGTAGCTCCATCTTCTAACTCCAGTGCTCAGAAAATTTGTTTTCTGAGCTAAGAAATACAAATAGCAGTATTTTCAGTTTTCTAAGTCTCTTAGGCAGCCAGTCTAAGCCTTGCCAGAATGACTACCATATTCTTGTAATGATCACATTTGTAAGTTATGTAAAATAGCCTGATCAATTTACCAACAACAAATTAAGCATGATATCAAACTATAAAACACATGCATGATATTAATACAAAACGAATATATGTACAAAAGAGAAAAATAATTAAACAGGAATATTTATCAATATGTGTATCAGTCAATAATTATATTTTCTTGTAAGGTACACATTGCCTGGGTACGCATTGATATTATTGTCTGGTTACATGTATAACTTGCTTCTCTAGTTTCACTTGGGACATCATAAATTATTCTGGACACCTGCCAAATAGTTCTTTTTCTTCTGAGATCTGTCTGCTCTTTAAACTATCTTTAAAAATGACCCTGACTTACCATGTTTCTCATTGGAACTAAAAGCCTGCCTTTTTAAACCTGAGTTTATTGAGGGCTCAGGTCAGCACAAGTATTATTTCTTAAGATATAGTCTACAAAGTTTTCTTCCTTTAAAATGTCTATTTCTGAGCTGTTATATAAATCAGACTGACTTTGTATGACTGGCAAGTTGTGTCTTTGTTTTAGAATCCAATCAGGAAAATGTCTTTTAAACTCAGTTTGCTTATAGGGAATTTAACTCAGTTATTATTGATAAATGATTGTGGTGGATAGAGTTTGCAGGGTCCATTGCCAACTAGCCTCTGGGGCTATTTACTAAACAGGCACAATGCCTAGTTTTTTCACTATTAAGTATGCAGTGACTTTCCATCAACATACTAAGTTGTACATGCCACAGACATCAAGATTTCTCAGCTGTACTCTCTCATCTTGTTGAAGGTCTTGATAGCAAACTTGTGTATCATATTTTTGTTTATTTAGTGTTTTTCTGGATTTAAATTATCACGGCATGATAAACTTACTTTGTCTTCTCTCTTACCTGAGAGATGTGTGAGTTATGAATTTGTTTGGTCTCTCCAGCTTCAGAGATTCCAAAACACAAGACAATGGGGAGACATAGCTCCTACTTAAACAATATTTTGGCTGTTGAGCATAATTTCACATGTGCCTTCTCAATAGGGCTGGGTGGGGTGGAAAGGAAGGAAGACTCTGGAATTCAAAGTTTTAAAAACAAATGTAAAAAATTTGTTTTTACAAGTAACTGGAAAAATTATATAAACAAACAATATTTTGGGAGTCCATTCAATGCTATGAATAGTGGATAAGCACATTTTATTTAAGCAAACAGTAAACAGATGGGGAAGTTTTACATATTAGAATAGATCAAAGAATACATAACAGTAAATGGATTTTTGGGCTGGGAATGAGATTATTAATATTTCAACTCAGATTAGGAGAGGGAGCAATCTCCCTAAAGGGAAGTCAGGTCTTAGCATTTTTTCGAGCTGGTAGCCCTTGGAAGTCCGGGGGCATAATGAGGGGACAAATTTCCTATGTGTCTGCAGTTCTAAGGTTTCCTTATAGTCCTTCAAAATCTGTTCCTTGCCTTCTCTTCTCATCTCTTTTGAAGTCCTCCAATCATCTCAATTCATCTCTATTCATGCAGGTACTTATAGTCTTGGTTTGGCATTCTCTTATCCAGTCAGAAGTTAGTCTCCTTCCAAAGGTCCGTCCTTTATAAAATTGCACAGTCTGCCTAGATAGTAATAGTCAGTGTTGTTTATTGATTTTGGGTTACAATTTCACTTTATTTTCTGAAGTAGTTGGACCAATTTACAACTTTACTAACAGTGCATGGGTGTCGCACAGTTCTTCCAAAACTTTCCATTTTCATGTCTCCTATATGATCATGAGATCTCTACTTGCACAGCTATTCTTTTAGTTCAGGCTCTCATCATTCCTCACATGGATTATTGCAGTGGTCTCTTTCTTTTTCTTTTCTTTTTTTTGGACTCAATTGAGATTAAGTGACTTGTCCAGGATCATATAGCTGAGAAGTATCTATGGCTAGGATTTGAACTCAGGTCCTCCTGACTCCACTCTGCTTTATCCACTGCACCACTTAGCTGTCCCTGTAATGCCTTAATTGACCTCAAGTCATTCTTTCATTTGAATGGGACTGATTGGATGAAGTATTTCTCAGTATTGAGTCACATGATCCCTGTTTCCAGAGCTGGGACCCTGGGGGGGTCATATGATCTTTGGAGAGATGAACTATGAACGCTGGGATACAAGAATTAGTAAAGATGCAGGAAGTGACTTGATCTGTGGGAGGCAACCAACATTAGTGACCACTGGTCAAGAACAGTTACATCTTTTCAGTTTATCCAGTGAGAAGGCTCAGGTCTTTTGTTTTTAAGTTCTGAACAAGTCAGAAACTGGCCAGGTTCTAGGAGCACATGGTGGAGTTGGGATGGCTCCCAGGTATCTCTGGGCCTCTCCTTGCAGGGATTAAATAAATGCTTTCTCTTTGTACCTGAAGATGTTTCTGATTAATTCAGGAAAGGGGGTGTAGCACCCATCCCACACAGTTTAAGGGGGATCGTCCAGGATCTGTGATTTCCCAGAGAGATGGCTGGTATCCTGATTCAAGATAGGTGCCAGGTTGGATAATTGAGATCAGATTCTTAGCCTCCCTCTCTGTGAAGAATGGGCCTAGGAGAGAGACTCAGATACAAACAGAAGCATACAAGTCTTCAAAGATGAAGCCTCGGTAAGAGAGAGCCAGGTAACTCAAGCATGCTTAATCCATAGAGGCACTATCTGTTAATGTGCCCTTGAACTATCCTTGTGGGCCCTGGGATCATCAAGCTTTGGATGATCCAGATTAAGGGGTTCTGCTAATAGCACAGAATGGGGGTGCTCTGTGGTTGTCTAGGAAAGTAGAAAACTCATTCTGACCCTGGTCTGCCAAGTCACACTTAGGGGGTTGCCTGTGCATTTGCTGGAGACCAGGTTGTAATGAGATTGGATGCTCTGAGAGGGGGCAGTCCAACTCAAATCTTTGGAGCAAAAGGAAAAAAATGCACTTGGGTATTTCTATTGCATGTGCCAAAGTGGGGAAGGGATGGTCTCTTCCATGTAATTTTTGTCTGTGTTTATCTTTGTGCAGACTGTCTTTGTCATGTTTGTTCTGTGAGCTAGAATTTGTTAGGGGAAAAAAAGAGAAAGAGAAAGGTCTGACTTTCCTGTGGGCTCCAATTCTGGCCAAAATTGGAACTTTAGGAAAAGTCCATTGGGAATAATGGTTGGGGAATTTGGCAACTGGTCATTTCAAAATTCCAAAGCAATTCAATTAAATTGGGAAGGATCATGCAGAGAGTGAAGAAAGAGTAAAGATGGTAGTTTCTTTCTTTTCCTTCCTCATTCCCTGACTACAGCAGGATCATGTGGGGCTGGAGGGAGAGAAAGAAACTATGTTTACTCACTTTAGTGAAATTCATTATTTGAGATAAGCAGTTTTATATTGTTGGGAATTTAAAGCTATATTTAATTGGATTTTAAGTTAAAATATAGGTTATTAAAACAAAGTTCCAGTAGCTTATCTTAAGGGAAGTTGTGTTTGTGTCTCCCTACTTAGATGGTGTGTTGCTTTCTAGAAGTATTGGGTAATTTGTAAATTATGAGTTGTGCCTTAAAAATTTTGTCAGCTCTGCTGGATATATGTATAAGTTTTATGAGATTTGTTTCAAAGTTAAATTAATTGTGAATTTAAAAATTTAAAGTTAAAAAAGAGTGATTTAAAGACAAGGGAAAAGAAAGATTGATTTGCAAAAGCAATTAATAGTTTAAATAGAGCATCTAATTAGAAGGGTTATTGGTTTGGGAATGTTTTAAAAATATGTTAAAGAAGAATGGGGCATGTAGACATCAGGAGGAGATAGAGATGGGACAGGGGAAGAGATGGTATGAGAGAAGGAGGAAGAAAGAGAGAGGAAAATGGCTTGCTGGAAATAGGGGACAGAAAAGGAATAAGCTCCTAGTGAGATTAGGGCATGTCTTTGGCTGGCAGATTGGATTCTGGGGGACTTGGCACCCTAAAAAGGTTAACTGTGAGAAGTGGGGGTCTGGAAGCATGGTGGAGTTAGGAGAAATTCTATGTGGAGTGAGGGGGAAGGGTGGCCACATGGAAAGGACCTTGTCAGGTGACAATTTAATTCCCTTCCTTCCCTCTCCCCATTAAGTGTGGTGCAGCTGCTTTTAAAAATTTATTATTATTATTATTAACAACTGCAGCTTTTTGGAGCTCCCTTCCCCCTTGTTAATTTGAAACATTAATTGCTTATAGGAACAGGTTACATTTACATGGTGTTAACAACTGAACGTTTAATTTTTATTTTTCAAGTTTATAGTTGCTCTAAGTGGTTTGTTGGAACTGTAAGTTTTTCAAAAGCAACTTATTTCTACTAAGGTATCCCCTCTATCTTCAGCAAATTATTTAATGTTTATAAGTGCATAACAGTCTCCTTGTTTAAGGAATATGATGATAAAAAAACTTAGAGCAAAATTTTAACCTGGTCTGATAATTTGATAGGGTTATTTCTAAAAGTTTTATTTGTTTTTAGAATGAAGAGATTATTAATCTTAATTCTGAAAGGTTCTTTTATGTGGAAATAGGATATATTCTGTATGAATTTTAATTGGTTGTATTGATTCATCTTATAGTTGTACCATTATTTAAAAGGACTCTGAGAATAACAGTTTTTTCCTTTGTCCCTTTGAAAATTCTGTTATGGACAATATGCAATTTAGAATTTTTCTATGTATTCAGTATTTTAAAAGCAAAATGATCTGTGTAATGTTGAACTTAGAACCATCTACTTAAATATGTAAGATAAGCTGTGAATTTTCTGGGATGAATTTCATACTGTGATCTTTGGAAGTTTTGATGAATGAGAATTGCTATAAGAGATAAAAGTCTCTTGGGATTGCAGCTGATATTTATTTGGTGTTTTAAATTCAGGTATGACTGCTGGATAGATAATTAAGCCAGTGATCCACCATCTGAAAGGATGATTTTCTTTATGTATGGAACTATCCATGTAATACTCCCACTCAATAAATTGTAGTGGCTTCTTCTTAGTGCTAGTGATGGGGTATTACTCCTATAACAGTAATGGGATCCCCTGAATTTAGGATGCTTTTGTTCTAGCAATCTGATTCCAAAGTTTTCTGGCCTTAGGATAGTCCTATAAATATTGTTGACTGTCAGATAATGTACTGGTCAGTGATAACCAAATTTCTGAGGCAATAGTGAATAGACCACTCCACAGTGGCATGAAGCACCTGATCTGTCTTTTTTCTCTAAATTTATCTTCTTGTTTTTGGTTCTTTGCTAAATTCTTTTGGAACTTAGCCTGCTTCAACTGGCATTACAATTACAATAAACTTTGACCCTTGACTTGGAGATGGGTTCAAGCCTGCATATGAGACACCTCCCCATACCTGTCTGTTTAACCCAATCTTTTGGGATCTCTTTCTGAATTTCAACACTAGGATAACATATAATGCCCTTAGTTTGTCATGTAAATTGTCACATATATATGTATATATACATATATACATATACATATATATATATTTCATTTATTAACTTGGTCCCAATCTCTCTTTTCAGCTTCATGATTAATACTTTTCCCCCTTGTCCCCCAATCCAGCCCAATCTGTTCCTTTCCAGTTGTTATTCCCCATAACTAGAATGTACTTCTTCACACCTCTAGTTTACAAAAATCCTTTATTTCTCTCAAGATGAACTTCTAATGTCACCTTCTACCCTGTGCCTTTCCTGATCTCTCAACTACTGATATCCTACCTCTTTAACTACAATATATTTACCTTGTTTATTTATAACCAGTTCCAATAACCTCTTCCATAGAGAACACAGCTATTCATAAAAGTATAGGATCATAGATCTAGTATGTCATTCTGTATCTTTTAGGGGCAATGGAATCTTGGTCATCTCCCCTTTAACCATTATTCTATAAGGAGATGCAGGAACAGAGATGTAAATTGTCATTCTGGAAAATAACCTCTTTTATAGCTAAAGGAGACTGAGTGAAGTACAGAGAGAAAAGAATATAAAGAGAACTTCTGAAAAAAAAAGTTAAATCTTCTTCCTTCTGCCTCCACAATTAACTAGCATTTATTTTCTCTACCTCTATTCCATCATGGGGGAAAAACATACATATGGGGGGAGGACATACTACATGTAGGGAGCACTCTTGTTACATGTAGGAGTTTTCTGTCCATAGGAATATAATTTTTAGTTGCTTTTTTTTTTTTGCAAAAATTTGGGGGGTTTGTAGTTTTTCTTAAAAGGTGGTACAATTTTCTTTCTGTTTTCCTGAGCTTCTTCAGTAGCTCATTATTTCTTAAAGGAAGTCCTTGAGTCTACTTTTAAAACTCAAATATCCTCAAGTTTTGAATTAGATTCATTGTTTATATTTGTTGCTATAAATTGATTTGTAGTTTGGAGTCTTAACAATTTTGGGGGGGAGGTAGGGGAGAAGCTTTGTAGTATTTCTTCCAGTTTTTTCTTTCAGATGACAGAGAATCCTGAGTTTCTCTCTTTTGTTCCTATTTTTTTTTTTTTAAATGCAGTACTTTGTATTTGAATGTGTGTTGCCTTGGGCAAGTAGTCTGAGACTGGGGAACTTCTTGAATTAGAAAATTTCTGGCAATTTTCTTTGGGCCAATTTCTGTTTCAGAAGCAATTTTTTTTCTTTATAGGAAGTATATATTTTTTCCTTTAGAGTCACAGATAAGTTTGTTTCTTCCTGATATGGTGTCCTAGAAAAATTTTTAAATGTAATTTTCTGTTTTATTTATTTTTTGAGGTGTAACAAGTTTATTTAAATTGGTTTGATTTTATCTTACTGCTATGCATTTGCTAAATTTATTGGTACAGTATACTTCTTAAAAGTCTGAATGCTACTATTTGTATAATTAATAATTACACGTTGATACAAAAAAAGTCATTGGTTATTATTTCCATGATTTGAATTCATGTCTTTTGTTGTACTATTTGTATTATTTAAACATAAGATTGCTGTTGCTTCTGTTGTTTAAAAAAAGGATTTTTTTTAAAGAGTCAAAAGTGATTTATTGAGAGTTGACACAACCAACTCCATTTGGTTCAGTATTTGTCCTTTTTTTTCAGGGAGGTGGAGTGTGCTATGAGACGTTTCAGTAAATACATTAGAGACAGCTTAAGGCAAAATATTTTTCTCCTTCAATATTTCCCTTTCTTCTACTTGTGTGGTAGGGCAAATACAATTTACAAATACTCAAAGATATCACTAATAAAGAAGAGAAATATTTATTCTTAGAATCTTGCAAGAAGTGAATATCTCCAGACTGGACTCCAAACCAGTCAAGAGAGGTTAATTTCGACAGAGATTGAAATGAGTTATATAGTCGTGACCAGAAGAATAATGCTTGGAAGTAACATGAACTTGTTAAATTTTGACCTGAATTTTATGGTGGTCAGTTTTGCAACTGCTTATGACTGTTTACCTTATCTCATTTCCCCAGATAAATTAAATCTCAATCTACCTTAGTTAATGATTTTATAAGAAACCATATAATCCTCTCACAAACAGATTTGTTTAAAGGTAAGTAATCCATTAAAGTAGGATAACCAAGGAGGCTTAGTTTACCTCAGAATTCCTCAACAAATAGAGATTACCCAGTTTACAGATTCCCTTAGAATGCCTCCAGTTTATTAATTAGTTAGCTTCTTCTAAGAAGTTAAGTAAAGGTCCAGGAGATCAGATATTTCTACTAGAGAAGCAGGTCTTTTGTTCGCCTTCCCAGACCTCTAATGATTAACAGACCCTTGAATTGCACAGAAAAGTGAAAAAAATTAGAAGGGTATACCATTAAGATCACATGTTAAAGCAAGTTATACAATTCAGAAAGTTTTTCTAGTCCCACATAAGAATTTTGACATTGAAAATATACCAGAGGAGGTGATAAAATAGGGAGTTATTTCTAGGAATTTCAGAGTTGCCCACCCTCTGAACAGAAAAAATTGCTCAAATCAGTAGGATCAAAGGAGGCACTCCTACTGAGACACTGAATATCACAATTAAACTCAGGAATTCCATTTCATCTATAAGAAGGCTCAAAGACCATCATCCCTGTGTTATACCATAGGACCCAAATTGGCATTTTCTCTGGAACTGAACCATGCTCCGCAGAAGAACAGGGAGACTTGGGGTTGAGCAGACAAGATTGCAATTTTTTTTTTTTCTCTATAATGTTATTGTATACTGCACTCACTTCTTCGGCATCAGTTTAGAAATTGTCCTCTGAAACTTATCATTTTTTCATTTATCTTTCTTTCCAATCCTCCTCCCACCACTTTGTTGAAGTGTCTCACACCTCAACACCTTCACCCCATCCCCATGAAGGACTCAGTGATAAGATTCCATTTTACTATAATTTTTAAAAAATTCAAAGTTTTTTTAGTTTGATACACCATACTGAAAAGATGATCCCTGAGTAGTGTCCACCAGAATATTTAGTTTTCTTGTGTGCATAGGCTGGGCAAGTGGTTTTTTTTTTTTTTAATTTTTATTAAACCAAGTGCAACAACCTTAACAAGAAGGCTAGAGAGAGGGCATCTCAAGGATCCTCACTCAGCCAACCAGTAAGCCTTCATTAAATGCCTACTATGTATCTGCCAGGCATTCTGCTAAGTACTAGAGATACAAAAAGAAGCAAAGTTGTACCATCAAGAAATCCATAATCTAATGGGGAAGACAATAAGTGCATGATATGTACAGGTAAATAGGAAATAATAAAGGGAAAACATCAGAAATTAATAGAGACTAGGAAAAGCTTCTTGGAGAAAATGAGATTTTAGTTGAAACTTGAAGGAAGCCAGGTAAGTAGAGATGAGAAAGGAGAATATTCCAGATATGAAGGACAACCAGAAAAAAATTCTAGGCGCTGAGACATGGTGTGTGGAACAGCAACGAGTCCAGGGTCACTGGAATAAAGAATACATGGGAGGGAAGTAAGTATAAAGAATCAGAAGACTAAAAAAGTGCATATGATGAGGAGGAAAGATTATGAAAGGTTTTGAATGCCAAATGCAGGATTTTGTATTTAATTCTAGAGTGATAGGAAACTCCTGGAGTTTGAGTATGGGAGTGACATGGTCAGATTTGTGCTTTAGGAAGATCATATGAATGATTTGAATAGAGGATGGACTGGAGGAGAGAGAGACCTGAGGCAGGCAGACCCATTAGCAAGCTGTTGTAATAGTCGAGTGTGAGTGACAGAACCTGTACCAGAGTGGTGGCAGGGTCAGCGAAGAGAAGAGGTTTACTTAAGAGATATTGCAAAGGTGAAGTCAGCAGGCTTTGCTCCAGATTGGTTTGGGGTAGGAGAAGAAAGAGAATGAGCAGTTAAGGATCCAATAAACATTCAATTCAATAAACACTTATTAAGGGCCTATTGTGTATTAGAAACTATGCTAAGTACTGGTTAGCACACCTAGGTTGTGGGCCTGGGAGACTGGGAGGAGGATGGTTTCTTGAACAGAAGGTAGGAGGTGGGGAGGGTTTAGGAGGAGAGATAATAAATTCAATTTTGGATATTTTGAGTTTAAAATGTCCATTGAACTTCTAATTCGAGCTGTCTGAAAGGTGGTTGGAGATGCAAAATTGGAGGTTTGCAGAGAGATTTAAGAATCACCAACATAGAGATGATCATGAAATACTAAGTATATAGGTATAGTAGGAAAAGAGGAGAGGGGGCAGGCCAGAACCCTGAGGATTAGAAAATCATGGTTAAAAAAAGTATAATCTGGAGGAGGACCCAGCAAAATAGAGAGAGAATGGCCAGGTAGAGAGGAGGAAAGCCAGAAGAGCAATATCAGGAAAATTGGGGGTGTCAAGGAGTGGAGACCAACAGTGTCAAAGACTGCAGAGGAGGTCAAGAAGAGAGAGGATTGAGAAAAGGTCTGGCAATTAAGAGATATTATTGACTTTGGAGAGAGCAGTTTCTCTTGTGATGAAGTCGGAAACCAAATCTTAAGGAATTAAGGAGAATAAGAGGAGATATTGTAGATGACAACATCTTTTAAGGAGTTTAGCTACGAAAGACAGAAGAGATATAGGATGAGAATTAGCAGAGTGGGAGAATCAAGTGAGGGTTTTTCAGAATGGGGGAGACATGGACATATTTGTGGGCAGTAGGAAAGGAGACTATAAACAGAGAGAGATTAAAAATAGGTGAGAGTGGAGATGAAAGAGTAATCTGGTAGAGGGGGTGGGATAGATTGGGATCACTGGTACAGATAGAAGAATTTGCCTTGGCAAGGAATAAAGCCATTTCTTCATGTGAGATAGTGATAAAGGAGGAAATAGTGGCAGAAAGCATCTGAGTAATAAAAGTGGAAAAGAGGGAATTCTTGCAAATGGCCTCATTTTTTTTTCAGTAAAATGAGTCAAAATTCTCAGGTAAGAGGAGAGAGGGAAAGGAAGCCATGGGAAGTTTGAGGAGGGATGAAAAAGGTTTGGAAGAGCTATGGAGAATGGGATAGGAGAGAAGGCAGGCAAAAAAAAAATAATTGTCTAGCAGCATTGAGGGCCCAATTGAGAATATCTATAGGAACATTATTCTGCCCTAAGAGGCCCTTATCAGACTTCATAAAACCTTTTCCTTATGCTGTATGAGACTCCCCAACAAAGAGATCTCTTTTATCGTAATCTAATATGATTCCTTTTCAACACCTGTAATCCCCAAAGGATGTTAATTGGTCAGGCATATGGGAGATGGAGAGTTGTCTCAGTCAAGGAAAGTTGTCTCAGTTAATAAGATCTCTAGCTGAATCTGAAGACTTACAGAAGGGAAAGTTCTTTTTTTTTTTTTTTATTTTTTTTTATTTAATAGCCTTTTATTTACAGGATATATACATGGGTAACTTTACAGCATTAACAATTGCCAAACCTCTTGTTCCAATTTTTCACCTCTTACCCCCCACCCCCTCCCCTAAATGTCAGGATGACCAGTAGATGTTAAATATATTAAAATATAACTTAGATACACAATAAGTATACATGACCAAAACATTATTTTGCTGTACAAAAAGAATCAGACTCTGAATTATTGTACAATTAGCTTGTGAAGGAAATCAAAAATGCAGGTGTGCATAAATATAGGGATTGGGAATTCAATGTAATGGTTTTTAGTCATCTCCCAGAGTTCTTTTTCTGGGTATAGCTAGTTCAGTTCATTACTGCTCCATTAGAAATGATTTGGTTGATCTCGTTGCTGAGGATGGCCTGATCCATCAGAACTGGTCATCATATATTATTGTTGTAGAAGTATATAATGATCTCCTGGTCCTGCTCATTTCACTCAGCATCAGTTCGTGTAAGTCTCTCCAGGCCTTTCTGAAATCATCCTGTTGGTCATTTCTTACAGAACAGTAATATTCCATAATTTTCATATACCACAATTTATTCAGCCATTCTCCAACTGATGGACATCCATTCAGTTTCCAGTTTCTAGCCACTACAAAAAGGGCTGCCACAAACATTCGTGCACATACAGGTCCCTTTCCTTCTTTATAATCTCTTTGGGATATAATCCCAGTAGTAACACTGCTGGATCAAAGGGTATGCACAGTTTGATAACTTTTTGAGCATAGTTCCAAACTACTCTCCAAAATGGTTGGATTCGTTCACAACTCCACCAACAATGAATCAATGTCCCAG
This sequence comes from Sarcophilus harrisii, assembly GCF_902635505.1. Lineage (NCBI taxonomy): Eukaryota > Metazoa > Chordata > Mammalia > Dasyuromorphia > Dasyuridae > Sarcophilus > Sarcophilus harrisii. The sequence goes on along the minus strand of NC_045430.1, from coordinate 63,555,586 downwards.
TTTTCCCACATCCCTCCAACAATCATCATTATTTTTTCCTGTCATCTTAGCCAATCTGACAGGTGTGTAGTGGTATCTTAGAGTTGTCCTAATTTGCATTTCTCTGATTAATAATGACTTGGAGCATCTTTTCATATGACTAGAAATAGTTTCAATTTCTTCATCTGAGAATTGTCTGTTCATATCCTTTGACCATTTTTCAATTGGAGAATGGCTTGATTTTTTATAAATTAGAGTTAATTCTCTATATATTTTGGAAATGAGGCCTTTATCAGAACCTTTGACTGTAAAAATATTTTCCCAGTTTATCGCTTCCCTTCTAATCTTGTCTGCATTAGTTTTGTTTGTACAAAAACTTTTCAGTTTGGTATAATCGAAATTTTCTATTTTGTGATCAGTAATGATCTCTAGTTCTGCTTTGGTCATAAAGACCTTCCCCAGAAGGGAAAGTTCTAAGAAGGTGGGCAGTTGGTGGTGGTGGTGGTGGGAGAATCAGGGATCTGAGCCTGGAAACTAGAGAACAGGACTATTGGGATAAAGCAGAAGATACAGGTAAGATGTACACCCTTTTCCTCACTTTATCCTAGAATTTGACAGTTATGATCAGAATGCAGAGTTTGGGAGGGAATCTAATTTTCAATGGACTGGTACCTAGTGGCCTACAATTACCCTCTGTGTGAACAGCAAAGCCAGGAAATCTGGAAATCAATCCCTCCTTCTCAATTGTTGGGTGAGAGTGAAGGATTTTTCCTTTTTCCTTTCTAGCTAAAACACATGCCATTGCCTCTTCTCTTTTGATTCTCCCATTGGCCTCACACTTTTATGATCTGGTCATGGGCAAAATTGTTAAGTGAATGAGGTTTGTTTTTGCTGCCCCATATGCCCCCCAGCAATCCCTCCATTTTGGGCTACCTTCTGGGTATTCCTATCCTCAGCTGAGGACTTGTCCTCAGGTCACTGCAGAAACTATCCAGACCTTACTGTCTTTGCTTGGTCCCTCAGCTTTTCTCAACTCTCCATACTTTGCTTCCAAAGAAACACAGCCATTCTGTATTATAGCAGGTAAAAGCTATCTAATCTGACAAATGTGAGAGCAAAGGAAGAACCTTAGGATTGACTGTTATATGTGTGTATTTCATTTATTTATTTTTTTTTTTTGCTGAGGCAGTTGGGGTTAAGTGACTTGCTTAGGGTCACACAGCTAGGAAGTGTCTGAGAGCAGATCTGAATTAACTCCAAGGTCCATGCTTGCTCCTTGTCAAAAGGCAGAAGAAATATAGGATGAGAATTAGCAGACTGGAAGAATCAAGTGAGGGTTTTTCAGAATGGGAGAGACATGGACATATTTGTGGGTAGTAGGGAAGGAGACTATAGACAGAGAGATTAAAAATAAGTGAGAGTGGGGATGAAAGAGAGAGTAATCTGGTAGAGGGGATAAGATAGAATGGGATCAATTGGGGTTGTGACTTGCTTAGAGCCACATAGCTAGGAAGTGTTAGGTATCTGAAGTCAGATTTGAATCGACTCCAAGGTCCATGCTTTGTACCATCTAGCTGCTCTATATGTATATATTTTAACAGTGAACTTTTGGATACTATGCCTTTATAGAGTATTAAAGCCTCCAGTACTGGGGATTTGAAGTCTCCTTGAGAGCTATTGTGAAAGATGGAAGTTGGCGTGGGTCTCTCTTTTTTGGGGAGATAAAGTCTTAATATGTTTGAAATCCTACTGTACTGGTTTGATGTATGTCATAGTTTGACTATGTCATTGCTCTTGGGTTTGTGTACCATGGAGATCTCATCCATCTCCAGATAGCTCCAACTACTATCTTTATAACTCCAAACCCACATTTCCAATAGTCTGATGGAAATCTCTTCCTTGACCTATCTTAATAGATATATTATACCTTCAAATATTATTTTATTTTCCTTCTTATTGGATGGTAAGCTTTATGAGGGCAAGGATCATGTTTTTGTGTTCCTCACAGAGAACAGCACAGTGCTTTACATATATGTGCATACATACATATATACATATATTCCTACATATATGCAAACATAATCATATACATACACATATATCTATAGAAACAGCTTAGGTACCCTATGCCATTTTAGATCGAATATAAGTTCATGTCCAGGATAAGCCCATATCCTTGAAATGAGGTCTGTTTGAAAGGAAAAATCATTATACAAAAATATATTAACTGTGAATATTGCAATTTATTTAAATAAAAATAAAAATATTTTTACTATTTTTTTATGATAATTGATCTTTGTCTTCATCATTTTCATTGTTTTTTTTCCTCCTACTAAAAGTAAAATTATAGATCACATTCAAGTCAGATTTTTTTTCAGGGTGTGGGGATGGGAAGAACAGTCTATATATGAACCACTTGGAGAAATGCTTCCTGAATGAATGATGTTAATATAATTAAGTATGTATTTAACCCCATATGGCAGTAATTATTGGGCCATTTTTCAGTGAACAAGAAAGAGTTAAGTATTTAGCTGTACAAAGTCAAATATTCTGATACAATGAAAGAGCAATTGGACACATTGGTCATAGGATCAAAACTAATAGTCAATAATAGCTAGCATTTATATGGCACTTTAAGGTTTGCAAAGGGTTTTTTTTTTTGTTTTTTTTTTTGTTTTGTTTTTACAAACTTTATCTCATTTAGTCAAAGGATTATAGGGTCACATTTATGCAGCCAGAAAGGACCTAGTCCAACTCCCTCATTTTATACATGCCGAATAATAGGGCAAATACTAAACATATACATAAATATGACAAAGAAAACAGATTTTTTAAAAGAGAAGCATTTTTTAAAATGGGAAACAAAGCAGTAGGGTAATATCAACAAGTGTTGTCAGGAAGAAGAATCATGGAGTTGAGTACTTAGATAAAAAGAAGCAAATTGGAATTTGATATTTACCTTCCCATAGATCTGGAAAGAAAGAACATTTTCAAGTTCCATGATTTCTGATGGAGGAAATAAAACAACTCACAAGAAGAGTTCTTTCAAAATTAGATTGAATAAACATTTGCCAAGCCCTTTCTGTATGAACAGCACTGGGCTATGTGTTAATGGGAGATATAAATAAAGGTGGATAAAATTTTGTATTTACTAAAATATGAAACCTATGATTTAGTAGGGGAGATAAGAAAATTATATTAAAATGTAAGAGTATAATGTAAGATGTCTAAAAGAAGTCCAGCGCTGGACACAGACTTTTGAAAGCTCATAAATTTATTCTCTTTTGGACCACCTTTTGGGAGGTAGAGAAGGTAATGAAGAACATGTTGCATGATGGGAAATTGAAAGGTTGCTTTTTTGGGGGTGAAGTGAGAGGCAGGTAAAAAATAAACAAAACTGAAGTGAGTCTATTGGTGTCTTCTGATCCTTCTTTCTCCTCTCTTCTTCTCTTCCATTGTTGAGCTGCTGTTAGAATTCTGCTTGCTGAATCCACACCTTCATCCTTGATCCTGACATCTTGAGGAGATGGCTTCAACAGCAGTCACTGGACTGATTCCTGCATTTTTCTCTATGGCTGGTGATGGAAATGTCTACTATAGTGGGCGCCTATTGTGGTTTGGCTTTCTTGGGGTGTATGGGGTGGTGATATATGTGGTTCAAATGCCTTGGGCTGCCATTAACAATGACTTTTGGTGCCACGGCAACGCCACCTTACTTTGCCAGATGGAATGCTTCGAGAAACATTTTAACATGGCGGTGGTAGGCCTTTGGTATTTCTTCTTGTTTATTTTCTTGGCCAACTTTTTTCTCATGGAGTTCTTCATTGTTCAGATTCTAACCAGGCAAAACAATATGAAAGCAATAGAGACAATCAGTGAAGTGGAACTGGGCTCTATGGTGGGAATACAGGAGGCCACCTCTCTGCCAAGGAAAAATTTACTGAACATTTACATGGAAAAGATGTTGCTGTTTTTATACCTCTTCTACTTCTTCTCGCAACTTATTTTTCAGACAACATTTCTGTGGATCCTTGTATACAGGCACTTGCCCCTGGTGAATGGCTCTCTCATTGACTGTAAAACAGACACATGTCAGAACCCCTATTTATGCCTGGTGAGGGGTACATTGGAAAAACGCATGTCCATTTACACCTTGATCACTTTGTCTACTATCATCATCGTCTTCTGCTTGGCGTTCTTTCTCTACAGTGCCTACCACTACTTAGTAAAGTTAGGAGTTTTACAAAGCCAGTTCCATAGAACTTGGAAAAACTGAGGTTTGGAAAAGGGCAATGCCCTCTCTCCCTCACTCCACATATGCCAAGGAGTTCTGGTGTCCAAAAGCATTGTGTTGGCTGCAAAGCCTCTTCCTATCAATAGTTTTTACTTTCTTTTTCAATATAAAATAAAATAAAAAGTCTTTATTGTCTCCAGTGGCCAGGCAGAAATTATCAGGATATTAGGGGTAACTTTTATTTCTCCCCATATTCCCTTGCTTCTACTACAATATTGAAGTTTCTAATGGGATGTTAGTCCAAGCTAAAAAAAAAATTCAGGTGGGACAGTTAGATGATTCAGTGGATAGAGCATCAACACTGGAATTAGGAGGATCTGAGTTCAAACCCAACCTCAGACACTAGCTGTGTGATGTTGGAAAATTGCTGTGAATTTAGCTCCCCATTAATTCGCTCATTTAGAGTACAGTGTGATGTAAAGGCAAGGGAGATCTTGATTCAGGTTCTGCTTCTGACACATAGTAGTCGGTGATCCCAGAGAAGGTGCTTAACAACATTAGTGTTTAAGAAACTCACTGAGACCAGAAGTGCTAATCTGAATTGATAGAAAAAAATTTCTTCATTAGGAGGCATCCATTCCAATAAAATCATAGATTTAGAATAAAAAGCTTGAGAAGACATGGGGAGGAACAACTCAGAAGTAGGTTTTCAACTATTCTTCTGAGAGAAACACCAAGAAATTTATCCATTTCTATTAGAGCCTTGGGGTGGAAAAAGAATAAATTCTAGTGACATAGGCTTTTGCCTATGTGGTTCTTGAGCCCTTCTTCACTTCTGCCTCTATTTCACCATAGCAATTCATGCTTTAACATAACTTTGAAGTAAAGTACTTCCAACTTGGAGAATGTGTCAAACCTCATTTATTATTGACTCCTTTGATTTTGTAGGAATTTTAAAACTGAAGGATATTCTGTTATTGTGGAAGTTGGAGGTATAATGTCAAGTGGGCTGACTCAAAGAGAGACAGGAGACTTGAAATGCAGATTCCAACCTGATCTGTGTGACAATGGGCAAATCATTTTGTCTCTTTAAGTCTCAATTTCATCATCTTTGAAATTGATGTAATAATTTTTTTGGTATTATTCTTACAGGATTGTTAAAAGGATAATGCTTTATAAATCTTAGTAATTAATGTCATTTATTATGTAGCCCATAAAGGTTCAAAGTTCACTTTCGCAACAAACCCTGACACATTCTGACTAATAAGAGTAAAACTAGTGCCCATTTCAGAGTCATTCCCTATGGGGAATGATCCTGAGGAGTTTCTTTACTCTGTTATAGTGCCCTATACCAGCTAACATTTTCCCAGTATAATGTAATCCTAATATATATTTACTATTTATGAGTTCAACAACCAGGAATTACTGCCCCAATATAATTTTGATCAGTTGATCACTCTTCAGTTTATGAACACTAGAGAGAGTGCACTGAGACTTAAAACAGTGAACCAATATTATCTCTTACTAAGATCATTTCTGGGTATGACCTAGCCAACAGATGAATCATTCTCTTGCTAACAGGATATGGTGTTTCAGTGATTATATCATTTGCTCTGATGCTGATTTCCAGCCTCAGAGCTGGTTCCTGCAGGTTACTGACAAACTCTGTTAAGAATTCCCATTGCTGAAATCAGTCTGACTTTCTGAAGATGGTCCATTCTATCTAAGAAACTAATTTACTTAAGATTAGAAAAGGATAAATACAAGGAGGAAACAAAAAAACCAGCAGTGCTACATGGGAACCAGATAAGGAAATAGTTGACATCAGGCAGTAGGGTGCTCCCACTGTTATTTCTCTCCCCATCTGGAGGCTTACAGCATTTCCACCCTAACTCACCACCAGAAAGAAGAAATTTGTTCATCTGTTCCATTCATTTGTAGGCACATTCAATTGTAGCTCAACAAGTCAATTAACAGGTCTTTTGGTGCCTTGAAATAAGTGTCAGGAAATAGTGAGTCCAGAAAGTGCTTCTCTCCTTTCCCCCCTCCACATCACCCATTTCTGGAAACAGCTCCTTCCATCTCCTGATGGGTTGATATAAGCAGAACATATTTTTTGCTTGCTTTAAGGAATGAAATCTCACTGACCAATCCTTCTATTAGAGTTTTTACACAATCTAGCGCTGTCCCCTATTCTACCTAAAAGTATGATGAGTTTCTGCTTAAACATTGGCAGTGATAGGGAAGTGATAGGGAAGCGATTTTTGGTTAGCTCAAATTATCAGAAGATTTTTCCTTACACTGTACCAAATTCTACCTCCCTGCATGTTTCCATCAGTTGAGCCTGTTTCTGTCCTTAGGGAAATCATTTATATACTCAGTTTTATATATTCTACTTTTTGATTTGAGAAATGAAGGGGCTTCTGAGGTTCTCTGGTCCTTTTACATTTTATGGAAATAATTATAAGTGAGGTGTGAGATAGCTGTCTAGTTCAAGTTCATATATAGACTTCCCAGAGATCTCATTGAAAGGAAAAATATATATGGCTACACCATGAACTCATACCAAACACAAAATTCAGGTTCTATACTATGTTTTTGGGAAAATATAGCTTAAAGTTAGATAGCTAGTAATTTAAATATCTACTTAAAAAAGATGAATTTAAAAAGGTATGAACAGAAAGGTATGAAGATATGAATAGAAAATAAGAGCCTTGATTATTTGAGGATTTTCTGTGCTTTTAGGGAGAGGAGATAGGAATTGTGGAAGATATGAAGTTAGGAGTAGAGAGAAGGGAATAACTGGAAATGCACTAAAGGCTTTTCAGCTGGTATAGAATAATTGAAACTGATCATCAATGAACTCTTTCCCCAAATATATATATATTTGCTGAGGCAATTGGGGTTAAATGGCTTGCCTGGGGTCACACAACTATGAAGTATTAAGTGTCTAGATCCAGTTTGAACAAGATCCTCTTGACTTCAAGCCAGAACTCTATCCACTGGGCCACCTCCCCCTTCCTCCAAAATATTTCACTTAAGTTTTTTGGATGTTTTTTCCCCATGGAGAAAAATTATTAATTCTATAATTCTGTGGAAAAGGGGATTTGCCTTATAACGATTAGAGAAAGGTCAAGTGATCATGCAAAAAAAAAAAAAGAGCTAGAGCTGAAGTTAAAGACTGGATTTCTCTATCATCTGTCACTTCATCATCCATGCTAATTCTCCCTCAATCATCCTAATCATTTCATTCGTGACTTTGACCACATACAAAGATATGATCTTAACTTTGATGTTGCCATCAATCACAAATGTGCCCTGTTCATGAGCTCTGAAATTCCTTAATCTGAGCACAATCTACTCCATCCCTTCTTTGCCTTTGTAACCCTTGACAACCCTTCTTCATCACTGTGACTTCTAATCCCTTGTTCCGGCAAGTCCTTACCAGACCATCACCTCTGCACTAGCTATACTCACTTCTCCTTTCCATCTTGACTCCCTAGATCAGGGGTCCTCAAACTATCGCCGCGGGCCAGATGCAGCAGCTGAGGACATTTATCCCCCTCACCCAGGGTTATGAAGTTTCTTTATTTGAAGGCCCACAAAGCAAAATTTTTGTTTTTACTCTAGTCTGGCCCTCCAACAGTCTGAGGGACAGTGAAGTGGCCCCCTATTTAAAAAGTTTGAGGACCCCTGTGAGATGATCTACTTCAATTTTACACTTTCTTCTTGAGTCACTTACTCTTTATTATATTGCCTACCTTGATATCATTTACCTTTGCTCCTACTCATGTGATGCTAAATGAAGCTTTGCTAATTGGGTCAACTGCAAATTTATATAACCTCAACTCATCCTTCACATTTGCAAGGCAATTTTTGTACAGTTCATCAAGGAAGTCTCACATACTATGGCAGCTCTTACAACCTTTTCTTTCTCCCCAAACCTCCCAGGTTCCCATTTGCCTCATGCTCTCTATTGTCTCATGCTTTAAAAAAAGTTGCAGTCATTCACAAGAGTTCCTTTTTCTCTCACTTCTTTATCTCACATTATTCAGATACCTTCTGCCACTATCTCCTTTATTATACCCCTGTTTCACATAAAGAGGTGTCTCTTGTCAAGGTAAATCTCTCCTTTTCTTCATCAGATTTCCCCCTTCTATCATCTTCTTCTGCTTCTCTCTTCTGGCTGCTTCCCTGCTGCCTACAAACAGTTTTTTGTCTCTCCCATCCTCAAAAATCTCTTAATTTGGGGCAGTTAGGTGATGCAGTGGTTAGAGCACCATTCCTGGAGTCAAATCTGAGTTCAAATCTGTCTCAGAGACTTACTAATTGTGTAATCCTGGGCAAGTCACTTAACACTGATTGCCTCCCCGCAAAAGTTAAAAAAAATCCTTCACTTGATCTACCTGTTCTTGCTCATTATCTCCCTATATTTCTCTTCCTTTTTGTGTCTAAATTGCTTGAGAATGTTGTGTACAATAATTGCCTCATTTCCTTTCCTCTTATTCTCTTAACTCTATTCAGCTAGAATTCCTGTCTCCAAAGCTACTAACCTTCTCTTAAATGTCAGATATAATAGTCTTTTCTCAGTCCTCATCCCTCTTGACTTTCACAATATTGATCACCCTCTTCTTTTTTATTTTAAACGAACACTTACGGAAAACATTTAAGGAAAACAATTACACAAAACTAGCAGTACATTGACATCATTGTGCACATTCATGCAACATTCCACATTAGTATCTGCAAACTATATAAACAAACAAAAAAAATCCAACAGAAATCCAATTTCTTTTCTTTCCATTTCTCCATTTAATTGAATCAAGAGAAAAGAAAAACAAATTCCTTATATCAAATACGGATAGTCAAACAAAATGTATTCCTTTATTGTATACAAAAATATATGTACCTTATTCTGCTCCCTAAATATCACTTTTCTTTCAAAAAGTGATCACCCTCTTCTCCTTGCTATTTTCCTCTAGGTTTTAGAACATTATTCTTACTTCCTTCACTGCTCCTTCTGCCTTTCCTTGGTTACATTTTCATTTAGGTCATCCCACTAATAGGGAGTGTCCCATAGTGTTCTATCCTGGACCTTCTTTACTTCTCTCTCTGCCTTATTATTTCATTTGGTGATCCCATCAGCTCCCATGGAATCAACCATCATTTCTATGCAGATGATTTTCATTCTACTTATCCATCCCTAATCTCTCTAATGACTGAATTTAAAACAAGATTCCCTAACTGCTTCCTGGATACCTCAAATTGGTTATCTCTTTTACAGCTAAATTTCATGATATTCAAAATTGAATTTCTTGTTTTTCCCTCACAAACTCTCCCTACTTCCCAACTTCTTTATTACTAGTGAGAGCATCGCCATCTTCCCAATCACTCAAGTTCATAATCTAGATATACGCTTTGACTTCTCATTCTCTCTCACATCCCATATCAAATCTGTTGTCAAGGCCTGTTGAATTTTATCTTTGTAACATCTCTTATATATGCCCCCTTCTCTCTTTTGAACCTCGTAATCACAGACCTGAACAACAGTCTGCTGACTTACCAGCCTGCCACATGTCTTTCTTTACTGTAGCTCATCCTTTCTACTTTTCAAAGAGAACTTCCTAAAAAATAGGTCTGACCATGTCACCCCTCTACTCTAGTAGCTCCATTCTTTGTTTGACATTCAAAGTCCTTCATAACATGTTCCACCCCTTTATTCCTTACACTCTTGTCTCCCTGCCTTATGTATTCTCAAAACCCTTGAAACAGTTTCCCAGGAGTTTCTTGAATAAGTCATCCCACCTCTGGGGATCCAGGCCTATTCACTGGCTGATCCTTATTCTAGGAATGATTGCCCTCCTCTCAACCTGCTGGATTCACTGGCTTCCTTCAAGTCTCAAGTAATATCCCACTTTCTATAGGAAGCCTTTCCCAATTCCCTTTTAATTTTAGTAAATTCTCTCTGTTTATTATTTCCAATTTATCCTATGTAGCTTGTTTGTGTATAATTATTTTGTATGTTGCCTTCCTATTAGATGATTCTTTAAAAGCAAGAATTGTCTCTCATTGGATTTTGTTTTTTGAAGGGGGGGGATCCTGAGTGCTTAGCACAATGCTTGGCACAGAGTAAGTGCTTAATAAATGTATATCTACTAACTGAATAAAAGACTTACTATTTTGGATAAACCACTTGATCTCTGGGTCTCAGTTTTCTTAACAAAATGAGGGAATTAGATTAAGTGATCTTTCAAGTCTCTTATAATTCTAGTATTCTTTGCTTCTATGGTGGAACATCTCTATTGCACAAGATAAGCCATATCTTTAGAGTAGGACAAATGGCATTAGTCGAGTCAGAAGATCTCCCCTCAATTCAGAAACAGAATATGAATGTATTGTTGATCCTGTGCATTCTATCTTTGGGGGACACAGCTTCATCTATGAAAATTAGGAAGTTAAATTGGATACTTTTAAAAGTCCTTTTCATCTTCATTTTGTAATCGCCACTTCCTCCTGAAACAAGTGAAATTTCAAAGGGCTTTCTGTTGAGCAATTGAGTTATCAGAAGAAAGTTTAATAAAAACCACTCTGAATGGCTATTCAAAACAAACCCACACATTGGCTGTTTCTGAAAACAATTTAAAGTATGTTTCACTGTCTTTTGTTTGTTTGGATTGGAGTTAAGTGACTTGCCCAGGGTCATATAGCTAGTAAATATTAAATGTCTGAGACTGCATTTGAACTCAGGTTCTCCTGACTCCAAGGTTGGAATTCTATACACCATTCTATGCACCATCCCTATATATTTCTTTCTGTCTCCTTTAGCTATCACCTTTCTCCAACAAGTGGAAAGCACAATTCATTAACCCTCTTTTGGAATCATAATTGATTATTAAGGTGATATAGTTCTTAAGACTTTCACAATTGTTTTTTTTTTTTAATAATGTCATTAAATCATTGTATAAATTTTTTTTATTCTGCTCACTTTATTCATTAATACATGTAAGTTTTCAAAGGTTTCTCTGCATCTGTCTCCCCCCTTTTTTACTTCAGTTCCATTATATTCAGGTTATAGTTCTGTTATAACAAAAAATGCTAAAAATAAAATATTAATTTTAAAAATAAAGTGCTGTTGTAAATACTTTGATAGGTATGGGTTCTTTCATTTTTTTCTTTAATATTCTTGGGTGAATATACCTAGCAATGGATTCCCTGGGTCAGAAAGTATGGACTTTTTAGCCTTTTATTTGCATAATTCTAAATGTTTTCCAGAATATTTGGATACTTTTTCTGTTGTAAAAACTATTTATCTGAGATAACAAGCTCCTCCCTCTTCTTCATTTCTTACTAGTATATTCTTTTTCCTTTCTCTTTTGTTTCTTAAAACCATCAAATAGGGGGTGGAGCCAAGATGGTAGGCTTCTTGTAGAAAGTGGGATATTACTTGAGACTTGAAGGAAGCCAGTGAATCCAGCAGGTTGAGAGGAGGGCAATCATTCCTAGCATAAGGATCAGCCAGTGAATATGCCTGCTTTGCCTGAGCCCTCCCCCAAGTCCCTGACCAGATTTTGTAGTGTCAGAATCTACAAACATTTGAAGTGTAATAATTTCCCAGCCTAAGATATCTTGGAAGGACTTCAGGAAAGGTCTCTTTCAATTGGACAGGGAAGAATGTGGCCCAAGGCAGGCATGTTGTAGGAAGACCTAGTATGGGGAAATTTACTGGGAGGCTCTTAGTGTTGGCTACTCTGTCCTGGTTCAGAAAGTCAGTGGGTCAGCAGACCACTATGAGACCTCCAACACAACTACAGAAGGTAAATTGTGAGCAAGACTTGGCCAGAATCACCCTATGCAGTTTGAAAACCTGCAGCATCACTAGCCCCAGTACAGTCAGAGGCCTCTGTCTCCCTGCAGAAAAACCTTGGGACAATCTCTGCTGTGCCCTAAGAGCGAAAAACCCAGAAAATTCTCTGATCATGAAAGCTACCATAGAGACAGAGAAGTTCAGTATACAAACCCAGAAGAGGACAGCAAAGGCAAAATGCTTTCAGATGAAGCCTCAAAGGGGAATATGAACTGGTTTCAAGCTTAAAAGGCTCTCTTGGAAGAGTTCAAAAAGGATCTTAAAAAAAGAAGAAAAATGGGGAAAAGAAATGAGAGCTATGCAGGAGATTATGAAAGTTGGGGGGAATCCAATAGCTTGGAAAAAGAAGCACAGAAATTGACTGAAGAAAACAACTCCTTAAAAAATAGAACAAAACATGTCCTTTAAAAGTACAATTGGCCAAATGCAAAAGGAGGTAAAAAAGCTAACTGAAGTTACTAACAATTAGAACTGGACAAATGGAAGGGAATAACTCAATGATACATCAAGAATCAGTCAAACAAAATTTCAAAACTGAAAAAATAGAAGAAAATGTAAAATATCTCATTGGAAAAACAACTGACCTAGAAAATAGACGCAAGAGAAGCAAATTAAAAATTATTGGACTACCTGAAAATTATGATGAAAAAAGGGCATGGACAACACCTTTCAAGAAATCAAGGAAAACAACCCTGATATCCTAGAAGCAGAGGGCAAAACAGTTATTGAAAGAATCCACCAATCACCTCCTGAAAGAGACCCCCCAAATGAAAACTCCAAGGAATATTGTAGCAAAATTCCATAATTATCAGATCAAGGAGAAAATATTGTAAGCAACCAGAAAGAAACAATTCAACTATTTAAGAGTCACAATTGGGATTGCCCAGGACCTAACTGCTTCCACATCAACAGACTGAAGGACCTGGGATATGGTATTCCAGAAAGCAAAGGAGCTCACACTACAACCAAGAATCAACTTCTCAGTAAAATTAAACATTATTTTTCAGGAGAAAAGATGGACATTTAATGAAATAGGAGATTTCCACTCATTTCTGATGAAAAGACCAGGGCTGAATAAAAAATTTGATCTTCAAATACAAAACTCAAGAGAAGGATAAAAAAGTAAACAGAAGAAAAAAACCATATTTTTTAAAGTTTAAAATGTTTACATCTCTACATGTGAAGATGATATGTATAACTCTTGGGAATTGTATCTTTGTCAGGGCAGTTAAAGGGGCTTAGTTTACTTAGTTTGATATGGAAATTTAACCCTATAGGGAGTTGGGGGGGGGAGGGAAAAGGAAATGGAGAAGTTAATAGATAGGAGGGCAGAAGTAGAAGGGGAAAGAGATAGGAGAAAGCCTGAGGAAGGTGGTGGTGGTCAGAAGCAAAACACTGATGTGGAGGGAAAAGGGTGAAAAGAGAGAGAAAAGTATAACCTGGGAAAATAGTATAGAAATACAGAGTTAGTAATCTTCACTGTGAATGTGAATGGGATGAACTCTCCCATAAAACAGAAGTGGATAGCAGAGTGGATTAAAAGGCAGAATCCTACAATATGTCATTTACAAGAACACTTGAAGGAGAGAGAGATATACAGAGTAAAGATAAAAGGCTGGAGCAGAACCTATTATGCTTCAACTGAAGTAAAAAGAAAAAGCAGAGGTAGCGATTCTGATCTCAAATAGAGCACAAGCAAAAAATAAATCTAAAAGAGATAAGAAAGGAAACTATCTTGCTAAAGGGTGCTATAAATAATGAAATCATTACTAAATCTATGCACAAAATGATATGGCATACAAATTTGATGAGGTTCAGCTCCTCTCGATTCCCAGTCAGGGAGCCAAAAATGATGAGGTTTGGTGCAGAGCAGGGAGTTGTAGAAACCCCCTTCTGGTCGGTTTAGGTCCTTCATAAATGAATTTATGAACCTGAAAAGTTAAACTTCTAAAGAAGTTTATTATTAGAACTGAGAAATCAGCTTTTGCAGGCTGACTTCCTTAGTGACAGGATTCCGACAGAGAAGGAAAGATCTAGCAGACAAATTCTGATAGCAAGGTAAATAAGGTTCTGTTAGGGAAATAGGTGAAAGAGATAAAGAGGGAGTAACACTGAAAAGAGAATGTCTTTTCCTACTTTTCACCCTCTGCAAGGAATTGAGCTGAAGGAAGCTTGTAGGTAGCTCTTGGTGGGGGCTGGAAGCAGTTTTGAGTTGAAATTAGAATAGAGAATCTTTTAATTGAATGAGTGTCCCTGGACTAATCTCCAACTCAATAGAGTTGGATAGAAATCTCTATCTCCAGCTCAGGCTAAGTAGGAGTAGTCCCGAACTCATCTACTCTCACCCAGATAACAGAATGAAATCACTTTATGATTTCATTTATTGATTACCTGGGGCAGGTCTCTCAGGGGAGAGCTTCTCTGAGGGAGTTTCCCAAGTTTCCCCCCCAAAGTCCAAGAGAGAGAGAGAGTGAAAGAGAGTTTTGGGACTCCCCTCCTCAAATTCTTAGAGAAGAAGTTAAGTGAATTGCAAGAAGAAATAGTGAAACTATGCTAGTGGGTATCTCAACCTCTCTCTATCAGAATTAGGTAAATCTAATCTTAAACAAGAACAAAATTAAGGAGATAAGTAACATTTTAGAAAAGTTAGGCATGATAGACCTTTGGAAAAAATTGAATGGGAATAAAAAGGGATATACCTTTTTCTCAGTGGCACTTACACAAAAATTGACAATGTATTAGGGTATAAAAACCTCAGAAATGCAGAAAGGCAGAAATAGAAAATGCATCCTTTTCAGATCATGATGTAATAAAAATCACATGTAATAAAAGACCATGGAAAAGCAGACCAAAAATTAAGCCAGAGAGAAAAGAGTGGCAAAGAAAATGAATGCCTTAGAACAGATAATGGCAAACCTTAACTAAGAGTTGAACTCTGAAAAATTTGAATGGCTATAAAAAAGTAAACAGTAACTCAATGAGACAATAAGAAACATTCAAACACAATCAAAAGGTTAGAAAAAAAGAAAATGCAAAAAAATTAATATCAAAAACAACTGACAGGTCAAAGGGAAATAACCAAAAAAATCCTTGGACTACCTGAAAGCATAACCAAAAAGCAAAGTAAAAACAAAATAAAAAGCTTGTATATGATATTTCAGGAATCACAAATGAAAATTTCTATATCTCTTAGAACTGGAAAGAAAATTGAAAATAGAATTAATTTATTTCCCTCTATAAGAAATCCTCAAATGAAAACAAATGAAAACTCCCAGAAATGTTAGAGCCAAGATACAGAATTTTCAGATCAAAGAAAAAATACTATAAGAAGCTAAAAGAAATAATTCAAGTACCAAAGAACTACATTCATTTGTGACATAAATAAGATGAAGATTTGGAATATGTTATTACAAAAGAAAAAAGACAAAGACTTAAAACTAGGAAGAAATATCTAGCAAAACTGAATATAAAGCCCCACAGAAATTAAACAGATCTTTAATGAAATAGAAGATTTCTGAAGCTTCTTGATAAAAATGATCCAAAGGTTTACAAGCTTTGATTCAAATACAGGAGTCAAGAAGATGATAAATTTTTCTTTTAAAAATCTGATTATTGGAAGTTACTATACAGGGATGAACTGTTTACATACACATTCTTTACATACACATTCATACATATAATAAGGGAAAAAACACAAATGTCTTCTTAGAAGCCTATTATCTTTGAGGTTCATAGAGAAAGTTAAAAAAAAACTAAAAGTGGATTTGTTCAGTTTTGATGATCTTAGAAAAAGACAGAAATAGAAGGGGTTCTGGGAAGGAAAGGGGTAAGGAAGAAAGGAAGGGAATTTACTATTTCATATAATAGGGGCACATGAAATGGAAAACACTCATACATGGAGGAAGGAATTGGAAGAATGGGTATCTAAGAAACTTCACTTTTATTAGACTAGAAAAAAGAACATAAAATTTGTTTTTTTTCCTCTCTCAAATTGTATGTATGCACATGTATAGACAGACAAAGAAATAGGAGGGGACAGGAAAGAAGGAGGGAACTTAATAGGGAAGAAAGGATAAGTAAGAAAATAGTCACAATCAAACAAATTTCAGTGTTGGGGTGGGCATATATTAGAGATCAAAAGAAAAAGGAATAAAAGGTAAAAATCTGTGATAGAACAGGACAATCAGGAAGAAAAGAGGATTAATAGAGCCAGAAACAGATCACTTTAATTACAGATCACAAATTTTGAACAGACTTTTTCCCCCCCTCTTTAAACTATCTTCTTTGTAAAGACAGGCTAAGGGTTAAGGCAGAGGGTGTGATAAAAGAAAATACACAACAATAGCAACTATGAACACAGATGGGATTATCTCACCCGCAAAGTGGAAAAGGAATACATTACAGTCTAACAATACATGGTTTATAACAACCACAAAAGGATTCACTTAGACTTAAAATGAGAAGTTGGAGTAGAACTTATTATTCGAGTGAATTTAAAAAGCAAGTATAGCAATCATGATTTTTACGAAGCAATAATAAATATAGACTTTTATATTATGCTTAAGGTCACCATAGATTATGGTAAAAAAAAACTAAATAATTCATATCAAAAGTGAAAAGTAATGGAAATTAACGCAACTATTTTGCCAATTATATGCCCAAAAAACTGATAACTGAGAGGAAATGGATGAATACTTACAAAAATACAAAATGCCTAGTTTAACAGGAGAAAAAAGAAAAATAAACAAGCTATAAATTATTTTGTAAGGTAGAAAAAAGTCAAATTCTTGGACTAGAAGGATTTACAACTGAATTTTATCAAATATTCAATATTAAATGAACTATTAGTAAAAATAAGAAGAAACCCTTTCAAATTCTATTTATGACAGAAATATGGTCTTCATATATAAACCAGAGAAACAAAACAGAAAGAAAAATTAGAATAATATTCATAATAAATATCAATGCAAAATTTGAAATGAAATATTACCAAATAATCTACAATCACATTAAAATGATTTTACACTGTAAATCGGTTGTATTTATGCCCAAAATGTAGGGTCAATTTAACATAAGAAAAAATTACAAACTATAATAAACCACAATTTTATTAACAAGTGCTGAAAAGACTTTCGACAAAATGCAATATCTGTTTCTGTTAAAAATACTAAAAAGCATAGGCACTTTTCCTAAAGCATAAAGACTTTTTCTTAAGTAGTATTTACCTAAATTGAGAGTAAATATTATGGTCTATGTAATGGAGAAAAATTAGAGGCCTTTCAAATGAGATTAAGGATAAGACAAAGATGCCCATTATTATTACTATTTTTAAAAAAATAATGCTAGAAATTCTGGTGTAGCAATAAGACAAGAAAAAGAAACAAGAGAAAAAACAAAGGCAAATTGGAAAGAAAACTTTTGCCTTTTGAAGATGATGTGATGATCTATCTAAACTAAAAATTGAGGCAATAAAATCAGCAAATTTAGCATAGAAGTATGCCAAATCAACAGCTAGCACTATTTGTCCTGAAAGCAAGGGAGCAACTTTTTTCATTGGCTATATCTTAAAAAGAGAACTGAGTGAATAGGGAATTCTCTCTCTCCCTCCCCCTCTCTTCCTCTCTCCTTCTCTCCTTCTCTCCCTCCTTCTCTCTCCTTCCCTCCCTCTTTCTCTCTCCCTTCCTCCTTTTCTCCTTCCCTATTTCCTTCTCTCTCTCCCTTCCTCTCCCTCTCTTTTCCCTTCTGTCTCAATCTCTCTTTCTATCTCTGTCTCTTCCTCTCTGTCTCTGTCTCTGTCTTTTCCTCTCTGTTTCTGTCTCTCTCTGTGTGTGTCTCTGTGTCTCTATCTCTCTCTCCCTCCCCCTTCCCCTATTGGTTGTATTTGAGAGGTGGGTGGGGAGAGGTTGAGAGTGTAGAATAGACAAACAAAACTTTAAAGATTTTTAGAAAATAATTGATGCATTAAAAATGTCTTTGTTAGTTTAGGAACATGCAAATATTTTCTGTACACTTTGTCTTATAAAATAACATTTTATATTTAACATTTTATTTGAGTAGTTTCCTTAGGTAGTAAATTTACTAATTTATTTTACTTTTAAATATATTGGTTAAAATGTCTCTCTTCCTCTTTCCCTCCTTCTCTCCCTACTTCTCTCTCCTCTTCCTCTTCTTCTCTCCTTCCCCCCATTCCTTCTCTCTCTTCTCTCTCTCTCTGCCACACATTAAAAAAAAAACAAAACAACAATCCCAAACTATGCTGTTATATGCAGCTTTCGTTATCCATGTTCTGCCACCTCTGCAAAAAAATGGAAGGAGATACTTCACATGTCTGTTCTTTGGGACCAAACTTAGTCATTATAAATTTGTAACATCAATTTTCAGTGGCTATATGGTTGTGGTTTTTTCTTTCATTTATATTATATACATTGTTTTCCTCATTCTGCTTACTTTGTATTAATTTGTATAAATCTTTTTCACTCTTCTCTATAGTAATCATATCTATTGTTTCTTAGAGCACAGTAATATTTCATTATATTAATGCATCAAAATTTGTTGATTTAGAAATGCTCAATTGATGGGCATTTATTTGGTTTCAAATTTTTTTGCTAACAAAAAAAAAGTGCTACTTTAAATACCTGGTGTAGGATTTACTTTTTGTCATTGATCTCCTTGGTGAATATGCACAACAATGTAATCTCTTGGTTAAGGATATAAACTCTCTTCACACAATTAAAAACTGATTTCAAAAAAGATCCACTGGCTCCACTAGCATGTATTAGTGTGCCCATCTTTATTTTGACATGTAATTTAGAGAATTCTTTTATGTGATCATTAATAATTTACAATTCTTATTGTGAAGAGTATGAGAAAATAGATTTTCACAAATATTGTCAAAGCAGGATGAAGGGAGGGATAAAATATCTTATTAAGATATCTCCAATCAACTGAGTGGATGCCCATCAATTGGAGAATGACTGAATAAATTGTGATATAGGAATATTATGGAATATTATTGTTCTGTAAGAAATGACCAGCAGGGGAAAATATTTTTACAGTCAAAGGTTCTGATAAAGGCCTCATTTCCAAAATATATAGAGAATTAACTCTAATTTATAAAAAATCAAGCCATTCTCCAATTGAAAAATGGTCAAAGGATATGAACAGACAATTCTCAGATGAAGAAATTGAAACTATTTCTAGTCATATGAAAAGATGCTCCAAGTCATTATTAATCAGAGAAATGCAAATTAAGACAACTCTAAGATACCACTACACACCTGTCAGATTGGCTAAGATGACAGGAAAAAATAATGATGATTGTTGGAGGGGATGTGGGAAAACTGGGACATTGATTCATTGTTGGTGGAGTTGTGAAGGAATCCAACCATTTTGGAGAGTAGTTTGGAACTATGCTCAAAAAGTTATCAAACTGTGCATACCCTTTGATCCAGCAGTGTTACTACTGGGATTATATCCCAAAGAGATTATAAAGAAGGGAAAGGGACCTGTATGTGCACGAATGTTTGTGGCAGCCCTTTTGTAGTGGCTAGAAACTGGAAACTGAATGGATGTCCATCAGTTGGAGAATGGCTGAATAAATTGTGGTATATGAAAATTATGGAATATTACTGTTCTGTAAGAAATGACCAACAGGATGATTTCAGAAAGGCCTGGAGAGACTTACACGAACTGATGCTGAGTGAAATGAGCAGGACCAGGAGATCATTATATACTTCAACAACAATACTAGATGATGACCAGTTCTGATGGATCAGGCCATCCTCAGCAACAAGATCAACCAAATCATTTCTAATGGAGCAGTAATGATCTGAACTAGCTATACCCAGAAAAAGAACTCTGGGAGATGACTAAAAACCATTACATTGAATTCCCAATCCCTATATTTATGCACACCTGCATTTTTGATTTCCTTCACAAGCTAATTGTACAATAATTCAGAGTCTGATTCTTTTGTACAGCAAAATAATGTTTTGAGTCATGTATACTTATTTGTATCTAAGTTATATTTTAATATATTTAACATCTACTGGTCATCCTGCCATTTAGGGGAGGGGGTGGGGGGGGTAAGAGGTGAAAAATTGGAACAAGAGGTTTGGCACTTGTTAATGCTGTAAAGTTACCCATGTATATATCCTGTAAATAAAAGGCTATTAAATAAAAAAAAAATGACCAGCAGGATGATTTCAGAAAGGCCTGGAGAGACTTACTTGAACTGATGCTGAGTGAAATGAGCAGGACTAGAAGATCATTATATACTTCAACAACAATACTATATGATGATCAGTTCTGATGAACCTGGCCATCTTCAGCAATGAGATGAACCAAATCAGTTCCAATAGAGCAGTAATGAATTGAACTAGCTATACCCAGGGAAAGAACTCTGGGAGATGACTATGAACTACTACAAAGAATTCCCAATCCCTCTATTTTTGTCCGCCTTGATTTTTGATTTTCTTCACAGGCTAATTGTACACTATTTCAAAGCCTGACTCATTTTATACAGCAAAATTGTTTGGATATGTATACTTATATTGTATTTAACTTATACTTTAACATATTTAACATGTATTGTTCTACCTGCCATCTTGGGGAAGGGGTGGGGGGAAGGAGGGAAAAAGTTGGGACAAAAGGTTTTGCAATTGTCAATGCTGAAAAATTACCTATGCATATACCTTGTAAATAAAAAGTTATAATAAAAAAAAAGATGTCTTCAATCAATCACCATGTGAGTCAACTGGCTAAACAACAAAATTCCTGACAAAAGGGGCCCAGATCAAAACCATCCAGACTGGGTAGGGTCAACAACAAAGCACAAACCTTTTGACATATGGAATGGGTAAATAAAAAGGATTGTAAATGCTACCAATTGTAACTCTGACTGTAAATCTGATCAATTGCAACTAATTGTGATTGTAAATCTGACCAATCTGAACCTTGAAGAGAGGGGAAAGGAATCAAATCAACAGTAGAAAGCTTGCTCCTGCTTCTGTATTTGGTGTGTGGCTCGAACATGAGCACACTTGCTTCTCATGAAAATCACTGAATAAAAGATTTTTCTCTCACTCTAAAAGAGCATTGGTGATAGAACACTACTCCTAGACTAGTTTGCAACTGGGGAAGCAGGGGACAGTGGGCAGTGGCAGCTCATCCCAGGCTCAATCTCAAATCCTGTTGAGTTTCACAGGTCTTTTGATAACATTATCAAATGACATAACATTTCTAAAGCATTAGTACAGTAGCTGGCAACATGGTAGGTGCTTAATAAATGTTTGTTTAAATGCATTTGTTTCCTCTTTCGTGAACTTTTTCTTTATAACATTGGGTTGCTTATCTATTGGGAAATGGATTTTGGTCTTCTATTTCTATTAGTTTGTATTCATATCAATCAATAAGCATTTATTAAATACGTATTATGTGTTAGACACCAGAGTAAGTACTGGGAACACCAAATCTTAATTGGAGATTTTTGATATAAAGAAAGATGCTCCCCCTCCCCAGTGGACTACTTCCATTCTTATCCTAGATATGTTAATTGAGTTTGTGCAAAAACTTTGCAATTTCATGTAATCAAAATTATCCATTTTATCTTTTGCCATTGCCTCTATCACTTGTTTGGTTAAGAATTCATCCCCTCTGTGAAAGGTATGTAATTTTCTCCTTCAATTTTTCTATGGTATAACTTGTAATATGGTTCATATTATATATGGTACTATTTTTAATATTAGGATCACAGATCTGTTTTGAATTTATAAGAAGCTGCTCTAAGCCTAATTTTTGTTAGATTTCTTTCCAGTTATCTTAGAAGTACAATTGGGAATTAATTCTTAGGTAATTTATGTTTTCAGGTTTATCAAATGCTGGGCTTATTTCATTCAAATGTTTAAAATCCTTCTTTGTGTAGTCTGTTTTTGTCTAGTCAGACTTTGCTTAGTCTAATCTACTTTTCTATGTTTAAAAAGCAATGGTAAATGGTTTTGAAGATTTCTGCTTTATACTATAAATTTGAAGTCTGCATATGCTATTATTTCCCTTTTCATTGTTTTATTTATTTTAATACTTTAGATCTTTTCTTGCTGCAAATGAATTTTGTCATTATTTTAACTAGTTTCCTAAACTATTCCTTTTGAAGTTTGATTGATATAGTTAAATCTATTCATTAACTATGGTAGTTTTATAGTTTTTATTTTATTGGCATGGCCCAGCCACTTCTTTAAGAAGCATTTTATAATCAAATTTATAAAATATTTGAGTGTGTTTTGGTAGAATGATTTCTAAATAGCTTATCTTTTTTGTAGTTATTTTGAATGAGATTTCCTTTCCTATTAATGACTTCTGGATTTTTATTATATAGAAATGTTGTTGATTTTGAGCAGCTTATTTTATTTTTGTTTTTCATTTAGTATTATTATTGTTATTTTTTATTTGTGTTTGTTTACATCATTTATTTATTTTGAACTTAGCTTTTCTAGAGGGTTTTTAATTTTCATTAGACTGGAAGACCTATATTTTTTTCATGACCAGTTTCATGGAAATGTTTGGCATACTTTCACATATGGTTTCTGAATTGTGGGTGGGGGTAAGCAGAGATTCTAGAACTGAAAAATCTTAAAAACAGACGTAGAAATTGTTTTGAGTGTAATTGGGAGGAAATATTAAATAAATACATGAATTAAAATGTTTTTTTAATAAGTTAGTGCTGGCTGAGAATGAGTGGTGGATCAATAGAATGGATTACATTCATAATTCATTTTAGTATATGACCATAGAAATCTAGTTAATCACAAACCTGAGGGTACTTTTTCTTAGCATTGTTGTTAGGCTTGACTTCAGGAAACACTAAGGATCCTTGAGTCTTCTTCCAGGAATCCCTCTGCTGTTCCTTAGATGAGTTTGTGAGTTAGAAGTTGAAGAGGTAAAATTCCTGAAAGAAGGAATGAAGTGGAAATAGAGGTGAAAGGGCAAGCCTTCTTCTTTCAGAAAGAATGCTAAGAGCCTGGTGGTGGGTTGAGAACTTTTGGAGAAATGATCATTGAGATGAATAACAGCAAGCACAAAGATGAGAGTCCACTGGATCAAGAGCCATAGAACCAGGTTTTGTTCCTTGAAGTGGGGCACCATTGGAAAAGATGAGTGTGACAGGGGCTGTGAAGGGAATAGAGCGGAATTTATAAATAAGAGAACTCTGGAGAACAATATAAAAGGCAAGAGTGCCAGGGGAATATTGCAAGCACCCTCCACCTGAGGAGAGGGCCTTTCATTCAATGGTTGAATGGCCCAGGATATGTTTATAAATAGTAATCTCCTTCCTTCTTGACACACTGAAACAAAAAAGCAAAGTCACAGTCATCTACATTCCTGGTCCTTTTCTTGAGGAGTATATTTTAAAATCTGAAACTTTGATGATGGTATCATTTGTCTCTATTAAGTCTCCATTTAGGTCTATATCTTTTGTTTGTGCTCTTTGTATTGGTTGCTATTCTTATGTTATATTTTTTAAATGATGTGTTTAGTTATATTTATATTTTTAGATTTACTTGCAAACTCTGTACTCCCCTACATGATTCAAATTTAGATTCTCTGCCATTTGGCACATATATATTTAAGACTGATGTTAGTTCATTCTACTATTATTTTAAGAATAATGTCATTCAATTCCAATAGATTTGTGATGAAAGATGCTGCCTGCATCTAAAGAGAGAACTATGGAGACTTAATGTGGATTGAAGCATAGTATTTTGAGCTTTGTTTATTTTTATTTTTCCTTTCTCATGGTTTTTTCCCCTTTGGTCTGATTTTTCTTGCACAATGTGATAAATACAGAAATATGTTTAGAAGGTTTGTACATGTTTAATTTATATCAAATTGTTTGCTGTCTTGGTGGGGGAGGTATTGAAGGAAGAAGGGAGAAAACATTTGGAACATAAAATCTTACAGAAATAAATGTTGAAAATTATCTTCACATGTATTTGGAAAAATAAAATACTATTGAGAAAAAAAGCTAAGTTCTTATGAGAGAAAAAAAGAATAATGTCATTTTCTTGTTTATATCCATTGACCCAAAGAATTTTTCTTCTATAATGACTACAATTTCTGCTTTTTGGATTCACCAGATGCAAAATTAACTTTATTTTAGCCTGTCATTTGATTCTGTGTAGGCCTTTGCTTTTTAGGAATGTTTCTTGTAATCAACATATTGCAAAGTTTTATTTTCTAATGCATTCTCCCATTCTTTTACATTTTATTGTCTTATTTAGTCCATCTGCATTTAAAGTTAACGAGAGTTAGCTTTCTGATTTTTTTTGCATCTCTAACATTAAACAACTTTTTAAAATTCCCTTCTACTTCTAAATAAGTATTTTGTTTGTATGGTTAATTGTGTTTAAACTATTTCAAATGTAATCCTATTCCACAGGCTCTCTTTTACCTTTCATTCCTCAATGCTATTTACTAATTTTTATTTAGTTTTTGGGTTTTATTTAAATTATTGGTTTCTTTTTCATTTTTTCATTTATTTACTTTTCCCTTTATTTCTACTTTCCCTACTTTTCCCAATCTCTCCCAGTTAAGTGATTAGTTCAAAATCTACTCTTCTCCCTTTCAAGTTTTTATGCTATTACTTTTCTTTTATCTTTGTCCTTTTTAAGAATACTTTTTGTTCTATTTGTTAATTCTCTTCCTTCATCCTCTATCCTGAAAGTTTATTCTCTGATTTATTGTCCATATCATTATTCTTTTTTTTTAATCTCTTTGTATTTTTCTTGGAGGCAAATCTTATTAGGTTTCGGGTCTCTTTTCTAACTGATTTCTATGTGATTGACTTTATTGCCCTATTCTTTATCCTTTTCCCTCTTCAATTCATGAGGGAAGCAATGTGGATAGAAGTCATACCCAATGCTAATAATCACCCTGTGTCTTAAATTGTGTAGTATAATTTTACTCCCCTTTCCCATATCATCTCTAGGTCTGTGTTTCTCATTATTCTGAGTACCAACTGTTTCTAGAAGCTCACATACTCCTTTTCCTGCAGCAAGATTTGTCCATGGTGTGCAGTATTCTCTCAGAGAAAGTGATTTTCAAGTGTTCCAAATACCTACAGATTAAATCCACAATGTGAAGTTCTCATCTACCCTTTTTTGGCTACATACTCATTTTTTGGATAAAAGAAAAACCCATTGGAATGCTCCATTATTATAACTTAGCATTGAGCTGTGACCCACACCTTTCATTCTCCCAGTTTTGAGCCCTCTTTTTTTTTTTTTTTTTTTTTTTGCTATCTCCCCTATGGACTTAGAGTATATCTATTCCTCATTCCCTCCTCTCCTTTATCTTCTTTCTCCTCATTTATGCATCCTCCCCCCCACTCCAGTTTATAATTTTGTCTCATAAAAAACAGGTTTAATTCTCCTATGGAGGATTGTGAAGTTTAATCCATAATGTTCTCCAACTTCATTTCTACTATTTCTTTAAATCTGCTTACTTATTTCCTTATGTATTCAAACCTTGCTGCCAAAATCAATCCTTGATGAACCCTCTCAGTTTATTTGTTTTTTTTTTTTATTATTTTCTCTTTCTGTCTCTTTCCTTGGCAGTTTTTGTTTCTGTTATTTGCAAATCAAATATTCTACTCATATCTTCCACCCCCAAGAATGTCTCATTTGCTTCATTTTTTTTGTTCAACATTTATCTTTTTCCCCTCTAATTTGTAATTATGTTCAGAGATATCATCTCAGGTAGGAGCTTGAGAGCCTTTTCCTTTCAGAATATACTATTCCATTCCTTTTTGTGAGTAAGAACAGCAGCTGGTACAGAGAGGGAACCAAATGGATAAATTTTCACTTTCTTTTCTATGTATGCAGCTATTTGTAACATTAGTTTTTGGAAAGAAAAACATGCCCTTCAAAGGGAGGGAGAAATTTCCCTAAATGTCAAGAAATTTACAGGGGAAAGCCATGCATTAGGCAATGGAAGTGCACCTGTAACTTCAGCATTTTTCCCCCTCAGGTTCCACGTTGAGATGGAATGAAGAGCACTCACAAGCCATTGAACAGTTAACCCTAAGAGTTTTACTTTGCCCTAAAAAGATATTTAACAAAGATACATTTTTACTTCTTCAGACATAGACTTCCCTTTATCCTCTCTGCCAAACCAATTTCCATATAGAAACACAAATTCACCAAGACTTGGGGGGGTAGGGTGGGCAGAGCAGAATCCATATGCTTCTGACTTTTTAATGTGCTTACATGATAAAGAAGCTGCCAGAAGTTCCCAGGGATATAAGGTAGGTCTACCTCAAGTGGGCTGGGAGGTAGAGGAGGGTGGGAAAGGAAGTTGGTTCAGGTCATAGGGTCAACTTAGCCTCTTTTTAATAAAATAACTTGCACTTATTGAATGCCTACTATGTACCAACCACTATATGAAATGTTTTACAAATATTATCTCTTTTGATCCTCACACCAACTTTGGGACATAGGTACTATTACTTTTTGTCCATTTTTATAATTGAGGAAACTGAGATAAGGAGAAATTAAAATGATTAGTCCAAAGTCACACAGCTGCCAAGGGCCTGAAGATAGATTTGAACTCAAATCTTTCTGATTCAGGCCCAGAGCTCTATCTATTATATCACCTAGCTTTTAAAGTAAGGCCTCTTCTATTTTGTGAGTAGCAGGAAAGAAGCTGTTTTAAGGAAATGGGTGACTCTATCACTGGGCGAGTGCATATGTCAAAGGTTATATTGGGTTAGTGCCTAATCGACAGCTCAGTTGCCTTACTCTCCCACTCTACCTATTTCTAAATTCTATAATCCCACCATTATTGCTTACTGAGATCCGAGCAGCTTGGCTTGGAAAAGAGAAGGTTGCAATGAAAGAGATGTGGTAAAAGAACCTTGGAAATCACTAAGAATGAAGGAGAATAATAGCTACTATTAATTGGAAGAGAGTTGGAATTCCATAGTGAATTTGTTCAATCCATTTATAACTTTACACTGTAACTGACAAAGTAAGGTAGCTTGGTGGAGCAGTGGATAGAGCTCTAGATTTGGATTCAGGAAGAATGAGTTCAGATGTGACTTTAGGCACTTACTAGCTGTGGGACTCTGGCCTCATTTAATATCTTTTTGCCTCAATTTCCTCTTTTGTGAAATGGGGAAATTGCAGAAACCACTTCCTAATATTGTTGTGAGAATTAGTGCCTGGCACAAAGTAGGTGTCTAATAAATACTTGTTAAATCTAAAATCTATTAAGAAATTCTTGAGGAGTATCATCAGGGCCTGAGGTTTGAGCAATCTGAGTGCTTTCTTTTCTTAGCAAAGGACACATAAAAATGAAATACATGAAAATAGGGTCTGAAGGAATGAAAAGAAATGGTGTGTGGTGCAAAACCATCTTGAATCTTTGTTGTCCTATTTATTTTATGTGATTTTTAATTACTGAGTGTTTTTTTTTCTTTTGCCCAAAAACCTTACTATGTCTCAACTGTATTAGGGAAAGAAAGTTTTTTTGGTCCATTCTTAAGAGTTAGAACACTGGAAAATCTGAATTCTCCACAGGTCAGGGACTGATAGCTGTAAAGACAGGGAAGTTAGATTTCTCAAAAAATCTGAAAGGAGCTTTAGTTAGAGAACCTACTTTAACTTACTATCTATTTGAACTTGGCCGGGTCCTTTCCTTTTCTTCTTTTCTAGGAAAAAATGAAGTTAAGTGGAAACTCCTGGAAGCAGAAGGGTTTAATTTCCAGCTCAGCAATGTTGTGTAACCCAAGATCATGTACAAATCATTTATTCTCCTGTCCTCAGTTTTCTCATTTATAAAATGAGGAGGTTAGACAACATGACCTCCAAAATCCCTTCTTTATAATTCCTCTTTGGGTTTCAGTTTCCTCATCTGTAAAATGATCAAGCTAGAAGATCTCTAGGGTCCTTTTGGGTTGGAATTTCAGCTCTTGTGATTCTATAGATGGCAAGGGGTAGGGATGCTATTAGGAACAGCAGTCTGGGATTTAGCAGTGAATATTGAAGCTTTCTCAAGTTAGGGGTTTCTTTTCTCAAATCTCAAATCTCAGTTAAACTTCTCAAACAGGAGCTTTTGTTGGCTCCAATTCCAGTTTGTAAGCACTGGAGCAGAGTTTGGTTTTGAGTTTGAGCATATGTTGGAGAAGAGTCATACTTGCCTTAATCTAGGTCATCTGGAGGCAGTTTACTCTTCCTTGGTAATAAGTGTGCAGAATGATTTCTCCTGAAGTCTTCCCAACAGAATGAGCTGTTTCCTATACTTGGGGGCAGCCTCATTCTCAGATCTGCTTGTGGTTTGTCCTTCGTTCTCAAAGAGGACCATGATATCAGGGAGATGAATTGAACTTAAGTGAGGGAAGGCTGTGCAGGGTCACCTGCCTCATTTTTCCTTCCAGAGCCATCTGGGGCCAGTAACAAAATGAGATCTGTTAGGATTATTAAATATTGCTAAACTATTCTCCAGGCTATGTTGGCAACGATATTGTTGACTTGAAATGAAATGAATGATAGTGACGTCTTCTTTGTCTTGATTACAGTAGCTTACCCCAACCCCTCCAAAACTGAATTGCTCAGCTCATCTAGAGACTTTATTTAATTATTCATGCTTACTAAAGAAAAATTCCTTTGTGATGTGTGGGGAAAAATGTCCTGACAGGTAATTCAAAGACCCAAAAGGACAACTAGTGTGTAAACATACCATCATGACCTTTGACAGATTAATATAAATCAGGTGATAAATTAGCTAAAAGTGTAGACAAAGAATCCCTTTTAATAATAATTAATATTTACATAACATCGAGGTTTGCAAAGTCTGAACATGTTATTTGATTCTTACGATGACCCTGTGAGCTAGGTGTTATTATTAGCTTCATTTTACAGAAGAGGGAACTGAAGTTGAGATGTTAAATGACCTGTCCAGGCTCACGAAGTTACTAAGTGTGTGAAGCAGGATTTAAATTCAGGTCTTCCTGAGTCTATGTCTTGTAGTCTTATTAGTGCAGCACCTCACTTCTCAAATATCCACCTGCCATATCCATCCCAGTTTCCTGACAGTTCAAATTAAATTGATCTAGTTTTTCTTGGAAGTCAGAAGGAAATGGAGAATAAATACCAGAACAGGAGTGAAGATGCACTAATTAAGTCAGCAAAGGGCAGAAACCTCTTTTATAAGTAGAAAGGGTGCTGAAATCAGAAGACCTGGGTTCAAATGCTGGCATTTCACTTACTAGTATGGTGAGTTTGAGTAAGTCATTTAAATGGCTGTGTATTTCAGCTTCCTCAACTGGAAAATTAGACTCATACATCCTATTTCATAAAGGATTTTTTTTGGGGTGGGGATCAAATCAGAGAAATGTATATAAAGTACTTTGTAAGTCAATAAGTTCAAAGGAAATGAGAGTTATGATTATTATTCTTAAATTATTAAAAACTGAAGAAAAAATTATCTTTTAAGCAGAGCAAAGAATTTGATCAGGTTAGCAGATCTGTATATCTGTATTTAGGGTCACCTCTGGTAAGGATTTAGTGTCTGGGGCAAATTACAGTTTTTACTTTTATCATTCAACATGTTTAAAATGGATATTAATTGAATTGCTTGCTGTCTTAGAGAGAGGGAAGAGAGGAAGAGAGATAAAAAAATTTGGGACACAAGGTTTTACAAAAGTGAATGTTGAAAATTTTGCATGTATTTGGAAAGATAAAATACTATTAAAATTTTAAAAATATTCTCAAAAATATAATGGTTATTAAAGTAGCTTTGAAAAGGAATAAAAGACAAAATACTGGGGTTGGGTGTTATTGCCAAGCTGCACACCACATCAAAGTCATTGTGGTCAGGGTGGGCATATGTAGAGTTTTTAAATTTTTTTTAAATGGAGAGGCTCTAGGTGTGAGAGTCCTTAAGTCTTTCCTGATACCAGCCAGTCATTCCACTTCCATCTCCCTAGCCTTCTGATCTTTTGAATTACTACCCAAATGGCCCACCTCCAAATGCAAGCCTCCTTCCCTTTAAATTTCCCTTATATCTTGGAGAAATTACCCCAGAATTCAGACTTGAAGGATGCATCTATGAAATGAAAAAATGGACTTGATGGATTCTTCCCCTCCAAATATGCATACTTATTTATACAATTATCTTGCTGCAAAAGAAAAATCAAATCAAAAGGGAAAAAATGAGAAAAAACAAAATGCAAGTAAACAACAACAAAAAGAGTAAATATGCTATGTTTTGATCCATACTTAGTTCCCACAGTCTTCTCTTTGGATGTAGATGGCTCTCTTCATCACAAAATCATGGAACTGATCTAAATCATCTCATTGTTGAAAAGTGCCATCTTGATGAACTCTTACGATTGTCTGAAAATTTTTTTTGTGGAGAAATTAAAAAAAAATCCCCCCTCTCCCAACCTTCAGATTAGATTGGGGCAGATTGAGGATTGACAGCAAGGCAGGGCACACTGAATATGAGCTGGGGAGGAGTAGGTTATGGTTACCATAGACCATTTTTGACTTCAAACTCAACCAGTTGGGCTTACCTGTTTTATGGTCTTCTTAGAATCAAGAAATAAGCATATATACATACATAAACATATATAAAAATATATGTATATGTATATGTGTTATATATATATTTGTTTTTTCCCCTTCTTCTTCAGGGTAATTGAGTAGAAGCTTAATCTCCATCACTTTGGCTTCTATGATTTGATTCATGGAACATATGGTAGAGCATAAAGGGTAAAGGGAGAACCTTCCATTTTGTGGTTTATATATGACCTTTGTTTTCTCTCCTTCTCCCAGTCAGCTTTTGGTCAACTCCCTGTTTGTTAGCACCTTCACTAGACTAGAGTTCTCTTGGTGAAGAGAAAAAAAATAATTTTGCAACTTGTGAGCAGGATGACAAGGTTTCATGGGAAAGGACGCTGAAACGGTTTATTGACATCAGCTGTCATTGGATTTCAAGCATTTGTGTTACCCTCCCACTCTCCCCACCTCCCCTGGCATGGATTTGATTTAATTTTTTCTTTTCCTCTGTAAAAGAGGAGTTGAAGAAGAGAGGTATGGAATAGTTATGATACAATTAAACCAATCTATACATTGTTAAGAAATTTATTTGCAATTTTGTGGTTTTTGTTTTTTGTTTTTTTTAAATAACATCATTCCTTAGATAAAAATGCAATCTTACAGGAATATACAGAGTGTCCCACACAGAGATGACCCTGAAACTTTCCTTAAAGGGTTGGCTCTTTTCAGATTCCCTTGCCTTTCACATGGGGTGAGAAGGTGAGGCAGGTGAGACCTCCAATGACAGGCTTTAATAACAGTGATAAACTGTACAGCAATATTTACAGGAACATTTCTGTGAAATCATGGAGACTGGATGGGGTGAAGGTCTGTGTAGAAGTTGGTAATGGATTGGTGTTAACAATAGAGGCACTGTTTATGTCTCTGAGTTAAGGGAGGTGAGGAACATGACTGTGAGTGGACATGGGGGAAAAAGGTGGTTGGTCAAGGATCAGGAAATTGGGCAAGGAATACATGGGGCATCATTTATTCCAAAGGGAGGTTTTGTTCAACAACTCTGATATTAAAATGAAACAGCAAAGTAACAAGACTAGTATTTGAAACAGATGATATGATACTTGACCAACTGGAAGACTCCCCCCAAGTCCTCCTCCTCCTATTTCCTAGCCCAAGGAAGGTGTGCATTTTCCCTTTGATTCTTTCTCAGTCACCATTAGTACAGCCCCACCAATAAGAATGAATTCTCAGTATGGTCATATGTGTGGTGCTGTGTACCAATGAGATCTTCCTCCCAAGAAGTTTTGAGAAAAGCATCACCTCTTCTGGGAAGGGCAGTTAGTTCCGGAGGGTGAGCTAGGGAAAATCCCAAGATATATGAGTCTGAGAATAAAGGGAATGAGATGAATCCACAAAATATGGTCAGGAGTGATAAGTCTTTGTTAATGCAGATGGTGAAAAGAGTTTGTAGTATTCAGTTCAATGAAGATGACTTTCTGAGGGAGCCCTTTAGACAGGACTGTTTGCCCTTGATTTTCAAGTTTTATAACTTTGGTGAAGTCACTTCAAAACAGGAAGTTTATGAATAGTGTACCATAGGATCCAGTGATCAGTTCCTCTCTAATATTTGCTGTAGCTCTCCAGAGCAGAGCCTATTCTTCTTTTGAACCTGAGTGAAAACTCAATTAATACTTTCTGTAAATGAGTGAAACCTGTCTGCTTTCAGCTATAACTGAAACTAGATGTTTCATTCCTGTGCCTTTGAATTTCCTTCTTCCTTGTTATACTTTTAAGACCTTCATATTACCAGGAAAAGAAATGCCAAAGATATTCTCCTGGGATGAAAAACTCATGAAAGAACCTGTTCACTGGCTAGCATATTCCTTTTCATAGAAGTTATCCTCATGAAATATCCACATATCTTCTAGAAAGTCCTATGGAAATATATATTTTTTCTGCATATGATCTGTACACCTGATTTTCTGTTGATGAATCAGTAAGAAAAAATGACTCACTTAGCTAAATTCTATTTTCCCCTATCTAGATGACTTATGGAAGCTGAACTATTTTGATTTGAAGAATGGTGGTGTTACATGAACCCCAAAGGAAGGAGTTTAGTTTTGCTGAGATGATACTTCAAGTTTTTATTTAATTCATGGATGGGCCATCTATGTCTTCCTGGAGACTAGAGGAGCATAGAATTTTCACAGAAAATCCTACTCCTTTCAACTCCCCTTGTTGAATTGGTCTCTGACTAAATTCAATTCTAATTCTTTTTTAGAAACAAAAATCTGTCATCCATTAATATACCAGAAAACCCAACTTGCCTTTGACTCCTTGATCACTTCCTTGCCCATGAATCACAAATTTCTTAAGAGGTGAGAAAAAAATCACCTTGATTTTAGCAGCAACAACCTATGCTGTTTCAATATTCTGGGTTTCTCTGAGTGCCACTTTATATAGCATCTGTCCTGGCAGTATCATAAAGTCATTTGTCTGGGGCTTTGGCTAACTTTTTGGCCCACGTTTAGGCCTGCAGGAGAACAACTGTGTGTAGATGTGCTATGTATTGACAGCTCACACATTTTTTGAAACAATTCAGAAACACAGAAGATCCATTCATCTGCTAGGCTGGTGTTAATCTTAACAAAGCAAAGAAACATTGCTTTGAAAAACATCAGGAGATATTTTTAAAAATGCATTTGACATTGGTCAGTTGTTGGCAGTGATATCATTATGGAGAAGTTGAAGTGAAAATTGGAAAACAAAGCAAACCATGTGTAGGCTACCTCTTTCTATTTCTTTCTGGCCATAATATGTATAAGAGTTGGAAAAAGGGGATAGAGAAGAGATGAGGGAGCAGATTAGTGAAGTGAGAAGGAAATTTAACTCTTGGTCATAACCTGAATGTTGCCTTCAATCCCATATCCCAATAAAAAAAGACACCTGTTGGACAGCCAGATCTGAGGTGTCAGGAAATTCTATGAATTCAGGCTCTCTTCCCACCTGTTATTCCAGATGGGAAAAAAGAAAGAAAAACACCTGATATAAAAGGCTGAGAGGTGCTCTAGCAATAACAAGAAGAGTTCAGCCCAGGGAGAGAGAGGTTATAATGGCATCAATATAAATGTTTATTTCCTTCCAAATTATATGATCTTGCTGAGAGGATGAAAGGACAAGTCAAGAATAAAATAATTTATTTCTTTTCTCCCTCAAGGAGACACCTTAGGCCTTTCAAAGCCCATACTACTGGTTTCTGTGCAATGATTAGACTGAGAAAGCAGGTGTAGACAGAGGATGATGGCCTTCCCTTTCACCTTTTCCCCCTTCCTAAAAAAGGTAGACGCTCTTTGCTCTATATGTGTTTCATGTCTTCACTTTCCTTAAAGAATGGGATTGGACCAGATAGACCAGAAGATTCCATTTATGACTCTATTGTTTTTTTTCTAAAGTACAGTTACAGAATCTTTGACTTCAGAACCACCTGTAGTATAACATTGATCTCTCTTCTCCATATTTCCAGGAATGGAGATGCTGTCACTTCTGATTAACTACCTGATGCTACAGGATTGAACTTTTGCCTACCAGTCAACACTACATTAAGTCTAAGCTAAATCTGGTTTGTTCATTTCTTCTTGTTCTGTCCTTCCTGGTGACAGATGATATTTAGATCTATGAGGCCACATACCATGACTAATTTAACCTATCACTCCTAGAGTCTAGTACAATGCTCTGCAAAGAATAGGTGATTAATAAATGCTTGCTGACTTTTTGAAGGAAGGAATGGTGTGCTCTTCATTTTTCACAAAAGATTGACAGAAGGACATGGATTTTTTTCTGTCCCCTTATTCTCATTTAGGGGACTTGTGGAAAAGGGATGATTTTGATAAGGTGATGGGATGGCAGCAACATTGCAGAGAAGAAGCTGAAATTTGAAACCTAACCAAATGATGAAAAAGGTGAAGAGAGGGAAGGAAAAACAGAATTCTGGTAGTCTTACTTCTTGGTCACAATCACAAGGACTGATTTTCTGAAAAGAATAAATGTTTACTATTTTGACAGAGCTGAGTGGATGACAATAAGAACTAATGATTTAAGTTATGGAAATATTCATTAATGAAGCACAAATCATAACAATGAATTTCACTTTTGCTTTTAGTCCACGGAAATCTTGTAGAAACAGTCAGTTGTGGAAGATATCTAAGAAGAATTGATGCATAATATGACAAAAGAATCTTTTCTTTTACAGTCTGAAGTAAGCCACAAACCAATATCTAGAAAGAAAATAGTTTGCTTCTGATTGACATTAGACAATGGGCAAGTAAAAATGGAACCTCCAGTTCCCAAACCAACCTAATCTATACTTCTTTAAGCTCTTGCCACCTTTAACCATTTTAACTGCTTTGCTTCCATCACTCCAGATGAATATTTAAAAGGCTGGTGAATGTACCCTTCAAAGTGGTCTCTAGTCCCTGGAATATAAGTAGGGTTTCTATTCTACCATGGGAAGAATGAAACCTTTTGGTTTTCCTCTTGGATGTAGGAAAATTTTACCAAATCACTATGATTGACATAAAATTGGCAGACCACAAAAATTAGGTTAAAGATCCATTGATCTAGAAAGGGAGAACTTTCTGAGCATTAGGGCTAAGCATATGGTAGGGAATTATTATTATCAATATCATTGCCTTGTAGGGTACAGACTTGAGTTACTATGGTTTTCTTGAAAGTATTTTCTCTAGAGAAGACTTGGGAGAGTAGACAGGATAATTTGACATGAGTGTTAACCTAATAGTCTCATGTTGCAATATATTATTAGTAAGTTATGTGGCTGACAATTTCAGAAGAAGAAAACTAGTAAACTGTATGAAAGGATAAACATAATACTTATAATAAGATCTCTATTTCTTTATATAGGGACTAACTGTATAGAAAGTACTCAAGCCCTAAGCTCCTCTCCTGATTGGAACAGAGATCTCAATAAAAGCTATTCCAGGGTAGTGGCCACAGTGGGTCTCAGAAGACTCATATGTAAATAAAAAACAAACCAGGAAGCTCAAATAAGATGGATCTGGAGAAGCGCTCATATCTTTAGCTCATTTTCCAGTCCTCTCTGGACTAAAACCTGAGGTGAAGATTTTTTTCTAGTAGAAAGTCTTCCTTATGAAATAATTCTTCTTGATTCTTTTAAGATCCTTTTTGAATCCTACATGGTAGGAAAGCTCATCCTCTCCATAAAAATGAACTTTTCAAAATTTCAACTTCTAGTCTACATTGCTCATAGAAAGGATCAAAAGAAAACTGGTGAGTGGAAGAGATTCAAGAATCAAGCTTCATAATCCCTAATTTGGCTCCTTTCCTGCTACCAGGCAAAAGTGTTGGGAAATGTGTGAAGATAAAAGTACATATATCTCAGGCAGATGTCAAAGAGCATAAAATAAAATGCTTCTAAGCATTTCTTCCAAAGACATTCTAAACTCTGCCAGCCTGAAGGACCTCCACAGGTCCTTCTTATTACTGCCTGGTAGTATGAATTAATCTAGGATAATTTTTTGAGATAAAGGTGAGAGTGAAGGTGGGGTGGGGATGGGAATAGAACAATTTAGTCTTCAGGATGGAAGCAATGACAACAATCCAACCCTTGCTCAAGTCATCACCATAAGTTCTTGCGAGGAGGGAGATTTCAGAGTGACTATATTAAAATCTATTACCCAGCATTCTCATCACTCATTTCTCTAATATAATATGTCCAGGAAATTGGCAAGCAAAGTTTTTGTTGAGGGAATTGAAAAAAAAATTAGCCACATCCTTGACTAGATTGGGAAATGATGGTGATGTTAACTCAATTATAGTAGAAATGAAAGCCAGGCTTATGGTAAGCAGGCTTCCTTGGGTATATAAGAATATGGCTCATCTTAGAAGAAAAGCATCATTTGAGAGGATCCAGGCAGACTGGAGATGTGAAGAAGGGAAGAAAAAGATCCTAGTTTCTGAAAGCTAAGTCCTGTACTGGGCTATCCAACTCTGCCATTCTTGAGGGAGAGAGGGAAGAGGGAGCACAAGATATGCAAAATCAGTCATCACCAACCCATCCAGCTGAGAACCACAGAATAGTTACTTACTCCAGTAATGTTTTTGCTTATTGTACATGTTTTTAAAAAAGTCTTTCCTCTTCCCCAATTATACGAGAAAAAAAAAACATTTAAAGAGTCCACAGGGAAAGCTTATCACGCTCCAAATACAAAATGGTTTACTTTACATGCAGCCAAATATACAAGAAGTGAATTCGAAAACAAACTTAATTCAATTCATTATATTTGCTTGGCACAATTGCAATTCAGTTTTAAAAAAATATTTGAAAAATACTGAAACTGACCTGAATTCAAGTATTACGGTTTCTTCAACAGAAACATTATCAATGCAATAAAACATCACATGGAATATATATCGAAGCAAAACTCCTTCTTGGGTTGTTTTTCCCCCCCTTAAATTACTGTTGTTGTTTTTCATCTCTATACAATTTTAATGCCAACATGACTCACAATTGTAGTTAAAATTAATATTATTGCATTGTTTTTGCATATCTTGTGGAACAGAAAATGCAGAGAGTTACTGATTTCCCTTTCAGAAACAGAGACAGTGGTTTGTTTTTTTTTTTGCATTCAAATGGCCCCAGAATCAGATCTCCCTGTAGGGCTGACCCAAAGAGTGGAGAACTGCACATGCATGCACGCATACATACACATACACACCCATGCAGTATCACCCAACTCAACCTATTAGGCACATCAACACACACATACACACCTCTATCTCTGGCATTCATGAACATATCCAATTGAAAATGAACCCAACTCGAGCACTCCCATGTGTGCACACAGCACACTGGGTGCACTGCCTACTATCTTTAAATTATAGAACAAAACACCCCACTCCCGCCCCCCCCCCCGGTTTCTGTTACTACCAAAGGAAAAAAATAATAAAGTCTTGGGCATACACAGGTGTTGGTAAAACTCTCCTATAATAGTTTCTAATGAATCTCCAATGGGGAAAAAGAACCCCTCCTTCCACCATCAGCAAAAATAAACAAGAACACAACCGTTTAAATAATACAATGAAATCAAACCTGATTTACATTTGCCAAAGTTAAAATGATAAGGTGGGTGGCTTAAAAGCCTAGTAAACACTCTCTTTCCTCCCTGAACCCTCAAAAATCAAAATTAAAAATGGAAATTGGAACATGCTGCCAAGAAAAATATCAAAAACGGCAAAAACAAATGAGCACTCTACAGAAGCCCTGTTCCACCTTACTTTGTAAGGTGAGCTACGTTGGTGGGCAGTGCCAATCCCCTGTAAGCCTTGACTTCTCAGCACCACTGCTAGTGCAGAGCGTTGTGTGGCTTTTGCAGGCATGTGACCCCCCAACCTGAAGGGGCAGTTGTGGCCAGAGCTGCTTGCCCAACCACCTGGGATTCTTGGCTTGTATCTGCAGCAGTACCTCTCTGGGCACTCCCCCTGCCATCCCCCTGTTCCCCTCTCCTAAAAGCTCCTCCTTCCATCTTTCTTCCTCTTTTTCCTCCCCCTCTGGCAAAGAGTTGGGATCTTCAGCAGAAGTCATGCCGCCATTTTCTTTTCCAAATCCATAGGGCCCTGGCTCTATGGAGACAGTGAGGCTCATACAGAATATGTGCAAAAATGAATTTTTTTTTTACAAGCAAACTTGAAAGACACCCATTTGATGCAGGGTCCTTTTCATGAGGGTGGCCCACAGAAAATTGATATTATCCTTCTTGCACAGTAGGCAGCTGGTCACTTTCTGGGATGGGGCCTGAAGCAAGGAGGGGCAGGTCCCTGTTCTCTCTCTCCTCCCTCCCTTATCTTCCACCTCCTCACCACTCTACACTTGTGGACTGGGGTTGATGCTTCCCTTTCCCCTGAAAAGCTCTTTCTCATCACCACCCAACTCTGTCTCTCATCCCAACAGAAATGAATGAAGAACGCTGTTCCGGTTAACTCCAGGTCACGAGAACAGTGAGGCACTTCTGAAACGAACCTATTAGGAACATTGAAACAAATTAAAAAAAACCCCGAATCACGACAGCCCCAGCAACTACAGGCTGCTGATATAAACTCTGCTGTCCTGGAGCTCCTCCTGACTCTTTCGACATTCGGGGTTGGGCATTCCCTCCTCCTCCTCACCACCTGCTTGGTCCTGCCCCGCGTCCCTGCAGTTAATAAAAGGTAATAGGTTGCCATTGGGGCTCTGCTTGCTGCTACCACTGAGAATATTGTCAGCTGCATTCTCCATCTCCTCTATTGTCATATCACAGGCATCAGCAAGTTCTTGGGTTGTGACTTCGATGAACTTGGGATCTTGGGCAAACTGTCCCAGTCCTTCCGAAATCAAGACCTGAGTAGAAAGATAAGATAGAAGAACCAAGTAAGGAAATTATTATAGCAAGTGAGCTTTCCCCCTCAGAAAATGAGCTGATGGATTATTTTTCTGATTGCCTGTGTGCTTATGCTAAGCTCCTGGAAACTCTGCTTATGGCACCATCAAGCTGAGATCTATGACTTAAAGCTGGAAAGGATCTTGGAGACTAGTTCAACATTTTGTGGATGAGGAAAATGAATCCCAAAGGAGGCTAATGGATTTGTCTAAGATTTCACAGATAGTGACCAAGAGAATGCAGGTCCTCTAATCCCAGAGCTCTTTCCACTACAGTGGACTCCTTGGCCTTGGCCTCCCATGGTTACACTTAACTTTCAGTTAAGCCCCCAGTCACCTAAACCAGCCACATTTAGTAGTGACACAAATGTGGTAGAATCGTAGACTCACAGGGAATCTCAGAGCTAGAAAGGATTTCAGCTGCTTAAACTGTGGGTCTCCACTCCATATGAAGTCTCAATTGAATGTGGAAATTGTGAAATTATAATTTTTTTACATTTTATTTATTTATTTAAATTTTCATTTATTTGTTTATTTTGTATACCTATATACCTGGGTTACATAAAAATGTGTTGGGTGAAAAGGAGTCATAGGGGAAAAAGTTTAAGAAGCCCTGATCTAGTCCAGTTTGTGCTTTCAGAGTAATTCCCTCAAAAATATCTTTCACAATTGGTCATCGAATATAGGCTGAAGACCCTCAGCTGCTAATGCTGTTCCTTTTCAGGTTACATTTATTCTACTCGCTATATATCTTGTGTTAGAGGTGATTCATTTGGACCCCCTACTCTAAGTCAAATTTAAAAAATCAATTTGATAGAATCATATCAAAGTTCAGTATGTTAGATCCTAGACTATGAGCTGCAGATTCTAAGTTCACTTGCTTAACTATAGGAAGATAATTAAAGGCCTTTTCCACCCTTGTTTTACATTGTCTCAGTGCCACAGAGTGGCAGAGGTCACAACTACATGGAAAGTCCCCCAAAATATTTTGTACCTCGAGACCAATCCCTAGTCCAACAGGAACAAGTGATCATCTTATGACAACTTAGGTCACATTAATTATTTCCATATTATCTTTGTGATGCTTTTCCAAGCTCAGATTCCTTTCTGCTCTAAGTATATAATCCTGTGACTGTAGTTCATGGTTAGAAATAGTTTTTTCTAGATGGCTCATACTGGGAAGTACCTAGTATAATATTTCCTATATTCTGAAAACTTTGGCTTGCGAATGGAGGCATTGATTGCTAATTCCTAGAAGCCTATTATAACTCATATGTTATTTGGTGTTTTTTAGATTTTCATGAAAAAAGCCATAAGAAAAATGATTACCAATAATAGTAATAAAGCTTTCTAAAGTACACATGCCATTTCACCATGTTTCCAGGAGCATAATTTGACCTGCAGTTTTAGTAACTACTTTTAGTTACCTTTAGTAACTAGTTTCTGGGCTTTGGGTGATGCTTAATGATTTTACTAAGTTTGTTTTTCTGTATTTTGAATCAGGGCTCACTTGGCCAGTCACATTCCTTCATAAAACTGAGAACTCTTCCTTCTCAATACCAGTATCTCTAGGGAAACTAAGTGGTAGATGTCTACTTTTTAATATGAATCAAGATAGCATTCTGAGATTAATGTAAGGGTCAAGACTATTTTACTTAAGTGAGTTTGTATCCAGTTCCACTCAGAAAAGAGCTGAGTTTATCATGATATTTATGGGTTGTTGCTACATACCGCTTCAACTAGGCTGCTAGCACTGCCATGGAATTGCCTGCCAGCTGCCCCAGACTGGCTGGGCACAGTGAGGGAGACTGGCCGGGCTCTCCGGGAGGCACCGCCTCTGCTGGCTCCACAGCTGGCATTCTCTGCATACCAGGAACTGCAGTGGATGGATGGGAAGCTGCTGTTGAGCTTCTCATTGGACTCCGCTCCTTCTAACCACAGTGTGGGAATGGGCTGTTGCGGCCAGGCTTGGCCATGAGGAGTTGCTGGGGGGGTAGCACTTGGCCTAGGGAATGTGGTACTTGGAGAATGGCTTCTCTGAAGGAGAGGGCTGAGACCTGTCACTGCCAGTGCCTGTGGACACAAAGGACACAACCATGGTCGGCAATGAAGACAGGGGATTGTGGACCCCTTGCTTTACCAGGTGGTGGTGAGGAAGACTTGTGGATGAGATACCAACAAACAAAGCAACAAAACCAAACAAACAAAACCAACAAAGAAAGACCAGTTCTGCTTGAATTCTGTGGTAACACACGGAGAAAAATGGCATCATGTCCTCTGCCACTGACCTTCTTTTCTCTCAGAAAGAAAGCTCCTGATTTGGAACTATGCTCAAAAAGTTATCAAACTGTGCATACCCTTTGATCCAGCAGTGTCACTACTGGGCTTATATCCCAAAGAGATATTAAAGGAGGGAAAGGGACCTGTATGTGCAAGAATGTTTGTGGCAGCCCTTTTTGTAGTGGCCAGAAGCTGGAAACTGAGTGGATGCCCATCAATTGGAGAATGGCTGAATAAATTATGGTATATGAATGTTATGGAATATTATTGTGCTGTAAGAAATGACCACCAGGATGATTTCACGGAGTCTCTTTCAGGAGAGACTTACACGAACTGATTCTGAGTGAAATGGGCAGGACCAGGAGATCATTATATACTTCAACAACAATATTATATGATGACCAATTCTGATGGACATGGCCCTTTTCAACAATGAGATGAACCAAATCAATTCCAATAGAGCAGTAATGAACTGAACCAGCTACACCCAGGGAAAGAACTCTGGGAGATGACTAAGAACCATTACCTAGAATTCCCAATCCCTATATTTTTGTTTGCCTGCATTTTTGATTTCCTTCACAGGTTAATTGTACACTATTTCAAAGTCCAATTCTTCTTGTGCAGCAAAATAACTATGGATATGTATACATATATTGGATTTAATATATACTTTAACATATTTAACATGTCTTGGTCAACCTGCCAACTGGGGGAGGGGGTGGAGAGAAGGAGGGAAAAATTGGAACAAAAGGTTTTGCAATTATCATTGCTGAAAAATTATCCATGCATATACCTTAAATAAAAAGCTATAATAATATTAATAATAAAAAAGAAAGAAAGCAAGCTCCTACTGGCACATAAGAACTTCACCAACTGAGTTCCAATGTACTTTGCCAGACTTATTTCCTATTCTCTTCACAAACTCTGTACCCAAACTGGACTATTATGTAGCTCAATGTTCCAAGTTCCCAGCTACATATATTTGCATAAAGCTATTCCCCATCTCTGAAATGCATTCTTTCCTCATCACTTCATCTCACAAGCTTTTTCTTCCTTCAGATGCACTACTTCTGTATAGCCTCTCTAGATCTCTCAGTGTTAATGTGCCCTCTATCTTTGACTCTCCTTGTCCTATCTTTGTCCCCCTCCTACAACATAAGTTCTTTCAGGACATGGGTTCTTGTTTTGTTTTTCTTAATAAGAGGGGTTTGATTTGTTGAATTGCACTGTTACCTGGGTCTTTACTAAAGGAAAGTACAGTCCTTTCCAGGGATCCCAATCTACTCAGGGAGAATTGGTGGCCCTACTCTGAACATTTTCTTATGGCAGCTCTTCATCAGGGGTTAACACTTTGAAGGGTCCTGCAAACTTTAGGAGAACTTTACCATTATGGTTTCCCAATAATAAGAATTCATACTTCTACAATGCTTTAAAGTTTGCAAAGAACTTACCTCACAACATCTTAGTACAGTGCCTCACATATAGTTGTTATTTAATAAATGCTTATTGGCTGACTAATATTAGTGCAAATATTATCTTCATCTTCCAAATGAGGAAAGCAGGGTTTATAGATGTGAGGTGACTTGACTAGAATTATAAAGGTTGTGTCAGAGCCAAGAAGATTAGTGCACAGATGTTCTAACTCTAGATAGTTCATCGGTCTATCTATAACATGATCCCTAGATAGAGATCTCTAGAGCATTCCCTGTTTTCATCACTCTTACAGAAGTAGGAATAAAGTTATATAGGGATGAGCTTGTGAGAATTCTGTTCCTTCACAACCTGAGAAATTGCTCAGTGTGCTCATCAGAGCTCTTTAGCCCCAGTGAGCAGTGATTTTTTTTCTAGAATGGTTACCTGGTGATGAACCAGATGCAAGGGCAACACTGTCTTCTGAGAGATGTCTCCCCCTTGGTTCTTTTGTCGCTTTAGACACTCCAAATGGAAAGAGGCTCTTCGACCTGCAATACCAATTCCAATGAACTAGTGTCAGAGTTTTATCATCCCAGGAGGATTTCTTGAGGGATTGGAAGATATTTCATGACTTTCTGGAAAACGTGAAGGGGAGCCAATGAGGGCTGATAGCTAAACATCACCTATTCTCCCACCCTTAGCCCTGATGCTTAGTGACATTTTGTAAAATATCCTTAAATCCCAAAGCCCCATCCCTCTGAAGACTTGTCTCTGGAAGTGCCCAGTGGTTCACAATTGGGAGTTTGCCTAATCTCTGTAGTGGAGTGTCTGACTCTGACTATTATCTTTTCCCAACTAGCCCATAGTGCCTTAGGTAGTATCATCTTGGATTCCCAGGGAGGAGGACTGGATTACACACAACCTGAAGTAGACAGAAAAAACAAGTGGAAAGCTTTTTTATATTAGCACAGTTTAAGACATGAAGAAATGGAGTGGTTTAGACCTTATTTTCAGTTATGTTTTATGGAACAATGCAGTTTCATAAATATGAACAGTTTTCTTGGGAGAAAATTTCCACTCTTAAAATTGTAAATATAAAATTACATATATATATGTAAGTATATATATATATATATACTTGTTGGGGCAGCAAGTTTCTAGTATTAAAATAGACTTAAACCCTTAATTTTGTCCCCAAATTCCCAGTTTCTTCTTTATAGCTGGTATATTCTTTTCCCCTGGGCCAACATTACGTCAGTTCATTTCAAACTCAGTTCTGTTCTATAGCTAAATTAGTTTAGAAAACTATTGTCAGTTAATTCACCCCAAAGTATCAGCTTTTTAACTTCTTCATGCTATCTTCTCTTTCCCTCAAGCTACTTAAAAAAAATGAGCTTGCATTTTAAGAACTGGGGGAGGCAAGGAGTGAAGCTGTTAGGGCTCTTGGGATAGTCCCATGCCTCAGGTCACTTGCTGAAAGGGCCACAGATAAGGGAGAAAGCATGGTCAGTTACCTAGTGAGGAAGAGTGAAGGAAACCTCTTTTCATAGATTGCCTAGTTTTGTCTTCTGGAGGTGTCAGTTGTCTGTTTTCATCATCCTGATAGGAGAGCCTAGAACAAAAAAAATTCAGGATTTTCTTGAAGAGGCCAAGGCATAACATTCCCTACAAGAATTATTTATGCTCCTGTTCAGGATCAATCGGCCTCAGAGAGCAATGTT
The DNA here is from genome assembly GCF_902635505.1 of Sarcophilus harrisii. Classification (NCBI taxonomy): domain Eukaryota; kingdom Metazoa; phylum Chordata; class Mammalia; order Dasyuromorphia; family Dasyuridae; genus Sarcophilus; species Sarcophilus harrisii. Next base: position 63,511,095 of record NC_045430.1, on the reverse strand, counting down.
GGGATTGACGAATGACGACTTGGGGAATCTGTATTCTGTGTGCTTTTTCAGGGCAAAGAAGGGTGTAATGATGAATTGCTAACACTGGAAACTTTGCCCTGTTATCTGGCATGAGGAACATTTGCTAGCCCTGCTTAATAGGAGTTCTCAAACATGCTTTTGCCACTTAACTCGCCTTGGTGCCCCAGACTCATTAGGCAGCAATCTGGCCAAGTAGTTTCCCTGATTGCCCCATCAATCTTTGCTACAAAAGATTGGCTGGCCTAAAGGATATGTGAGCTTTTCAGGAGAGCAATGGACAAGTTCGAATTTTACCAGCATCTCCATTCACTGCTTGCTCTTCAGGACCTCTGCTACTGAGTTGGATATTATGCTATTAAATTAGCACAGATAATCTACAAATGTCATCTTGCTCTCCAACTTTCCCCAATTAAAGTAGGCAGCTCAGAAGAAGAGTTTCAGGAATTTTGGACCCCTTGGACCTTTCATTGCTAAGATGAACCTTTCTCTGACATGAGTTGATCCCACCCTTGGAGCAAAGTGGTCCACACTGGGCTCACATCTCAGTGGAGATCAGGCTGGGCTCGCTGCAGTATTCTGTGTCCTCATTCACGTTCCCTTCAAAGCTCTTGGTGGGGGCTGCCTCCTCGGGACACATCATAGCTATCCGGCTGTCCCGGGAGTGGTATCTGTGGGGACAGCAAACAAAAGAGAATCAAGAAATGCTGACCCTGAGCTAAACCTTAAAGCATTATATAAATGTCAGCTACTTCTTGTTGTTATTCCATCTCAGCTGTCTCCAAAAGGAGTGGTCTACCAGGATCTTAGCATTACAACTTTCAAATGCAGCCAGGTCCTGATAATTTCAAATAGTAAACAAATCCCCTGGACTAGAGATATTATTATTTCCCTCACCATACAGATATCTCTAGTATCTGTCTCATAAGGTTGTAATGAGGCTCAAGTGAGTTAATGTATATAAATGTGAGTTATTATTGGTCTTCTTATACCCATATTCTAGATGAGGAAAGAAAGGCTTGGAGAAAGTGATTAAGTGATTTTCCAGGATCAAACAATAAATGTCAGAGTTGTGACTAGAACCCAGGTCTCTCCGAACCCCTTGCCTAATGCTCTTACCACATCCATTTGAAGATGTTTTATACTGACCTTCTTTTACTCCCCTGGAAATCAATGGAATTGGTAAGTGCAGCTAGGACAGACTTGATTCAGTATTTCTCTGTTCTATGAATGAAATCTAACCTGAAAACTTCCCTTAGAAGAGGAACTGAAACAGAGATGGAGGTCTAAGGGGGAGGGCATGGGTATGAAAGGGAAACATGAGTTTGTTTCTGGCTGTGGGACATAATTCATGAAATGCAGATAGGTCCTGAAGATGATGGTTATTAATACTAAGGCTAATTGTGGGACAAGACCTAAATACTGACTTGGAAAAAACAAGTGAAGCAGCTAAGTTTGAGCAAAGTTAGAATCAGCTTTAACTATCTACTGAATGTGTTCTGGGAGATTGAACTTTTTAACAGAAATAGGGTTTGGAATAGAATTAGGGGAAGCCTTTCTAAAGCCACAGAGACTTCTAGGAGAATGAAGGGAGAAGATCAGTACAAAACAATTTCAAATCCAGGATATCTGAAGGGGAAGACATCATTTTGGGGAGAGATGTGCAAGGAGGGAGGAGGTGGTGGTTTTGAGTTGAATTTTAAAGGATGAATTTGGATTCTTTCTCTCTAATTTTCAACCTCTCCTTTCCCACTGGCTCCTTCTCTATTGTTTATAAATATACACTGATCTATTCCATTTAAAAAAAAACATTAATTTGGGGGTATAGCAGATAGAGCACCAGCCCTGAAGTCAGGAGGACTTGAGTTTAAATCTAGCCTCAGACACTTAACACTTCCTAGCTGTGTCACTCTGAGCAAGTCACTTAACCCCAATTGCCTCAGCAAAAAAGGAAAACAAAACCAAAACATTAATTTGGGCTGCCATCCCCTCAAACTTCAGTTTATATCTTTCTTCACTTTTACAACCAAATTCTGAGAAAAAAAACCCAACCATCTATACTTGTCATCTTCGTTCACACACTTTAGACATTCTTTTGGAAGCAACCTAGCTTCTGGGCTCATTATTCATCTCAAACTGCTTTCTCCAAGGTTATCCATGATCTTTCAATAGCCAGTTTCAAAGGCCTTTTTGACTTCTTGCATCATTTAACATTGTTGACTGCTTCCTCTTCCTGTATACTTTCTCTTCCCTGGGTTTTTGTGACATTGTTCATTTTCCTATGTGTTTGGCTGCTCTCCAGTCTGCTTTCTTGGAGAAGCCTCCCTCCTATTCATAGGAGTAGCTAGGTTTCTGTCCCAGGTCATCATCTCTTTTCTTTCTATACCCTTTTTTTTAGTATTCGTATCAACTTCCACAGACTTAACTATCATCTCTATGGAGATGAATTCCTGTTCTTTACACCTAGCCCTAGTTTCTCTTGTTGAAGTACTCTGTACTTCAATACTGACCATCCATACTGGACATCTCCAATCAGCCATCTTATGGAAGAAGGAAACAAGCCTACTACTATGTGCTAGACGCTGTGCTAAGTACTTTTAAAATATTATCTCATTGGATCTTCATAACAATCCTGGGAGATAGAAACTATTATTATCCCATTTTATAACTGAAGAATCTGAGGCAGAAAGAGCTTAAGAAAGTTGCCCAGTAATACATTCATGTCTAAGGCCATACTTGAACTTCTTGAATCCAGAAGCACTCCTGTGCTCCAGAATTCAGTTTCTTCGTTTTTCCTCAAACTACACCCTCCAACTTCGATTTCTAACTTCTTTATTTTGTGTATAATACTCCTTACAACCCCAGTCTTCCTTCACTCTTCCTTCTCCTTCTTTTCTCAAATCCAAATAAATTGCCAAGACTCATCAATTCTACTTCCACAATATATCTTGCTGCTGTTCTTCTCTCTACTCTCACACAGTCACTATACTAGTTCATCCCCTTTCATTTGGATTGCTTCTTTTTTTTAAAAAATTTTTTTCATATTTTCTCAATTGCATGTAAAATATATTTTAACATTTAAAAAAAATTGAGTTCTGCTTTCCCTCCTCCCATCCTTTTCTTGCCCCTAAAGTAGTAAGCAATTTGATATTGATGATACATGTGCAATCATGCAAAGTATATTTCCATATGGTCATGTTGTGAAAAAAACATACAAAAATGAAAAAAAGAAAATGACAATAATAAGCTTTCATTCTCCATCAGTTATTTCTCTAGAGGTAGAGAACATTTTTCACTAGGAGTCTTTTGGAATTGTCTTGGCTCACACCATCTAACCTCTTAATTAGTCTTTCTTCCTCAGAAGTGTCTCATTGTCTATTCATTCTTTACCCAAGCACTAAATTGATATTCCTAAAATATAAATCTTGATCATGTCATTGAAGTCTGACTTGGTGACTCTCCATAGCCCATATGACAAAAACTCTTTTCGTTTGTCTCTTAAAGCCCTTTAAAATTTGGCTCTAGTCCATCAATGTTCTCCTTTAGCTCTCCTTCAGACATTCATCAGTCAAATATGGTTCCCCCTAAGATGACATTCTATTCTTGTCTCTGTGCTTTTTTCACAGGCTGTCCCCCATACTTGCAGTATTTTCTTTCCTTCTGCCCTAGCTAGCTTCCTTCAAAGTTCAATGCTACCTGCTAGAGGAAGTTTACCTTTTTTCCCCTACACCCTACCCAGCCCATTGTTCTCCCTTTAATATATACAAAATAATACAAATCACTTTGCATATGTTTTGTTTTTACTTTTCTGTGTATATACACAGAATTTTGGGGTCTTCTTCCCCATCCCATCCCATCTCAATATATTATGTAATCTCTGCTTCTTGAAGGGAGGGACTGGCTTTCTCCTCTCTTTCTTCCAGTATGGTACATTGGTAGACTCCTCTTGAATTGAAGAGTCAAAGACAGGGGGAGATAATATCCCAGGAGTTTTATTTTTCTTTCTTTTTCAATGGATGGGGAAGGGAGAAGGGAGAAAATTTGGAACAGAAAATAAAATACAAGTTAAAGTGACAGTAATAATAGAAGGGAAGAGATGGATGGGAGAGATATTGTAATGGGTGGAAAAGGATGATGAGAAACTTTAAAACAGTACTGAGGTTTATGGAGGATGGAGTGAAAGATGGCATTATTGATAGAAATAGGGAAGTCAGAAGGAAGGGTATAGACTACTTAAAGGGTGAATCAGAGATAACAACATTTGCAGTACCTCCTTCACAATGATATTGTGGGGGAAAGTGCTTTATAACTTACGTGACATATAAATGTGAAAAAATTATTTTTGTTATAGCTGGATTAGTTTTAGGAGGATGGGTCTGTCTACTGGACATAGTCAAGACAGGAATGGCATCCTAACTTACGTTATTTAAGCTTGTTTTCTTAAATTTCCCTTGGTTTTATCTATTCTTAAAAAAATTCTTGTCAATGTTTTAGGTATTCAGTACTTTGGTAGTTAGTTTCCTGATTTTACTGCTGGGGATGAAGGGAATGATAAAGATCCAATTCATGCCTTATCCTCAATTTATTTAGATTTGATAAATGTTTACTAAGCACTTACTATGTATGAGGCACCATGCTAGTCACTGAGGACATAAATTTCAAAAATATGTATGCCTTTCCCCATAGAACTTAGAGTTTAATTATGAGAACTCATATTTATATGGCAGTTTGAGGTTTACAAACTTTCTTTACAGTGTCTGTGTGAAGCAGTTAGATGAAGTAGTTTATCTATAGATATATAAATTCAATTCAGGTCTCCTGACATTAAGAACTGTGCATTTATCACTGTATAACTCTTGAGGAGACTTGGCATGTGATATGACATAGAGTAGAATGGGATGGAAGGAGAAGGGAGACAAAGACAAATGGTTATAGGAAACTTTGAGGAGGGAGAGGATGCTTTCATTTGGTGTGTGTGTGTGTGTGTGTGTGTGTGTGTGTGTGTATCATGGAAGCTGAGTCTAAGATAACCTTTTAAGGAAGAGAAGGATTTTGAAAGAGATGGGGAAGGAGTGTGTTCCAGTTGTGAGAAATGACTTGGGGGAGGGGGAATGTCTGCGCCACTGTTGTCTATATTTTCCTATAAATTTTCTATTGAGAGTCAACTTAATATGCTGGTATCATCTTCATAGTTTTTCTTTGTTTCTTTTTAAAAAAATTTTATTGTATTTTTCCATCTTAGGAGGGTATTAATGTAGCATTCAGGTGAGGCGCCTTTTATTTTTTCATTTTTCTTTTTTTTCTTTTTTTTTTTTTTTTTAGGTTTCTTTTAAAATAGGGTAGGGAGTGAACCTGTGTGACTATAATCATGTGGGGAATTCCCCAAATGAGGAAACTCTCTCTATGTAGGTTAGCTCCTCTCTATGACTTGTAGTCTAATAGAGTTATCTAAAGTCCTAAAGAGATTGTGACTTGCCCAAGTTCACAAAGACAGTATATGTGCATGTGGGACTTAAACAGGAGTCTTTTTAGCTCCACATGGCCTTTTGCCTTTAAATAAATGCAAATAATCAAATAGTCCACTTTGATCCATGGTCTCCTTTAGATTATTTTCCTCATTCTCCACCAGTTGGGTCAAAAGATTATAGTTTTAGAACAAAAATAAAACAACTGTGTGTGTATATTTAAACCAGATCCCAGACTAAGTGATTGTGTGACTATCCCCATGATTGGATTAAATAGTAGGCAATGTGCCTTTGATGAAAGTAAGTAAATAAGACATTTTCCCAAACAGGGTATTCATCAGGGTCTGCAGGATAATTTGGAGTTTTTATATTTACTTCCCCCTGGAACAGAAAGCAAAGAAGGAAACAGAAAAGATCTGGCTCCTGAAAACTTTCTGGTAGTCAGACATTATGGTAGTTTGTTGAGCCTACCATCAGTAGAATACTCAATAGATATAATATACAGGTATGCATCTTTTCTTCTTTCTTTCTTCCTTCTTTTCTCAGGGGAGATGAACTCTAAATCATGCTCTGACTCTCCCAGGACCTGGCTATAGTTTCAGAGATGCACACAGCAGGGAAGACCTGTGGTCACAACATTCTACAACAATGCATTCTAGTACCATTAGGGAGAAAAAATTGTGGGGGCTGGGGAGAGAGTAGCAAGAGCTAATTGGGAAAGAATGCAACATAGCTAAGACCATTTGGGTAGGGCAAGTCCTATTGTATGAAGGACAAATACTTTTCCCATCAGACCTGGGCGGGTATCAAAGCCTTTATCTTCACAACTACAAATTAGATTAAAATACAAATTGTTCTGTGAGAGATGACATAGGGCCTGCTTCATACAAGATATAAATTACTGATAACAGATCCTAGGGAGAGCAGATTTTAATAAAGTATAGGAGCTCTAGGTCACTGAAACATAGGAAAGGATGTGACTATGATAGTGTGAGAGAAATAGAAAGGGCTTCCTAGTTTATGGAGACATTAACTAATTTGCAGTTTTGAATAATAAACAATTATCAGGTTTTTGCACAGGTGAGCTTTTCTTCATTTTAAAAAATTACAGTTGTAAAGAATGTTAGGAGTTAGTGGGAGTGAAAAGGAGCGGCAGTAATACACAGTTTAGCCTCTTAAGTTTCCGTCCAGTAATCTGGCATTATGGAGAATTCCCTAAGTGCCATGTGAAATAAAGATTCTTCAAGTCAGGTATGAAGTCAGTATGGTGTCTACTTCTTTTGTGACCCCCCAGGGTACTCTTAGACACACTACAAGCCTAGGAGAAAAAGGGCAGACTGAGGGCTTGAATTCTCTATCTTTGTTGCTGACTATTTCTCTCCCTAACTCACCTCCCTCCTCCCTTAATTTCCTTGCCTAATCCCCACCAGGCCACCTTGCTTAGGCCCCACATAGTTCAAACCCAGATCTCTCCACCTGGCTTACCTCCTGGAGCTGAGCTTCCATGCTGTCTCGTGCACCCGGATGGCAGGGGACAAGGGGGTCCCATGGCCCTCCACTGTGCTGACCGTACTGGGGTAACCGGTGGGACAGGGGAAGCGGCCCAGGGCAGTGTTGTTGGCGTTGTTGATGTTGGCATTGGAACCAGAGGATGAGTAGCTGCTGGGAGTGAATGTGGAGTCCACCAGTTTCTCATGGGATGGTGACTCTGTGTCGCCTTGGCTGTTACCCGCCTTGTTGATATGCAGTGGGCGCTGGGTGGTGAAGGTCTGGGGGAAGGAGCTTCGACCATCGCTTTGGTAGTAGGTGACATGATTGCCAAACAGGCCACCGGCCCTCTGTAAGCAAGACAGGGTAGGAGTTGGGGAGAAGATAATGTTCCCTCAGCTGTCTCCTCCCCCTCCTTTGGAGAAATATTCCTAGATCAGAATCCTAGGAGCAGAAATGCTTTGTCCCCATCAGCTACTTCTGGGATTGCATGTAGTAGAAGCTAAAACACTACATTATCACTGTTTAATTGACTGACTGGTCAACATGGTCACTCAAGAGCAAGAAGAGCCTACCCTTTATGAAATACTAGGAGAAATAAAAGGGACAGAATTAAAGGGACAGAAATTAGAGGCTAACATCCCAATAATTCCAAAAGTTGTCTAGGGATTTAAAAAAAAACAAAACTCTTTAAAGATGATAATGACTTTCAGGCCTGGATTTGAAAAGTATTTCTGGATGGTATGCCTGAATATCAATCAGGTTCTTGGTTGGATGCTGAGTTACTGATGGGGAATACAAGTTAGATTTCAGGAGAGAAGAAACTAATAGATTCATATGTTTTTCCTCCAATCTCGCAAGATCATAAAGACCAACAATCTGCTAGGTCATATCGTTTGGATACAATCTATCCTTCTCCCAGGAGAGAGTTAAAGAAATTCAGCCAATATTCTCCCTTTTCTTATCTTGATAAAATGTAAACTTCTTGAAGGCAAGTATTGTTTCATTTTTGTCTTTGAATCTCCAAAGACTAGCATAGTGCTTGGCACATAATAAGTGCTTCTTAAATGCCTGCTGACTGACTGATTACCCTGGGTGCATGAATGAGTGATTATTCACAAGTTGGCTACTATTCTGACACTGGGATGTATCAGAGCTTTGATAGAAGGGCTTTTTCACTTTGATGTATTCTAAAGACAGGAAGCTATATGAAGCTTTGGTAGCATGATCTCCAGCAGAGATCCGTTTCCTTAAGTCAATTTGCTTTTGATTGAGGAAAGAAGGGAAGGAAGGGAGTTGAAACAACAGGACATCAAAGCACTGTACAAAGAAGGTGGAATTTGCAAAGAAACTAGTTTTGAAACTCAGTTCTGCTGCTTATTGTCTATGTGATCCTGGACAAGTCACTTGCCCTGCCTGGACCTGAGTTTTCTCATATGTATAATGAAGGACATGGAATCAGTGACCTCTAAGATCTTTTCAAGCTTAAAATCCACAAAGCTACTTATGAGCTGACAAGAATTGGGAGGAAGGAAAAGGGTAGAGGAAAAAAGAGACATGGAAGATGATGATGATGAAATGGAAGTCTATTTAAAGCGAAGAAGGGCTTCTCCTACATTTTAATTCTTGCCAAAGCTCCAGAACTGAGGTTGTTGGGAATCAGTCCTAATGCAGATATTGTCAGAGAGCTCTTCTCTGCTTATAGAGAAATCTCACTGGAAAGGTCCAACTCCCCATTCCCAGAATAGGGCACATTCTTCCCAATCCAGGAGTTGACTCTTTTTTCCCTATTCGCTTCCACCACTCTAGATGCCTATAAGTGCAGGGTGTTGCTGGTATGGGTTGGAGTCAGAGGGGAGTAGAAGGTGAGTGGAGTAGATGAGGAAAAGGAAGGGAAATAGAATGAGCAGAGTCCAACATATAGCCTACCCAGTTGATTGTTTTTCTCTGTCCACTTTAAAAAAAATGGTGTATTAAAGAGTTGTGCTGGAGGGTGAGATGTCCACCTACCCTAAAGATGTCATCTTCAGAGGCAGCAGAAACAGCTTCCTTCATGGCCTTGTCCAACTCCTCCTCGGCTGTCAGGTCCCCAGAGATGGCCCGTCGAATCTCTGGTCCAATATCATGCAGTGTACGAAGACCAGCCTAGAATACAGCCAAATGGTGTGAGAACCTCCATCCAGCTTATGTCAAGGCAGCAGTATTACCTTGACCAAACCAAATCTACTGCTTCTCTGTTCAGCAGCTTATCTGTGTGCACCTGTCTGTATCAGACTATATCTCTCTGTATCCTTTCTTTTATTGACTTGTGTTCACACTGAAAGTAGCATTCACTACAATGAGGGGATTGCACTGAGATTAAATGATCTGTTCTGGACTGTATTCTAGCTGCACAGACTTGTAGTGAGGAGAAAGCCCTCTTTCCCTAAGTCTGTTTTGTCTAGTTAGTCTGTTGACTGATTTTGGTTTCTATAGTGAGCTATCTATAAAAGTGATGCAGCAGAGAAATAGAGACAATCATATCATTTTTGGAAGATCCCACACCCTAGTATAAGCATGGTTCCTTCCATTGAGTTCAGAGGAAAAGAGTAAGGTAACATGTAAAGAGTAAGGTAGAATTTTTAGACTAAAAGGAAGCTTTCAGAGGCTTTAGGAGTCCCTATTATCTTCATTCTATAGGGCTGACCTTGAATCTACAGGCAACAGGATCATATTTAACAAATGAGAAGAGTTAGGATGAAGAGGAGGAGATGAGGTCCAGTGAATGAATTAATTTTCTCTTTAGCCCACAGGCTCTTAACTTTTGGATATATTCCATTTGGGATGCATGGGTAGATTTTTAAGAGTCCTTGAAGTGAGATAGAAAATTATTTTTAATTTTATTAGCTTTTATCTAAAATGGAAGATTTTCTTCAATTATGAATTAAAAAAATATTATTCTGAGAAGAGGTCCATAGTCTTGTCTTTTCCAGATTGCCAAAAGGGTTCATAGCACACAAAAAAGTAGAGTCCTCATTCTAGTTTCTTACCTGTAGAGACAGTGCATTCCTTTGGGAAGGCTTGCCTACTAGCCCTTGCTCTTTGCGCTTCTTAAATTTTCGGAAATACTCTTGGATCAGGAAGGTGGCGTAGAACTTCCCAACAGTCACCTCATCATCTGAGAGGGTTGTTTTAGCATCAGGGGATGAGAAAAGGAAGCAAAGTCAGCGGGGAGACAAAAGAATGCAATTTCATGTTTGCCATCAATAGTTCCTGGTTAACTCTCATTAAGTTTCAAACTCCCAGAAAACTCAAAGGCACCTTAGTATAAGTCCCTCACTTTACACATATGTTAAAACTGAGATTTAGGGAGTGACACTTTGGGACAACACTTTGGGAAAGTGTTTCCACCTTTTGTGGAAAGCTAAGCCAGATATCCCAGTTGTTAGTATCCTTTCCATCAAAAATTATCACATTTTTTTGCATGTGTTTCATATTTATTTATTTTTGTATTTGTTATTTCCCCTACTACATGTAAAACCTCTTTAGGCAGGGACTGCTTAATTTTTGTTTTTGTATTTCCAATGTTTAGATGTGCCTGGAACATAATAGATGTTTGATAACTCTTGGTGGGTATATGAGTGAAATCCCTAGACCTCCAAGATCAGACATATTAATTGCTTATTTGAGGAATGGTTAGCATCTGAGAACCTTGTACTACACTCCATCCTTCCCTCCCATGACCCAATTTCCAGTCAGGCTTTTAAAAGAAAAACTTAAGGATTTTCCCTTCCCATTCCCCAGAGACTAGAGAAGGGGGCGGGATTTTCAGGCTAAATCTTGTGAGATCTGGATGACTTCTCCTGCTTCCCTATAAGCACAGCACTTAGATGTGGAAGTGATGGTACCTTGGATCTGCTACAGATTCAAAGCAGCACTATTCCCATTCACACACAAGAAGGCCATTTAAAATTCTGCACAGGTTAGCTTAGGATAAAATAAATACATTCTGGACAAAATAATAATAATTGAAGGAACTTATTTTTCAGGGTCAAGCTTCCTTAGAAGATAAATAGAGGTTTGTCCAGCTTTCTGTGGGAGAACAATACTTTCAGGACTTTCATTAAAGTTCTATGGCCCCTGACTAGAATCTTGGTAAGAGGAATGGCCTGTTCCATAGAGGTATGTCAATCCAGTTTCTTTAAGAGGGGTTGCAATCCCTATATATAAAGTGTCTGGAGACCCTTTTCTCTTTTAGTGATTCCTCAGGTCTATTGGATTCAAGACCATCCATTTAAACACTTTCTTTCTAAGGATCCAGAGAACACTAATGAAAAATGGGTGTTCAGGAAGAAAAATCATTGCAACCTCTGGGGAGGAGGAAGAAGATTCTCAGTGGAACACTTACCACCAGCTGGAGGAACCACTTGGTCTAGGAGCTTCATGCTAGTCCGTTTCCAGATCTTCTTGATAATTGCTCGCAACTCTTCATTGGCTTGTTCCAGGTTCCCTGAAAAAAAAGAATCAATAAAACACCATCAGCCCCAATGAAAAGTTCAACCAGAAGGTGACCTGTAGACTGGGTGCCACTGATTTCTATTGAAAATAGCTCTAGGAGGACTCTAACATGTCACATACACATATTTCTTTTTTTCCTTGTCCTAGTAATTTTCATTCCTCAACACACACACACACACACACACACACACACACACACTTGCTACTACTACTATTAATGCTGCTGCTGCTGCTACTACTTTTTGTTCAGTTGTTTTTCAGTGATGTTCAACTCTTCAAGACCCCATTTGGGATTTTCTTGTCAGAGATATTGGTGTAGTTTGCCATACAGATGAGGAAACTAGTACAAATAGGGTTAAGTGACTTACCTTATAGCTAGTAAGCATCTGAGACTGTTATTTGAACTCAGGTCTTGCTGCCTCTAAGTATGTCACTTTAATCAGTGTGCTACTTAGTTGCCCTGCTTACCACTTTTAAGAAACATAATAGATCAGGAGAGAAAAGCACTGATCTTAGAGCCAGAAGAGTTTTAGTTAGAGGCAGTCTGAGTTTTAGTTTTAGCTCTAACATTTATTAAATCTGTGACAAATTGAATTACTTTACCTCTCTATGCCTTTATACTCCCCTCTTGTCAAGTGGGGATATCACGGTTTTTTCCATGTCATACAGATTTTGTGAGGGAAATAATTTGTAAACTTTAAAGCCTTACTTCAATTATATAATTTTCACTTATTCATCTTTTCTTTTCTTTCCCTCCTGCCTGTATCTTTAGGCCAGTGATGTGATTTATTAGCTCCATGGATTACATTTATAAGGACATTTCTGACTGCTGTCCTACATGATAAGAACTGTAGGGAGTTTTGTCAATGATAATAATCAATTAGAAAAAAGCAGAAATGGAGGAGGGAAATCTTTGCAGCAAGTTTCTCTGATAAAAGTTTCATTTCTAAAATATATAGACAATTGAGTTAAATTTATAAGAATAAGAGCTCATTTCCAATTGGCAAAAGGTCAAAGGAACGAACAGGTAGTTTTTAAAGGAAAAACCTGAAGCTATCAATCACCATATGAAAAAATGCCCTAAATTGCAAAAAAAAAAAAAATAGAGAAATGAAAATTAAAATAACTTTGAGATTTTCCCTCAACAGATTTGCTAAGATAAAAAAAGAAAGAAAATGACAAATACTGATAGGGTATGGGAAAATAGATATATTAATACAGTGTTGATGGAGATGTAAATTAGTCCAACCATTCTGGAAAGCAATTTGGAACTGTGTCCCTAAAGCAATTAATAATCTCTGAGACAGTAATACTGCTACTAAGTCTATACCCCAAAGAGAACCAAGAAAGAAGAAAAGAGGGGTAACTAGGTGGTGCAGTGAATAGAGCACCAGCCCTGAAGTCAGGAGGACCTGAGTTCAAATCTGATTCAGACATTTAACATTTCCTAACTGTGTGACCCTGGGCAAATCACCTAATCCCAATTGCCTCAGCAGAAAAAAAAAAAGAGGAAAAGGATCCATTAGCACAAAAATATTTATGACAGCTTTTTTTTTTGTAGTGACAAAGAAAGTAATCTGAGGGGATGCCTATCATTTGGGGAATGGCTGAATAAGTTATGGTATATGATTGCAATATAATACTATTATGCTGTAAGAAATGATGAAGGGGATGGTTTCAGAATAATCTGGGAAGATTTGCATTAACAAAGAACAATCATTAATGGCTTAAATATCAACTTGGCAAGAACTCCTTGGTAGAGGAACCCAGAAATTGGGATTTTTATCAATGATTTATCTGATTATTTTTTCTTATTTAATCATTCCCTATGCCTTATGACCTTTGATTCTGTTCTTTGTCCCCTAGTACAGACCTTTTCCATTCACAACCACAATCTCAGTCCATGTGATACCCCCCTTCCCCTCTCTGCTCCCCTGGTCTGCTCTGGTGACAGATACAGTTCTCGTTACAGAAACTGTTTTCTCATCTAAGGATGTAAACAGTTTAACCTTTAAATAATATATCTTTTCCCCCTTGTTTACCATTTTATGCTTCTCTTGAGTCCTGTGTTTGTAGATTAAATTTTCTGTTTAGTTCTTGTTTTTTCAATAGAAAGGATTGAAAGTCTCTTACTGCATTGAAGATCCATCACTTGCCCAGAAAGATGATGCTGAGTCTCACAGGGTAGTTAATTCTTGGTTGTTATGCTAGGTCCTTTGCCTTTTGGAATATGGTATTCCAGGCCCTTTGTTGTAGAAGCCGCCAGATTTTGGATAATCCTGACTGTGGTTCCTTGATACTTGAATAGTTTTTGTCTGACAGCTTGTAGTATTTTTTTCCCTTGAGATTGTAATTCTGGAGTTTTGCAACAATATTCCTTGGTATTTTCCTTGTGGGATCTCTTGATGGATAGATTCTTTCAATGAGTATTTCCCCCTTTGTTTCTAGAATATTGGGGCAGTTTTCCTTAATGATCTCTCCTGAAGAATGCTATCCAGGCTCTTTTTTTGGTCATGGAATTCAGATAGGCCAATAATTTTTAAATTGTCCCTTTTGGATCTATTTTCCAGGTAAGCTGTTTTTTCTAATAAGATCTCATATTTTCTTCCATTTTTTCATTTTTTTTTTTTAGTTTGTTTGACTGATTCTTCCTATCTCATAGAGTCATTAGCTTCCATTTGTCCCATTTCAGTTTTTAATGTGTGATTTTCTTCAGTTAGCTTTTGTATCTCTTTTTCCATTTGGTTAATTCTACCTTTGTTAAGGTTGTTTTATTCAGTGGGTTTTTTTTTTTTTTTTTTTTTTGCATTTGGCCAATTGTATTTTTTAAAGAGTTGTTTTCTTCAGTCATTTTTTCCCTTCCTTTCCCAAGCTGTTGACTCTCTCATGCATACCTCTCATTTCTTGTCTTATTTTTCTTCTACCTTTCTTATTTGCCTTTTAAATTTTTTAAAGAGAACTTCCAAGTGGCCTTTTTAGGCTTGAGACCAATTCATATCACTTTGAGATTTCTTCTGTGGACATTTTGTGCTCATCTGAGTTGATGTTTTGGTCTTCTCTGTCACCATAGTAGCTTTATATGGTCAAGATTCTTTTCTGTTTCTTGCTCATTTTCTTTCCTTTTCTTTTGGTATTTTCCTTTTTTTTACTTTTATGGTTGAGCTCTGTTCCGGGGGTAAAAGGGGTGCTGTCCCAAACTTCCTTGTGCATCTCTGAGACTGGGCTTTGAGCACAGGGGTCCCTTGTGTCTGTTGGGGATAACTTTTCTTGTTCTTTTCAGGAAAAACCTGGTTTCCCAGACTTTGCCTTCTTAGCTGGGACTGGAAGCTGCTCCCTGATTTACTCCTCTACTGAGCCAGAATTGAGAGTCTTAGTTAATGATTAAGACCCTCTTACCAGCTTTTTTCTGAGTCTGTCTGAGCTGGGCTGAATACCTTTTTCCCCCAGTGAGACTGATCTTTCTTAGAGTTTTTCCCATTCCATTTTGAGCTGGAGAGGGGTTTCATTCCATCAGACTCTGTTCAGAGACTTAGTTTCATGTGTTTTTTGAGGGAAACAGAGAGCTTGAGCAGTTTCCTGGCTTTACTCTGCCATCTTGTTCCACTCCCAGAAGTCCCTGTTCTTTGTCCTCCATATTTCTTTCATCCCTCAGTTCTTTTTCAGGTCACCATCACTTCTGGGCAGACTAGCTCGATTCTCCTCCCTTGCCTCCCTCCATCCTCAGGTGAACCAACTCATAACGACATTATACTTTACCACAGAATCACTTGATCCTTTGTCCTCTTGTTGATGACTCATTATCAAAACCTAACTTTGTATTATTCCTTCTATCTGTCTTCCTCAATCCTATTCATGAGGTGTTGAACAAAGTTGGAAGATGTGCTGATTGGTCACATTATGAATTTATGTTATCTCATTCTAACTGGGGTCTCACTGCAACAAGGCATACATTTTATTCCTCTATAACTGATTTGTTATCCAAATCTCCAAGCAGCTGGTTCAAACTGTTTCTTGAACCCCACCATAGCACTCCCCCAATCTTCTCAGTTAAGAGCTTTACCTTATACTTCATTAAAAAATGAATATTATTTAGTCAAAGCTCTCACCTCTTCCCTCCTCATTTCATGTCATTCAAATATATTTAGATTATACCAATAATCCAGAGAATTTAGTCCAAATATCTTTTTAAATTTTAATATCAGATGAAGATGTAGTCTTTCTCCTTTCTAAGGCCAAACTCTTGGCATACACCCTTGATCTTATTCCTACCCAACTTCTTCAGCAAATTTCTTCTACTCTCTCATCTTCAGTCTCTCCTTATCTACTAATTCTTTCTATTGCTCCTATAATATGTCCCTTTCTCCCCCATTCTTAAAAAAAATCTCACTTGACCTGATCATTTCTATTGGCTATCATTCTATATCTATCTTCTCTTCCACAATTAAATTCCTTGTGAAAAATCAATGTCTCTCTTTCCTTTCACTACTTTTAAATTTTTTTTTTTGCTAAGACAATTGGAGTTAATGGCTTGCCCAGGGTCACACAGCTAGGAAGTGTTAAGTGTCTGAGAACAAATTTGAACTCAGGTCCTTCTGACTTCAGGGCTGGTGCTCTATCCACTGTGCCTTTCACTGTCTTTTAAATCTTTTACGATCTGGCTACCAATGTTATCATTCAACTGAAACTTCTCTGTTCAAACTTAGCAAGGATCTTTAATCACCATATCTAACAATCTTTTTTTTTTGTTGTTTAATCTTGTCTCTTCTTGAGCTTTGAACAGTATATGATCTGAGTTAATCCCCATGTCTTATAGACTCTCTTCTTGCTAGGTTTTCTTCACACTGCTCTTTCCTGGTTCTGTCTTATAGCTCCACTTCAAACCATTCTTCCCTTAGCTACTAAAGTGATTTTTTTTAAAGTATAGGTCTGTATTATGTCACTCTCCTGCTCAATGAGCTTTAATGGCTTCATATTATTCTAGAATCAAGTGTAAACACCTTTGGTTGGCATTTAGACTCTATAATTCACTCTCTACCTTTCCAGTTTTCATTAATCTCCACATATCGTACAACCCAATTACTTGCAATTCCTTGAACATGATACTGCTCTCATTCTCCATGCTGTGTACTAGTTGTACCCCACTCTTGGAATGGTATTTTTTGTTTACAGTTTTCATGTCTTCCTTCAATACTTAGCAAGAAATTCATCTTCTGTTGTAGGCTTTTCCTGGTTTCTTCAGCTGCTAAATTACTTTAAAAAAATCACTTTCATTCAGCTTTGTATATGCCTATTTACATCTTGTTTCCCCCATTAGAATGGATGCTTTTTTTTTTGCATTTAAAATATTTTAATAGCTGGCTTAATTGAAGAAAGTTGTACTTTTATATTAACTTTTGCATTTAATAGTTATATTGTGTTTTCTTTTTTTTTATTTCTTTAATAGCCTTTTATTTACAAGTTATATGCATGGATAACTTTACAGCATTAACAACTGCCAAACTCTTGTTCCAATTTTTCACTTCTTACCCCCCATCCCCTCCCCCAGATGGCAGGATGACCAGTAGATGTTAAATATATTAAAATATAAATTAGATACACAATAAGTATACATGACCAAACCGTTATTTTGCTGTACAAAAAGAATCAGACTCTGAAATATTGTACAATTAGCCTGTGAAGGAAATGAAATATTGTACAATTAGCTTGTGAAGGAAATCAAAAATGCAGGTGGGCATAAATATAGGGATTGGGAGTTCAATGTAAAGGTTTTTAGTCATCACCCAGAGTTCTTTCTCTGGGCGTAGCTGGTTCAGTTCATTACTGCTCCATTGGAAATGATTTGGTTGATCTCCTTGCTGAGGATGGCCAGGTCCATCAGAACTGGTCATCATATAGTATTGTTGTTGAAGTTTATAATGATCTCCTGGTCCTGCTCAGAATGGATGCTTCTTGATAGCAGGGACCGTTTTTTTTTTTTTTTTTTTGATTATATTTTTTTCTTTCTTTCTTTTTGGGGGTAGAGGGTTGGATTTGGTCTTTCTTTGTAACTACATTATTTCAGTATATTTAAACTTGCTATTGACTCTCCCTCATTCCGATCGGGTAGCTGCCCTTTCATTGAAACCTAAATCTGAATATCTGATGGGTACATCATCTCAACAGAGTCTCTTAGAGATTATAAACTTTTCAGCCACTAATTTTAGCCAGAGCTCTTAGAGAAAATTTACAGGCACTGGTAGAAACTTACCTTCAGGCACGATTATCTGTTCTCCAAACACTTATGCTATCCACATCCAAGGAAAAGTTGGTCTCAGCTTCACTACTGCAATTATACTTGTTCTTTAAGTCCTTCTTAATGAGGACAATGAGATAGTGATCTGTCTTTGCCATGAGAGGCCAGAGACCAGCCATATAACATTGTTCAAGATCTTAAACAACCAATAATTACCTATGACTTTTGGGACTGCAACTATGACATGACATCAGCCATTGTGTCGAATAAATAAGTATTTATTCAGCACTTCATACATATCACGCATTATGCTAAATGTTAGGAATATGATTTCAAAAATTAGATGGTCTCTCTCTCCTCTTAAGGGGCTTATATCCTACCACCTATGTTTAGGCCAAGTGTACAATGACCATACAATAGGCTTATCTGCCAACTTCCCTTCTGGGAATTAGTAAAATTAGAAATCACAACATACCTAATGCATTTTGATTTCAGGCCTTATAGATTCTTTAGGTTTTTTAAAAAATTTATTTGGCAAAATAGACTTTCTGTTCCTTGACTTCTAGATTTACAATATTCAGGATATTCCGTGGCACAAATTTAGCCTGACTTTTTAGTATATGTATTCTGTTAATATAATGCTTCCAACTTGAATTTTATTTCCCTAACACTAATCATGGATAGAATTTCCTTCATTCTACTCCTTGTCTCACTTTGAGGACTATTTAACTTCCCATGCCCAATTCATAGGTTTAATTTTTCTGGATCTCTATCTAGCTTCTCTAAGGATTTAAGACTGGTTTCTGGATATTTAGTCAACTTTACAAAAATAAGAGTCATTCTCCAAATGACAATTGGTCAAAAGATATGAATAGAAAAGATATGAATTTTCAGAGGAAAAAATAAGCTGTCAATAACCCTATAAAATGTAATTAAAATTAAAATAACTCTGTGTCACTACTTTTCATCCATCAGATTTGCTAAGATGACAAAAAAGGAAAATGACAAATACTGGAGGGAGTATGGGAAAAAAGATATAGTACTATCAGCAATGCAGTGTTGATAGAAATGTGAATTAGTTCATTCTGGAAAGCAGTTTGGAACTGTGTCCCCAAAGCACTATTCTTCTGTTCTTCCTGGTTTGATCTTCTACATGTCATACTTCTGGAATATTGTTGTTTTGAGCTTGATTTCCGTTTCTCTCAGCTCTTGGTTTGCTCTTTGTGATTCTCACCGACATCTCTGATTCAGCTAGCCATTTTTTGGTATCTTCATTTGGCTCTTCTCCAACTATTTATTCCTTTGCCTCTTGACACATAGTAATTGTTGTTGTTGTTTGTTCTTCCTACTTGCATGCAAATGAATTGGATTTGAGGGAGGGGAGGCTATGCAAAGTCACCTGCCTCATTTTCCCTCCAGAGCCATCTGGATTCAGTGTCAAGATATGGATCAAAGTGACTGGAAATGGCTCTGGAAGAAATGAGAGACCTTGAAGGCCTTTTTAAGCTAAAGTCTTCAACAAGTCTCAGTTTGACTGAGGTCACATCCATTTCACATCCATTCAGTGACTGCAACTAAGGTTTCAGTTGAGGCAAAGAATCTCCTCTTTCACATAGTCCAAAAAATCTAAGTAAGTAAATAAATAAATCTGGGAGAGAAAGACTCTCAGAGTTTCTGGCCAAAGCAGAAATGACTGCTATTTGCATTCACTCTGAGTCAATTGGGACTAAAACAATGACCAAATGGGACTTGACCTAGGACCTGTTGGAGGCCAGTAAGAATCAGAGGGGTTTTGCTTTAAGGCATGGCCCTTAAGAAAGAAATTAGTTAGTAAATCCCAAAATATTTTGGGAGGGTTCAGAAGTGCAAAAGAAAAGAAAATTCTTTAAAGTGCAAGGGTAAGGGTATGATACCCTATGTGGATAGAAGGAGGAAAAGGAAGGAAGGAAGGAAGGGAATGAGGGAGGGAGAGGAAAAGAGGAAGGGAGGGAGGAAGGAAGGAAAAAGTCTTCCACCTGATCAATTCCAGTTTGTGGCTTTACTCACAGACGTTGTTGTTTGTCCTTCATTCTTGAAGAGGACCATGACATGAAAATAAGTTGGATTAGATTCTGATACTTGGAGGAAGTTGGTCTTGATGTCATCTAAGTTCCTTCCCAGGTCTTTGAAAACCAGAGGAGATTTTATTGACATAGCTAAAAAGTAGGGAAGGACTTGGAGGTCATCTGTACAACCACTTCATTTTAAAGATGAGGAAACTGAAGTTCAGACAGGCTAAGAAATTGTTCATGGTCACAGAGTCAGTTAATGGCCTAACAAAACTGGAACTCAGGTCTTCTGGCTCCCGGTCCCCTCTTTTTCCTTCAAACCCTATAATTGTTCTGTCACTAGTGGTTGGATAAGCTGTGCTGTAACTAGTAGATGCTTGAAGGGACAAGATTTCTTATTTTCTTAAACACACTTTATATGGTACCTGACATGTTGTGAGTGATCGGCAAATGCTTATTGCTGACAATGGCAGCACGTTGTGCAACTTCCCAGGTATCACACCTGTCTAGCCTGTGCACAGCTTGCTATATTCCAAGCTGTACTTTCTCAGGCATTCTTGCCTGCTTAATCTGCCCTCAGTCTGCAGTAACTCATGTCATTTTGACCTGGCACCAAGCCCCCACTTCAGTTTGCTCATTGGCCAGTGGAGGACTGGAAGCTTTGGGAGTAGATATGCTTGAGGAGGATGGGAATGGATCTGCAGGAGCAATAAGCCACCTGCCTGGATAGGAGGAGAGACAGTTTGTCTGAGAATGCTAAAATTTCTCCTTGAACCCAACTTTCACATAGTCCCTTCATATACTGACTGATTTATCTACTTTCTGTTTTCATTAGTGTTTCCTTAGCAATATTGTGGTTAGAAAGCATTTAAGGGTAGTTAATGACAATAAAGATCTTTTTCATATGATTCTTCACTTGGAAAAACGCCACTGTTTATTTATCTTTTCTTCGCTTTTCATGATCTCTGTGAGAGCCAGAGCAGCTGGTCTGATTTCTGGCATTTCCACGGATTGTGCATTCCACAGGTGGGATGTTACAATTCCTCCCAAGTCATTTATTCACTTTGACTTCCCTGGATATTCCTTTCTACCAAAAGGTCTTTTTGTTTTCTAGGATAATTCAACATTAGTACAAACATGTGTTTGTACATCTCCTTTTATATTTGTTTTGGGCCACACATTATCTCCCCGACCCTCCCCTGTAGAATATCAGAAACATTTCTGGACTTTGTTGTAAGGTCCAGAGTTTGAAAGTAATCGGGTTTTAGTATCAGGGGTGGGGGACAAGAAGAATCTTCTGATAATCAGAAAAGTGTGAAACTATGAATCTGGATGCCAGATTCATCCTGTCTCTAGGATACATTTGTTGCTCATGTACAACCAGGAGATGGGCTAAGTCTTTTAGGATGCACATTAATTTAAGTGTGATGGGTGGGAGAAGAGATATATTCCTTTATATTCTAGATTAAACAAGGTATTCAAACTGCATATAAAAGTATATCTGTACAGGATAACAAAACTTTGTAAAACAATGTTTATATGATTTAGAAGTAACTTGGATAAGAATGCACATCAATCTTAGTACAATTTCTTTGATATTTAGAGATTTATACCTATGGATTAGAAATATATCTATGGAATCAGGCTATTTCTATTTGTGATTCTCCTTCCTCTGGGAGAAGGGGGGGGTCAAGTGTGACAAGACTTCCTTACCTTCTGTTTTGATCCTCAAGGCTGTCCTGACCAGGGCAAATAAGGTAGCATTGAACATTACAGTCCCATCACTGTTCAGAGGCATGTTCATGGACACCAGACGCTGTGGGAAAAGGGAAAGACTAAATAAAGCCTTTGGTTCTATTTTCTTCCCCCTGTCCCTCAAGATCTGTTTCTGAGGTTCTTTTTCTGTTGCCTGATTTACCACACCTGATGCTGCCCACCTATTGAACTGTTTGAAATAAATAGTTCTCAAAAGACTCACTGAGCTATTACGACAGTTGTGGAGCTAATGCTGAATTTATTTAGAATCTTAATAAGCTCCTTAAAACCAGAGGTTGTGTCCTTTTTTTATCTTTGTATCTCCAGGACACAGCATAGCATCTGGCACACAGTAGGTGTTTAATATTTGTAGGATCAGATGGAATTGAATTGGTCCCCAGATATAGTTTTTTGTGTCCATTCAATTTGTCTTATCCAAGAGTGCATAATATTTATATTATATTATGTCTCCTCTATCATCCCATAGTTTTCTTTCAATTGGCCAATGAGTACCTTAACCAAAAAGCAGTAGTAGGGAAAGGAAGAAGAAAAGAAACTCAAATGAGTCTTTCTAGCTTCTCTAGGGACTGTCCCATTAGTCATGGGGCTGCCACTGTTTAATACCCCCATCCAAGAAGAGGATGTTGGGGAATGGAAACCAAAAACCTGAGAAGAAACTCAAAAGTGTTCTTAAGCCTATGCAGGCTTAAAGAACATGAAATGATATTCATAGAGATGGACTGAAACAGCTTAAGCTTTCATGGAGGCATAAAGATAAACTAAATGACCTTTGCCTGCTTCTTTAGCTTAAAGATCACATGATTAGGGTTAGACAGTTAACATCCTCAGTTAGGAGGAAAAGAGATGCTGTTACTAACAGACCACATATCTCTAGAAGCCATCAAAAAGAGCTTAGGCATCCTATTCTGGGGAGTATGTCTGGACTCTCAGATGAAGTCTCATCAGGGTAGCTCTCTCTCTTTGGTCTCAAATTGACCATATGAGTAAAATTAGGAGAATGTAAGATGTTATCTTCATTCACTTATAGATCTTACCAGAAGGAACACCAATGAATCATTTGGGCAAATACCCCTATTTTGGCATTTATGTTTTACAAATCAAGTAATTAACACCCAGCAAGATTAATTGATTTGCCAAAGGCTACACAGTTAGTGAATGTCTTTCTCTCCCATCTTTTCTTCTCCATTCCCCAAATGTGTTTTCTTTTATAACGTACAGGGTGAGCATTCTTTCTCCCTACCCTTCACCCAGTCATGCTTACTTTGCATGCCACTCGATGAGGGCACAGCTTTCCAAACCCCAGAGGGGGCTGGATCCTCCGGAGTAAGGTTACCACGTCCAGGTGTTTGATACGACCCCTGGAAGATGGAGAGAAGGGAACAGTCAGAAAGATAAAGTTCTCAATTTGATTCACTCCTTCCTTAACCCCAACCATTCAGAAGCTTCATCCCGTGGTAGCCTAAACCTCTAAGGGAAAGTGTTAGACAGTTGTATCTCAGCTGGTCAAGCTATTTTTCAGCATGGGATATTCTGCTGTCAATGGTTGCATATTGAAAACTAAAATAAAATTTGACCATCACTCCAATGTTTTAAAGTGAAGTGATTTTAAAAGTCTAACTAAAATTCTTATTGATTCAATAAATCTATCTACAAGGATTTGCTGAATGCCTGCTATATGTGATTTATTGTCCATGATTGAAATGTTTTTGAACTGGTGTATGATGTAATGTAAAGCAAACTGGAGGTAAAGTTAAAAGTCCTAGGGTCAAGAATTGCTTTCGATACTTATTAGTTATGTGACTATAGGTTAAATGACATTTAACTTCTCTCTCTGACTCAACTGATCCCCATCAACAAAACTGGAACAACAACACTCAGATGACTTAGGCACTACAAAATTGTGAGGAGAGTACTTTCTAAATCATACCTCATTTTCAAGAATCTGTGATTTTGCCAGTGGGACCTCTCTTCCCTATTGAAGATCATAATCCCTGGCTTAGTTTATGGTCCTTGAAGGTTACTGTGATTAAAAAATTCATTCCCCTATGACCAAGATAGAGATACATCTCTCTGAATTTTGCTAAGCTCGCATGGGAAGAATGCTTAATGGCGTTCATAAAATTATTATACTCTTTGGAGGTTGTTTGTACTCAGAATGTTACCTGATCTCAGTAACTCTCCAGGAATGCTGGAAATAGCCACAAGGAATTTTGGGTCTTATATCTAAAACATTCTTGTTTGGGACTTCCATATCCAGGACTTGTTTTGGGTCCACCCAAGTTTGTGTTTTGTCAATAACTTCATGTGATTTGTATGTGGCTAATGTATGATACCTTTGTCAGATGATTCACATGTGACCGTCTTAATCCCATATAAAATAAACTTTTCAGAACCCAGCATTCCCCCTCCCTCTTCTTTTCCCTCTCTGTCTCTGTCTCTGTCTCTGTTTCTCTCTATCTCTGTCTTTCTGTCTCTCTGTCTCTCTCTCTCTCTGTCTTTCTCTGTCTGTCTGTCTGTCTCTCTCTCCATCTGTCTGTCTCTGTCTCTCTTACCTAAATGATCTAATCAATTTCTTTCTAAAACTATTTGAGGTTTTGAAGTTTGCTTTCATGAAGTACAGGAAATCTATGGGCTGTTTCTAGGTCTATACTCAAAGCTTTTTCTATTTGAAAGAGCTTCCAGAGGTGATGCTCCATTGGCATTGCTTTCAAGAGCCCAGGCCATTTTAATTCATTGGTGAGGTATCAGGGGAGGATTTTTGTGTAGGTTATAAATCATAAAGTAATATGTAAATGTAAACTTTTATGAATTATTGTGATCCTTCGATTTTCTTAACATGACTGGTCTTAGAATAGTTCTTTTTTCCTTGTTTCTTTCTTCTTTCCCTCCCTCCCTCCCTTCCTTCCTCCCTCTGTCCCTCCCTTCCTCCCTCCCTCTATTTCTTCTTCTCTTTCTCCCTCCCTCCCTCTCTTCCTCCCTCTCTTCCTTCCTTCCTTCCTTCCTTCTCATCCAATCTCACTCTCCTCCTCCCCCTTCCCTTCCTCTTTTCTTTCTCTTTCTGTTTTTTATCTTTCAGGCTGATAACATTTCATAATATTTCCAAATGAATGCTGAAGACTGAGTTGCAAGCCTCTAATCCAGGGTAATTTTTCTTATCTATAGCCTCTATTTGCACTACTCTCTCCACACCTTCAGTATGGATCTGTCTGCTATTGTAAATATTAGCAGAGATATGCCATAAGCTACCATTCTGTGTATACTTACTTAGCTTCGGGGTCATATTCTGCCCAGATCCTTTTGAATTCATCCAAGTGATGGGGACCTAGGATGGACCAGTCTCTTGTCAGGTAGTCAAAGTTGTCCATGATGACAGCTACAAAGAGGTTGATGATCTGCAGAAGGTAGAAAGAGGGGCTTTCAGTGACCCTACCCAGACACTCCTGCTTCTGCCAAGGCCATAGTTCTCTGTTCCAAGATAATTAACTGGGGACATGACATCGAACTCTGCTGTCTGGGCCCCTGAAGGGAGAATGGGGCTTCTTTTTTTCTTTAGCAGAGCTACACAGTTGATATTTTTTGGTGGTAAGTGGAGATTTCTGAAAACTGTCTGCTACTATCTCCAAGAAATAACTGTTCAAAACCTTGTCCCTTGCCATTTTGAATGTTGGTGAAAATATTAGCCTTCCAAGGAAACCATATAGCAGGCTATAAAACCAGCGTTTAGTAGCTACAGGGAATTCTCTCTCTCTCTCTAAAAAAAAAACAAAAAACAAAAAACAAAAAAAAACCATATAGTTTTACAAAGGTCAGCAGGCAAATTCTCTACTTCTATGTGGATTCCAGAATCTTAGAAGAGACAATAGAGACCACACTGTCTGAAGCTTTTAGTCTAAAATTCTCTACAAGGAGTCTTTCTGCCTTTGCCTAAATATTTAGTATTGGAGACTTAATTATTTGGTTTATTTCCATTTAACTTAGAATCATGAGATCTGAATTCAAATCTCAGTTTTGACATTTTCTATTCACATTTTCTGGAGCAGGCCATTTAACCTTTCAAGGCCTCATTTTCCTAACCTGCAAAATGAGAGGGTTGGACTAAGGATCTTTTCCGTTTAGATCTCTTTTTCTAATTGTCAGAAATTTCTCTGTTATACACAATCAAAATCAAAATCTCTTGCTCATTGTGAATGAAATGGAGTGAGATTTCTCAAGACAGTTGTGAAAATTGAGTAAGGCTTCATCTACCCCACAGTTGGAGTGGGCCTGAAGGTAGTCTTTGGGCATCAACTCAAGGACATACCTAAATCCCTTTCTTACTATTCTCCCATCACATCATTTTCTTCCTACCCTTATCAAATATGGGCAGCTATGTACCTACTGGCCAAAATTCAATTTCCTGGGTAATTCTTGCATTTAGAATGTAAAACCCCCCAGCTAATGAGGATGAGTGGGAGGGGTGTTTGTGTTAGGGACTATTTAAAGTATCGAACCTGTCCCAAAAAGTGCCTCCTCCATTCGACTGGAGGGACATCCGCTTCTCATGAGAGCATATAATAAACTTTT
Source organism: Sarcophilus harrisii (assembly GCF_902635505.1). Taxonomy (NCBI): domain Eukaryota; kingdom Metazoa; phylum Chordata; class Mammalia; order Dasyuromorphia; family Dasyuridae; genus Sarcophilus; species Sarcophilus harrisii. The sequence goes on along the minus strand of NC_045430.1, from coordinate 63,485,008 downwards.
GTTTTGCTCCTAGAGATATCTCCAGCTTTTTTAAAAAAATAAATGGTGATCACTCACAATTCTGAGCCACACAATAGGGTATGCTCCTAATAGTCAGGAAGAAAATGTGTTCCATTTGGGTTGCTTGAGCTTTTGGCCATGGATACACTCCGCATTTCTTATTGTTTTTGGACAAGCTTGCTCTAGCTTCATCTTCCGAAGCCAGTTCTTTCTGTGGCTGGAATTTGGGCTCTTCTGGGACCTTGCTACCCTGAGGGCTTGGGGAACTCTAGAACAGAATGTGCATTTCCCTAGCATTGGTCAGATTGGAGCAGGGATGGGATGAGAAGCCAGAAAAGGTTTGCTTTCAGAATTAGCTCACCAGAAAGGCACAGAGCATGTAGAAACTGATAAAATAGAACACGGCAAAGCTGCTGCCACAGTACGTTTCTGACTCAGTACTGTTACTTGACTCAGACTCAGGAGCACATTTCTTTCCTGGAAGACAGGCCAGCATGATATCTTGCCATGCTTCTCCTGTGGCACACCTATGGGGGAAGAACAGAGATAAGGCAGGATCAAAACTCAGGCTTGGCAAGGAGGAACTACAAGACAGTAGTCTCATTGCCATTAACATTACCAGTTGCATTTTGTGACATGGGAGCTGGCCAGATTCAGAAGGAAGAGATGCACATTTTTGTTGTGAGAAAGAATAACGACTGAAATTTAAAAATTCGGCTGGAATTATGTAAACAAATAAATTGAGCAATAAACAACTATCATCAAAAGTCTAAGAGCCAAAGGAAAACAAAAAGCTCTATCATTATAGGTCATCATTATACTCAGAAATCACAATAATTATAGTATCTCCAACAGGGTCAACTTTGACATTTATGAAATATGAACTTTCTATGTACTGTGATTTGAGGGATATACAAAACACTCTTAATCACTGGCCTGATTTGTTGCCTTAATTTATTTCATCAGACACTTATTCCTTTAATTCTATGGCATGGTCATTCCAATGTAAATACTCCCCTAGGTAATTAACATTAAAGTTCATTTTAAGATGAATGAATTTATTGAATACTGTGACTTGGGGACTTGATGGGTTATTGCCTCCTAAGTGAATGTTGAGTCAAAGAACTCTGATGTAAGGAGTATATGGTGAGAAAAATGGAAGATTGGCAAGAGAATAAAGACTCAGTGGAGATGGACAAGTGGGAAAGGGGAAAAAAGAAGCTGTTTGAGCTGTTTAAAAAAAAAAAAAAGCAGAAACAAATTTATTTAAGATCTGAAAGTCACCATGACTGGTTCTATAAATGGAAGCACATTGGTAGTTTAGCTTGAAAGCTAGTGTTAAGTAGGGAAATTGACAAAATAAAGCTTCCAATTCTTGGGTGGATAAAAGGCTTTTTTTTTTTTTTTTTTTTTTTTGCTTATTGGAATGTGGTTTTAGTCCCATTTATTTACCTTTAGCGACACCTAGAGTTTGAGAGGTGAAGCATCTCAGATATTTGTCCAAAGAAAAGAGATTTTAACACTTGTATATTGCTCAATAGGAAGAGATTCTCAGAGCTACAATCCTGATGAGTGAAGAATTGGTGGGGTTTGTTTACCTTGTCCAGAGGGCAAACAGTTTTTTTTTTTCTGGGCAAACTCCATTTGGTATAACTTGATTAGAATCCTGTTGAGTGAAATAGTTCTGCCTGAACTTGTACTGCTCATAGAAAGCTAGCCTGGTGAGTCTGGGAATTCTCTGGCTTAAAGGGAACTGGTAGATAAATTAAAATTTAGCACTTTTCTGATATCCTTTTAAGAGTGTAGTTTTAAAGAGCTTATAAATGTTTTGTTGGTTGGAGAATAAAAGAAATGAGGATTTGCCCAGGTTGAGCGATGAGAACCAACAAACAGAAGTCAGCACAGACATAGCTTTATGTAGTACAGGTGTTCCTGAATGGACCAATGAGTGCAAAGCTGTGAGTTACCCTGAAAAGATGGATTTTCCTCACTTATGTTCTCCCAGCCAGTGTGTGTGTGTACATATATGTGCATTCTTTCCTGTAAATACTGTGCCTTGGGAGAAAAATATGAACCATATTTGTGTGTGAATTGTAATATAACTATGATTCCTGCATTTGCTTTAATAGATGAATAACTCTGATATTATTATTTCTTTTGCCTTATTGCTAAGCAAATAGTTATGCTTTTGATCTAAAAGTATCATCAAGACTGTTTCCATAAATGGAAGCAAATTGGTAGTTTAGTTTTAGAGCTAGCGTTGAGTAAGGAGAAGTGTATTCCCTCATGATAGATTTCTCCTAGGATCCCGAGACAGTCTGAGTGAACAATGTGATAGTGGTCCATCTCTAGGAACTTATCTGCCACTGAGCACAGGGAGTGTGAGCATCCTATAGAACTGTTTTTCCTTATATGGCCAAAAATTTAGAGAAAGACCACTTTTTGACATAGTTGTATAAAACAAGATGCTGAGCCACTGAACTGCTAAACTGATAAAATCAACAAAACAAGAAGTGCGTGAAAAATAATTGCAAGCACTGAATGTGCATGTTTAGTGAGTTAATTAACTCTTCCTCTCCAAAGGAGTTATTTTTTGTTGTTGCCATTTTTGAACATGGGTTGTATGATGAGGGAGAGGGGACATATCAAGGAGGAACATGGTGGACTAAGAAGTCCGTTAACTTCTTCATCCCAGCCAATGAGAGAAGGACCTTGTGCTTCAGGATAAGAAATAAAAGGCTCAATCTCAAGTCTATAAGCATGGATCTGCCTAGGAACTGTCCCTGAGGGATAGGTGGAAATCACCCATTTCTTGCAAGAACCAAAAATAAGCAAATTTACTTCATTTATTCCTCAGTCCTTTTTTTTTTTTTTTTGTAGTACATTTCTAACAGCAGGAATGAATGGGCAAGCCTAGAGGATGAAGAAATAGCTACATGATATATGTGAGAATTAGGAGGCATGACAAGGTAAGTGGGCCCAGGTTCTTAAACTGCTTCATGACCCCATATAGGATCTGACAATTGTCACAAAATTATGATTTATTATCAATTAATGTTTGATTTATATATCTATTTTATATATCTAGATACCCAGGATCACATAAAAATTTCTCTTGCAAAAAGAGGCCATGGGTAAGAAAAGTTAAAAAGCCCTATACTAGTTTTCAGGTTTTGCATGATTTGATTGTTAATAAGAACAGAAGACAGAAGTATAAAGTAAGACCAGAACTTTAGTAATGGATAAGGAGGACAGCAATGTGGGAAGGATTAGTCTTTTGGCTGTTGTCCTTCCTTTTTGAAGAGGACCAAAATGACATCACTGTTTTAGAGTCGGGGTACAGTGTGTCTGATTGTAACCAATCAGACCATTACAAGCTCCCAGTGCTCTGCCACAAGTCGGACATCAATGGTCCCTATGAAATCTGGGCTAGCTTCCCTAATTTTGCACATTTTGCATTTCCTTTGGGCTAATTCAATTCAGGACTGAAAGTTGAAGTGAGGATGGAAGACTGAAGAAGAAGGGGAGATGGATGGACAGGAGCTTCAGAGCTCATAGTTTAATGGTGAGATTTTAGATGTGACAGTCCCTCTGAGTTTCTGAGTTGGAATGAGAATATGGGTAGCCCATTTTTGGCCATATCACAGGGGGAATGGCTTGACAAACTTACTCAGGAGCTTGCTTTGCTGGCTGGAGTGTCCCCCACCATAACAAACAAACAAAACAAGGAAACTGCAAATTTTCAAAGTTTTTCCTCTGATTTTGGCTTTGAAGAGGCCTGGAGGAAAAACCTAGGATGAAGAATAGAAGTAGGAGCCAGAAAAACAAGAAGCAAGAATTTCTCTCAAGAAAATAGAGAACCATGGAGGGCTACCAATAGAGATTAAGTTATAGGGAGAGACTGCAGTGATACCTTATCCAGGGAGGAGAGGATGATCCATTCATGGTCCTGGTGTGAAATATGATTGATCATGGGCCAGGAAGAGAGCTCTTACCCCTCACTTCTTCCCCCTCTCCAGGGAGAGGCATAATATATTATGAATTATCCACTGTAAACTTCCTGCTTTCTCCTGAACTTAGGAAGCATTAGCTTTGGTTCTAAATATGCATGTTTACTTCTAAGCCTTTAAATATGATTAAACAGTTGGTCAATATACATGTTTTATTGTATTTTTACTTAAGACTATGTAAGGGAAGGGGAAATTCCTTGATTTAGAAATGAGACTTTGGTTCAATTTGGGGGGAGAGAGGATGAATCTGGGATTTGGAGTTACGTATTTAATAAATTTGAGTTTAATGGATTTTTAAAATAAGTATCCTCGACAGGGAATTGCTAGGGAAATTCCAGCCTCAGGAAGGGATGAAGGATTGAATTCCCCCATGTATGAGGAACATTCTTCTGGTGATTCATGTTTGAACCTGCCTTGCTCTCCAATGCCATCTGGTGATTTAAAAATATTTACAGCTGCATCTCTGAGTTACCCACCTGAAGAGTAGCAGCACAGCTTGAGGAAAGGTCTGGAAGTTGTTGTTCCGATTGATTTCTGTGGTATCATTCAGGGCAATTTTGCCAAACACCTGGCAGAGAGAAGGCATTTGTGATACAGTTGATTAAACCCCCAGTTCCCATCTATAATCTACAAACACTACTGGGCTTGTCAAAGGCCAGAGGTGATCCTAGAATGAGAGAATTTTTCACATGGTACGCTAGACACGTTCCCATGACACCTAGGCTACCAAACAACACTTTCAGGGCTAGCAAGCCACAACTTCCCTTTTTAACCTTTATCCCTATTTTCCCACCTAATTATTCTCCTCCACTCTGCCACTGAAGTGTCCAAATTGATCTCTGAAGGATCCTAACTTGATTCTTTCTGTGTTTAGAATTGCAATTTTATGCAAATACTACTGAAAAATTAATTATTTTCCTATTTTAATTATTCTCATTAAATAAATGCTAAGCTTGGTTATTTCAACCTGCCATATGCGGGAGCCTATCCCCTAGAGTGTCAGCCCCTTGAGGGCAGGACCTGTGATTTCTGTCTTTGTATACCCAGCACTTAGCACAATGCCATAAGCCTGTTGACTCTCCAAACTGTCAGTGTTTTTAAAATTCAGCATCCTGGGACAAAGCCCTGATTGCCTGTCCGCCTGTCTGATCAGAATGATTCACCCCCAGGTCTCTGCCTAACAAACTTCTTTCAATGTTAGTTCTTGAAACTAACTGGATATTTGGAGAATGTGGAAAGATTTAATATTAGGGACCCAAGGTTTGGACAAGTGACTTATCTTTTGCATATAAATTTGCAGTGATTTGCTTTTGAGTTTTCTAGCTGTATTTAGAGTTCATTTTTTATATTCTAGGTTTTAAGATAGTGCTTTGTACATGAATGAAGTGAACTGTGACAGCTGTCTCACAAGATGGAGACAGTGTTCTAAAGAGTGAGTTGAGGGTCTGCTGGGCCCCAGGGCCAGGTCTCTTTTTCCAGAAATCACGACAAGCAGTGGGACCTTTTCTTTGTGAGACTGAGTTGGGGCCACCTTGGCACTGAAACTCCCACATAAGATAATTCAGTCATCCTAAAGATGTGATTGGGTTCAAAGTTTTTCCTCATTTATGACTTAGAATGCGAGGTCATTTGTCTTGGCTAATCAGGGCAAAGATCTAGCCTATAGGGAGTATTACCCAAGACCCCTATATAATTCTTGTCTGTTAACTGGGCCTTGCCTCTCCTTGCCTACCTGCTTGTGGGGAGGGAGACACCTTTTCTCATGAGATTGTAACAAAATTCCTTCCTGCTTTTGCCTTGAGAAATCTCCTTGATTTATTTGAGCCGGTGGTCTTGTCCCACACATACATAGTAAGCAATTGTTTGTCAGATTGTATATTTGTTGAACTGATTCGAATCCCTGAAACAACCAGCATTTATTGGGTCCATGAAGGCCTGTGAGAAGGAACTATTTTCTTCTTGGCTTTAATTTTAGGGTCTTTTTAGGTAGGAATCTATTGCATCTACTCACAACATACTGAAAACCAATGCATTGGACTGGACCTGGCTTGGTTCTTCAGTTTTCCTTTGGGGAAGAGGGTTGTTATTTGGAACTAGAGTTTGGAGAGCTTGGGGGCCACCATATTGAGGAAAGATCTGACTTTTTGAAATAGCAAAATAAAAATTGCTCAACTCTGTCTAAGTTGAAGCTTTGGTAGATATAGGAAAAGGTCACCTCAGTGATCTGAAGACATCAGTATTGGGCCGTTAGGTTGCTGCAGTAATATTTTTTTGCCATATTTGACTAGGACAGAAATTTATGTCTTCATGTTAGGAAAGGACTGTTCAATTTCTTTTAGTTTGTCTTATTTTCATAAAGTTGTAGAGGTCACATTGTGTATGCAGAATCAGGGGATGTTTCAACATGTCTAAAGAAAAATCATTATCTTTCTTCCCTTTTAAACCCATCCTGTCTCCCAATTTTGTCATCAAGGCCATTGCTATCTTTCTAGTTACAACCCGAGAGACATTTTTATTTCTTCACTTTCTTTAAACTTTTTATATCCAGTCAGTTGCCACAACGCCTCTCATATCTGTTTGCTCTCCATCTACACGATCACTATTTTTATTTGGGCCTACCTCTGTCTGTTGGATAATTATAATGGCCTTTCTGTTTCTGGTCTACTTTTTTCAATTTGTTCTCTACATAGCTGCAAAATAATCTTCCTAAAGCACAGGTTTGACCATGTCAATTCCCTGCTCAAAATGTTTTGGTGTATCTCATTTCCTTCAGTGTAAAAATAGAAATCACTTGGCCTGACATTTAAAGACTTTTTGGGCTTTAATTTATGTATATATATGTACATGTATATGTATATATATGTAAACAATTTGGCTTTAACCTACCTTTATTAACTTATTTCACATGATGACCCTTCACATGCTCTGTGTTTCAGCCCAACCAAATTACTAGTTGTTCCCCCAATTTTTGTGTACTCACACAGTCACCCCCCTATTCCTGGAATGCACTACCATATTTCCATTTCTTAGAATCCTTAGCTTCCTTCAAGATTCAACTCAGGTTCTATCACATATACAGAAATTTTCCTTTTCTTTTCCTAACCCCAAACCATTTATGGCCCTTTAAAATTACTTTATATTTATTTATCTTTTAATGAGTTGTATCTTTCACTTCCGAAGTGGAATAGAAGTCCCTTCAGGATATCCCTATTCGTTCTTACAGTGTAATTCATAGATCAGGCACTTAGTGAATGTTGAATTGAATTTCAGGCTCTGATGAGCAAAGGATATGTACTCTTTTTAACACATCCTTGGGGATACAGCTCCCAAAAGGGTCTGTCACAGAATCTGGCAATAATTGTCACTCATAATTTTGAAATCATAAAGAAAGTGACTCGGAGATCTTATCTTATTTAAGGTTTGCCCAACACAGAGTAAATACTTAATAATGTTTGTTCTGCACACAGTAAATACTTACTAATGTTTGTGGAATTTATTTGTCTATTGGGTCACCCTCCCATGCTGAAAGCAGTGATTAAATCTGGCATGGAGAATTTTGTTTTGGACTCCAAGGGGGAAAAAACCCTTAGACACACATTTTGGAAGGAGAGGCGAAAAGAGAGAAGAGGAGGAAGAATATTGAAACAGGAGAGGCAGAGAAAGGAAAGGGAGGGAGAATTCTGAGTGAATTTCTGATGTATCTCCTACCTGCATTCCAATGACAGCATAGATGAAGAACAACATCACTATCAGAAGAGCCACATAGGGTAGAGCCTGGAAGAAAATTAATAAGTCTTTAATGCAAAAACTGCCCCACTGCACCCTGCCCCACTCCCAGGAAGGTGTATTTGGCACAGGTAGTCTTGTATGCCGGATACAAGATGTAATACAAGATTCCACGCATCGGACCAAATATATGGGCAACTTCCTGAGATAACCCTGTGGTACAAGGTGCCACCTGTCATGGCAAGGACTGGTGGATCTCTGGGGAGAGAAGTCAAGGAGGTGGCTCTCAAGAGGGATAGGTTGGATTAGATTATATTTAAAATTTTGAGATCCTGAGATTGATTCTGTGAAGGAAAGACCAAAAGATAAGCTAGAGGGATTCTAAACCTCAGCTTTTTTTAAGCACTTGCTGGGCAGCCTGTAACTGCATCTCTCCAGGCCTTAGTCCTCTGGAAATCACACAAAAAAAGAAATGTGCCTTGTGCTGGACAAGACTTTCTCTGAAAGTGATAATTATCTGAAAGTGCTCCCCACCACCACGAGATGTCACTGCAGATCCACACTCAGTAAGCTCCATGTTCAGTCTCCAAGTCCCACCCTTCCCCCTTTAATTGGAAGAAACACTCTCGGCTCACTCCAGGTTGGGTTTAGTCCCCTTCCACTAATTCTACCCAGAGATGCTGGGTCTTTAGGTGCCACTGAGCCCAGGGCCATACTCAGCATTGGTCTGTGTTCTAATTGGCTTAGGGATGTTAAGATCTCTGTGACTTTCATTCAATCTATTAAACTTCCCTGGACATCATAGGACCATAGAGTGGGAGCTAAAAGAGAGCATTGAGGTCATTTAAACAAATGTTTAAACATTAAACATACAATGTTAAACATTCAATAATCACACTATTTGAGTACTGAAAGCAACACCAGCTAGAAAACAATGGAAACATACTCTTCCTCTGTCTTCTGGCCTCAGACATTTGCACTTGGGAGATACTTGTTTCTCAGTCCCAGCAAAAGGACTGGCTATTGGGGATAAAAGGACACTGCTTCGGCAAGCCTGGAGCCTGAAGTGGCTAATAATAAAGAGTAAAGCTAGCCATAAGTAGTTTGTACCCATTGGCTCTTTAATATTTGTATCTGATGATGATCATAAGAGCTTAAATTTAGGGCAGCTGGGTGGTACAGGGAATAGAGCACCAGTCCTGAAGTCAGGAGGACCCGAGTTCAAATCTGGCCTCAGACACTTAACACTTCCCAGCTGTGTGACCCTAGGCAAGTCATTTAACCCCAATTGCCTCAGAAGAAAAAGGAAACAAAAAAGACCTTAAAGGATATATATGTTTTTGTTAGAGTGTTGTTTTGACTGCATATTTATTACAAGGTTAAAACAAATGATTATTAATAAAATAAAATAATTAATGATTAAAAACAGGGAATTTTTAGGTTTTAGAATCTGGGGTCATATAGCCAACTTTTGCCCAATGCTGGTCTAAGTTTCTCAGCTTTGACTCTGGGTTAAGGCAGATGTCTGAGGGCCAAATAGGTATTCCTTTCTATCATGGTGGTTTCTGCCCAGGGTCAGAAATAGATTCTAGGTCCCATCACCTTTTCCCAATTGTCGATTCCATTTCTAGGGACAAAGAAGACCATAATTCAGTGTTGTTGAGTTTCCTTGATTTGAGATGCTTGAGAGTGGTGATCAAAGTCTAGGATAAAAGTCTTCCCACCCTCTGCTATATTGTCAGGGCTTCTCTGCAGATGGAGGCCAGACAGCTATAGGGGGGATTTCTACATCACATATGTTCAAGAAATTCAAAGTACTTAACAGAAGGATGGTAGTTTTTTCTTTTCCTTCTTAACCTTCATATTTATAACCTCATTTGTAGTTACACGGACTACAAATATAGCCCTCTTTTTATAAACATTCTCCTTCTTTTAATAAATAGGAAAAACTATGGCAGGTAATTAAAAGAGGAATTACCTTACCATACATACTTAGTTGAAGAACCCAAGCAATCCTGTACCTACTAGGTCAAATGGCACCAATCCTTCTCTATTAAGGTAATATCAGAACTTCTCTCTCTTCATTGAGAGAATTTAATTAACTGAGTGAATAGGTATATATATATATACTGAAATATATTCATCTCTGAAGAGGAAGGCAATAGCTACTTAACAGACATATTAAATATGCAAAGTACTTATTATTTCTGGGAAAGAAAACTTCAATGAAATATCTTACAATGTCTCTCCTTAATCTCCTTAAGAAAATCTTTCCTGAGGAGAATAAAATTATTTTTAAGTTGTTTCTGGCAGGAGGAGAAAGAGTGGGAATACCTGGAAAGATTTGATGAAAGTCCAGAGCAGGGTGCGGATGCCCTCCCCACGGCTCAGCAACTTGACGAGACGCATGACCCGGAAGAGACGGAAGAAGGTGATGGAGATCCGGGAATTCTCCTCTGCATTCTGGAATCCATTGGTAACATGAGGTAGTAGTTAACATAGCCAGAGAGAGGGAGTGGGAATGGAGGGTGGGAGCCCTGCTCCAAGAAAGCAGTGCCTGGTTGAGGCAGGGGATTGGGAAGGGTGGAATGGGGTTAGCTGCACTTTGTTTTTTTCTTTGAATTTCCTTTCCTATTTCCCAGAATCTGTTTTCAGGTTGTACCCAGAATGCTCTCTGGTGAGTCTCCATGCTCAGGCCTTCCTTTGGTTCATATAACCAAGATCAAGTTAGCTCTAGGCAGGTTCTTTGAAGAGCTGAGCCACTCTTAGGTGTATATTCTCTGAAGTTAGGACTTTATTTCTGAACACCTCTTCTCTTACTCCCTCACTTTAATCCTCTTTCTTTTTCAACCTTCAGTCTCAAATTTTGGTGTAGTTGAAATCTTTCATATTAGTGACTGAAGAAGGCTCAGAAGAAATGGTTATTATGAGTAATATTATGAGCTAATATGAAAGGCTCTGATTCTAGGACTAGTCTCTGATTCCACTGGCACACTATATTTCATTATGGCTGTGAAATCCTTGATAACAGCTTTATATTACCTTTACCCTGGCACTGCTAAGGAGCTCTAAATCTTGAGTGGGCATTGTCTATGGGTCAAGACTTCAAACATAAAAGACTTGCATTCCTTTTGCTGCTAGCACTAGCTCTCCTCTGACCAAAAAGTGGAACTGTGGCTTTGATAGAAAGGGGCATTGTTCTAGGAGGCTTTAAATGCTAGTGTCAAATTCAGTAGAGTTGGAAGAGTTAAGGATGATGGGCAAGGAATGCTTATGATGGGTGGAGTCTGACTGCCCTTTATACTAATTGTCAAGTCAGCATTATTCCAGACTCTCCAGCATGTCCTCTGGCTGTAGATACACTAACATTTCTCCCAACCTGGTCCTCTTCTAGAAGGAAGGATGAACATCAACTCCATAGCCTTTCCTCAAAATCTAGTTACAATGTTATAGAAAGCCATCTCTCTCTCTCTCTCTCTCTCTCTCTCTCTCTCTCTCTCTCTCTCCCTCTCTCTCCTTTCTGTCTCTGTGTCTGTTCGTCTGTGTCTCTTTCTTCCTTGCCCACCCCTGTTCTCTTTGTCTTTCTTGCTCTGTCTCTCTCTCCCCCATACTCATATGTGATTTATCTATGCTATCAAATTCTTTACTGTTTACTATTCCCCTTCTTTCCTTTGGCCAGGGACCTGTATCTGACTCTGACAGCTTGTAAAGGAATTATAAAGGAAGTCACTATTGTCCTTGTTGAGTTGACCAGCTTCATCTTATTCAAAGAGAAATGTTCTACCTTGGGGAACACCATCTTTCTAAAGAGTATTCTTGAGGGAGCCTCTTCATTTTAGGGAGGGAATAAAGGAAGAGATGGGAAAACGAGACCAAAATAGTCTTGAGTTTTGTGGTTCCAATGTAACTTTAAATTTTGTGTGCCCCAGGTCCCTGGACATCTAGTGCCCATGGGAGTGAGGATGTTTCTTCTCATTCTCTGCTTCTGGAACTGAGAACCACATAGACTACATGGAAAAATATAGACCCATCACTCTCTTCCCTTTATCCAGTTTGGCTGTTCTGCTCAAGTGCGAAGTAGCTCAAAGAAAGGTCAAAGTATCTGTCCTTATTCTCCCCCTCCCCAAACTAGTGCAGCTCACCCAATCCCTGCCACTGCCCTCCTGCCGTCAGAACTAGGAGAGAACAGACTCATTACATTTCCTGTTGTTCCCAAGTCCACATTTCTTCACACCTCCCACAAAATAGGAACATTCATCAGCCCAAGGGCAGCTGTGTTTGTTTTACTACTGACCTCACCAAGGTCCCATTTCCCCTCATTGGTTTGCAAAAGATATTAACTATTTTCTAGCAAGTCACTCTTTAGCAATGTCCAAGCTTCAGTTCAAGCGCTGAAATGTACTTGAGATCTTACAGGCAATATTTGTCCAACTTCATGGCTTGTTGATCAGCAATAACTTGGAGGCATATATGTTGAGGAGAGAAGCTTTATTTCCACCTAACTTCCACTCTTATTCAAAATGGGATAAAGGATCCTATAGAAGGCTAATAAAATTATAAACATAATGGAATAATGTTTATATTCTTCTTTGGATAGGATCATACCTGAACCATCTCAGTAAATGGATGTTGGTTCTACTTCCCAAACCCTTCAGGAAGAGACTTTTTCCACTCAGTCATTCCACCCACTTCAGGAGACAGAAAATTTAGAAACCGCCATTTCTTCTTCTGGCATTTTTGTTCCTTTCAATCCCAATATTCCAGGAATCACTGATGGACTACAGAAGGTACTGGTAGGCTACAATCCTTCTCACATCCCTAGGTCTCGAGCCTGTATATTTTGATGTCTTTGATGTCCTTAATCTCTATTTCTATCACCTGTGTAGCTGCTTGAAATTCTATGTTCTTTTCTTAAAAAGAGGTTGTCTTTTCCCAGAGGTGTTTGAAGAGAAAACTTAAGATTTTGTAGCAGGGCTGTCAGTTTCACCGTGTTCAGGAGGGAAGGAAAAATGTAAAGAGAATAATCCTGAGTGGGAGATCCAGCTGTGAGTGTCAAGCATGTGAAAAGTTGGCACTACTGGGGCATCTCATTCTTATGAGTTTAAGTTCCGTCCCCCAAGAAATAAATCAAACCCTGCAGGAATGAGCTGTCGTTTGTTTTTTCAGAACTCTCCCTATTGACTATAATTTGCTAATGCTGCTCAGTTTGTAGGATAAATATATTTCTTCTTGGGCCATTATACTTTCCTCTAATAAAATGAATTATGATATAATGGGAAGACAGCTTCACAGGCTTATCATTGTGCCAAGGGCTTGGGTTTAGAAAAACCCAAGGCACAGGTTCTGTCAGTTTCTTCTCACCTAAGGACTCAAGATGGACTAAACTGGAGAAGAGTTCAGTGGAAATGATTAATCCTAATGAGTCCCTAAATTATCTTTAGATGCTCTGTAGTTACTGCCTACTGTATAGACTAGAATGGAGAATTGACTTGACCATTTCAAAATGTGTACATCTGCAAGCATTACACAGGTGGTAATTCCTCAGATAAACACAAAGATTAATATCATTTCTCATGATTATTTTTTTCTAGGGGGAAAATCATAGGATCCTAAGGTAAGTAACATTCCACCTTTCCCACTATCATCTCCCCACATCATCTACTCTAATCCACCATTCTTTTGCCTCCAGGCTTTAGGAGAGAGATTTAACCTAGTCTTGAAGGAAGCAGTGAAATGTCAGAATCTCTCTTGGTAATTAATCCTACTTTAAGAAGCTCCTTTACTTCCCTGGGTTTAGCCTTAGGGGAAATGGAAGCCAAGTAATTACTTTTAGTAATTTATTAGAGCTTTGATTTAACAGTCTCTGATGCAGATTGCAATTTCTCCATTTTTTTTTATCCTATGTAATTCTTGTCTGCTTTTTTCTCATAAATTCTGCATAGTGGAGCACTCTACCATGTTGAAGACCTTCTTACTCTTCCTCTTCTTTTCTTTTTCTTCTTCTTCTTCTTCTTCTTCTTCTTTTTTTAACATTTCAAGGGGGACCAATATGCCATTTAGTTGGACAGATATTGTCTTTCAGCGTTTTAAGATGAACTCCTTAGAAAAGGAAGTCAGCAAATAAATGCATTAACCCGTAATATGCTTAAAATAATTAATTTTTTTCTTTAGTCTTCTTGACCAATTGGATTAGTAACATTTTCTTCCTTCATCTTGGATCAGCGTTAGATAGCAAAGCCGATTGAGTGTATTTAACAGGAAATGGTCTCTGGGTCTTGTTCTCTCCCAGTATTAGAAAGGCAGGACAACAGGGAAGCTTCACCCAAAGGAAAGCTCACAACATATGAAGATTAAAAAACACCACCACACGTACAGCATATTCACAGCTCATGTGACACCAGGCAGGTATGGAAACATGGCACAGTGGGTTCATGCAGAGGGAACTCGGGGCTTAGAGATTCTTGTGACTGGGGTGGACAACAGAGTGAGAAGAGTGTTAGGAGGAGTGTCACAGAAGCTGGGAGCGTGGTCTGTATGTTTGGTCTTACCATAGAGGGAGAGCATTGGGTATGTTCAGCTGGCTTTAAAGGAAGGCAGACAGAGATAAGCTGTAATAAGTCTCCAGTGAAGAGGCCCTAGTATTCTAGGTCTTGGCTAACACAGGAGCAACACTGTGGCAGAAGAGGGCAAAAGGAAGCAAGTGGCAAAAAAACAAAAACAAAACAAAAAAAGAAACAAACACGAAAGAGTAGGCCTGTCAGGTTCCAAGTTGTCCCAGGAATTGTATATTGTCTGGGTATGGCTACCATTTTAGAGCTCTCTTTTACTCCCCCTCAAGCAAGAATTAGGAAGAACTTCATTAACCCAAGACTATGGCCAGCCACTAATTAGATAAGCTGACTAGTCTCTAGCCCACCCTTGAGAGGTAAATCATGGTATCTTTTGGTGATTTCCAATTCAATATTTGATAGCTTGCACAATGGGGCTATCCACTTTCTCTGGGTAAATCAGTAGAAGAAAATTTTGCTTATGCTTCCTCATCTTTTCCCACTTCTCTTCAGGCAAAGAAGCTTAAGCACTGGATAATGGACATCTGGGTCTTCATGAGGAATGAGATCTATTGATTCTTGTGGAATCTGAGGAAATAAGCCCCATTTTTTATCTACCCAAGGGCTGATTCGAAAAACTTAATTTTTAAATAACATGGCTGATATCTAGGTGATAACTCTCCTCAGTTGCCACAATTTAGGCGCATATTGTCTGCCTGGTCCCTCAGAACATTCCTTAAAAGCCATTCTTTGGGGGTTGACTGCTGAATTCATTTGACAATAGAAGACCCAGTTAATTGTTCTACAGGTAGGTCTCCTGTGCCAACATCTTCCCACAATGCTTTGGAGTTTACAATGGAGAAAGAGATTATTGGGTGCCCCCACTCTATAGATCTGAAATTAATCGTGATCGATTTCCTACAGAGGCCACTTTTATGGTTGTATTTTTTACTTTTTACCTTCCTCTTTCAGGTGGTTGCTCTTGCGTTTTTGTTTTTAATGTACAAACAAGGAAAACATGGGATGGAATTCTATACAATGAAAATGTGCCCAGCTAGACATTTTCTTAAAGACTGAAAACGATTCTCTATTATGTTTCTCAAGTGATTTTTTCTTTTCTTTCCATAGCAAGTTGGTAGCTTGGTTATTTATTTATTTTTTTGTTTATTCATATTAGAAAGGGTGGGGGTGGTAGTAGATCAAGGGAAGGAAAGAAGTTAAAGGGTCTACAAGTCATTTAGAAAACACATTTTGGAAACAAAAATTTGAATTTCTGTTTCACAATCATTACTGGCTGCCAAGGTGATTCCTGGTTGATCTGTTTCCTTGATCTGTCTGGGATCATTGGTACTTGGCCAGTAAGCTAAAGCATAGTCCTAAAAGACAAACAAGGAGATAGACAGACACATCTACACACACACACACACACACACACACACACACACACACAAACACAAACACACACCCCAGAAAGGATATTTTATTATATCTCTTCATAATGCATGAAGAAAATCTTTTACAATGATTTCCAATGCCAAACAAATGACAGCTAGATTCTGATGACCCCAGAGTGATTTGATGTTGCTAATGGAAGATGATCTGTTTTGGAGCTTTTCTGTCACCACCAGGATAGCTGAGTATTAAGAGGGAAGTTCTCTGTTCCTTGCAATAGGGGAGTAGGATTCAATAAACAAGGTGCAATCCCCCATGATAACATAAGATCATTGAGTTAGAGCTGGAAGGGAACCTAGAACCTATCCAATTCAGTCCCAAGAGATCTTGGGGCTTTGACCTTCTCTTGGTTCTACCTAGTGACATGGAATACAAAAACAAGCAAGTGACTCTAATGCCTCATTTTTTCCTGGGTTATCCTTTTCTGCAATGTGATCAGAATGGACAGTAATTAAAAAACCCGTAGTAAAGTCATCAAATCAAAAAATTCGTTTTGAAAACCTAAAATATATGTGATTCCAAACTAAGAACTTTTTGTCCTCTAAGAACTTCTCTGGTTCATACATTGGTTGGTCCCAAAAAGTTACTTCTCAGATATTCTCCTGGTTCTTTAAGCCTTGCCTGACTGTAAATGATATTCATTGGTTATATGAAAGATAGAATTGAGTTTCTTTGTGTCTACTGATGGAAACTTTTATTTTAAGATAAGCATTTTGAGAAATCATCTGTAGTCTGAATTCAAAATAGAGGGAAGAAGCTGAGATTCATTCATTCATTCATTATTTATAGGTTCATTCTGGAAACCTAGAAGTAATGTATACATAGTAAGTTTCTTTAGGGCCTCCTATTATGGAATTTCTGAGTTCAGGGACTTTTTAAACCTTTCCCTTCTGATGGAAATTTTAAGTGCTAGTTCTCTCAGTTTACTTAAAATGACCAGGTTTTAATGGGGGTAATGCCTCCATGAATACTACCCACGGGGTGAATTACTGAGCAAATCATTCCCTTACATCTCTTTTTCTTAACCAGACTGCAATTTTCTGGGGCTATGAGATACTAGAGTAGTTAACTCCATTTGTAGATGTAAATGGTGTGACTAAGAGCAGATTATTATCGCTCTGTATCTAAGAGACGGGAAATTTTTAGAGACTTCTAGTGAAAGGTTCCAGCTGTAGGTTAAGAGAAAATTTTAAAAAAGAGTAAATTATTGTACTTCATTTATTTATGCAAATTGCCCTTATTTAGCCTAACTGCAAATTGCAATATGGACCTCCATGGAGAGTTAATAAAAGGATCCATTTTTCTGTTATGGCTAAGAGTTACTTTTGATCCTTGTTTTTAAGTTCCAGAGGGAAAATGTAGAGATTGTGAATCATGCCTCAGAAGATAAAATCTCTTTTAGGATTGTGTTTCAGGGAGTGTCGGTTTTAAACTTTATATCTTGTCCAGTACCTAGGCCAGAGTTCTAAACATAATGGATGCTTAAGAAGTGCCTGTGGTTGTTAACTATTATTTTTTCTATATTTCCCCATGTTCCATGATTAGGATCCCAAGAGATGGGACTCCAGATGTCAACAGGCAGATAAGACAAAATTCCCATCAGGAAAGGGATAGAGAAAGGATGACTGTGTGGCGGTTAATGGCTAAAATGGGTTTCTAAATCATTGCATTTTTCTCCTGTAGTTAAAAAAAAACAAAGTATCTCATAGCTGTATTGAAGAATGGATCCATTTTTAATTTTATGAGACTTAGTTGGGTTGTGGGATGAAAGTTACCAGGTTACCAGATTTCTAGGCAGGATAGATTTATATCACCAGTGACTACCATTAACTAGTTAGATGATGCTAGAAAAACCATCTTAGTAGTTTTTTTCATATATAAAATGAAGAGTCGGACTAGAAGATTTAAAGTTCCTTGCAGGCAACAGATATGATTCTGAGTAGGATTCCACAATCCTCATCAGACTGTCAAAAAGGTTTATAATACAAAAAACGTTTAAGAATACTTGGTCCACGTCTGAGTTGGGTTCTCAAACAAATCCTTTCTAGGATTTCCTGAGACTGCAAGTTACTGCTATCTTCTCCTCTGTTTGGAAAAGGGTGAATTTTATAGATAATCTAAAGAAGTAGCTGGTAGATTCTGAGTACCTTAAGGGAAACTCTGAAATGCTTGTGTTTGAAGAACATTTAGGGGTAAGAGGGTTTCAACTTGTTCTCATTGACCTTAAAGGATGAAGGAACATGGGACAGAAGTTGCAGAGGAGAAATAGATCATGAAAGTAGATCATTCCAATTGTGAAAAATAGGCATATTATTAGAACTGTCCAAAAGTGAAAAATGAGTGTCTAGGAAGCACAGGTTGGCTAGTCACTGAATGGAGATGTGGAAAGGACTTCTGTAAAGACAGGCTAGAAGACCTTTGAGGTTTCTTCCGGATGCTGGATTCTATGTTCTGTGAACCTGCTGGTCCACAATGACAAAGGGCAGAATGAGACCAGGACAGTCCATGTGAGTCCCTTTGAGATACTGAGCCACCAGGAGAATACAGATTGTTGAGCTCCTCTGGAAAAGTACAATAAAAAGAGAGATACAGCTGTAGGTAGCCTCTCATTAGTCCTTTAATTGAATTTTCTGGATTGCTTTGTGGACCTGGGAGACCCCTGTGGTATGATTGGAAGGGAATCCAGTTTATTTTAAGACCTTGTTTCCAGCTCCCTCTGGACCTTGTCTCTTTCCTGCCACCGGATGGCTTCTAATCTTGCCTAATCAGCATGAGAGAAGGTATATTGGAAGAGAAAGGTGTTTGAAGCTATTGGAGACAGGCCAAAACTAATCCTGGTTTGGATACATGAGAAGAGAGGGAGAGGACCAGAAGACCACTTGGAACCAAAGTTTGATAGCCAGCATTTAAGCATAAGCAGCAATCATCAATAGGAAAGAAGGCCTTTAGGAACTGGCATATCAGGATCTCTAAGCCCAGAGAATTAGGAAAAGGACAAAGATGTTCTCCAAATTGGGAAGTATGTGGAAATAAAACAATGCACTTTAGGATGGACATTTCGATTTGATTGTGGAATGAGGAGGTGGAGAACAGATGAGAGGCCAGGAGTGAGAAAAAAAGGAAGAGGGATAAAGGAATAGAGAAGGAGGAAAGAAAACAGGATAATAACAGTGAGAAGGTGAAAGGTCAGAAAGGGGCAGCTTATGTTCCTCCTTCTTAACTTGTTGTTATGCTCTTATAATAAGTGTATTTGGCTTTGTCCTAAATGGTTATATTGAAATCATGAGTAGGAGAGGGGTCCACCATAGGTATCCCTTGTTTTAGGATCCAAACCACTTATTCAACAGAAGGGACCACTGAGAAAACCTAGGGTTTTTGGTAGTTTCCCAATAGTGTTGTTCCCCTACCCTATTCTTTCTTTATGTCCTGGAATGCTGAAGTCTAGCATATCTATCTGTCCTCTATTATCAGCTGTGTAGCTGTCAGCTCAAATGATTGGAACAAGTTGGAAGCCTCAAGAATCCTCTCATACCTCTCCTAGCAATGTGATGGGCTCTTTAAGCTGAGATCAAATTCTCTTATTTGTTAAGGCAACATGTAGGCAAAAAATCGTTATAAAATTGCCATTGTTGTTCCCTTAGGGATGATGAACAGCACCCAATAATTAAAAAAAACCCAAACCACTTAGAAATTTACATGGAATAAATGAACAAAATGTCTTTGTCATCACCACTAACAATATCAAATAATTCAGGATTCTAGAAGGAGTTAGTTACAGGAAATGAGAAGGACAAAGTGCTGTGTCTCAGAAAATGGAAGTAATCTCAGGATACTATCAATAAGAATATCTGTTCATGGTATGTCAAAGCAAATGATTATGTTTTTCATTTCTGCAATCTGTTGTGGGAATTTACCATTAGGCATTTGGGAGAGGCAGACACAGACCTCTTTGGTAATGTTCATTCATGGTGTGTTCCCAGGTAAACTACTTACATGTTTTTGCCTTGACCATTACCTGGCATATATATCAATACAAACTCAGTCTGCTGAATAGGCACTGACCCACTGACTGCAGATGATCACAGATAAATTAAGCACTGGGTCTCCGTCTATCTCTATTTTCTTTGTGGAAGACAAAGTTAAGGAGAAAGTGTATGTGTGTGATAAAGGAGATATAGGAAAAATAAAAAGGGAAACAAAGTTATTCAGACATTAAAGTAAAGATGGAGGTGCTAGAGTTAAAAATTAAAGTTCTCGACTACAGAGGGGATCCTGTGAACTTGGGATCAAAGGTTTTCTAAAGCTAAGGATCTGGAGAAGGTTCCTTGTAATTTATTTGGCCAACTTCCATTTCCTTCAACTGTATTTGACCTGAAGGAACCTAGTTAGTTTGGAACCTATAAAACAAGTTGCATGATCTTTGAAGAACAAACACTTATACCAGCTACTTCATAACACTTAGTGCTTTCTAAACCGTAAAGTACTTTGTAGATATGAATCATTCTTCTGCTCTTCTAGGCCAAATAACTTATTTTAATAGTCCATCGAGGGCTATGGACATCTCAGAATAAGAGGCATAAGTTCATTAAGTAAAATATGTGAGATTGTAAAGGAAATCAGTGATTTTCAAATAGAGGCAGGTAGGTGGTGCAATGGACAGTGTGGGGTCTGGAGTCAAGAGACACCTGAGTTTTGTATTGTCACTAACCTCCTTTTTAAGAATGAGTTTCTTATATTATCATTATTTTTAGCAATAAAATGTTTATTTAAAAATTTTATTAGTACTCCTACAGGAAGGATTAAACTGAGCTCTTTCATTTATAATAGTTCTCAAAAAAGAACTATTGACCTTGTATACATTTCCTAAAATAAGCCTAAAGAAATTCCAATTGAATTGTGATTGACAGTGCCATCCACATCCAAGGAGAGAACTACGGAGACTGAATGTGGATCAAAGCATAGTATTTTCACCTTCTTGTTGTTGTTGTTTGTGTGCTTTCTTTCCTTTCTTGTCTTTTTTCCTCTTTTAATCTGATTTTTCTTGCACAGCAAAATACAAGGTTTTGCCAGGGTGAATATTGAAAACTATCTTTGATAGATTTGGAAAAATAAAATACTATTTAAAAAATAAAATAAGCCTAAAAACTATGCTTTCTAAGAAACCATCTGTATAAGTATCCAAAATATCAATAGTTATAAATATTAGATCAAATCCAATTGCAAAATTGCCATTTATCATCAGTTTAGATTCTACTCAATTAATGCCTAATTTAAATAGAACTCATTATTTATAGTGATACCATATTTTTTTTCCCTCTGAGATAGAAACTGGGAATAAAAAAAAAGCACCAGAAAACATTTCAAAATGAGATAGGGAAGATGATGATCATCCTTTTGAGAGTAATCATTCCCTCCTTATTATTTTTTCGTGAACTGGACCTGTCTGCCTTAACTCATGACTAACTTCTTTAGCAAAGCAAATGCTTCTTCTTCTCTATAATTCATGCAAACATAAGCCCAATGGCACATGAAAAAACACTGAGAAAATTATTCTTGGGAATTAAGAATTAGAATTCCTCTTAGCTCAGTCACTAACTGTGATTTTTTTTGAGCAAGCTATATTACCTCTTCAGGCTTCCATTTACTTAGCAATAAAATAAGTGGATTTGAATAAGGAGATCTCTAGGTTTCTTTTACTTATGATTCTATGATTTTATAATACTAACTATTCACACTTTCTAATTTCACCCACTTCACTAGCTGGCTTACCAGTCCACCAACTGAATATGAGTCCAATTGCTCAATCTTTCTCTTTGCAGCAGCTTTGGCCACCGAGGAATATAAAGTCTCAGCTCCTCCCTTCTCTCCCCAGGAAGAAGGAAGGGCCCTCAGGCTGGAGCTGTGCTCTCTGAGTCAACTCTGGGTGGGCGGATGCTGCCAGCAGCTCTTTCTCTGACTGAGCTGTCTTTCTCCCATCACTCTAGACGAGAAACAGATGCCCAGACTAGGGACCAAACTTCATTCTTCCCTGCTTTGTGTGTGTGTTTAGAAGGGATAAGAATGCAAAGGCAGTGGGGAGGACTAGTGAAGGAGATAGTTCCTGCCCATCTAGGCCAGAAATATAGGGCTGACCCCAGGGACTGGAGATAGAATAAAGAGCTATTTCTGTAAAATTTGATGGGTATGGTTTTCTCTTTTGGAGACTATCTTCTGACAGCTGCACCTCTTTCCTTTCTGACATGCAGTTTTCTCCTTGATTTCCTCCTCTTTTCTTTACCAACTCACAGATGTACTAGGCATATTAATAGGGTTATGGATAGCTGGTGTGCTTCCCTTGCATTCTCCATGCCCAAACACCAATCATTAGAGAAACTGATCCTGTGCTCATTTGGCCAGCCTCAAGAGCTTATTATGTTTTTTTTTTTCCTTTTTGGAAGGGATGCAATTGGATTTAAATGATTTACCCAGAGTCACACAGCTAGTAAGTATCTAATACCAGATTTGAATTCAGATCCTCCTGACTCCAGGGCTGGTGCTCTATTCACTGGGTCACCTAGCAGTCTCTTATTATGCTTTTTCTTACTGAACAGGGTGGATAAGCATTGAAAAGTTAAGTAACCATTTCAGAGAATATTGCAAAAGATTTAAGAAATCTTGTGTGAGAAAAACCTAAATAAAAGCCTAAATAAAGTAGGCAAATCTCCACTAATAAATGCCTACTTTAGATCCATCTGCACCCTCCTGCTTATTCCATCTGGGTGGTTCCCACAAATCTCTGTTTCTTCCCCACCATGATAATTTAGGAATTTTTGGCTTAAGACAGAACTGGTAGGTCATCTTTTCTTTTTATCATTGCTACTTTCCTAACTTTCACACTGCTCTTATCCTGATCCAAGAAGATCCATAGATTGATAGAACTGGAAGGAATCTTAGAGCTCCACAGTTCTGACCCCCTCCATTTTAGAAAAGAGGAAACAGGCACAGGGATATGACCAACGGTAGCACAATTATAGCAGAATTAAGACTGGAACATGTGTCCTCACTTTTAGTTCAAAGCTCTTTCTACTTCATCATAAAGCCTCCTCCATGTAATTGGCAGCATCCTTGGTCCCAGCCCTTCGTTATTGTGATAAAATACCCAAAGTTAGTCTGAATCTCATTTTCACTTGCAAGACAGATGATTAATCTTATTTCTACCTTTAGCTTTTCTTATGGAATCTAAATGAATCCTCTGTTTTCCATAATTGTCAGCATTGAAAACTCTTAGGAAATGTCTTAGGGACTTTTTATTTGATTCCAAGGACATAAAAGTCTGCATTTTATTGCCCTGGTTAGATACAACTGGCGGTGGTTGTGAACAGAAATGCATGCAGGCTTGGGTGAAGCCCATTCTAAAGGAAATAAAAATGGTGCCTGGGAGACCAAAGAACTGAGAAGTATCCCCTTTTAACTTTGGGTAAGCAATTTAATTCTTTTGGGCCTTGGTTTCTTCCTCTATAAATGCTTGCACTAGATGATCTGATCTGAAGAGTTGAAGAGGTTGGAATTTACATCTGGGCTCTCTCTTTTTTTTAAAAAATCCAATATGTATAAACATATTTATACAATTCTCTTGCTGCATAAGAGAAATCAGATTTAAAAAAAACAAAATAAATGTCTCTCCCTCCTCTACTAGTTGATGAATAGTTATCAACATTTTGAGGGTCTAAGCAAAATAAAATAATGGAAGAAAGTCCTGGAGTCCTGCTTCTTGTAAGTCTTAATCTTAGAAACCTTAATCCTACCTTGATATTCCAGGGCTTGGAATAATGGTTTATTCCTTTTCACATTACTTCGTAGGAGAGAAGAAATGTGATGCTCAAGTCCCAAGCTGATACTCTAATGGATTCTCCTATAGAAATATTAGGAGCAGCTAGGTGACAATGGATAGAGTACCAGGTCTGAAGTTAGTCATTCAGGAATGACTGAATTCAATCCGGCCTCAGATACCTACTAGCTATGTGAGCCTGGACCTTGTTCACCTTAGCTTCCTCATCTGTAAAATAAGCTGGAGGAGGAATTGGCAAATTTCAAGTTTGCCAAGAAAACTCCAAATGGGATCACAATCAGACATGACTATAGAAACAATATTGCAAATTATGATTAGGTTTTATGTTGCTACCAGTCTGGAAGTAGACTTTGGTTACGTTAGGAGTTAAGAAGACTTTTGTGGGCTAGCCTAGCAACTACCATTTATAACATTATTACTGTGGGGAAATCCAGTCCAAGTTCCAACAACATCTTTGTTTATGAAATTTTGGAACATAACCTTCACAAGTTGGGGACTGGTTCTCCTGTCTTTTGAGAGACATGGAAGGCATGTGGTCTTTTCCATTCCAGAGGTCTGGAAGAATTTATACAGAAACTAATCATAATTCAGTGATTTATTGAAGAAGTTCTAGAGAATCCAGGTGTCACTCAGTCCAGGTGTCAGAAAACTGAAGCCCCCCATCCTGGGTTCTTTTTGCCCACTCATGATCCCCTTTTCAGGCTACCATATTAAAGGTACAGAAGGGTGAAAGGTGTAGTCAGAG
This sequence comes from Sarcophilus harrisii, assembly GCF_902635505.1. Taxonomy (NCBI): domain Eukaryota; kingdom Metazoa; phylum Chordata; class Mammalia; order Dasyuromorphia; family Dasyuridae; genus Sarcophilus; species Sarcophilus harrisii. The sequence continues at coordinate 63,460,699 of NC_045430.1, read as the reverse complement.
GTTGTTTAGTCTAACCTGAACCTGAACCTTCTGTCACATCCTCAACAAGTTTCCACACAGCTAGCCTTTATTTGAGGGCCTCTAGAAGGAATATAGATTTAAATAGGAGGAAACCTTGGCAACTGATTATGCTTTCCTGATTTTCTTCTTTAGGGACTTCTCAGGGCTAGAATTATCTGCCTCTTCTTTTTTCTAAAGTCCAAATCCTCCCTCCCTCCCTGCCTTGGGGTCTTCAAAACCTTACCCTCACATAAACTGTTATAGAATACTGTAGGGAAAATATTAGCTCTAGAGTACTTACTTGTAATGCTCAGTCATAGTCAAGGATTGAGAGCTGGATGGTATGTCAGAGACTATGTTTAGATTAGGAGGATCTTGAGGGTGGGGAAAAATCAGTATCCCTTGGTCAGACTATAGTACCAAATGCTCTGGGAAGTGTTCTCTCCTGATTCCCAGTGAGAAATGAATGATTGAATGAAAGACAAAGTATTTATTAAGTGCTTAGCTGCTAAGTGTTGTGTTGGAGATCCAAGTTGGAAAGAGGGAATTTATGACTTTTTCCTCCTCAAATTTCACATAGCATAATTTGCTTAGGCTATTATATTGTGATGGAGCTTCTTAAGTGTAGTAATTATATCAGAATCTAAGCTCGTGAACAGAAACCTCAATCCTATACTTAGCACGCATTAAGTGCTTAGGTGCTTAATAAATCTTTGTTGAATTAAATAACAAATGGGATTGTGTCTATGGCATGGCTGGGAGAGTCCAGAGGATTATTATAATATTATTTATAATATTTATTATAATTATAGTGGGACCTCAGAGGTCATCTAGCCCAAAGCATCTTAAAGTGTAGGTTGCAATATGGGGTCTCATTACTGAATGTGGGGGGTGCAAAATTGTGATTTATTATCAATACATGTTTGATTAGTGTACTTATTTTATATGCCTATATACCTGAGATCACATAAAAATCTCGAGCATAAAGAGGCCGTGAGTGGAAAAAGTTTAAGAACTCTGATAGTCTCATTCCCTTGTTTTACAGATGAGGAAACTGAGGCCCTCAAGGTTTCAGAAGCCTGCTCAAGATCACACAAGTTAGTGTGCGGCAGAGTTGTAATTTGAACTCATGTCTCTTGACTCTCAATCTAACACTTTGTTGCACAAATACCATAGAATCTAGGTTTTTGGCCTCCAAGTCTAATTTTATTTTTCCTAAGGAACAGCCATCCAGGTCTTCCTAAGCTTCTACCCTCATTCACAACCTCCAAGTCTCACTATCCACATAAATATCACACAAATAAACTAAAAGTGGGGATCCCAGGGAGAGAGCTTTGAGAGCCTGGGCACTTTCATTCAGCCACAAGACTAAATTTCTTGGGTATCATCCTTAAAAAATATAATTACAAATTCAGAGGAAAGAAGGGAAATGAACGGAAGGGGTCAAGAACTTGACTCTTGCCTTAATTTTACACATTGTTTTGAAGGCTTCATAGCATTATTACTGTTGTTCAACTGCTTCAGTCACTCTTTGGGACTCTATTTGGGGTTTTCTTGGCAAAGATACTGGAGTGGTTTGCCATTTTTTTCTCTAGATTATTATTTGTTTTACATATAAAGAAACTAAGGCAAACAGGGTCAAGTGATTTACCCAGGATCATATATCTAATAAGTGTCCGAGGCCAGATTTAAATTCAGGAAAATGAATCTTCCTGGCTCCAAGCCCAGCACTCTATCCAATGAGCATTATTTAATTGGGAGAGAAGCTTACATTTTTGAGGGAGGATTGTCATGGGAGAAAAGGCCTTAAAGTAATAGCACTCCAACTTATCTGATGTGTGTGATTAATCATGTTGTGCCTGGAACTCCAGGAGTGAAGTCAGAATAATTATATAGAACCCAGGCTTTTGATCTGCTTCCAAATATCTGAGTGGATAGAGGCATCTTGCAGAATTATCAGATTGGTAACTATAAGAGATCTTGAGAAGGGAAAGGATTGGGCTTCTGTACTCTGAATAAAGAGTGGATATGTAAAAGAGAGGACACTCATATATGAGAGGTGACTAGCTGTGGATCATGGTCACAGATTAGCTGTTCTGGAATTAACTTCTGTTTGTTTCTTTAGTCTCAGGTAGGTCCACAAAGATAGCACATGTATCAGTTTCCCCTTTCCCTCAGTCCATCTGTTTAGGGGATTTAGGAGGGGTGGGATAAGGGGAATGGGATTATGGGTGAATCATTTATTGCCTCTAGCTCTCTCTTTACCTAAATCTTTTACAAACAAAATCCTGCAGCTCTTTTTCAGAAGGTGTTTTGTTTCATTTTGTTTTTTAAACATATACAGTAAGGAGAGGAAACAGGGAGATGGGTAATGCTGTTCACTTTACTGATTATGAATAATGTGTTTATAATTTGAGGAGTTACAACCTGGATTGGTGGAAAGGATTCAGGTTGAAATTAGGAGACTTGAGTTTAAATCCCAGCCCTGACATGAGAGGTGTGATCATGTTCAAGTTTTCTTGAATCTCAGTTTCTTCACCTATAAAATGGGGATAATAATACTTGTACTACCTAAGTTGTTCTGAGAAAAACCTTGGTCCACCTTCAAGTGCTATATAAATGAGCTCCACTGCTGAATGTCTTCTCAGTAATTGGATACTTTGAATTCTGGGGACTTGATTTGTACTCACCCAAGCATGCCAACTTTTTGTATCTTTTATTTTTTTTCCCTCTGGTTGTCTCAGTCCCATTTAAAGACTATAAGGTTTTTGAAGGTAGGAGTTCCATTTGCTATTTCTGTTTCTACTCAAGAAGTCATTTAAACAAGCATTAAGGACCAGGCACTGAAGATACAAAGATAAAAATGAAAATGATTCCTGTCTTTTTTTGGACAGAGGGTTCTTGTCTTCAAGGGGTTTAGGGGTTCTTCTTATAGCATTAATTCCAGGGCTCTCTACACATAGTAGGTTATTTGTTCACATTTATTCAATAAATGACTGGCATTGGTATACACACATTCAAATAAACACTGAAACGCTCGGAGACAAATCTCTTCTCCTCCAACTCATTGATGGCATCCTCATCACAGTAATTTTAATCAACGAAGCATCTCTGGTGTCTCCAGTATTATCTCAGATGCATACAAAAAAGTTTAAGATATGGTCCCTCCTTTGGATGAACTTACATAAGCCTCACTTAGTAGTCAGACACAGGATTCCTTTCCTTTCACAACAGAACAGGGACAAATCTCAGCAATTTGACAGAAATAATCTATCCCAGGAGTTCTTTCTTTAGGGGGATTTGGGGATATATGGCGCCCAAGTATAGACTTGGTGAATAGACCCAAATCAAAAAGCAGTTATAGACAATGCCATTAATATGCCTATATATGTATATATAAACACAGTATCCCTTCCTTCCTTCCCTCCTCCCTCCTCACCTCAATTCTTCATCACGACAACTTAGGCAAGAAGTTTTACCTGGAAAAGGCTAACAGGTCATCATTGAGGGCTACTGTTAGGGTTAGAATATCTCTAGGACTATTATTAAGCTACTACAGATAATGAATAGCTAGAGATATACATATTGGAGAGTATGAGGAATCTAGGGATTTTGGAAATAATTCAGGATTCCTCAATAATCAGTATTGATGATGGTTGTCAGGGAACTAGGTAGGTTAGAGAGAAATTTTAAAATGATCTGAGGATCTGCATCTAAAGGGACATGAGGAGGTACATGTTTGCACCCATACACACAGAAACACACACACACATACATGACGAGACACATCGGGTCCCCAGAGATAGCTCTCTAAGGTCAGAGGAACAGAGTTGACTTCTCAAAGATCTACCACAATTGTTAAGAAAGGTGACAAAATTAAGGGAGGCAGGCAGGGAAGGAAAGGAGGGTGGAAGAAGAAAGATAAAAGGGGAATAGATGCTAAAGAGCATTTCTGTTCCTCCCAAAATTCACCTGCTAGAGGTGGTACAGAGTTGTAGGCAGGGAAACAAAGCAGCTCTTTTTTCAAGTTGGCTGGGAGTATGGGAAACAAATATAATAGGATCAGAGATAGTAGGGATTGTACTGGCTGGGTGTGATACTTTCAGACATCTTAGATGAAAACTGATTTTAAAACTATTGCTTGATGCTGTTATTCAACCATTCACTGGATCAGAGAAGTGTGCATACATTATTAAGGTTCTTAATTAAAGAAAAAATAACAACAAAAAAAACCACATGTTAAGAGAGATTTGCCTATAAAGAGAGAAGATTTAAACATGCCAGGTAACAGAGAGACAGGTGCAGAAATTGATAGGAACTGTATAGTAGGAGGGAACTCTTTAGAGGGGACGCGGCAGAAGGCCGCAAAGTACAGGGTGCCAGGGTTATCTTCCATCTGAGACTGGGGTGAATGGGTATATAACTGTGACTAGTGCCAAGGAACCATGCCTGCTTTTATAGTCAGAGCCACATGGTTTTATTAAGGTTCTAGCAATGTGCTCTTGCAATGGATCAAACAGAGATTTGAGTGTACTATCTGACCACTGAAATCATCAGTTGATCCAAAGGAGAGAGAATCAGGGCTCCCCAACTTGAGGAAGGGCTTCAGGAGGAGAAGTCAGATAAGCTTTCCATTTCAAAGGCTACTGAAGCTTAAAAAAGTGGGAACCTTATTTAGGATGTTCCTTGGTTTATAGAAAGCCAAAGGAAGTGAGGATTACAGCTTCGATTCCTTGCGTGCCCACCTCGAAAGAGTTGGTGCTCAGCAGGCTGTGGGGCGGAAAGGGCTGGGATGCCCAGGCAGTCCTGGCCCTCCTCTGAAGAAGGAGGGTCAGATTGGGTAAATGCTTGCCCAGCAGCTGCCTAGCACTTGGAAAATTCCCGCCTCTTTCTCATTCCACATGCCCCTGGCTGCTTCCTGCCATACAGTTTTGATTCATGCCAGGCTGATTATGAAGGGGGGAGAGGAAAGGAAGAGATGCAACAGTTAAAAAACAAAATAAGGAAAGGATAGAAAAATCTGAACTTATTCCCAAATAAGGGGGAAAATAGAATCAAATGAAAGCAACAACAAAAAAAGAATCATTTAAATAAATAACAACAAAAAACAAAACTCAAACAAATAACATCCCCTAAAAAACAAAACAAAACAAAACTGAACAAAGGAGTGGGGAGGGGAGGAAAAAATTGCTAAAGACAAATGAGTGTTAGAGCAGGCACGGACAGTTAGGTACAGACGCCATTTACTTACGTTTACCTCGGTGATTGCTATATCAACAATGCTACCCACAACAATCAAGGCGTCAAATGTATTCCATGCATCACAGAAATAGTGCTGCATGTGGCAGAGAAGCCCAGGAGAAAAAAAGAGAAGAGAAAAAAAAAACCAACAAAACAAACCAACAACAAAGGAAGAAAAGAAAATAAAAAAAAAAATAAAAAAAAAAGCATGAAAGGGAGAGAAGAGAAAAAAATAAGAAAAGAAAGAGGTTACGTTGGGCATCTCCAATCACCTTTTTCTTTTTCTTTTTTTAAACCACTCTATAAGTCTGGCAGCTGAAACCTGTGTCACGTTCGGTTCGAAGGGCAGACGGAGAGGACTGACAAAAGGTGGGTTAGTTCAATGGTTACATACATTCAGATGGGTAGACCCCTTTGGGTTGGTGGGAAGGGAGCCCACCTGCTCCCTTCCAACTCATTTCTGTGCACTTGGGGCCCATCACAGCAGGGCAGAGCTGGGACATGTGGGAGGAAAAAAAGGAGGAGAAATTCCTGCTTTTTTCCCCCAGCAGAAGTACGGCGGCAAGTTCAACAAAAGCAATGACTAGAGGGTGGGAGTGGGGTTGGGGGTGAGGTTTACAGGAAATAAAAAGAGAGAGAAAGGGAAATAGAGGAAGAAAAGGAAGAGGAAGTAGGAGAAGAAAGAGGTATCCTGGGAAGGGTAGAGTAATACTCACATTAGTCTCACTGAGAATGACGTCAATAATGCTGCCAATTACGATCAGGAAGTCAAAAACATTCCAAGGATCACTAAAGTAACCCTACATAAGGGAGGGGCAGGCAGGATGGGGATTAAAAAGGAATGTTAGACAGACGAAAACAGTGGAACATCACCATTAGCATCACCGTCCAGGCAGGCTGCCGGAGTTTCCTACCTCAACATTGTGTGGCCAGGAGCTTGAGTGGAAGGAAAGAGGGTGGTGGTGGGGTGGCTAGTCCAAGCCCTCTCCTCCTACCTTTACTTTGTCATCCCACCTAATCCTAATCCACCCTTCATAAACTGACTTCCTTTTCAAATATACTGTGCTTGGGGATTAAGGGAAAGGAGGGAGGAATAGGAACAGGAACAGACAGTTTAATTTGGGATTGTTCCAGGATATGACTGATTGCTAGTCCCCATCCAGCTCACCATCCTCCTAGCCTTCATCCTACCAATCTGCTTCAATCCTTAGTGGTTAGCAGGACCCATCTCAGAGAGTGCAATGAAAAGAATGTGTAATGGATGGGGTTGTAACACGAATAATGCTAGAGGTCAAAGGAAGCACTGAAAACCAAGATAATCATGCCCCAATGGGATATCTCATTTATTTATCTCTGAGATAGCTCACACAAAGGGTAGGTTGAAAAAAAAATTGATGGCTTAGATGAAGAAACATTCACAATGAGTCAGAAGAATCACAACGAGTACAAGTTCCAGCCTTCATAGGCTTTGCTATTGTAAGGAAACATAGTTCCACTTAGCCTCACATGTAGGCAGAGCATAGGTATCATTTTAGGGCTAACAAATACCCTTGCTTTCACTCCCCATCCAATATCTGTTGATTCCCAGAATTCCAGTTAGATATTGATTCCTGGGGAGAAGTAACATTAAACATCTCAGTGTGAATGAATTTATCAGATTCTTCCCGTAGACTAGGTTTCCTTAGGGATAAAGGTCAGGTAAAGAACAAGTTATCAGACTTCTAGAAATGGCAAAGGGAAAGAAGAGGTATAATTAAGAAGGAAAAGGTCACAGAAAGGAAGGAGGGAAGTCAAGAATTCCTAAAAAAATTCACCTACCTCAGAATTTTGTCTGAGTTGGTGCTGCACAGAATATGAATTTGGACATGGGTTTTATATTTTTAGATCTAGAAAAGGGGAACAGGTCTATATCCCCAGATGACACTTGTGGATACGAGGTTAGCTTGTTGACAAAGGGAGGGTGGTCCCATTGTCTCAAGACCCCATCTTCAGAGCTATAAACTGATGGTTTCTCACTAGGTACCCGGGCCCTTCCAATTATTGCAAATGATGGGTTCCTAGAGTACTATGTAGTCCATCCTGTCAGGCTATAATTTCCCCTTTTGTGCCCTCCAGATGGTGGATATCCTGAGGGCCACAATCACCAGGTTTGGCACTTGTGGCTCCAAGTAATTAATGACTTGTGATTAATAGAACCATTAATATCACTTCTCTTACTAAGGTGAGTAACATGAAATGTGCCCACAAATAACTATGAATTTCATGGAATGAAAATAACACAACTAATTAAGAAAAAATCACTAAGTTGAGCTTGAGAATTAGTTTCTAGAATGAAATAGGGATAGAATGTCAGACTTGAAAGGGACGTTAGAAGGACCTTACTCCAGCTTGTGGGGTTTTGGAATCTGGTCATAAAAAAGGATAGAGTAAAAATCAGGTATGCTGGCGAATGGTTGCTGGGTGGATAATCCTTTGTCATTCCCCAGTGGCCAAATGAGAATTCTCCTCAAGGGTGTCCCAGAACATACCTGGCCACTGCCAACAGGTTCTATGCCTTTTCTTTGCTACCAGAGAGACTTTTGGGAGGTAACACTGGGATCATTACTTGAACTTGCTGAGGGGAAGTGTTACAGTTTGTGGAGGGCAGACCAGAGAGAGATTTGTTTGCCTGGAAAAGGACAGAGGGGAAGGGATTTCTTAGGGAGGGGACTGTGCAGATATCTTGGAGATTTTACAGTATGGAAGAAGGATGGAAGGAATCTCTCCATAGCTATTCAGAACCCAAATTTCTTCCTTATGCTTGAACATGCCCCTGGTCCCCTCCCCTTCTTTTATGTTACTGAAGGAGTACACACATTACATTTTTGTACTCCCTGAATTCCCCCTTTCCCCATAGGCAGAGCTTCTAGGGATGGGAATTCTATGAATTAGTGACGGTAGATGTCATGCTATTGAGGGGTAGGGTCAGAGGCTCATTTTCCCTGTGCTTGTCTCACATGTATGGCAGCAGGCCATTAGGGAAATACACAGATGTCCCCCAGGATAGCTGTAGTTGGATTGAAGCTAAGGGCTGCTTCTCTATGATTTGAGTTTAAGTAGCCTGTCACAGAACATCCCTATGTAATTTTTTAGTTAGCTCTTGTGTGGTAAATACACCCTTTCCCCATCCCACTTCTCAGACTGAACACAAGGACCACCTGACCAACCTCTTAAATCAGCAGGTGCTAGGTATTAAAAAGATCCTTTGGGTAATGTGAAACCCAGGAGTCTGATTCACAAATACTTCATGAATAAACATCTTTTTTTACCACAGACTCATTAAGAGTCTACATTTTCACGATTTCCATCACTTTCTCAGTCATTTAATAAATATGTATATATGTCATATATATTTAGGTAATATATATATGTATATGTATTTTCATAAGACAAAAACTTGGGTTATTTTATCTCTGCCTGGCTATATCCAGCTCTTTTAACCTCCTAACTTCCCAGCTGTGCCCTGTTTCCAGCAGGAATGAAAGACATTTTGTCCTAGGCGGCTGCTATTCTTAATGCGGAAAGTCAGGTCATGGGGAAAGGGTGAGAGTCTCCATTCCCAGGCAGTTTTGCCAAGGGGAAGTAAAGCACAGCCTCCAAAGGGGTTTGGGAAGAGCCATATGGTGGAGCAGAGGTTGATGGGGAGAGGGGTTAGGTGAAGGTCAGATTGTGTCATGGCTTCCTTACTGGCCCTCTGGAGCATTTCAGAAAAAAGCCAGAGCCTCTGAGATAGAAAGAACTCTCTCTTCCACACACCTAGAGCAGGAAATACAAAACAAATCTCCTCCTAATCCCCTTAATTTTTTCTCTGGGGTGGGGATAGCAAGAACCTTTTTATTTTATGGAGATGGGACTTGGGAGACATAGAAAAGGAAGAGTTGCTAGTGCTATGGTTCTGTCCCCCCTTCTACTTTCAAGATGAGATTATCAAGCATTGCTAAATACAAATGATATTATTGTGGCTAGATGAAGCTCTGACTCAACCCAGAGAGATCCCCAACTCCTATCCATACATTAAGTTTTATAATCTGATAATTCAGATTCCATTAGAGGGGAAGAGAAAGGGAACAAAGGAGTAGAGAAATGGACTAGATCAGAGCCCGGAAATGTTCAGAATACCACCTAGAACACTTGGTAACAAAACAATATATGGTTGAAAAGGATAGGAGAAAAGGAATTGAAATGTGTGTAGAGGGGAAATATGGTGTTAAAAGAGGAATGAACTGGAGTCTCGGCAGCCATCAGAGGGACCTGAAATAAAACTGGTAAGATGGGTTCTCGTGTGCCATATTACTGAAAGGGGAAAAGAGGGAGAGGGTGGAAGAAAGGTAGATGACAAGACAAAGGCAAGATGTTGAAAACCAGACAAACAGGAAAGGTTAATCAGAATAGCTGCCCTGTGCCAGAAGAGCAGATGAAACTTAAACGGACTCTGTCAACCTCCTGGTTTACCATGAGTTGTCTTGAACTTTGAGTTACCATGAATTATCCTTGGACTTTTGGGGTGGGGTTCAGGGTGGTAAAGTTCAAAGAAAAATGTGCCAATTCTCCTTTTCTTCTAGATTGGCCAGACATTTCTTGGGGGCACTGCCTCCTGCCCCATCCCCACTAGGCCGTGCTTTTGGAATGGCAGGAGCTAGCTGGCTCCTGGATTTTTGGATTGGTTTTTGGTTGTAGAAGGCCACTTGAGCAGATGGCTTCTACTGACTTACTACTTAAAGTCCCTTTATCATTTACCCCCTCCCTCCTAGACATTGGAGACTTTAACAAATAATACCATGATTTTTTGAACCCAGCCCTCTTGAAGTTCACAAGCACGGCTTGAAAGTGGGGAGTGGAAGGGAGGGTAAAGAGGGAGAGAATGTTGACAGTGTCCCTTTAAGTAGCAGTTTATCTTGATGACCTACTCCCCAACCAAACTCCCTTCCCATATTTCCACCTTCTATCTTCCTAGCCAGCTGACCATGATTATCTTTAGGTCCAGTCAGATCTCTCTTATCTCCTTTCAATTTCTCACTCTTATTCCCACAAGGGTCCCCCTCCCTCCTCCCTTCCCCAGTGCTCTGTTCAGATTGACCTTGTAAGGGATTTGGCTAACCTCCTAAATTAGCTCTTCCTGAGCAATAGAGACCCCTTTCGATAAATGAAATCCAGGAGAATCTTATATCACCAAAATTTCTCTGACAAATATTCCTTTCTGCTTTCCCAATATCCATTTGAAAATATTGGATAGGAATAGAAGAATGAGGAATTGAAGGTATTCTCTTTTTTGAGGTGATGGTGGAATATGAAAGCATCATAGGTCCTTTCCTTAAGATAATACTTTCTCCTTGGAACTAAATTATATCAGTCACCTTCCTTTTCTGGGAAGGAGTGTATATATGTGTGTGTGGGAGACTGGTCTTTATATTAAAGCTTGCCAATTGTTCCATGATGGAGAATGTGATGGATTTTGTTGATTTTGATTTCGCTAGACCTCTTTTTGTTTTTTTTTCACAGTCTATATGGCTGAAAGGTCGATGGCTAGTTATGCATACTCCTTTCCTTTTCCCTTCTCTTCAGTCTCCCCCTCCCCCAGATCTGAGGTTTTGGGAGAAAATTATTTTTTTTTTCTCATTCCTCTCCTAATCCTCAGGATATGGAGTCAGGCGACAAGATGTCTGTCTGTCTGTCTCTCTCTTTTTCATCCTGGATGGGAATCATATTTTTGAGTCCCACTCCAAGGAAATAAAGTCAACTTTTAATGATCCACACCTTTAAAAAAAAAGACCAAAACCCAAAACTTATAATCCACTTTCCTCTCCTCTATCAGCAGGTCCTGGAATTGTTTTCTCTTATCTTTCCTGCCCCACCCAATCCCACACATCCTGAGAGAATTCGGATTAATTTAATTTTGAGTAAAACATCATTATTAAGAATAAACCTGTTAAAAAGGCATTGCATAAAACATTTCTAAATCCAAATCCAAAGGATTTTTAGGTAAATCATTGTTTTGGATTATCTTTCATCAGAGAAGATACTTGAGGGTTGGTTGATTTGGAAATTGCTGATTCAAAGGCCTGGAGGATCTGTAGCATATGAATTCAGAGAAGCCTCTCCTTGCCCACCCTTCTGCCCTTGTACCCATTTAATTCTTCCATATTGTCTTCTTTGCTCTTACCCAAAGGTCAGTAATATGCAGTGACTGGAAAGGAATTTTATCAGTTCTAATGTGGAAATAGGTAAGGATATTGAAACTAATACAGAAAGAATGTGTGGTGGGGTTTTGTTGTTCAGTTGTGTGCAACTCTATGTGCCCCCTTTGGGGTTTTCTTGGCAGAGATACTGGGATGGTTTTCCTTTTCTTTCTCTAGATCATTTTACAGATGAGGAAACTGAAGCAAACAAAGTTAAGGGATTTATGCAGAGTCACATTATGCAGAGCTAATAAGTATCTGAGGCCAGATTTGGACTCGGGAAGATGAGTTTTCCTGACTCCAGGCCACTCTACCATCTAGTGCCCCATATAGTTTGATGTAATATGGTTAAATCTTACCCAACCCCATGCGTTCTAGTTCTAATGAAGCAGGCACTATTATGATTATCAGATTACTGGTATTCTTTTGGCCAGAAGCATTAGAGAAATCAGAGGACTTGCTGTATATAATGGTTTAAGACTAACTGAGTTGGCTGCTGTGAGTTTACTGTATGCTAGACTATTTTATTAGGAATTCACTGTGGCACATCTGGAGATAATTAGGACTTCTGGAAGGTTATGCCAGAAGAATGTAAACTTTTAAAAGGTCTTACCTCTTTCAAAGGGCTTAGACAACAAGACTCATGCTTGTTATTTGAGAATCAGATTAAGTTTGAGCATCCTTCTTATCATGTTGATGGCAGGATGGTATATTTTTCTGCTATATTCACAGAGACTACACTAAACAATGGAATGACTGTGATCTATTTCCATGGAGGAGGTGTCCACACTGGCATAATCCTTTGAGTACTGAAGGATCATCTTTGTTCTTAGACCCTTAGCTCCTTCTCATTCCCATGATATACCCATAGTGATGGTACCCACTATAATTTTCCCAACAGCCTTATACTGGTGTTTCAAATAGGAATAAGGCCACCATGGATGTACATGCATACACACTTTCATGTATTCACTGAGATTATGTTGTTAATTCCTAGGTAATTTTCAAGTTATGATTTGTTCCATTGTAGGAAATCATTACCTGATTATTCACTCTATTCCTTTCCACACATCTACATAAAAAGAGCACCAGCAGAGAAGAGGTAAAAGTTCAATGGTATGGAGATGATGACTATAAAACTTTGTTGCATCACTGATGTCTCTGGTATTTAGAATGCTGGTATAAATTCCCCCACCAACTCAGATCCATCCAATCCTAAAAACTGCTCTTTTCAAGTGATACTAAGCAAGAAACCAATAGATAAAGGCACACTGGGGAGCTGTGATTATACATTAGTTGGGTATTGGTAGACCTGAAATGAAGTCAGATGATTCCTGTTGGAAGCCAAGTCCCTGTGGAACTGCTAAAATGAGAGAGCTGAAGCAAAGAAAAAGAGCAGCACAATTTGAAGTGACTGCATAGAAGTAAAAAGGAAGAGGCAGCTAAAAGTGAAAATAATTGGAAAAGGATGTAGATGTAGATACTATCTAAGGGAGAGAAGGTATAGATGGAAGAGAGAAGAGAGAAGAGGAGGACAAGAGATGTAAGAACAGGAAAGAGAAAAAGAGAGATGAGAGGAGAAAGAGGAGAGAGAGAGAGGCAGATATACAAAAATTGAGAAGGATGAGAAGAAAGAGGAAGAGAAGAAAGAAAAGAGGCAGAAAAGGAAAAAGAGGAAGAGGAAAAGAGGGAGAAGAAGGTAGATAGAACAAAGACAACAAAAATTAAAGATGCAGAAGAATATCGAATAGGCATATATTGAAAGAAGATGTCTGGATGGAAAATAAATAATTGAGAGAATAGGAGAAATGGAAAGAAAAGTTGGTGAATAAGAAATTGGGGAAGTAATAGAAATGAAAATTCACCAGACAGGCAGGTCTCAGTGTCTTTGAAGTAAACCTGCAGGCATAGACAAAGTAAAGAAACATTAGTCATGAAAAGAAAAAGAAGAATAAGATAGAGGGAGGGAAAGGAAGGGGGGGGGGAGAAGCAGACATTTATGAACTTCTAGGATATACTAGCTCCCTGAAGAATCTTTACTGCTTGAGTATAAATCAGTACCTTCCATATGATAGGCACTTAATAAATCATTGCTAAATTGCAGATTGTTTGGGTTGGAAGGGAATTGGAGAGTCATCTGGTTTAAACCGTACCTGAACAGAAATCCTTTCTGCAACATCTTTAGCAATGGTTATTCAAGCTCCTCTTGAAAATATCTAGTGATGAAGAACATACTATCTCCTGGAATGAGAAAGCTCATTCTACATTTGGACAGCTCTTTCCCTTACATCAAATCAATGTCTTGTCCCTGAAATTTCTGTCACATCTCTGCTAGTTACATCTCTAATTCTGGGGCCAGGCAGGATAAGTCTAAACCCTCTTCCATGTGAGAAAACTTCAGGCATTTAAAATGCCTGAAGATAACTATTACGGTCCAAGCCTTTTTTATTTCTCCCACCCATAAATTTTCCCTTCTCTGAACAGAACTGAATAAGATGTTTTGGAAAGAATGCAACTGACAGGAGTTAGGGATAAAGGAATTTAAAGATGCTTTCTAGAAGCTAGATCCTTCACCAATTTCCTTCTTTTTTCATCATGGGGTTGGAAAATTAAATTAAGTGAACTTGGGAAGGGAAGAGGTGCCAAATGAGAAGTGGCAGCAGTGGCAATATCTCATTGTATGTCTGGGTAGAGCTGATCCAATGGAATATCAACATGACAATAGTAAATGACACCAAGCAGAGATAATATAAATTCTATTATGGTAAAAGATGCTACTTGGACATTACAGTAATCATGGAAATTAGTGGCATCTAATAGAGGAAGAATAACTGGAGCATGCAGCTGTTCCAAGGTTTCTGAGAGCCTGGAAGGGAATTGTGGGGACTTTTATATTTATACTCTTACCTTGTGATAAATAAATAAATAAACAAATATATATTATATATATATATATTATATCTCACAATAAATACATACAATTTTCCATCAGAGAGCAGTGAAACATTGTATGGTAGGAGGGATGAAAGGTCATGGATTGGGGGAAGGTGCTGGTTGCCTTACTATATGGTGCTATTTTTCTTTCTTTTCTTATTTTTTTCTTTTTTCTTTGCCGAGGCAATTGGGGTTAAGTGACTTACCCAGGGACACACAGTCAGGAAGCTTTAAGTGTCTCAGAGCAGATTTGAACTCAGGTCCTCCTGACTTCAGGGCTGGTGCTCTATCCACTACACTACCTGGCTACACTATTTTGCTTTCTTTTCAAGTTTATCTTTGCCACTGATTGAAGAATGCTCTTAAGTTCCTTAAAGGATAAAGGGGAAAATCCTGCCTTTTGATTGAATATAAAGTATATACAGGCTAAGGTGTCAGTAATTTAATGCTTTCTTGCCTTCAGTTTAGTTCTCAGCCTCCATTTCCATTTTTTCCCTTTCCTTTTCCTTATCAGGAAACACCAAAGACAAATCTAACAAGAGATTGAAACCTGTTGAACAAAATCATTGTAGAGAATTGTAGAGAGGGGCAGGCAGAAATATCCCCATCTATCAATGGATAGTGTCTTAAGGTGAAATATCAAAGTATGCAAGTAGGTCAAATTTCAAAAAATGTTTTAAATTTTAATTTAAATTTTTAAAAGTGAAGCAGCAGGCTTTTCTGTACCTCATTTCACACTTCTTTAAAATAGAGACCTCCTGACATGAAAGAAACACCTGAAAGACAATTTCTAGATAATTAATAATCTATTAATTAGGCTAGCTAATCAATACATTAGTGGTCAGTGGCTTCTCTCAATAACTAAAGACATCTAATGCAAATACTGAAGGCTTTAAATATTTTTTGGAAAGGGAATGCCCTCGTCAGGAAAATAAACCCTTACTTATGAACAATTAAGGGAGTGGGTCTTTAAATGAAGAGGTGGGCTAAAAGTCTTCAATTCCTCCTGAAGTACCATAAAGGGTTATTCCTGGGTCATGAGACCCAGCCACTTCCAGCACTCTGGACAGAGGAATCCATCTTTATCCAGACCACTCTGGTTGGTTTTTTTCCTTCATGAGTTAGATCCTTCATTTTAATGGAGGGTACAAGGGCATAGGGTTAATACTTGAGGGATGGAATCTACCTAGATTAGATTTTGTTTATATTATAAATGGAAGTAAGTTTTTTTAGTTGAATGGGATCCTGTCCAAAATTGTGGAGCAAGTTCCTGGTGTATGGGGACATCCTCATGTATCAGCTTTGTTCTTCAAAGACTGACTGACTCATAGGGGCTGATCCTTGAATGAGGAAATAAAGAGGGGGAAAAAGCCCCTTAATTCTAATTTAATAATTTGTTATTACCATAATAGAAAAATAATTTTCTTCATTCCTTATAAACCTACAAATGGGACAAAAGAATTATATCTTTCAAGTACTTAGGGCTTCTCAGACCTAAATAAGTATGTTAAGTAGTTATAGTCTTTGAAGGAATAAGGTGGAATTGCATTGTGCTAAATTAACAACAACCCTACCTAGGTCACAAAGATGACACAAAACATGCAGTCTTAGAGGTCTTCATGGAAAAAGAAGGGAAAAGTCTGCTACTCTAAGGTGTGGAGACATGGGCTGATTATAAGAAACAGGGAAACTTCAGCTATTTTTTAGTCCTAACCAAGTCCTTATCATTTAAATGAATTCTGCCTCCGAATCATTACTGAGCAACCTAATCACAGTGGGGAGGGTCCTCTAAAGGGCAATAGTTCTAAGCATTTCCCCTATTTCATAACGCCTTATAATAGGTATTCCCTCATCAACTGAGAATTTGAATTACTTAGAATAAGCCTTCCTGGGGATGGACTTTTGAAAATTCACCATCTTTAATTTAGGCAGATTTTTTTTTCCCTTTGCCTGTTCTCTTGTTCACCAGATTGTGACTGAAAACTGAAGTGTACCGTCCCACTGGGCTTTTCTCATGGTGGGAATAATTTTACCTATTAAACAATTAAATGTAATAGCTAATACTACCCTTCCCACACCACAGCTTTTTGTTAAGTCACATAATTTTAAAAAATCATTCATAGCAATGTTCCGGCTTTTAAAAGCCAGGCAAGAAAGAAGCCTGTCACAATGTTGCAACAATATGCAAATTCCCTGGGTACAGAAGCTGTGATAGGCAGGCCCCTCCTTAAGAAAGCCCCTACTATTACCATTCATGCCTGTCAGTCTTGTGCTGAAAGCACCAGGTACCCTGTTGTCATGACATAAATAAATAATAATCATGGTAATTCTGCTCACCAATCAGACCTCTAGGTTGTGTGTGTGTGTGTGTGTGTGAGTGTGTGAGAGAGAGAGAGACAGAGAGAGAGACAGAGACAGAGAGAGAGAGAGAGAGACAGAGAGACAGAGACAGAGATAGAGCGAGAGACATATACACACAGACAGAGACAGAGACACAGACACAGAGACAGAGAGATGAAGTGAAGAGGAGGGTTATTCCTTCCAGCTCCAAATCCTTTTCTATTTCTTTTCCACTGTGCTGGTGAGTCTCAGGAGACAAGTTGGACTCATGTCCTGAGGAAGCACGGGTTGGTTTTAATATAAATAAAAATAAAACATACACATATGTGTGTGTATATACATATATATATGTGTGTGTGTGTGTGTGTGTGTGTGTGTGTATGTGTGTGTGTGTGAATGGATAGACCAATAGATAGTGTTGAGGGTAACAGCTAGAAAAAGTCTAGTATTAGTCACTTCAGCTAATGTTCATTGGTTAATAATTTAACTAATACTCAATGGAAGCTAAAACAAATTCTTTCCCCTTTTGTCCCATGATGTTTTGTTTCTTTATGAACAAAATATTGAATTTAGGGCAAGGAGAAAATAGTTACCAATTCATTTCAGGGCCATGACAGCATGAACTGTGTTTTATTTTTCTTTGTATTGTATGTTCTTCCTTTCCTTTAAACTCAGTCCTCATTTTGATTTCTCTGTTTCTGTTGAGAGCACTACTATTCTTTTAGGTTTGCAACCTCCTAGTCATCTTCAATCTTCCTCATTTTATCCTATCCCCTATTCATCATTTCCAATAAATTGCCCTCTCCATTACACCTCTCCCATCTGTTTTCTCTCTACTGAGAAGGTACTATCCTAGTTAAGGACTCTTTTGACTATAATCCTTGCAATAGTCTCTTAATCAGTTTCCTTGAGTTAATGCTCTTTTTTTCAATCCAAGTTTCACACAGCTCCCAACGTGTTCTCGTTGTCTCTCTGTCTGTCTCTTTTTTTCTTTCTCTGACTCCAATGCCAGTTCTTTTTCCACTGTGCCATCTAGCTGCCCTTCCAAAATGATATTTCTGAAGCACAGATATTAACATCTTATTCTTCTGCTCAAGACTTTAGAGGCTTCCTATTATTGCCAGTATATAAAAATAAACAAAAATACATTTCAGATTTGCCCTCTGTGATTTTGAGCAAGTCATTTAAATTCACTGAACCTCAGTTTCCTCATTTATAAAATGAAAAGTTTAGACTAGATGGCTTCTGTGATCCTTTCTAAAACTACAGTAAAATGAACGTGGTTGCTCTTATTCTTAGTACAAGTAGATATTTGTTTATTTTGAGCTATTACGAACATTGAACATTAATTAGGTCTTCAGGAAAATGTTGTATAGTAGCCAATTACTGACCATTACCAAATCAAACTGAACCCAAGAGAAGATTAAGAAGATTTCATATTTTCCTTCCCCATTCCTCTCCAACAATGTAATCTTGGACCTTAATGAAACCTTGCGGGTTTGACTTTTCACATCCTCCCAGTTAGTTATTTAGAAGGCTCACTGTATTAGAGTAGGTTAGTCTGCTATTTTCTGAGAGGTATGGCCATGTGCTGTTTATACCTTGTTTATTAAAATTTAGGGCATCAATGCCATTTATATCTGTATCTTGTCCAGTTAACTATAGTGCATAGTTGCTTAATGAATATTTGTTGAATGAATGATGTATTTTAGTCCTGTTAGCAATATGGTCAGTTTCATCATGGCTATGGTTCCAATGGGTAGTTTTATAACTAAGAGAATACAGCAGAACTACAGTAAAGAAAAGACCTGTATTGCTATTAATTGCTCTGCCATAACAGAAACTAAGGGAAGCTCAAAAGTTTATGATCCAGGTGTTATATGAGACAGACTCTTAACAATATTGCATCCCAGAACAGTCCAGTCTTGAATATATTTTGTGGCAGAGATTACCTTCCAACTCCCTTACTTTCTATCATCATTCTACTATCTTTCCAACCACAGTTTTAAGATTCCCAAGCACATAACATCAGGTTTACCTTACCTAATACCAAACATATAAACACTGAAACAACCTTTGTTCTGAAATTACTCCCTGAATGAACTGTTTTTTTTTTTCTAACATACAAGCAATGTATACACTTTGGAATACCCATACTCAACATAATCACTGAATTTCATTCCATGCTACCACATTTACTCTTCCCATGTTATTCTCTCAACGACCAAATTCTCTCTTGAAGCATCTTACTAATGCTCTTAAATACTTTTCATGAAACTGTAGGCACCTACTTTTCTTTACCTGTCCAACACAAACATATTTTTGTTTCTTTTCTTGTTGGTCCTACAACATGCCAAGCTGCTGATATTTTTCAATTCCCAAACTCCTGTACTGTGACAACTTTGAAATCAGCACAAGATGCTCTTCTGTGTTAGTTATAAGGAGTTTGGCTCCTTTCCTGCTGAGAGAGAAACACTAGGGCATTTTAAGCTTGGATCTCATTATCACTGAAATCTACTTTGCAGATACAATGTTTCTTTTTCTAATATTGTAAGTTTCTAGATTTCCTTCTGGAAAGGAAGGCAGTTGGTCTCTGGATCAAAGTGTCAGGACTATATCCTTTGGGTTCCTGGGGGAATAGAGCAACTTTATGGGTCTGTTTGTGTTGAGGTAAAGACCTCAAAGGTGTTTAGAGTTGCAATCTGATCTTCAGCAGGGGTCAGTGCTTGCTGAGGAAAGTTGATTTTAACTTAGCTAGAGATTCATGTCAGAAAATTTTGTTTCTTTTCTTCTCTTCTCTTCTCTTCTCTTCTCTTCTCTTCTCTTCTCTTCTCTTCTCTTCTCTTCTCTTCTCTTCTCTTCTCTTCTCTTCTCTTCTCTTCTCTTCTCTTCTCTTCTCTTCTCTTCTCTCTCTCTCTCTCTCTCTCTCCCTCCCTCCCCTTCCTTCCTTCCTTCCTTCCTTCCTTCCTTCCTTCCTTCCTTCCTTCCTTCCTTCCTTATGAGAGAAACTAATGTTTTGAAGAACAAAATAATAGTAATTGCGCTGAGGCTTTCCAAAAATTCACCCAGAAAATAGAAACTTGAACTACCTAGCTATCTGATCTAAAGGGGCAGGATTATCCATGCCTAAAATGGGCATGGAAGGGGAGAAAGATAACAATTCTTAGTTAAGAGCTGAGCCATATATGCATTTCCCTTTACTAGTTGCCTTCTGAAAAAAAAATCCTAAAAATTTTTTAGGATTTTTTCCTTTCTCTCTCTCTCTCTCTCTCTCTCTCTCTCTCTCTTCTCTCTTCTCTCTTCTCTCTCTCTCTTCCTTCCTTCCTTCCTTCCTTCCTTCCTTTCTTCCTTTCTTCCTTCCTTCCTCCCTTCCCCTTTCCTCCCTCCCTTGCTTCCCCTTTTCTCCTTCCTTCCTCCTTCCCTTCCTCTTTCCTCCTTCCTTCCTTCCTTCCTTCCTTCCTCCCTTCCCCTTTCTTCCCTCCCTCCCTTCTTCTTCCTTCCTTCCTTCCTTCCTCCCTTCCCTTTCTTCCCTCCCTCCCTTCTCCCTCCTTCCTTCCTTCCTTCCTTCCTTCCTTCCTTCCTTCCTTCCTTCCTTCCTCCCCCCTCTCTTTCCCCCTTCCCTCCTCCTCCTCTTCCCCCTCCTCTTCCTCCTCCTCCTTTTCTTCTCTCTCTCTGGCATTTGGGGTAAAGTCACTTGTTCCCATAGCCAGCTAAGTGTCAAGTGTCTGAGGCTGGATTTGAATTCATATCCTCCTGACTCCAGGGCTGGTGCTCTATTCTTAAGAAAATTTTTGTGAGTTACATCTGCTTTGGAAATCCTTCACTTTTCTGAAAACTCTCATTTTTGTGGAATGATTTCTGAAGTTCTTTTTAATGATTTGATGATTCCTCTTCCCCTGCCTTTCCTGGCTAATTGCTCTCCTACACCTTTCTAATACTCTTTTCCATTGTGATAAATGCAGCTGTGCAAGGCATTATAGAGTATATATTCAGTTTATTTTTCCAAAACTATTTGTTAATGCCTCCTCAATAAAAACCTGAGCTTCAGACCTGAAAAATTAAAGAGTCATTGGAGCTTTTTGTAACTTAGCACATAAACAGATGAACAAATATCAGAGGAACTTAAAAGGGACGATTTTTTTTTAACAGGAGGGGGAGGAGAAAGGTATAAAATGAAAAAGGGAGGCAGGCCCACTAAGTACTCAGACGCTGGGACAAAGCAGGTTTGGCCTTATACTTATTTTGTAATGATTTTAATGACAATGAAAAAAAAGAGATATTCATGCGGAGGGACTAACTCAAACTTGGTTAATGAATTAGTTGATTTTTTCAAAACTGAAAGGCAATATCAGAAAAAATGAAGGGCATGGCAATGAAGGATGAAATGACACCCAAGATGCCACCCACATTTGTGTAGTGATTCATTATATCTATGATCTCAGGTTGTTATTATTACCATTATTTTTACAAATAAGGAAAGTGAGGCTTTGGGCTGTTAAGTAGCTTGCCCAAAGTTACACAGTGTTTGAAGCAGGTTTTGAATCTACATCTTCCTTACTCCAGGTTGACTATGTCAAACTGCTTCAAGGCTAAAGGTTGAACATAGGTTCAGGAAAATTCTAGACAACTGGATTGAGCACTGAATCAATACAGATGGGATTTTCTCTTAAATATGACAATAAAGAAATATTAATAATTCTTTTCTATCTAGTTCGAATATTCTAGCCTGCAGCAATAATAGGTAAATATGAACAATAAATATAGATACTAAGTAACAGGGAGAATAACAAACACCTACCAACACCATGGATGGAGGCTGGAGACACTTGATAAACTCACTTCCAAATGTAAAAGTAGTAACTTGGATGATCATAGATTTGTTATTGGAAATCATTGATTCCAATCCCCTCAATTTAAAGATAAAGAAATGAGACTTAAAGAATTTAAGAGACTTTCCAAGGTTCCTCATATAACTAATATGTATCTAAAGCAATATTTGAATTCCAGTCCAGGACTTTATTCATTGTATCAACCAGCTTAGGTAATGTTGCTATGTCATTGGTTGAAATGTCACTAGTTGTAGTTATAAAGTAATTGGTTATAATGGTGTTGGTTGCAGTTATAATGTAGTTGGCTGTCTTTAATAGTATGACACATATAATGTCTCTTATAAATGAAATAAAATGGATTTTCAAGTCAGAATTATAAGGGACACTAAAATCTGACTGAAGAGTAATCAGCTGAGTTGGCAGTTGGAAGAGCTGAGAAGTCAGTAAGATCTACTTTAGATTTCATTTTGAATGAACACAGAATCACAAAATTTCAGTATTAGAATGGGACCATTAAAGGGTAAAGACTAAAGTCATTTAGTCCATCCCTGAGAAAAAGTCTTTTACAACAGAGCCAACAAGTGGACATCCAGCTTCTGCTAAAGACATTAAACAAGGCCTTCAACAGGAGCTTGAAACAGTTTATTCCACTTTTGAAAGAATTTCTCATCACTTGGGCAAACAGTTTAATAAGGACATGATTCAAAGTCTTGTTGGCAATGGAATATGGGAAGTATCATTCATGTTACACAGACACAGGAACTGCCAGCTTTTTGAAAAACTTTCCAAACTTAAATCTCAACCAGCCTTACTGAAAGCCTGTTAAACACCTATTCCTATTTTACACAGAAATGAACTGAGGCACAGAAACAGTGATATAGTTACTTAGCACACGTGAGATAATTCCTGAGAACTCTCTGCCTTTGGAGGGATAACAAGGTTATTAGAAAACCAAGCAAATAAAATAAAATAAAGTTAGATTTTGGAGAGCAAAATGATGAATACAAAAATCTAGTTCATCATTGCTAACTCAATTGTTAGGAAAAGGACAACACTTAATTCAATGAAGTAAACACTTATTATATGCCTATTCTGTACAGAACACTTTGCTGAGTCCTGGTTGGGAATGGAAGAAAAAGAGAACTTGGAACAAGAGACTGAAATGATGAAGCCAGACAGGAAAGAAATTTGACAATATAAAAGCAAACCAGCTGACTATAAGATTCTGGATTTTCAACGAAAAAACAACAGCCCAAAGAGAGAGGTTTAAATCTCTCTTTCTCTCTTGATTTCTGGGCATGCACCTTAGAGCTTTCATTGCTGGTTTCCTACACCAGAGAAAGTGGCTTTCTCTCTGGAGAAAGAATAACAAACTCCACAATCCTGCAACTACCCCTTCACACAAAGTTTCCTGAAAGAAGAAAAACTGTGAAGTTCCAGAGGTCTAAAGGCTTCACTTTTGTTCTGTTTTGTTAAGATTAGGTTAGTCCTTTGGTTTTTAGATTTTGTTTAGGAAGGTTTTGTTTTTGGAAGAAAGGAACCTCTTTTTCTTCATAATGGGAAAGGAGCAGGGGGAATCCAGAGTCCCCATTAGAAAGAAATTCTATTGCTCTACTGGGTGATACAAGCAGGGTACTGATTCTTTATGATGGCCATTGCTGGGCTGATGTAAGGTCATTGTGGTCTCATTTTTGATCAAGACAAATCTAGTCTATTGCTTTTTTTTTTTTTTGAAATTTGGCAAAAAACAAAAGTTAGGTCAATGGTGCAAGATGGTGGCTGGGCAACTGACTAGCAAAGTTCAATTTCCAGTACTTTCTAAACTCTGAGATTATTTTACTCTTTATCTGGGGCAAAATAACTAGAGGTGTTCAACTCCCAACCTTTGGCAGGGATTAGTCAGTAAGATGGCACAAGTCAAATTGAAGAGAGACAAAAAGGGAGGAGGAAGCAGATGGGGGCCTTAGGAGCAACTGCAGAAAATCTTGAGGCAAGGAATTAGGGACAATGCAAGCATGAAGCATTTCTGGGGAAGCCCTGAATTGTTTTGAAGCTAGGCTTCGATCTGTAACAGATGACCTTCCCCTCTGTGGGAAGGGGGGTGGGTGTAGATTCTACTTTTAAAAACTGCCCTCGTTGTAAATGATATTGTTTTAAGTGTCTTGTCAGTATGCTTGTGATAATGCATTAAAATCCAGCTGGCCATTCAAATCTGGGCCAATTCCGCTTACATGAATGCTAGTGATGAGATTAGGAATCAAAGGAGGACACCTGGAAAGGAAGTAAATTTAATGTTTTGAGATTTTATAAACTCAATTTGGATTTTGTCAGTGTAAACTGGCTGGGGGTTTGAGATGCTACATATTTCATTAAAAGTAGAGTATGTTAGAAGGAAGAAGAGAATAATATTCAGGGCCAGATTCCTCTTGATGCAAGGGCCAGGAAAAAGTCCCAGGCAAAGCAGTTGGTTTTCTTTTCCTTGGGTCAGCCAAAAAGATGGGTTGGGTTTGAAAGGAAAACCATATTCCTTGGAGGAGGGAGATGAAAGCAGGCCCTGCGTCTACAAAGGGAGGACTAACTTTCTCCCTCAGCCCTTTAGACAACTTAGGTTATTTTGCTCACTAGTACCACCTGATGCTTATACATTTGAACTACATGTGGTTTCTCTGTTTTTAAATTCTCAGGGTTACTGAAGAAAGACAAGAGATACTCTGATTTTAGAAAAATTTTTTTTGAAGTTTGTTTTCTCTTTGGATGTTTTTGAGCTTTGAACTGAATTTAGCTAAATTTAAAAAAACTTTTACTATTTTTTATTTTTATTTTATTACTTTTTTGTTTTTTAATTTTTAAATTTAATTTTATGTTTTTATTTTTAAATTTCATTTTCATTTTCTTTTTTTTTTTTATTTTTACCATTTTTGGAAGAATCCGCATGTTATAATTTGGATCGACTTTTTCCTTACAAAAATAAAAATGTGTTCACTGAAATCTTACAATATGATTTTTTAAATCCTATTAAATACCTATAAATGTGTTATTTTGTTTTATTTTATATTTATTCTAATCTCTTATTGATTTCTCTTCATCATAATCAGTTGTATTCAAATAGTAAATTTAATTGTGAAGTACATGTTTCAATGCAGCTAATAGATAAATTAGCTCTGGTTTTGATGAGAAAATTGAAATCTGAAGTCATTAATAATTTGTTCAATGTTATATAGTCATTTGCCAATTGAATAAAGGTCTGTCACTGTTAAAATTCCACTTATTTGCATATTTATTTTATAATAGCAAAGGGAATATGCAAATAGATAGTTTTACTTTATGACTTTAGCATCTTACTTTATAACTTTTATATAGAAAATTTGCTTTATGATTTACTGTTCATTATTTATAAATGCATATATTTATATATTTTATTTACATAATGGATAATTTATACTAATGAATATGCAAATAATAGCAATGTGATAGTGACAGATTTTTATTCAATTAGTAAATGCCTATTCACTAATTGAACTCACTTCATGAATGAAGAATAGTTTCAAATTCTCATTTTCATCACAATCTTAATTCATCTATTAGCAATATTGAAGTAGATTCTTCACATTTGTAATTTCGAAGTAACTAATCATGTCATATTGCTGGTTTGGCATTTAATTCAGTATTGTTGCTTGTCTATTCTGTTATTGTGGATCAATCTTTTATAAATATGGAATATGTCATGATAAATGTATTTTCATGCATTAAGGTTGTAGAATATTGATAACTAGAGTATAAAACTATAAATATTTCAAAAATATTAAAAGAATCTATGAAAATAGTTGGTGGACAGTAGCAGGACCAGGCTAGAAGAGATTATTAAGGATATACTCTATGAATTGTCAGATTCATTTGATCATTCAAAAATTCCTGATAAAATCCCAGTAGGAAATAGTACCAGGGAACTAGCCTGCAAATCTCCATCTGCAAAGGAGAGGTCCGCCATGAAATTTTCAACTTTAATGAGCAAAGTGGGTATCTTAACAGACTTGGAACTAGATGCCTCATATGTGGATGAGGCTGAGGCAAAATGCTTTCTCATTTGGGATGTGGAAGGTGGAAACCACATTGTTTAGGTCAGAAATAAAAAACCTCACTTGTGAGTTGTGATGTTTTAGATACCTGGGATCATATAGAGGCATATAGGGAATGTAAGCACAAGATTCCATGAATCATACAGAGAAACCTTGCCTGAGGGGAGGATCATGACTAGATAGATAGCTTACTGCAGACACATCTTGGAGGCTAAGAATCTTGTCAGAAGTGTTTAATGTACAATAGGACCACCGTGATAGAGCTGGCAGGTATTTAAGAAGGACATGATAAACTGTTTGATGGAAGGTGGCAGAGGAGTCATTTGAAAATAGACAGTCTCTGGGGAAAAGAAACACCAAATTCACATGTCAGGAATGTTCTGCTCTAACTGCTGAGATGGCATGTGCTAAATTTGGTGATTCCATTTAGCACAAAGGGAAATTGCTGCGTAAATCTGTGATGCAGGTGGACAGTATTCTATTCAGACTTGGTGGGAAGAGGAATGGTACTCTCTGAAAGATGAGACATGATCAGACTACCAAAGTGGCCAAATGACATTGGGGATGAGTGGATTTAAGGATATCCTTAAAGGGTATTATAGCCCAGAAAAACAAACAAACAAACATGGGTTTATGATAGACTAAGCTAGAGCTTATAAATTGGAAGAGATCAGACATGATAGTCGACTTCACAAATTCTGATTTTAACCACCTCAGGGTTACACTTCATGTGTATACACACACACACACACATACACACACACACATGTGTGTGTGTGTGTAAGCAAAACAGCTGCAATATAGATGCAGATAAAGATAATATAGTCAACATTTGCAGAAAATCTGGTGAGAGGTAACCTTGTGGATCAAGATATTCTTGGAAAGATAAAGGAAATGGAGATCAAGACAAGCTGATACATGAACACCACTATTAGGAGATAGAGAACAGAACAAACTACCTTCTGCAGAGAAGATTGCCATATCTCACAAGTGAAGTAACATTTGTAAATCACTTGCCACAGTGCCATGTACAAGGCACTTATTAAGTGATGAAGAGATCCATCTGCATTCAGAGAGAGGACCGTGGGAACTGAGTGTGGACCACAACATAGCA
This sequence comes from Sarcophilus harrisii, assembly GCF_902635505.1. Lineage (NCBI taxonomy): Eukaryota > Metazoa > Chordata > Mammalia > Dasyuromorphia > Dasyuridae > Sarcophilus > Sarcophilus harrisii. The sequence goes on along the minus strand of NC_045430.1, from coordinate 63,433,950 downwards.
TTCTCACTCTCTCTGTTGTTTTTTGCTTGCATTTTGTTTTCTTTCTCAGTTTTTTCCTTATTTCTTGATCTGATTTTTCTTGTGCAGCAAGATAACTGTGTATATATATATATATATATATATATATATATATATATTGAACTTAACATATGTTTTAACATATCTAACATGTATTAGACTACCTGCCAGCTAGGGGAAAGGGTCGGGGGAAGAAGGGGAAAATTTGGAATAAAAGGTTTTGCAAGGGTCAATGTTGAAAAATTACCCATGCATATGTTTTGTAAATAAAAAGCTTTAATAAAAAAATTTTTAAAAATACTTATTCCCTTTACTCTTTTCCTTTCCCTTCCTACATATAGATTGGATGCATTCTTTTTTTTTTTTAACCAAGGAACTTAAAATGTATTGGGAAACTAAAATACATAAATAAAACATGAGTTACAAAATAAACATTAAAAGTATGCACTAAAAATAGAGTATCAATTAAATATATAAATGCAAAGGAAAGAGAAGAAAGTATCGGTCAGAATCAATTTGACAGATTAGATGCATTCTTGATTAAAAAGACCATGTGAGTACTGCAGAAGACAAGATCTTTGAGAAAACTGTGAGGAGAAATTATTGAAAGTATTGGATTGACCAGAAAGAAATATTCTGAAGCTAAATAATATGTTAGTAAAAACTGACAAATATCAGTTTTGGTCAAGTATCTAGATCACCTTCTATTGTCATAGCAAGGTTTGAGCACTGACCAGAGAGAAATTACAAAATGGCCACATTTTGTAAGACTTGGCCACACATGCAAAAGTATGGTAACTAGACAGATCCATTTTTCCTGTTTGCAGATACTAGTCTGAAAAGCTTGAGGGTAGTCACATTACAAGAGAATAATGATTACAAAAAAAATCAACCATATGTGTCAGGAGAGGACTTAAATTGCTGTCCCAACCACAAGCTAAGATTTTTGGCTTTGAAGGCCATTATTGAAGAGACTATGTATATAGAACAAGTGTGGAGCAAGATAATCCACTGTCATATTTTGACAAGTCAAGTTTAATACTGCTTGTCTGATATGGGTAGCATTACCAGCTAACTATCCATTCAGCATTAACTATGGGCTGGTGAAGACTAGTGTGGATGCAGATACCCTATGTTGAAGACCACATGACATGAGAGCTATGGTGTGGTGTATTCAGGGAACTGGGTGATCATCAAATGGAAGTGTTAATTGAGAGCTCAAGATTTCCACCAGATTATCAGCAGCATACAAGCATCTCCTTTCATTGAACCAATTTTCTCTGCCTCAGTAAGTTGCCTGTAGGTAATTGGTGGCAAGAGCAGATGGATGATGAAAGACCATGAGAAATGGCATGAGCCAAGAAAAAAGGGAATTCTGCTAAGAAACTCAAATTCTTATTTTTGAAAAAGTACCTTACTATTGAAAGAATGCCAGAAGTTGGAGCTACTCAAAAGATATTTTATACTTGACTAAGACTGATTCCATACCTGGTACAAGGAAGTAATTGATACTGACCAACATATATTGTATCGTAGTTATGAAAACACTTGCACAATGATTTTGGACATGTCAAGCAAGAGTGAAGCTTAGAGTTAAAAAGAAACAGATTTTACTGACCCAATGTGGCAGCAGATGTCATTCAGAAGTGTGTTTAAAGAAAGGCATTGCCAACTTGTATTGCAAATTTGGGGAATATAAATCCTATCAAACCTTTAGAACTTATCTGCATTAGCTTTTTATCTCTGAAAGGAGGGAGTGAGAAGTGATATTTTAGTTGCCACTGATCATTGCAATGGGTATGCATAAGCATACTTTACCATGAACCAGAAAGCACCTATGGTTAGTAAACTCTTATGGCGGAAGTCTTCCTCAGTGGATAAATTCCCTTCCAGTATTCATACTGACCAAAGCAGAAACTTTGAGATCAAGTATCTTAGGTAAATGCAAGCTTTGCCAGACATCAAGAAATATGAAACCAACTTTATTATCCCCATTAGTGATTCTTCCCTTCACTCTCCCCTGCCACAAACCTAAGTATTTCAATCACTTTTGTTGGACACACAAGTTAAGGAACACTGAGGCTAGAACAACAATCTCAGTGCAGTCAACCAGATGGCATTTCTAGAACAGTTGTACAGCTCCACCAGGAATGTCACAGGCTTTACACTGTTCTTACTAATGTTCAGATAAGATCCACACCTACCTATAGATTTGTACTTTGGAGTCTCAGAAGATGGAGAGAATGCAAACACTTAGCATAGAAACTGAAAGTTGCCTAATGAGTCAGATCTTCAACTCAGAAGAGCTCTGACAAAAACAAATCAGTCTGATGCCTGGTTTTGTTGTGAAAAGACCATCAGCAAACTAGAAATGAGAAATTAGATATTTAGGGGCCATACAGGTTAGAAGACAAATGGAAAGCTACTTCATACCTAGCTGTGGAAAGATTTACAGAACAGCCCTAGAAATTGTTGGAGTCTTAGAAAAACGATTAACGAAATGTGCAATGGCAACTGTATATTGCTTAAAAGAGAATTAGCTGGACTCTCTGATGCTGTTATTATTTTTATTTTTGAAGAGAACCAACATCACGGGTGATGACTTGCCTGTAACTAAGTGAGATAGAGTTGTGCAAAATCATCTTTTCCAGAGTCACTCTCTTTTCCAGAATCATCAAAGCACAATTGTAGAACAAAAGTCAAGATCACTGGTGATGATCTAGGAAGCTCTAAGAATTCTGCTATGCCTGTTTCAGGTGCTGTCATGGCCACTGGAACCAATTGTTCTCATCTTTCCATTCCTTTGAGGGAGTTTTCATATCCGCTTGGGGTACACATTCTCCTAACTTACTGCCAGGTTTGAAGTTACCCTCAACCTGGTTTAGCACATGTATCAAAATGGCTTACTGGGTGTGGCCACTTGTGCATGCTATACAGCTCCTTGGTGCCACAGGTGAGAGTTGGGGGAAAGTTTTCACCCAAGGAAGATGAGCAGCCATGAAGAGGATTTGGCACTTCACACCAGTGGTTCTAGATTTCTAATACTCCATACATTCCACTCTCTGGTGTACAATGGAGATAAGTGATAGACATTTATTTCTGTAGTCTAAATAAAATATATAGCCCACTTGTTACACAGAGACTATCTGAACCAGATACTGGTTCAAGGAAATGGCATTTATAGTGAAGACCACTAGAATGCTTTTTGTATGTGGTAATCCAACAAATAAGAGTCAGCTGAACTACTTGAGTAGTCTGGTCATATGTTATCTGAACCCAGAGGCAATCCCTCCCTTGCTTAGAACTTTAGCCATAGAGACTCCTAGGGTAAATAGATATTCCCAAGAGTCTATGAACATAGGTAACTAGCCTATTCCCTCCATAATTTCCAAACTAAACTTCTAATTAGGATTATGATCAACCCAACAGGCATTTATTAAGTGCTTACCATGTCCCTGGCAGCCCATACCATCAATTCGTCCAGGGCAAATAGATCAGCTGATCACAAGAAAGCAAGATCTATCCAACCTGTGTCCAGATTAATTTAGGATGCTACAGGTAAAACTGGAGAAGTGGTTATACTAATGTTTAGCAATGTAATAAGCGCCTTGCATGTATTTGCATGTTCATTGATATGCTTTTCTTTCAACTATTTTTCTGTTTATCAGATTATATAGTAGTGTTAGGCAATTATTATGGGTATATTTATAGCTATATTTTTCTCTTATGTATTATAATACAGTTTCTTTATTCATTTATACATTAATACTAAAGCATGTTTGGTTATTTTGTAGGCATATTGATATTATGTTGCTCTTACTGCTGTGATAGGTTCATGCACCATGCTTGAATGTAATTTAGACATGTAGTCAATGAAGCAGCTTGCTTGCAGTGCTTTGAACTGTTCTGTCTTTTGCAGGGCAGCTATATAGTGCAGTGGATATAGAGCATCAGGTTTGGAGTTAGAAAGCCCCAATTTGTCTAGCCTCAGAAACTTACTAGCTATATGATCCTGGGAAAGTCACTTAACCCTGTCTGCCTCAGTTTTCTCATCTGCAAATTGAGAAAACCACTCTAGTATCTTAGCTAAGAAAATCCTAAATAGGGTCACAAAAAATTGGACATGACTGAATACACATATGTGCCTATTGCATGTATTGCTGAATATTTGTTGTGAACAGCATCTGAAAGTAATTTTCTGGAATACTGGGAAAATCTTTAGTGTTTTAAGTATTGAAATTTACTTTGTTTCTTTTGCTGTTTTTTTTTTTTCTGATGTCAGGTATATCTTAGCTGACTTTTCAAAAATCTGTCAAAAGGTGTGAACATGGAACAGAGGGAGATGAGGATTAAGCCACTTGCTAGTAGCCATTTCCATTTCTAGGATTCTTTGTGGGGATTTCAGACTTTATTTAAGGGCAAATTACCCAGATGCTTTAGACCCTAACCTTAGCCAGTATACCTATTGATAAGAAATGCAGAAACTAAACTGAGGTACAAAGAACTAAGTGGCAAGGAGGAGAAAATAGATGCTGTGGTGAACAGAAGTGTGTGTGGTGGGGTTTGTCAGGAGCCGGGAAGTTGAGGACAATGCAAGCATGAACCACTTCTGTGGGGAGCCCTGCCCTGCTCTTCCTATCCACACTCCCTTTCTCCATCTGGTGGCTATAGACAGACTGTGACTGCCACTTTTAAAATGGCTATCTTTGTAAATGACGTTGTTTAAAGCATTTTCCCAGCATAAATGTGCAAAATGTGTTAAAATTCAGTTGATCATTCAAATCTCTGCTCGTTCTGCTTACCTGAGTGCTAGTGGTCAGATTGGAAACAATGAGAAAATAAGAAAGCAGATTTAGATTATGGAGATTTTATGAACTTTAGATTTAAGCTAAATATTTAAATGAAGATACAGTATATCAGAGAGAGAGAGACAGAGAAAAAGAGAGAGAGAAAGAGAGAGAGAGAGAGAGAGAGAGAGAGATTGATTCAGGGTGCAATTTTTTCTAAAAGAAGAGTAAATAAGTCCTCAGCTTCATATAAGCAAATTCCAGGCATTTTTCATCGCCAGGGGTCAGCCCTATTGGTTGGTTTGGTTTAAAAAAGGAAGGCCATGCTCTCCAGAGCAGAGGAGCTAAAAGTCCCTAGAGCCTCCACAGAAGAAGGGAGTTTCACTCTACCAACACATTGCCAGTTTAGCTTACTTTGCACAGTAGCACATTCATAGCCAGTGGTATATGCCATTTATATACTATTTGGCCCAAGTCTTTGCCTTGGGGAAATGGATGGCTTTTTAATCTAAAGATTAGGATTCCATATCATTAGTGTCACAACTCTTCAATCTACAATGGCTTTCATATCCAGGTGAAACCTTAGATTGAGCATTTATTAAAGATTTACTTTATACTAGGCTCCTCAAAGATTATCTCTGGTTTATGGGGCACTGGGAGGCTTAATCTCTCCCCCTTCAAAACTTGTTCTTCATGAGTACTGTAAATTTCACTAAAGACATTCTCCTTACTATCATAGTTATCTTCTCCCAAGACCTATTTTTATAGTCACATTGTCACTATTACCTTTGTGTATCAGTGCTGAGAAAGAATAAGGTAGCATAAGAACTAGTTTCTTGGAAGGGTATAGCTGAAAGTTTGTAGAAATGTTTAAGATAAACTGCCAATTTAACCATTTTTTAGGAAGCCTCTTCTGCATATTTGTAGTAGCTCCAGCTGACCCATTTAGGGTTATATTGCTACTAACTTTCTTCTCAGTTGACTTATTTTTGTTTTAGTTCTCCCAGGGAGCTTTGTAGGCCCTAACTTGTATTTTTTGGAAGTTTTCTTTGTATTGGCTTGTGACATTCCTGAGGGACGCATATGCTGCTCTTTATCCTTTGTCTTTATTTACTCTATGCAGTATTTCTTCTGGGGACAGCCTCCAAAGGGAGGTTCTCCAAATTGGCTAGCAGCAGATTTTGGATCTTTCTTTCAGTTGCTTACTAGCTGTTTGACCTTGGACGAGTCACTGATTGCCTCAGTTTCCACAAATGTAAAATAAGAATAATAATAGCCTCTACTTATAGGTTTGTTATGAGAATCAAATAGTATTTTGTAAAAATTAAAGGACTATGTAAGTGCTATTGTCTTTATTCTTACTTATTACTACTTGAGAGAATGAGACCAGCTTAGATCATAGAAGTCAAAGAATTATTGTGTCAGGCATTCAGACTTAATTCCGTGGCATTTTGTATCTTGAATTGGGCAGTGTTAGATAGTATTTAAGGGCTGTATGGTTTAAATATCATGAAAGCTGAGACAGCAAGGTAAACCTTTCGTGGAGGTCTTTTGTACAAGTGAGGCAAATATCAGAAATTCTATTATTTGGAGTCTTCCAGCATTTGTCAACTCTTTAGAATTTGATTGGCTGTCCTGATGAGTAAGGAAAAGCTAAGACAAGGTGGAAAATGGCCAGGATAGTTTAGTATTTGTACTCATCTTTGAGTCCAGAAAGATTCTCTTCCCCCTGGGCTGTTAGAGTTGAGGGGGAGTGGAAGGGTGAAAAGCTGCTCTGGAGGAGTCAGAAAAAGTCATTCTCAAATCATATTTATTAAGAGTCTTGTTGATTTATGGGAAAAGCAGTTCAGTACAATGGAATCAGTTCAAGTCCCTTCTTTGACATATGCTAGTTTTGTGATTTTTGTCATGTTATTTAACTTTTCAATAACCCAGGCAATTCTTTAAAACTATAAATTACACAATAGCTACTGATCTCCTTTGGTGGATGGAGCTTGCTCACAGGGTTTTTCCTACATCAATAAAATCACATGTAAGATTCTTTCCACCTGAATCTTGTTCTGTTTTGGTTATGCAAGATCCTAAACACCTAGACTGTGTTCTGGATGCCTTTTTTTATGTTACATCACAAACTCCTTAAAGGCAGAAATCATTTTAATGAAGTTTCGTTTGGGCAGTATTATGCATAGAAAAATGTTTGACTATTGCTTTGAGTAATGAAATTGAGGATTATGATGGACATTCTGCCATCCCAGAAACATTTCAGTCTCCTTATCGGCATGGGTCTACAGATACAGGATGCAAAATAAATGGATAAAGGAGTAATTGAAAATAAGTGTTGAGAAAGAAAATCTAGTTGAGATATTTGCTTATTTTATCTAATGCTGGCATAGGCATTGGTAGCTTGGTTGGTAGCTTCAAGAGCTGAAGAGACTATCCAGGTCAGCTTGAACTATGGTCCTAGATATGATTTGGCCCCCACACTGTTCCTCAAAGTTCCCTCCCTGTGGCTACTGTTAAGTCAATGCTTTTTTTCTTGGAAGTAGTTTTATGCTGCTTGGTGTGGAGTATCAAAAGCCAATTATTACTAGCTAGATCAGGGGTGGGGAATGTTTGGCTCTCTGGCTGTATAAGGCCCATGAAATCATTTGGCCTGGTCCTGCCAAGGTAACAGCAGGCTATGATGAACTGAAAGCTAGGTGCAACAACCTCCCGCTGTTTGAGTTTTAAGTTGATAATGTTGTATGGCCTGTGAATGATGTTATAAATATCTAAATAGCCTTTGGCAGAAAAAAAATTTCCCACCCCTGAGCTAGATAGAGCTGGCCATAGTGCTTGGAAATGGAAGACCCTGGGAATTATAGCTACCTCTCAATTCTCTGTGATAAATGTAATGGGGAGAAAGAAGAAAATATGGGCAGAGGGGAGTCACAGATAATTAAAATCCATAGTGATTCATTCCTATGTCCTCCATTTTAATAAATTATTAAAACTTTCTTATCTAACCAACCTTTTACCAGAAAGCTGAGAATATTGAGAAAATGGAGGGATTTGAGAATCATTTCCTTTCTTGGTTGTGTTTTCTGGTATTAAAGAGTCCTTGTGTGGTCTGAAGGTAGGCAGTGGCAAGAGTAGTAAGATTAAGATTCAACCAAGTAAATCAAGCCTTTCTGACAATGAGGAGTTTGCTGTATATGTTATACGTGTAATTGATGTGTGGGGAAATGCCCTGGGCCCAGGGAGGCCTGGGGTGATTAGGAGCATTAATTTGTAGACATATCCCTACTTAGTCATGTTTTAACATAAAGGCTCCCCATGAGTAGAGGCCCTTAGTTTACATGATTGAAAATGGGTATAGACAACTATGATGGACTTGCTTCTTCTCAGAGGTTCAGTAATCCAAGGCAATCTCAATAAATTTTGGATGGAAAATGCCATCTGAATCCATAGAGAGAACTATGGAGACAATGTAAATCAACACATTTTCCCCCTTCTTGTGGTTTTTCCCTTTTGTTCTGATTTTTTCTTCTAGCATGATTTATAAGGAAATATGTAAAAAAAATGAATGTACATGTATGACCAAAAATGTTTCTACATGAAATAGGGCAAAGTAAAATTTAAAAATTAAAAAAAAAAAAAGAAAATGAGCATAGAATTTTGTGTCCTCCTTATAAGAAGGGGTACTTTATAGGGGGAACTTGTCACCTGTGTATCCAAATTCAGGAATACTATAGGCATTAATTGAGATTCCATTCCAGGGACCCCATAGTCTTGTTCCAAATTTAGGTAGGTTTAGGGGTGATTATTTGGGGGGTCCTTTCACTGCATATTTCTGCCTCCCTTCTGCCTTAACACACCCATCTCCCCTCTATCCCTTTCTTCTAGGCATATGATCTGAAATTAGATGACCTTTTTCAAAGGCCTACCTACCTTGGGTTTGAATGCAATGAGTTTCAGGATCATCTCGACAGTGAAGAGGCCAGTGAAGAGCATGTTGAGAATGTTCATGGCAATTTTGAAAAGACAGCTTTGACCGTAGTGCTGGGAGGAAGGAATTTCCAGGGTACAATGAGAATGGAGTCTGTGTCTTACCTATTCTTGAGCATAGTTTTTTCAGAGTTTGATTCTTATCCCCAACAACAACATTAAAAAACAATAACAAAAAAACAACCTTCTCACCCCATTTTTACACTCCCAAGAAGCTGATCTTGGACACATTGTATCTTCTAGTTGACAGATCTTAGAGCTTCTTTCTGTCTTTGATACCACTGAAAAACATGAAGGCCTTAGTGGCCTTGGATCACAGCTTCCCTTCTTAGATTGGGAAGGAAAAATATGATGGAGACCTCAGCTACTATTTCTGTAAAACACAGAGAGCCTTAATATGGGACTCTGTTCTACCTACATAGAAGGGTTATTGACTCAGGCTCATACACCGCCACAACTCTAGAGCTAGTAGTCATCTATTTCAACTTCATATAGTATAGATGAGGGAATGGAAGTTTACAGAATTGAAATGACTTTCCAACATCACAAGGTAATAATAGAGGTGGGATTTGAAGCCAGGTCCTCTAACTCCAGAGTCTGACTTCTTTCAAAATGGCATCTATATTCCATGTTTTGTAGGTAGCAATGAATGGATGGGCTGAATTCTATTTTCCTTTTACTTGCCCTGCCTTTCTTCTCTCAAAGTAGGGGGTCCTTCAATGGGACCCACCCTGGAAAAGGGTTATGTTCTTCTCAATGAAGCAGTCACAGCTGTGGGCAGGACTGCTGCTGATCTCCATTCTTTCCTTTTGGCTACCAATTGAAACTGGTGAGGTTCATGTAGCTTTATCTATTTCTGTCCCTTCCCTAGTATCAAGGAAGCGTCCACAGCCCCTTCAGAACTATTTTCAGTACCCTCTGCCCCCGAGACGTACCTGCATGGCCAAGCAGATGGTGTTGAGAAGGATGAGGACGAACATCAAGTATTCAAAATAGGTGGAATTGACCACATACCACACTTTATACTGGTGTTGGTTCTTGGGGATGTACCTTCTCAAGGGTCGAGCCTTGAGAGCATATTCTACGCACTGTCGCTGTTGGGAGTAGGGGTAGGGAAGATGGGAGAGAAAAGAAAAAAGAGGTCAGTTAGTAACATGGAGTGATAGGAGAGGGAGGGGGTTCAAATCCCCAGGGTATATTATACAGGAAACCAGAATTGGCTTGTCCTGCTTTTGGAAGTGATAGGAGGAACTTTTTGCTTTCCAGTCCTTTTCTTTCTTTCTTTCTTTTCTTTTTCTTTTTCCTCTTTCTTTTATTCATACATGTACTGTTTTTATTTTTCTAACTCCTTTAGGGTTTATTTTCTTTTAAAAACGTTTATTTTCTTTTTAACTTGTGAAATAAAGCAAGCTAAGATTTTGTTTGAAAGACCAAAAAGACAAAAGTAATAATCTCCTTGCTGATTGTTTTCTTTGCCATAGTCTCCTCCAAGGGCATCCAGGTCTTTTCCCTTTCTTTACTTTCTTAAATATTTCCTGTTTCCTAGAGTCTGTAACCCAAGAAAACACTTCCAAAATGTTGATAGGTGATAAGATCACTTTGAGACTAAGTCTTTCTTACTGTAATTAACTAGATCTTTGTCATCTCTACACATATATATTTTAATTTTCATTTCTATGCTATAATCCTAACTAGTGGTAAAAATTTTTTTTGTTTTTTGTTTTTGTTTTTTTCTGTATCCTCACCCAACTTCTAATGTGACTTACTTAATATTTCTAGATAATCAACATTAATTACTTGATTTAATCTCTTCATTTCCCCCTCCTTCCCAGTCCTATTCCTCTCTCTGAAGAAGTTCCATGTTTCTTGGTCAGAATATAGTTCTTATACTCCCAACCATCCTCAATTTAAGAGTTTCTATCTCAGTCCTTGGGACTGGAATATCATATGCTCAAATTGAAAGTCTTTCTCCTTGGTCTTGGGCAAAGGCAAGCTTCTTTCTTACTAAAAGACAATTACTTTCCTCTCTCCCTCACCTCCACTCATTGGTATTTTTACTTTATCAAATAAAAACTCTCATAACTGGCTGAATTGTTATCTTCATCTTTCAAAAGCTGGTTACTCCAGAAAGTCATCCTTGATTTCTTCAGATGGTTAAGCTCACATCACATCACATTTTGTTTTGTAGCTCTCCAAAGTACTTATGGTGTAGTACAGCTCATCTCTAATGAAAATGCTTGTGCTAATAATGAAAGTGAGATCTAGTTTTTGTGGTCACTAGCTTGGGGCTCAGATTCACTTCAAAATAACTTGGTGTTCTAAAGATGGAACATCTCAAGGAGACCATAGAGGTTGCACAGGACACATTTTTTAGGATTCTGACTAGGAATATTTCTTTCCAGATGATTAGTATTTTTCACTATTTGTTAATTTTTCCCCATTTATAGATATGTCCAAAGCAAGTGTCAAAGGACTTAGGGGAAGTGTGCTTCATATTCTCATGTCAAGTATTACAAATTAGACACCTTAAATTTGAAAATTTAAAAATAAATCCATCTCTGCTATCTATAACTTTATAATATTAAAGTTATTCTGGGAAAGGAGTCTAATTTATGTGCATTGGGCAAAAGAACTTGACTTTTAAAAAAATGAATGTTAAATTCACTTAGTGTGTTTAGCTTAATCCAAGAAGTTTTGTAATTTATGTGCATATGTTTGTATATATGGTTATTTATCCACCTATGTATTTATTTATATCTCATTCTTCCATTAGACTATATTCTTTGAGGAAAGGGACAAAATCTTACCTGAACTTTTCATCTTGCTTAATTCTTAGTATAATGTTTTGCAATCAAGTTCCTTAAAAAATGTTAATTTCTTGTGTGACAATTATTTGGTAACTGTTTTCTTCCCACAAAGATTTTGTTTCCCTTTACTCTCTGGTGTACAAAGTTTTTCCTTAATAATTATTTCTGTGGCTCTTCTCTCCTCACATATCTACTCCAAATCAGAGCTAAGAGATAAAGGGCCAATTTGGTGACTTGGACTTTGCGATTCCTTTGCACAGTGTTTCTGAAAAGGAACCCTGTTTCCCCAAAACTTTAGTTCCTTTCATAATAGAAAACAGGAGAAGTTATCTTAATGCTGTAGTTTCTCTCTTCTGTTACTTCTCAGACTAGAAGTTGAGTCATAGGATTTAGTTTAGAAGGTACCTTAGAGATCCTTTGTTTGCATTCATAATTTATGGATGCAGAGCTTCAAGCTGAGAGGTTGAGTAACCTATACATGGTCACTCAGGTAAGAGATAGAAACTCAGAGCTTGATTCCAAGCTTTCCATGAGCTATGGTATTGCCCACCCTAATGTATCTTTTCCTTTTCTTGTCTATCTTGTGTCTAGACTTGGAATGTCAAATGTATTTTCCTTCCTTCTTTTGGGTTTTCATCTTTTTATTTTTTGCTAGGCCTTTGGGGTTAAATGATTTGCCCAAGTAGTACACACAGCTAGGAAGTGTTAAGGGTCTGAGGTCAAATTTGAACTCAAGTCCTCCCAACTCCAGGGCCAGTGCTCTATTCACTGCACCATCTAGATGCCCCTTCTCTCTCTCTCTCTCTCTCTCTCTCTCTCTCTCTCTCTCTCTCTCTTTCCCTTCTCCCTTAGGAAGCTACCTGGTTCTTGTCCAGTTCACAGTTCTTGTACTCCTGTTCTCCCTGCTCCTGGAAGGTGACAATGACGAAACCCACAAAGATATTCATCATAAAGAAGGCGATGATGATGATGTAGATGATGAAGAAGATGGAGATCTCTACTCGATAGTTGTAGATGGGTCCCTTATCTTCAGTGTGTGAGTCGATGGATCGGTATAGAAGCCTGGAGGAAGAGATGAATCCCACAGAGTGAAATGGAAAGACAATATCTCTCTGAGGACTTATAATGTATTTGGTACTAGGGATACTTAGGAATTGGAGTTTTGGACATTGACTCCAAAGTTCTGTAAATATTGAAAGAACCTAACTGAAAATTAGTGTGAGTCCATAGACTTACAACTCAAAGGGAATGAGGCTGAGTCTAAAATAAATCAGATTGTGAGCAAATAAAGATTTACATAAAAATGACAATGTAATCTTGAATGCTTATACCATACTTCTTTAGAATACCAACATGTAATTATTATGCCTTATGCCAGTGCTTTCTAAATAGTATTCTATGGAATGGAAATAGGGGTTCTATAGGAAAATATTGATTCTTGTAATATTTCCCTTTCAAAAGTATTAATTAGGAAATTATATATGTCAAAAACACTTCTTCATGTGCCATTTTCATTTTAAAAATAGATTTAATTCCACCTTTTATTGTTTAAAAATTCTTTAAGTTCCTCTTTATTCTGGAGACATTTTATAAATTCAGGCATTGTGGACCAGAATTTTATATGTCAACATATTTTAAATCCCAGGAAAACAGTATGGTATAGAATGAGTATTTGATTGAGAGTTAGCCCACTTGAAGTCTTGGTCTTCTGACACTAGTTATATGTCTTTAGGCAAATCATTATAACCCTTTGAACTTCAGTTCCTTCATCTATAAAATGGGGATAATATTTATTTCACAGGGATGTTGTGAGAAATATGCATTATTAGCTGGAAGTACTATAGAAATATGAGTTATCCATGTTTAATATATATTGGATTACTTGCCATTGAAGGGAGGAGGTAGGTGGAAGGAGGGGAAAATTTGGAACACGGGTTTTTGCAAGGGCCAATGTTGAAAAATTATCCATGTACAAGTTTTGAAAATAAAAAAGCTTTAATAAAAAATATGAGTTTTCAAATGAGAGAAGTGTAATCTTATGCTCTTATCTTTTTATGTATTCTATGTTACTTTGCATTTGTGTTATCACCTTGATTAAATTATACATTTCATAAGAGTTGGGACTGTGCTCTGTATACATCTTCGTAGCTTACCACAGTGCCTTGTATTTGATGAACAATGGGCATACAGTTGATGATGACAACCACTAGTTTCACCACAAGCTGAGATGCTGTCCCCTAAATGAGAGACATGCTAGAGACGAGTGGTGATGAGATATGTAGGCAAATTCTAAAAAGTTATGAAGAATCTCATCTTAGACCCCATCCTAACCTCATTGCACAAATAATGCTGACTTTTCATCCAAAATCTAATTTTTTTACCATAAAATATCTGTATATTTCCCATTGTTAAAACAGCTGATCTGGAGAGTTTAGAAGGGGTTAATATTAGAATTAAAAAAAAGGCAGGTGGTCAAATGGGTCTTATTCAGACATACTTTAATGCTTTAGTGGAAAAGTTGATAGACAAAGATACAAAGGCTATTTGGTACACTCTTCTAAAAGTTTTTAAAAACTGCTTTTCTTCTATTGCTAGTGTAGATAACAGTTTAGAAACAGCTCAGAGGTACATGATTTTAGTGAAGAAGGGATGCTCAGAGGTACCTTATTTCAATGAAGTAACATTTCAACTCTTATTACCCTAAAACATTAAAGTATTAATCTTGGAATCTTTGAATACTATAGGATCTACAATCTAAGGAAGTTTCTACCCCATGGTACATTTATCTATGAAGGTGTGTTAAAAGCTAAGTTTATATCTAACATGGTCATCACTCTCCTGGATCATCAACTAATCACTGATTTATCACAGAAACTTGGAAAGTATTGAATTTAGAAGGAACTTGAAGTGACTTCATCTACCTTTTTTTTTTAAAGTGGGTTTTGGGTTAAGTGGCTTGCCCAGGGTCACACAACTAGGAAGTGTTAAGTGTCTGAGGTCAGATTTGAACTCAGGTCTTCCTCACTTCAGGGCTGGAGCTCTATCTATTACACCAACTAGCTGCCCCTCATCCACTCTTTTCATGAAATGAATTCAATTTAGAGAGGTCAAATGATTTGCCCAGAGACTAGCATATGGTAGAGTTGAGACTGGAACATGGGTGTCCTGATGCTACGTCTGGCACATTTCCCACTATGCCATGCCTCTTATTATAGGCAATTTATATGCCTGAGGCAGTGCTTGGGGAAGTGTTAGGATAGGGTCCCTGCTGTACAGTAGATGGTCTACAAAGGATATGAGTATGTATGGCACAGGAAATGGGGTGATCAGGGGACTAATGCCCAATTTCCTCTCTGGGCATCAAAGCTGTGGGCACATTGGTTTTCATACTCACTCTGGCCACCCCTCAAAGGTGGAGACAGTGAAGAGGGCCATCATGGCAGTCAAGACATTGTCAAAGTCAAATTTGCTATTCTCCCAACTTCGAGGCTGAATTATGGGATGATCTACCTCACCATCTTTGTACGTGATATAATTGCCCCTGAGAAAGGAAAGATAAATTAGTTTCTTCATTTATTCAATCAAGAAAAACTAATAAGCATTTACAAAGTGGAAGGAAATGGAGATATAGCAATAAAAGGAAAAAAACCACAGTAACCATACTTGAGACAAGTAACTCAGGAATACCTCATCCTTCCCCATCATTTTTGTCAGTCAACCCTGGGCAATGAACAAAGCCATTAGACTCCTGAGTTAAAAACTGGATAGCTGTACAAGGGAGGCAAAAGGATCTTGTAGTTGCTCATAACTGGTGATTACTCTCATAGTTAGAAAAGGGGCACTATATTCTCTCGAACTGTGTGATTGTTGCTTATCATTGTGGCTCCTGTTTGTTTGTGTTGGAGCCTGAAGCACTTGTTAATTGTATGAAGGGAATGGGAATATGATATTAGTGGAAGAAGGGAAATCCCTAGTGGTGTGAGGTTCTAACAGTGAATAAAAAGAGACATGATTGAATGAAAACTAATATTATGTGTTAGTGACAAAGATGATTCTTCTGGCACAAATCCCTGGGAGCATGGATGTGTCCCTATGGTGTACTTTAATTTGGGAAGTATAGAACAAGTAGATATTAGAGCTAGTTGGAAGATGGTGTCATTTCTGAGTCTCGAGACTATTATGTAGCTCTGAATCTCCACCTGTAATGATTATCAGCTGCTGGTGACACTGATGACATAGTTCTGACTATTGTGATATCTGAGTATCATAATTCTGAGAATCCAGTAGTCTTTACATAGGGAAAAAGATTTAGGGGTGATGCAATCACACCTCAAACTTGGAAAGTGATTGAATTAGAAAATTCATATGAGTGGATTTGTAACAAAAGCATGTCAGGCATCTATACCTGTGCCCACCAAGCTATGCAAATTCCTTAAATGTCACATCATATAGCAAAACCTCTGTGGGTTTTGCTACAGTACAGTAATCGGTGGGATTCTATATGATGTCAACAGAGACAGATTCCCAAATGGGATGTCTGAAGAGGTCTATTTCAGGCCATATTGGTCTTGGAGAAAGAATAGAATGTTTCTCCTCGGTTGCCGGTCCCAAGCCATCAAGTATTTCTTCTGGGGAAGACTGACCTTTGAATTGACTCCACACTAAATTATACTTACTTGCATTCTGCCTCAGTCTGTTTGGAACTGTCTGTGCAGGTGTAGAGTTTGCCCTAGAGGATCAAGGGAAATTTTAATTAATCAAAAAATATTTATTAAGACATGTTAATGCATAGTTTTCAGTACCATGGAGTTGGAAAATAAGACTAAACTATAAATACAGGCAGAATTCTGAAAGATGATCAGCACAGGAAGGCTTCAGGGAGAAGTTACTTGGACCTCAAAACACAAATAACATTTGGACAGAAGTGATTTTTGGATGGAGGATTAGGATGAGAGGATTTTAGAGTCACAGAATCGTAGAATTGAAATGAATTTTAGAGACCCCCTTAAGTCCAGGAATTCTTAACACAGGGGCTATGAACTTGTTTCTAAAACATATAACTATAGCTTTTGAAAAGTTCTTATTATTAGGAATTTTTCCTTTTATCAAGATTAAATGTGTCTCTCTACAACTTCCAATCCACTATTCCTCATTCTGCCCTCTGGGAACAAATAGAATAATTGAAATCTCTCTTCCCCATGACAGTCCTTCAAGTATTTGAAGACACCTCTCATGCCTCAACCTCTCTCCTCCTGAGGCTTCTTTTATTCAGACTAAACATTTCCTGTTTCTTCAATCAATCAACAAGTATTTTATTAAACACTTTCTTAAGCTAGTCACTGTGCTAAGTGCTAGAGATACAAAGAAAAAGGAAAATTAGTCTCTGCCATTGAGGTACTTATACTATAGTTTTTCTGGTACTCATATTCTCATATACATGGGTGAGGCAACATGTTTGTGAATAGATGCGTGCAAGATACATGCAGAGTAGATGGAAGGTTGCCTTAGAAGGAAAGGTACTGGCAACCAGGAGATTAGGAATGGTTTCTTGCAGAAAGGCAAATTTAAGATGTCTTTTTTTTTTTTTTTTTTTTTTTTTGGGACAATCAAGGGAAATGATTTGCAGTGTCTGAAGTCACATTTGAACTCAGATCCTCGTGACACCAGAGCCATTATTCTATCCACTACACCACCTAGATGCTCTAAGCCGAGTCTTAAATGAAGTCGGAGAATCTGAAAAGGGGAAGCGTGCAGGGAGAAGACTCTAAGAATGGAGTGAAGTAATTGCAAAGGTCTAGAGACAAGGGAGGGACTGTTGTGTGTGACAAATATAACAAGTAGTTCAAGATGGCTGGATTGGAAAGTGTGTGGAAGGACATCGTGTGAGAACACCAGAAATATGAGCCTAGTTTTGAGGAGCTTTAAATGTCAAAAAAGAGTTTATATTTGATTCCAGAGAAAATAGGAAGTTACTGGAGTTTACTGAGCAGGGACATGACATGGTCAGAATTGTACTTAAGGAAAATCACCTTGGTCATACTATGGAGGTAGTACCTGGAGTAGAAAAAAATTTGGCAGAAATATCAATTTGAAGGCTATTGTTATAGGGTCTAAACTAGGGGTGGCTATGTAAATGGAGAGGAGGGGACATAAACAATAGATGTTTGTTGGTAGAAATGATAGCAGATTGGATACGTGGGATAAATAAGAGTGAAAAGTTGAGGGTGAGGCTAAAGTTTTGAACCTGGGTGACTCAAATTATGGTACTGACATCAATAGTAATATGAAATAAACCTATAGATGTGGTTTAATTAGGATGGAATAGAATTGGGCTGTCGTTTCTTATCTTTATATTATACCTCTCCTTGCGTAGTTTAAGGTTGTATTAGCACTTTTGATCGCTGTATCAAACGAATGACTCATGTTGACATTAAAATTTATTGAAGTCTTCAAATTATTTTCAGATGTAGTCATATCTGATCATGCCTTCCCCACTATATTCATGAAGTTGATTTTTTGAATCCAAACATAAGACTTTGCATTTATTCCTAGTAAATTTCATCTTGTTAGATTTAGTAGAACAATCTAGGTTGTGAAAAATATTTTTATATCTTGAATCATTCATCAGACATGGGAAAAAAGCATGGAGTTCTCTGTCTCCAATCTTGTCTATTGCTTCCAGCTTTATGTTTTTGTAAATTTGTTAAGTATGTCATCCATGCAACTGATCAAGTAACTGAAAAAATATCAAACAGGAAAGGAACATACAGATCCACAGGACACTTCATTAAAGACCTCCTTCCAAGTTAAGATCTAAACACTAAAGACTCGTTCCTCTTAGGTCCAGCCATTTAACAGTTCTGAACCCAAATAATTGCACTTTTATGTAACCCACGTATCTCCTTCTTGTCCATAAAAACAGAGCAAAGCACTTCTTAAAATGTCTGTTAAATCTAGGTTAATTGTTTAAAAAAAAAAGGAAATTTAATCTGATGTGACTAGTATTGATAAAGCCATGCTGGCTCTTTGCAATCACTATTTTCTTGTCTTGATGTTACTACCATCCTCTTAATAATACACTTCCAAATTTTGTCAGAAATTGAAATCAAATTCACTGGCCTATAGATGTTGCAAATTTACTTTCCTTTTGTTGTTTTTTTTTTTAAATTGAGAGAACATTTGCCCTCTGTAGTACTGTAGCTCCTCCTCTGATCTTCCAAAGATCACAGCATTCTCAGCTACCAGTTCTTTGAGGAACCTAGGATGGCATTCTTCTGGTCTAGAGATTTAAAATTATCAACACTTAGATGTTCTTTTGTAACCTTGGAGTTCAACTTCCTGTTAGCCATTTTCATTCTATTCCTTTACAATCAAAAGACTGTTCTTGGCAGGAAAAAAAAGAATTAAGGTAAGAATTGAGTTATAATAGCTGATATTTACATAATTTTTAAAAATTTTCAAAGTGGGAATTTTTGCATACACTATCTCCTTTGAACCTTATATAATCTTGTGAAGTAGTTACTAATAATAAGTATTAATGAACTAGTAATAAATATTATTATTATCCATTTTACAAATGAGGAAACTGTTTTCCCTAAAGTTTCACATCTAGTATGAAGGAACTGGATTTGAACCCCAGCCTTTCTGAAGCCATCACTTTGCTATAGACTCTGCCTTCTCTCTGCTATCTTTTGTCACTGGTTTAACTGTGCTAAATAGTAATCCTAACTTGTAATCAATTTTCCCCCTTTCCTACAATAAAGCTCAACCCCCTTCTTTATTTTGCTCAGCTTTCCCTATCCACTTTACCCCATTCCAAGCTTTTGAGCTCTTCATACTCTTCTTACATGACTATAACTTTTTTTTAATTCATCTTCAGTAATCTATCCTTCCACCTTTTATATGTGACTTATTTTAAAATCTAAGTAGATTGGCTAAGCATGGTGATACATAACTTACAGTCCCTACTCCTGAGAAAGCTGGGTTCTGAACTGCAATGGACTAAAGTTGATTAGATATCTACAATAATTCTGACACCAATCTGGGAAGTCTCTGGAGCAAGAGACCATCATGTTACCTAAGGAAAGGTAAAGCAGTCCAGGTTAGAAAGGGTCAGGTGCATGAATATCAGGCTGGGTGAGACCTAGAGATCCTGTCTTGAAAAAAATAAACTGTATTTTAAAAAAATCTCAGTAGGCTAATGAATCTGTGTAGATAATTTCAGATTTCTATCTCCTTTTCCCTTCCTCTTAGAAGGGCAGGAGGCAAGGAAATCTCAGGTGAAGAGAACAGAATGAGTAAAGGAAAGGAGGTTGGAATTAGAATGACATGTTTAGAGGCCTCAGGAAAATGACTTGACTAGCATGAAAAAGTGTGCCATAAAGAGTGGTTAAGGATAAGTTACAGTAGGATTTGGGAGTTAGGAAGAGTGATACTTAGATCTGAAAAAGACAATAGGGATACACTGTACCTTCTTGAGGAGAGTGAAACATTTTTAAAGGGCTATACTTCCCTATTCCCCAACTGAAAAAGATCTTTGCATTCTCATGACTTAGGGAATGCCTGGTAGGAGGCAGGGAGTGGGGACATAGAAGCCGAGCTGTAAGGAATGGCTCTAACCTGACTCTTGGTTAGAAGTGTTTAGTGAACTACTGTTTCAGGTTATTTCGCTGGTTCAAAATGCTGGGGAAAGAGAAACAAAGGCATCCACTTCCATCCCTATTCTGATCCATTATTTTCCCTATGGGGGGTCACATCTTTAAAAGTTTGACTCAAAGGCAAAGTTTTACCTTGAACAGCTGTACCCCAATGCAGGCAAACATGAACTGCAGAAGCGTCGTGACAATCACAATGTTCCCTATGGTTCGGATAGCAACAAACACACACTGGACCACATGCTGCAGGAAGAAGAGAAGAGCAAATTATTTCTTTTCTTCCCCTATTAAACTGTAAATTCCTTGAGGGAAAGCAATGCATTAATTTTATATGTCATATTTTTATCTTCCCTAGTCCCTAAGCGTAATGCTTGGCATATAGTAGGAATTTAATAAATATTTGTGAGTTGAATTGAAATGGGGGAAAGATCTAGGGCCCCAGAGAAGTCTTGGAAGAGTCAATCTCCCCTCCCACCCCCTCCTCTTCAAAGTTGTGGTCAAATTTGATCTCAATTTAATCCAATAATCATAAGCAAATACTATGTCTAGGATGCTATGCTGGGTACAGAGACAAAAAAAAATGAAATAAAGCTTCTTCTCCAAGAGTTTATGTTCTATTTAGGGGGATATGTTGTTGATAAATTCAATAGTCAGGCAACAAAAATTTATTAAGTTCCTACTGTGTGCAAGGAATTATGCTAAACACTAGAGATAACAAAGAAAAGTCAAAAACAATCCCTGATCTCAATGGGCATATAGTCCAATGGGAAAGACAACAGCAAACAACTATGGAAGATTAAGATTTATTGGGGATAATCAAAAGGAGAAAAGCACTAGCATTCAAGGAGGGCTTCTTACAGAAAACAGGATTTTAGTTGAGATATGTACAAAGTAAATGCAAAGTCATTTTTTTTAAGGGGGAGAGCATTAAGGAGTGGGAGGTGGGGAAGGTCAGGAAAGGTCTCATGTAGGCGGTATCACATGAGCTAAGCTTTGAAGGATGCCAAGAGGTGGGGATGAGAATGAGAGCATTGGGGACAGCCTCTGCAAAGATGTGGAGGTAAAATGTCTTCTGTGGGGAGCAGCAAGTAGCTCCTTTGGCTGGGATGTGCAGTGTGTGAGGGGAAGTAAGAGGAAATCAGTCTGGAATCAGTACCCTGTTCTAGCCTTTATTGAGCCCCTATATACACAAGGAGCCTCTGGAAAGAGAGGCAACAGTACTTTCCATTTTCCATGGGTAGAGAACATTAGTTTTGGAGAGATGGAATAACTCTCCCAAAATTATACCATGAATCAATGTTGGAACCCCATAAAATAGAAACTTCAGTGTTGTGAAATTTGGCTACAGACGTTCTAGACCTCTCCAAATAGAGAATTTCATCTAATGGCATCTAGATCACCCAAGTTCTCAGCTACTCTATTGAGGGCCAATGGTGTACATTCTTAAATGTACTCTTTGCTAAGTTTTGTTTGGGATTTAATTTAAAACAAGTCTTTCGTTTTCAATGATATCCATTTTTATTTCTATAGTATAATGAAATTGGCAAAATACTTTCTTCACCATTGTATATTATGGTAAGCCACAGAAGTATTATAAATGTCATTTTACATTGTGAAGTGAGGTCAAGTGAATCACTCATTGATCCTAAGTCCTCTGCCTTTAAATTCACACCAATCTTACCACAGAATAAGTTCTTCCAATAATTTAAACATTTTAAGGCAATTAATCAAAAGGACAGGGTGTACATTTAGAACTGGAGGGGGCAGAAAAGAGATAGGAAGAGTTTATTTGGGAGTGGGTCTGGGGGGCTGCTATTCAGCATGCCCCAAAAGCTATCATACCTAATTCCCATTGCTCATCTGAGTGGAGAACACATAGTCCTTCCTCACCCCACCAGGAAAGGATTTTAAGTCAGCAGGACAGTTAAGCCTTGGGCTCTATTTCTCACCTTTAATCCCTTGGCCCGATTGATAGCTCTCAGGGGTCTGAGTACTCTAAGAACTCTCAAGATCTTGACAACATTGATGGCACTGGACCTGAAAGGAAAAAGCAGAGTGGAGTTGTCAATATTCCAATAACTGGAAAAAGTTAAGGGGGTTCCAGGACAGGGTCTGTCCCAGGCAAAATTGTGAAGTAAACAAAGTTAATCTGCCATGATTACTTTTCCCCTCTTTCCTTTCCCTTCCCTAACATATTTTTTGGGGCCTCCATGTCCACTCTCCCATAGTCTACCACTTCTATGTACCCCAGAAGCCCAAATACCTCCTTGTGTCAGCCCTGGGGACCTCCTCTTGGAAAGCAAAGTAGTCTGAAAAAATGTAAAGTGACTGAATAAAGAGGATTGCTACTAAGAGTAAAATTTCACCTAAAGGAACAAATTATTAACAGTAGAGTTTCAGGCACTTAAGCACACTGATTGATGAAACAGTTTTGGGCACATAGTCTTCAAAAATCAAATCTATTATGTTGATAGTAGCCTACTCTGCCTGAAGAATGACGAACCAAATGACATCTAAGGTTCCTTTAATTTCTAAGATTCTAAGGGTCTATGATTTTAGGATTTATACTTAAGGCCAAGCCTGTGTCAGTGCAGGTTTAGAATTCATTCAGATCGTGCACATCACCAGGCTTGGAATAAATGGTGGGCGAGATAAGTAGACCCCTAGGTCACTTTGTAGAGCTTTAGAGAGTCTCAAGTCTCAGTTGCTCCTTCCTTTTCATTAATGTACCAGTGGATGCTTCCCTAGAAAACCACTAGGCAAATGTTGGCTGCCTCCAAGAGTTGTTTGGAATTGTTCATCTCCCTAGAATTGTTGAATTTGAGACTTATCTCCAAAGAAATTAATTTTCTTTTTACTGTGTTTTGTTCCTTTCCTTCCAGGGTCCTGCCAAAGCCTTTTTGATGTATGAAGAATTGATCAAGAACTGAAAGCATTCATTATCCCAGGTATCATGGGGACCAGAGGAATTAACTGCAACCTCTTGGTCTCTCTTCTTTCTCTTTCCTCAAATTCCCAACTAGTTGGAATGGTGAGGATGGAAAAGTATTAAGAGGGTGGTATACCAACTAAAAGATTAGCATTAGACCAGGGTTAATAGTACTATCACTTCTATGTCCTTAAAACTGGGGCATCTTATACCTTCTTTGCTTATTGTTTTCTTCTTCCTTTGATTCTCTATTTTTAAAAATCCGACTCAGTCTGGGAGGGTGGAGTAGAAGCAGCTATCCTAGCCATAGAAAGGCTGTTCTCACAGCATATCTGGAGGTGTGGGTTTGTTAGAAATAATGAAAACCTCATGGATAGTGGGCTGTGTGTGTGCTATTTCTCTTTATTTCTTTCTACCACTCCACCTCAATACATCCCACCACTCTCTCCTTTCCCCACCCAACCATTCTGGCTTAAGTTGCTGGATACCAGTCTTAGATTCTGGTGGTAATGACAACAGACAGCACATTAGGGGTGACTGTTGTTGATTTTATTTTCTTTGTAGCCAAAGGATGATAGAAATATCTGGATTTATAGGAGAATAATATATTTTAAATGTACTTTTATTCTAAAAAAGAGAAAAAAAAGTTTCCTTGTATTATTTTACTTTTCCCCATGGTATCCCTGTGGAAGACTATCAACATTATTCCCATTTTGCAAATGAGAAAAGTCCAATAAAGAAAAGGAAGTAACTGACTCAAGCCTGCATAGTGAGTTGTAGGATTAACCTTGGTCTAACCTTAACCTAGATTTCTAGATTCCCAATTTAGGGCTCTTTTCACTAAAGTTAACGTTCTCAGTTATATTAAAACCTTTATCTTCTCCTCCAAAGGGACTTGCTGTAGAAGTACCTAGCTCTGCCCTCCTTCCCTCTCCCAGGTTGGTTTTAATTATTGAAATAGATAAGTCTAGGCACTTATTCCTTTGGTGAAAACATTCTGCTCCTTATTAAAATGGAAGCAGAATCTCTGGTAAAATTAAAGCTATTGGCTCTTATTGTTGTTTGTCCTTCAATACAAAGAGGATCATGACATCAGGGAGGTGATGCTGTGACATGCAAGTGAATTGGATTTAAGTGAGGGAGGGCTGTATAAAGTCACCAGCCTCACTTTCTCCTCTAGGGCTATCTGGGTCCAGTGACCAGATATAGATCAGGATGACTGGAGATGGCCCTAGATGTGGTGGGAGACTTTGGCCTTTTTAAGCTCAAGTCTTTAATAAGTCACCTGTGAATGCTCTGTTCAAAGGAATGTAAATTTTGATCAGTGAAACCTCTAAGACACCTTGGGATTTACAGGCTGGGATCTTGCTTTAAACCCAAATCACTCTGGCTGTCATTAATTGACCAATAGACTAAGCCCCACCTGGTCACTGGACCCTGATTGACTCAGAGTGAATGTATCAGCTCTTAACATCTCAGAGGAAACTAATTTATGAGATGCTGAAAGCAGTTCTCTACAGGAAAGAATTAAATGGTAGGTATATTTAAGGAAAGGTGGAAAGATAGGCTACAAGGCCCTGGGATAGAGGACTAAGTGGAATATTGCCGAGGCAGGCCCAGATCATTGAAAATAGGGGTATTACATGGGGCGGGACTGGCTACTTTGATAAGGTGAAGTTTAAGAAGAAAGAATAAAGGGAATTTGAAGGAATTGAAAACAAAGTTTGCCTTCCAACTTTGCCCAAGAAGGACTAATCTTCTCTAGCTTATTTCCAGACCTTTAAACAGCTCTTTGATATGGCAAACCTTTTTTGAATCCTAGGGACTGGCAAGGTCAAAAGGTTATAATTAAAGCAAAAAACCCTTGGACTTTGGAGTGGCCTTCCTGTGCCTTCTTTCTGTTAGCCACTCCTCTTTCTCTCTCTCTCTTGGGCTGAGGGACCCCCTACTCACTGGATACCGAAGGAGATCAGGGACACGCTGACC
Organism: Sarcophilus harrisii; assembly: GCF_902635505.1. Classification (NCBI taxonomy): domain Eukaryota; kingdom Metazoa; phylum Chordata; class Mammalia; order Dasyuromorphia; family Dasyuridae; genus Sarcophilus; species Sarcophilus harrisii. Next base: position 63,408,782 of record NC_045430.1, on the reverse strand, counting down.
ACGAGGAGGTCCAAGATGTTGAAGTAGTTCCTGCAGAAAGAGCCCTTGTGGAGGAAAGCCCCATAGGCGGTCATCTGCAGGGGATTCAGAGAGAGACATGAGTGTACTCCGACACTGGATGAATCTCAAAGATCCTCCATCCCTCCCCCCAGATCATATTGGGCATGCTCCTGGGCTAGGCAGAGCTCTTTCTAAAAAGCAATCAGGTGACATAGAGAATCCCAAAACTGGGCAGGATATAAAAAAGGAAAGGAAATACTAGGAAAGGTGTTTTGGCCATTAGTTTTCACAACTCCCAGAGGATACCCCTGCTCCAGAATCTATATTGGCTTCCCATAACGCCTTTGAGATGGTATCTCATTCCTTCTTTCAAAGCTCTCCATTATTTGGTCCTATCTTAATAATGTAATCTCATTTCCTACTACTTCTCATTCTGTCCTCTCTACCCTATTCCTTGAATACGTCACACTCAGTTCTGCTGTTATTCTCAACCTTTCCCTAAATACAGTGCCTCCCTCCTACAATATAATATTTCCCCCTTTTTTCCATCTCTTTAATCCTCTGAATTTTTCAAGGTGCAGCTCAAATTTATTATTTTTCATAAAATAGCTCTCATTGAACTTCCATTGGTCTTTTCTTGGCCTGTAATGCTATTTATATTTGAATCATATGTTTTGTATTTAACTATGTCTTGTTTCTTAATTATTTCATGTATCTAAGGTTTTCCTCTCCAACTAAATTATAAGCTTTTTGAGGGCAGCCATTGAAGCTTATGTTTTTTCAGTTCCACACAGAAAGATCTATTTAATTCAATTCAACCTATTCCATCTCTTTACTGTTTCAGTTTTCTAGATGTTTAAAGTGAAAACAGATTCTACAGGGTGTGAACCTTGGTCAACTGGTACTTCCTTCTTGAAACTTGAACATCATCTTTAACTTCCACTTAATCCTCGATTTTTTCCTTTCACACTTTTTATCATCTTCTTGTACTCACAGAAAACCGGATCCCCTAGAAGATACTTCCCCTTCATTTGTACCCTTAGAAATAATAAGCCAGGACAAGTAGGCATACTATGGATGTACTGTCCCATTTTCTACTTTCTAGGTATGCCAATTATCTCTCACTTTTGAGATTTACTCCATCTAGATAAATCAACACCCTTTTCCATATTTTTGCTTTAGTCATCTACTATCCTCCAGTTCTTTTATTTACTTTTCTTTTTCTTTCTTTCTTTCTTTCTTTCTTTCTTTCTTTCTTTCTTTCTTTCTTTCTTTCTTTCTTTCTTTCTTTTTTTCTCTTTCTTTCTTTTTCCCTTCCTTCCTTCTTTCCTTCCTTCCTTCCTTCCTTCCTTCCTTCCTTCCTTCCTTCCTTCTTTCCTCATTCCCTCCTTCCCTTCCTCCCTCCCTCTCTCTCTCTGTCTTCCTTCCTTCCTTTCTCCTTCCCTCCTTCCCTTCCTTCTTCCCTCTCTCTCTCTCTCTTTCTTTCTTTCTTCCTTTATTTTTCTTCCTTGCTTCTTTCTTCTTCTTCTTCTTCTTCTTCTTCTTCTTCTTCTTCTTCTTCTTCTTCTTCTTCTTCTTCTTCTTCTTCTTCTTCTTCTTCTTCTTCTTCTTCTTCTTCTTCTTCTTCTTCTTCTTCTTCTTCTTCTTCTTCTTCTTCTTCTTCTTCTTCTTCTTCTTCTTCTTCTTCTTCTTCTTCTTCTTCTTCTTCTTTCTTCTTCTTCTCCCTATAGTTGATCAGCTAAACTATATATCTCATAATTTTGATTCGCTTGCCTTCTTGAATTATCCCTATAGTCTGCCTTCTTTATTCCTAATCAAAGCCTTTAATTGTTACAAGAGGAAATCACACAAATTTATGTTAGGAATATCTGTTGCGTAATGATTCTCTTATATTTTCCTGATTAGCACACTCCTCACTTCTCAATCTCCCTAGTCCTCAGTGCTCCCCCACTCTGAAATCAATGAGGAAATAATTTTCTATTTTATTAAGAAAACCAGGGTCATTAGTTCCCTCTTCTTCTCTGCTCTACAGCATAGCCTTTAAAGAGGCCCCAAATTCTCTCATTTGTTCCAATCTTTGACAAAGAAGTGATCTTTATCCTTGCCAACATTAACCATATCTTGGTCTTGTTGCCTCTCATCTTCTCTAGAAGTTTGCCTCCCTAATCCCCTTCCTCCTTCTCTCCCTCTCTCCCTTCCTTCCTTCCATTTTTTATCATTATCAGTCTCATTGAAACATCGGATTTCTGCTGCTTATAAACACGATAAAGCTCTCCCCATGAATATAAAAACCAATTCCTCTGCCCCAAACTCTCAAAACATGTTTACTTCACTCTGCCATCCTCTTGAATTATCATCCTACATTTTTCTTTCTTTCATTTCTGAATTTCCAAAAAAGAATTGCCTGTGTTCATTTCCTTCCTTTCCTCACCCAACTTTTGCAATCGAGTTTCTGACTCCATCACTTACTGAAATGGCTCCCTACCCAAGACTTAATAACTACTAAACCTGATAGCTTTTCCCCAGTCTTTATCCTGTTTGACACTTGTTGATGTCTCCCATCTCAGGGATATTCTCTTCTTCAAAGATTTCTGGGTGATATTACTTTTCTCTGATTTTTTACCTATTTGTGTGACAATTTCTTGTCTCTTTTGATGGGTCTTCTTATCTCCCACCTACAAAATATGAGTAATTCCTAAAGTTCTGTCCTTAAGCACTCTTAGTTTTTCCCTCTCTAATACTTTCTTGATCTCACCAACTCCTATGAATTCAATTTATTATCTCTAGATAAATGCACTGCCAAATCTATATGTCTAACCCTAGTATCTCTCATGAATTTCAGTCCTGCCAACTGACTGTGGCTTTCCATCTGGATGTCCTATTGGCATTTCCAACTCAACATGTGCAAAACAGAACTAATTATCTTTCTTTTGTTCTAAAATTGCATTCTTTTAAAAATTTTTCTTTTTCTTTCTTTCTTTTTTTCCCCTAAGGACACGATCATCATTCCAATCACACAAGCTCACAACCTTAGAGGTATCTGACTCCTGACTCTCACCTTGACAACCAATTATTTTTTGTCTCATCATAAAAGCTTTCGCATTGATCTTTTTTTCTCTATACACATGATCTCGTTTAAGCCTTCCCTGCCCCACTTCTCCTTCACTTGTGTTCCAATAAGTTCCTAATTGATCTTCACTGTTCCAGTCCTTACCCTTTCTAATCCAATGTCTAGAGAACTGCTAAATTAATCTTCCCAAGATAGTCTGATATAACTCCCTATTGCCTCTAGGATAACATTAGACTTTTCAGTGTCATTTTAAATCTCTAGAACTTATCTACATCCTGTTTTTTCTAGAATGATTTACCATTCCTTTCCCATTTCCTATTCACACACTTCACATTTCTGCTAAATCACCCTAATAGCCATATTCCATACTCAACATTCCATCTCCTATCTTTGTGCCTTCCTACAGAGTGTCTCCATGCATAGAGTATACTCCTTCTTTGTCTTGTCCAGTTGGAGAAACCTCAGTTCCAAGACCAAGTTTGGGATTTCTTCCCTCACTCCATCCTCTTCCTCTAGAATCAACAGTGCTGTCTCCCTTCTCAAATCACTCTGCATTTCTATCTATCTTTATAGATAGATAGATATCTATCTATATCTATATAAAAGTAGTATCTCCTCCATAGAATGTAAGTTCCTTATACAATTTCTTTTTCTACTCCTAGCACCTACAAGTGTCTTATACATAGTGCTTAATATGATCGTTAAATTTGTTGAATGTGTGTTCCTAATTTTTAACGTGTGTAAGCTACACCCCCCCAACTAAAAAGTATCATCTCTTTGACAACAGGAGCTATGTAGTAGGTTTCTCAGGTGTATTACCCAACAGTAACTACCTATAATTCTATGTTTCTAGTAGGTGCTCAAAAATATTTTGTAAAATTAAATTGAAGCATGGACCAGTTTAAGAGTGGGATAGAAGTAGTATGGCTTTGGGGGTGGGGGGAAAGCTATGGCCTAGTCCTCAAGTTGTGGATACAGAACGGGAAGTTGGCCACCTGACCAACTGGAGTCTGGCTTTTCTTTGTAGAATCAGGGCATGCATAGGACAGGGTGTTTTCAGAGTAATTCAAAAGCAAACACAGGGGGAGCTGGCAAAAATAGCTCTTGCAACCTAATTCTTTCCATTTGTCTCTTGCAATAGGGGGTCACAGGGGATTCAGGCACCTGTGCTCTGAAACAGTTTGGGGAAGTAGGTGGATTACATAAAAGGATGTGAGGGAATAGCTTGGGAGTGTTCCATTAGCCCCACCATCTGGAGTGTATGACTACCCCCTTCCCAACTCCCTCAGCCTCTGAAATGCTGAGGATATCTGGGACTGGACCTAAGTTTTGATAACATATATTGAAAAAGGAGCTCCCTTCTTTCCAAGTCAAACTCCCTATACTGATCATTTTTACTTTCAGTATCGAGGAAAAGAGCTGGATCACTTCTGTTACCTAACTCTTCAGGCTTGTATCTTGCATGGAAAATCCTGAGACTTGGCAGTTTTCTCCTTCTTCTATTAGGGAAGATGGTATTACTCAAGATAAGAGGAAATATAAGATTCAAGCCCTCTTTGCTGGTTTGTGTTCTTGTACATAGGTGAACCCCAAAGAGAGATTATACCAGGGTTATTTCAGGCATTGTGTGTGTGTGTGTGTGTGTGTGTGTGTGTGTGTGTGTGTGTGTAGGTGGAAAGGTGTCTCTGTGAGAAGCAGATAGGAAGCCTAAGGAAAAATTACATTGGAAGGGCAATTTAGGACTGCTTTTAATCAGGCCATTTAGCAAAACTGGGGTATAAGAACATTAGTCAAAGATGTTTGTTCTTAACCCAACTCCTTGCTACACACCAACCACTTAGGTTGCTATTTCCTGGAAACTTCTATAAAGAACAGTTTGAGAAGAGACCAAGGTAGCAGGATGTATAATCATAGACCTTTAGAGTAAGGAGGGACCTTAGAGGTCATCTGGTATGTAGGTCCCTTCTTGCAGCATCCCTGAAGGATGGCCATCCAACCTTTTTGTAAATATTTCCAGTGATAGGGTCGTCCCTTGAGGCAGTCCATTCCTTTGTTGGCCAGCTGTAGTTCTTGGAAAGTTATTTATGTTAATTTAAAATCTTCCCAACTTCTACCTTCAGTCCTCTATGGCTAAGCAGAATAAATCTACTCCTACTTCCACATGGCAACCCTTTAAATACTCAATACACAGCTATCATGACCCCATTAAGTTTTCTTTTCTTTAAGCTAAACATTCTCAATTCTATCACCTAATTTTCAAATGACATGTTGGATCCTTTTTTGAACTGCTGCTATTAATTGTTTCTTGTCATGAAGAAAGAATCTGACTTACTGGCTGAGCAAACACCCCTCAAAGTGGGGAGAAAAGTATAAACTCCAGACTAGGATTTTGAATTTATACTTAGGAGCACACTGAGTGTAGGATGGAAGAGGAGGGACAGGGGATAGGAGGGAAGAAAAAGGATCTTGCCATCACAGAGCTTGTAAAGAGATCCTTTACTATTTTCAGCTTGTATGGCAACATTGAACAAAAATCAGCACCATTGAAATCAATGTGGGAAGCTCTGTAGAGGGGGGTGGTGGACAGAGAGTATCATACTCAGGGCCCTCTCTTGAAGGGGGCCTCCTTCCTCATCCCTGCCTTTGAAGACTTTTGTAGGATCAGTGATGCTTTTTACATCTAAGGTCTAACAAGCAACAGCCATCTTTGGCAAAAGGGCTCTACAACAGTTCGTTCTAATACCAAGTTGAATGCAATCTCACATGTTGTGCCTTATGGCATAGCACATAATCTGGTAGGAGAAACATCAGGTTTCACTCTGCATAAGGAAGATGGAGTGGTAGAAATAAATTGGGACCATGGAAACACTGAATGGAATGTCATTTGTTGTGCTGGTTCCAGGGACAGAGTTTGAGGGTATGAACAATCTTTGTAGGTTAAGAATAGTAGATAACTGACTGTAAAATGTGGACCCAACTATTTTCCCACCCTCAGTACATATCCTAGCTCATACTTGGTTCCAAGGATTGGGTTGGGATTTACATTGGTAAATGTACCAATGAGTTGTTGCCTTTTGCATATCAACTCCATACCTGAACCTATTTCCTATCAGACCCAGGGATGGAAAGATCTGTTTAGAGGTGGACAATCAGGAAAACTCATTCAGAAATAAGACTAAATCTGAAGTGGATATCCCCATGCCTTTCATTAGATTATGATGCTTTGTCTTTGTATTAACTTCCCTGGACTCTTTATATTTAGCTCAATTTTTTGTACAAAGTAGGCATTTAATAAATGGTTACCAAATAAATACATATATACATTTAATATTAGTAAATTTCATGCTCTTATTCAGAAGGGCCAAATTATAGGAATTTTACCCCCAGTTTTCAAAATATCTTTTATTCTAGGGATAAGGTTTCTTTAGATAAAGCTCACTGAAGTTAGTTTTGAGGATATCATGATTCACAGGAACTCTGAAAGCCACTGGTTTCAACAACTGCTTTGTTGATGTATTTAGTGGTAAGTTGAAATCAGTGATTTCAGTGAAATCAGTGTCTGGAAAATAAAGTTTTAGGAAGATCTAGCCCCCGTGCCAGGGACATTCAGCTTTGTGTTTATGTAATGTCAAGCCTATGGTTCACATTTCTGAGTCCCTTTGCTGACAATTATGTCCTTGGCTCTTGTATTTACTCTTTAACTACAAATTTAAAAGAAACTTTTTTTTTCAGTATTGAGCTACAAAGAACTCAATAAAGCTGTGTACACACTTTGGGAGCCCCAAGATTTAGGACTGATTCACTTCCGTTTCATAGGACTAGAGACATAATTATACTTTTCACACCTTCAGGGTAGCCTTGAAGATAGGCCTTGGGATCTAGACTTAACATGTGTAAAAAGGAATTAGAGAAGAGAACAACTTATGTATTTTTTTTTCTTTCCTGACACTTGTTCTCTACCCTTAATAGCCATAAACACCACAAACTATGCTCAGGCAACCCATGAAGCTGAGGCAGCCTTGAGGAGGAGGGGTCTTCACATTTGGTAGCTTTCTACTTTGATTATTAACTGATAATTAAATTCTAAGGAGTGACCTCTAAATTCAACACCCTTGAAAAAAGCCTTCTATGCTCCACTTTAGTGATGACCCTGGACCAAAGGAAAAGTGAATCCTCCCCTCAGAAGCCAGGAAGTGGAATGAAGGCAGTATTGAATTATATATATTTGGTGATCCAAAACATGCAAGTAAATGGTATTTAAGGAGGGCTATGCAAGGTCACCTGCCTCATTTTCTTTTCTTGAGCCATCTGGGTTCAGTAACAGATATAGATTAAGATGACTAGAGATGGCCCTTGATAAAATAGGAGACTCCGGTTGGGAGTTGGAATATAGCAGTGAGTGTGTTTGGGGAAGGGGGGTGGGTAAGAAGTGAACTTCAGGTTGTCCAGTGTTAATTCCACTGAAATTATTACATGATAAATTTTTCTGCTGGGTTTTCCATGCCAAATGCTCCCTGACTATATATCAAACATTTTCAGGGGGGGAGGTAACAAAGGAGGGAGATTGATTTGGGTCTTGGCTTAGAACAATGTACCCATCACAAAAGTGATTGCCACTATAGGCTCCTTTCAATCACAGGGTTAAGGGAGAGTGAAAGAGAGAAGGAAAGAAACAGAAGAAAGAAAGAGAAACAGAGAATCTTTCATGCTTGTATACATATACATACACACACATTCACACACAAACCCACAAGGGTGTCCAGGAGAATTGGAGAAAAAGAGAAAGACAGTGAGAGAAACAGAGGATGTATTATTTGCTCATGTTGCATTACCTTAAGGATAATTTCTAAGGTAAAGATACTAGTGAAGACATAGTCTGCATTGCCTAGGATCTGAAAAATAAGCACAATTGGGTTAGTGGCTCTAATAGAGAACCAGACAGCCCCAGGGGCTTATGGGTTAGCAACAGACAGTGGCAGAGAGAGCTGATGCTGGTGGTGGGAGGGAGCATCGAAGAGAGCAGGAGAGCAAGTGATGGAGGCTTTACCTTCAGAGCAATTTCAATGGTGAAAATGGTAGTAAAAACTATATCAAAATGAAACAGAATCTGCAAAACAAAAAGGGACAGGGTTGGAGGGAGGGGGAAGAAGGAGGTCAAAAGGGAAGGGAGATAGGTCATTGGATATCCACCAGAACAGGGAATTGCAATTCAAAAATTGGGAAAGCATGTCACATAAAGCTTTATACATGGAGAAGGCAGAGCTGGGCTGGAACCAGGTCAGGACACAGGTAGCATTATATAATTTTTTTTCTGATGCCTTTAAGGCAGGGCTCAACTTCAGAGATTTTCCAAAGCAGTCTCCACTGAGAGCTGAGAGGAGGGTTTCCAGGGCAGGGTGCAAGGGCAGATATGCCTGCTCTTTTTAATCTAATATGCTCATCAAACCAAATCAGCCCAGCCCTGAAGCTTCTCATTGAGATCTGTGTCAAAGGGGCAAGCGAGTTAGAGATTTTTGCAGACGACACTAGATACTCAGTTCAGATTGGGTCTGCTCTTCTGATGGAAATTCACACAGAGGATACTTGCTGCTGTGTTTGCCATGATATGCCCTCCCTATCTGCAGAAGCTCATACAGTCTGGGATAGGGATAAGCTGTACAGTATCACAATTCTGTTCACTTTTGAGTGATGGGTAAAACTCAAAGTTCAGAGTTCCTTCCATCTCCCATTCCCATATTTCCCCTCTAATTTCTTCTCTGAGATGGTTCTCTGGAGATAGCACCAGGAAATATTTCTTTAACATGGGGTTGGGTAAAAATTAGGTTTTAGTTGTGATGCATCTGAGAAGGACTGCCATCCAGAATTGGTCCAAACTTTTTGAGGACAGACTTTGATAGAACTTCACTTTTTGCTATAACCACGATTTAGACAATCTGTGCCCAATATGGGTTCTGTTTGATTCAGGCGGCAAAATTATAGAATTACCAGTCCTCATTATAACACAGGCTCTAATGAAAAATTAGATCTTAGTTATGATGCATCTGAGGACTACCATCCAGAATTGGTCCAAATCTTCTGGGGACAGACTTCAATAGAACTTTATTTTTTAGGATAGCCATAGTTTAGACAATCTGTGCTCACCATAGGTCCTGTTGGATTCAAGCGGTGAGATTATAGAATCACCAGTTCTCATTCTAACATAGGCTTTATGCTCCTGAGTAAGCCCTGAAAATTTTCTGGAAATTGTACAACCCAAGGACAGATCTTAGGGGCATGG